>NC_136317.1:6399179-7599179 GCF_964198595.1 Lampetra fluviatilis | reverse complement strand
GCCGATGAAATGCATTTTCGCTCTGGAATTATTTACAATACTGGACCAGTGCAGGTCACACTAGCATCATCAGGCGCCAGACGATTTTCCAGATTTGGCTGTCGCCTGATGATGCTAGTAATTACTGGCGAAACGTCGTACTCAAATTGTAAATGTTGTGGATTTGCTCACCACCACACCGGTGCGCTGTACTAGTAACGAATTGGCACGTTCTGTTTACGTGACAAACCTTGTTAATTGGCTGTCAGCTGGTGGCGTGTTTAACGAAACATTTATATTTATGCAATCTAACCCAAAAAAACCCATCTATTATGGATAATATTGGTCGCGGAAGCCTACTACGTGTTAAACTCAGCTCGAGGAAATTCACCTAAAATTCTGCGCCGGCCTGGTGGCAGAGCAGATTGAGCAAGCAGCTCGCAAAACGGAAGTTTGCGAAGTTCAAATTCTGGCGGAGGGCTTCTCTCAGCCCATCACCCATCCGGTGCGCAATTATCCGGCTTCCAACATTTACCGACGGTCCCGGGCCAATCCGGCAAAACCGCTCCAGACCGGCGATTGGCACCGTGTGCGTGACAAAAAAACGTCGCTATGCTTGATTTTAGTGTTAAATATTAGAAACTGTACATTATACACGACATACAACTTAAACAATGAAAATACTGCACACGTATCTATACGTGACCCCATGGAAGGTCTTCGAGATTGGAGTGGTAAGTACGGTACTGTAAATACAATAACTTTTTAGAGTAGAACATTTATTTTTCTCGATTTGTATGTTTATTCATGACAATTTCATAGAGTTAACACATTTAAAGCATTACAGAACATATAATAACTACAAACATGTGATAAATGTTTTTGCAAAAATAATCTATATTAAATAATGGTGATTAGTGATTATCCAGCGTTTTTGAAAATCCGGCACCCCCTCCTCCACCCCAAAGCCAATGGATAATCGATGATCTGTATGTACCACTTTGTGGGGTAGTCAGTGGAGGTTGTGGATAGCCTCATCCCCTGCCACAAGAACATGACATTTCCACCAATGGCTCTGCAGGGCCGCGAACAGATGAGTGCCGATGCCCGTACGCTCATTTTGAGCAGGTACCGCTCCCACTCGGCGGTAAACGTTCCGCGTGAGGCGCACTGCGTTACCTCGCAGGTGCGCGACCATCATGAGCGCGTTGGGCATGCGGTGGCCCAGGTTCCCTGCGTTGCCGTGGAAGTAGATGAAGGTCGGGATGCCGGCCGGGGCAGCGGGGCCCCCCACGATGTCGCATGCGCGCAGGAACACGGCGCTGAGCGCCACGCCGTCGCGCGCGCGAACCCGCACGCCCTCACGGGGCACCCCCAGCGGGAGCGGCACGAACACGCGCGAGCTCGCCGGCTGCTCTGGGAAGAACAGCAGCTGGTCCTGGCAGCGGTAGAGCGTCGCCACCACCGACAGCAGCGCGAGAAGGAGCAGCGCGGCGAGCGGCGGGAAGGGAAACGGCGGCGAGAGGAAGCCGCGTTCGGCGGAGCGGGTCGCGTCGCCGCCATCGTCCCCGCCGCCGCCGTCGTCGCCGCACAGGTGGCAGGCGAGCACCAGCGGCAGGAGGCACAGGCGGCAGGCGTCCCAGCCTCCCGACAGCGCCCGGCGGAGACACACGCTCGCTCGGCCCCACGCGCGCCTGGCCATAGGCACCTGGCTCCGCGCGTCCCCGGTGCCGGCGCGCTCCACACTCACGTGCGCATCCCGGGCTGCGTCAGGAGCTTCGTGGAGGCCGCACTGTGTGGCGCTGTCCATTACACGTGCGGCGCACGCTCACGCACGCTCACGCACGCTGGTGGCTGCGCATGCAGGCGCCTGGCAGAACTCTACAGAGTGCCCAGAGTTGCCCTGGATTCATAAAGAGTCATTTTGTTTGCGGTTTCACGCTGGTCTTCAACCTGCAGAGAGAGAACGTTCACTCAATATTGGCAGAAGTCCTCTCTCAAGACAGGATATTCATTCGATGTATCAATTGTTTGTATAGTTATATTCCTTCATTATTCGTTTGCGAAGCCTGACCGACTTGGGCTTTCAGGTCTTCAATGAGACTTCCGGCCAAGTGCTTAAAGGTCCACCATGAAAGGTATTCAGAGGTAGGGGGACACATGGGGACGATTGAAAATTATGAGACTAACACAATATAGCGCCTTGGATTAAGGCGTGATATAAATCTATAAGATATTTACCACGCTAATAAAATGACAGCATCACATTCACAACACCCCAAAGCATAAACAGCCGTGGTTCGGATGGATTCTAAAATTGCTCAGTTCCCCAGCCACAACAATTGGGATTAATTGACAGGTCAATGTCTAACAGCGATGATGAATCCAAGAGACAGATGTGTCTACGTGTATTGCAAGTCTAAACATGACGCGTAATGAACACCCGAGTGAGATTCACCGTTAACGAAGAGGTCGCATCACGTTCGTGGCAAGTGAGAATATGCAATACAGGGGGTTGTGGTGAGGTTAACACAATGCAAATAGTTTGGTGTTTGAGAAAGGATCAATGTCTGAGTTTATCCTCGAGCATAACAAGGAACTAAAAGCTCTATCTGTCTGTTTAAATCAGTTAGGTGCGGAGGATGTCAGGAATATAAATGTGGTCACCATGCGAGAAAAAATCTCGCATGATGGCTCAGCCGTAGAGTGAGCGTTCAAATCCTATCCTAAATCCGGATTGTAAATGCTTTGGGTTTACTCTCCAACACACAAGCGGTGTGTTGAACTATTAACGAATTGGTACGTTTTGTTTACGTGACAAACCTTACTAATTGGCTGTGTTCGATGGTGGCGGGTTTAACGACACATTGATATTTACGCGAACCCAAAAACCTCTATTATGTTCAAATCCTCGTTGGGGGTTTACTTCAGCCCTTCGTCCCTATGCACGCATCGTGGTCCTGGCTGGACACGAACCACAGCCTCCTCGGTGAGGTCAAAGGCCTCTGAACTCCGACCTCGGCATAGTCGCGTACTCCCGGAAGTAGTGACGGAGGACAAAACAAGACGGGGGGGCGACAGCGACACCACCACACTCAACGGAACTTCCCGTGACGAAGAGGAGCGACGTGACCCGAGGCTGACCCCACCTTGGCGTGACACTTGACTGCACACAAACTCTTTAAATGGGGCACCCGAATAAGTATGCCGGGTTAAAGAACCCAAGACGAGGGTGAACCTCATTCAAAAATGGGCTGGCATGAGCTGGAGGGCTGATGTCTCCACGGAGCTTCATACATCGGCATGCCCCCCGGCAGTTTCCTCAAGCTCCGAACTTGCGCTGCCCGAGTGTGGGGCAGAAAGCTGCCACCGTGGACTCGGCGACACCCAACAACGACGGGAACGTCGCGATGCGGACTCTTCACGGGAACCTAAATATCTACGCCTTGAATTCCTGTTCTGCTAAATATCACACCGGCGGATATTCTCTGCGATTCTGCAACACATCTGACGGCCGATCCAAACACTCCCAAATAACGATCATTGAAACAACATCATTTCGCATCCACGGCTGAGATCCAGCCGTTTTAGAAACATGCACAAACTGTGTGTGAACCTATTCGTGGAATGCAAGCAACGTGTCCAACACTGCCAGGCCTCTTTGACACACAGCTCATCAGCGAGCCCTCCACCAGTGTAAGGCTTCCTTTACACACCGCTCATCAGCGAGCCCACCACCACACTGCCCGGCTTCCTCACACACAGCTCATCAGCGAGCCCTCCACCACACTGCTCGGCTTCCTCACACACAGCTCATCAGCGAACCCACCACCACACTGCCCGGCTTCCTCACACACAGCTCATCAGCGAGCCCTCCACCACACTGCTTGGCTTCCTCACACACAGCTCATCAGCGAGCCCACCACCACACTGCCCGGCTTCCTCTACACACCGCTCATCAGCGAGCCCACCACCACACTGCTTGGCTTCCTCTGCACACAGCTCATCAGCGAGCCCTCCACCACACTGCCCGGCTTCCTCACACACAGCTCATCAGCGAACCCACCACCACACTGCCCGGCTTCCTCACACACAACTCATCAGCGAGCCCACCACCACACTGCCCGGCTTCCTCACACACAGCTCATAAGCGAACCCTCCACCACACTGCACGGCTTCCTCACACACAGCTCATCAGCGAGCCCTCCACCACACTGCTTGGCTTCCTCTACACACAACTCATCAGCGAGCCCTCCACCACACTGCTTGGCTTCCTCGACACACAGCTCATCAGCGAGCCCACCACCACACTACCTGGCTTCCTCTACACACAGCTCATCAGCGAGCCCTCCACCACATTGCTTGGCTTCCTCTACACACAGCTCATCAACGAGCCAACCACCACACTGCCCGGCTCCCACCTTCCACAGAAACAACGGGCATTCACAGAAACAATGCATTCCTGAAGCACAAGTGGATAGTCAGAGTCTCTCTCTCTCTGCTTTGTGCGGCTGTGGCTACGAATCCCAACCCCTCGCACCACGTAGCTTCGCACTGCGCCAAACACAAACTTGAAGACGGTGGCCTGGGTGAGTGCATCTCCTGTTACTTTCATCAAACTCTCAACGCAATCGCACGGTCACATTACTTACGGCAGAACCTCTGGCCTACGTGTCGTGGAAAAGGGCCATTGCTCGATACATCGCCTATGACGAGACTCTTTACGAGGCCACACAGCGACGAATGCGCCCAGGGCTGCCCCGCTGCTGCTGCTGTTTGTGCACCGCTGATCAATGCAGCAGCAAGCAGCAGTAAATGCGCTGAATTTCTGTAGTTGCTCTTCATTGGCCACACAAAATCATCCGTGTGATACGAGCACCACTTTGTTGGAGGGGGTGCCAACAGTGTGGCTAAATTTCCTCCCTCTCTCGCCATAGGAACGTAGAATGGCCACTCCTCCGCAACACGCACAACCCCCCCACATTGCAGGAAGCCGATGACGCCATGAGGCTCGAACCCCGCCCCCATCCCCGCACGCCTCCTCTAGAGCCACGCCCCCTCCCGTTGTCCCCTGACCCCCCCCAGTGCTCAGCCAATCACACGCCTCCTCTAGAGCCACGCCCCCTCCCGTTGCCCCCCCAGTGCTCAGCCAATCGCACGCCTCCTCTAGAGCCACGCCCCCTCCCGTTGCCCCCCCCCTCGACCCCCGCCGCAGTGCTCAGCCAATCGCACGCCTCCTCTAGAGCCACGCCCCCCTCCCTTCACGAGCCCCCGCCCCGCGAGTTGCCACCTAGGCAACGGGCAGGGCCGCGGCCTTAACCGGGAAAACCGCCGCGAGTTGACGCGGACGCAGAAATAAAGCGCGCGCAGGCGAAGGACGCGGCGCGAGGTGGAGCGCGGCGCTGAACGCCGCCCGCGCAGACCCCGCGAGCGGTCGCCCGCGCGGACGTCGCGCGGCGCCCGGGGGCCCCCGTAGGCCGAGACGAGAGAGGGGGGGGGAGCCGCTCCGCCTCACCTCGCTTCTCGCCGTGACGCGGCACTCCCAGCGTGCCCCGCGCGCGCGTACACGGCGCCGACCAATCAACGGCGGCGGCGGCTTGCCCCGCCCACAAGGCGGGGCTATAAGTAAGGAGGGTGTCACGTGCTTTGGAGTCACGAGGCGGAACTGAAGGCGCGGCTGCTTCGAGTGCGTGGTGGTGCTGGTGTTGGGCAGGGGAGCGGTGGGTGTAGTGGTTAGCGCGACGCTGTGCAACGAACCCGGCTACCCGAGTTCGATTTCTGCTCACGGACAACACCGGTGGCGATTATATGAACAGATCCTGGGCCTCCCCTAGATCGACTCGGCCTAAAAACGAGTACCCGGTGCGGTGTGTAAAACATCGGCCGGGCGTGGTGGCCGTGCCATGCCGGCCTTCATAGGTGCTCGCTAACAGCACTTGCACCAACAGTCTGTTAAGGCTACACGGGGTGACCTGTGGTCCCGCTACTGCCGTCTAAGCGTGAGTCCCGACTGCTGCACGTGTACACTCTGCCATGGGTGGAAAAAACCCGATTTTTCCAGCGGCAGGCATCGGGTTTTTTTCTTTAATACAATTAAACCCTATTTTGGGTAATTAATACCTGGTTTAATGAATACGAAACTCTGATCCTAGGCTTAGGCTGCTTCCTCGTCGGTGCTGCTATCGTACCCGAGGCTGTCGGGCACGGGGTAGTCGTAGAATGCGGCGGGCAGGTTGGTCTTGATGATTAAGAGCTCCACAATCGTGGGCGCCAGTGAGTTCCTTGGCTTGGAATAGATGAAGCCCATCGTTGAGAAGTGCGGTTCTGCAATTAGTACCAATTAAACCGGATTTCTCCCAATCTCAGATGATCGGGTTTAATATAAAAAGACAATTAAACCCGATTGTAAAAACCCCGACTGTGCCAGCCTTGCGCTCTGCACGCTCTGCACTGCGCGCGCGCCGCCTGCGTGGTCACGGTCGCCGCTTCGCGTGTGCCTACTCGTGTCGCCAGCGTGCGCTCAAACCTGTGTTGCTCAATTTGCTCTCGCCGTGTCCTCTCGCACCTCCCTGCTGCAGGCCCAGTCGTCTTGCTGCCCCCCGCCTCCTCCCTTGTGTTGCCGCGCCAGTGAGCAGCATGAAGTGCCTCTTCATCGCCGACAGCAGCGCCGACGTGAAGTTCGTCTGGGCCGATGCGGCGTTCGCTGCACGACTCCACCGGGCGGCAGGTGGCGTGGGTGCGTACCGCCGCGTGTCCGCCTCTCCCCTCACACCGCGCTCCTCACGTCTCCCAGTCTTCTCTGGGAGAGAGGGGGGACGAGGCTCGCACCACGATCGCCATTCAACCCCCCCCCCTCTCCACCTTGTCTTTGCAGATGCGTCGCCCGAGCAGGAGGTGCCGACGGCACTCGACATGGACAGCCTCGTCTACCGGATGTTCGCCCCTCTCGTGGCGTCGGCCACCGTCCTGGAGACGGAGCTGGAGGACTCGTACGCGTCGTTCGAGTGTGTGGGCGACGCGCGGTACGCGCTGCGGCGCTTCGGGGACCTCCTCTACGTGGCCGTGAGCGCGTGCGCCGCTCCGCACGGCGCCGAGACCGACCTCGCACGAGACATCTTCGCCCTCCGTCGCCTCGTGGAGTTTCGCTTCGGCCTGGCCTGCCACGACTCTGAACTGCTGCGCAAGGCGCTGAAGCCACCGGGACTGGAGAAGAGGCGCCGCGTGTGGGCCGAGCTGGACTCGACGCTGAGCGCGCTGGCACGGCTGCGCGGCACCGAGCAGGGCTTCCTGGCGGAGGCTGTGGAGCGCCTCGCGTCGCCGCAGCTGGCCGAGGGCTGCCTGGAGCGCCTCGAGAAGGTGGTGATCGCGGCGAACGCCGTTCCGGAGCGGGAGCGCGAGGGCGAGGAGGTGGTGCACGCATTTATCCTGGTGCACACCAAGCTGCTGGCGTTCTACTCTGCACGGAATGCGGGGGTCCTGGCCCCCTCCGATCTGCTGCTTTTGATTCTCATGGCACAGAAGATGTTTCCCCGCAGGGAGGAGGGCAACGGGGCGGCATCCGAGGGTGCTGCGACACCCACGGCAGCCGCTGAAAAACATGAAAATGGCAGAAAGGCGGAACCCAGAGCCACGTTCGGCAACTCCGGTGGCGGCAAAGGCCGACAGCAGCCGCCCGCCAAGCGGCCTGGCGGCAGGGCGCCGGGCAATGGCGGGGATGCCGAAACGGGAAGATGCACGGGGAAGGTCGAGTTTGAGTTTGTGAGGAGCGAAGCCGTGAACCCGAGGTCCCAAAGCCCCAGCCGCTTCAGTCAGAACACATCGAGCGAGGAGGACTTTCAGATGGCTCTGGAGAGCGTCGCGGATGAGACCGTGCTGGCCGAGCTGACGGAGGGAGGGTGTCGGAGCGGCGGGTCCTCGACGCTCGCCGCAAGCTCCGTGCCGTTTGTGTTTGGCTTCGATGCGCAGCGCGTGGCTGCGAGCGTGGGGGCCGGCCACTGCGAGGATGATGATGATAAGCTACCGAAACGCATCTTCCTGGAGACGGGAGGACGCGAGAGCTACAGCCCGTTCACTCCGCACAATCTCTACTGCTACGAGGTGCACCCCGGCATCACGCTCTCCTTGCTGAGCCGCGGCCCCAGCAGCCGCCTCGCTGCCCCCATGTCGTCGCTGCTGGACTACTTCGTGTCCGTGGAGAAGATTTTTGACGAGGGCATCCGACCCCGACTTAAAGACGACCTGGATAGAAAAATGAAACAAATCATCGACTGCCAGAAAATCGGCCGCTCGCAGACGACATCTCTGCAGGAGGTGTGGCAACTCTTTAAGAGGAAGCTCTTGGTGAAGAGCAGCGAGACTCTGGACGTCGATTTCTTGACCTCGGCTTGCCGCACCATTCAAAAGTATCTCTGCAAAGCGTTTAGTGTGCTTTACCTGCTCGATACTCCAAGCGCCCGCATGTACCGGTCCCTTGAGGAGAGCGCGCTGCAGTCCATGCGCAAGAAGCTGGAAGACTACAAGGACTTCCTGCTGGTGAAGAGTGCGCGCAACATCACGATGGCTGCCTACCTGGAGAAGTTCCCCGGACTTGTCCATTTCCTCTACATGGACCGGGCCCTAGGGCTCCTGGTCGCCCCGGCACTGCTCACGGAGGGCGGCTCTGAGCTGGGTCATGGGGCGATCGCGGCCGTGGTGCGCGACCTCGTCTGGTGGTTCGTGTCTTTCTCTCGGCGAATGCTGCGGCACGGTTATAATAGCATTGCTCTCCGCAAGGGCGACTTCGTCTGCTCCTACTTCCTGTGGTTTCGTGATACCGGTGGCAAGAGCCTCGCGGCTCCAGACCTGGAGACGGACGTTGAGGAGGGGCCTGCCGGGCAGCCCGTGGGGGTGCTGGCGGGGGACTCGTACCGCCGCCTCATGTGGCTCTCGGCGAGACGGCGCCAGGAAGAGGTGCGCTGCTACGAGATGGTGACGCTTCACCTGGCGGTGGTGCCTGCGGAGTGCATCGCTCAGCAATGCCAGCAGTTGGTGAAGACGCTCTGGGAGCCACCAGGGCTGCCCTTGCTTTGACCAACGATGGGCCCGATGGCACGCAGCGATTCGGTTCACATGAAGCAAGACTTGCTGGGCATCTTAAGCCCAACGTTGGTGTTGCTAGAATCTGTGCCTTGGGGAATCCAGGCTGTCGATTACTTTACGAGCTTCTGCCATGAGGGTTTTGGTGGGATGCAAGCGTTTGATGCAAGCAACTTGCAAGTGCTGTGGAGCTTGTAGGAAACCCACCCCCCTGGGGCCACGCAGCCCCATTCTGCTCCGCTCATGAAGCCACGTGTGCCTAAAACTGGGAGCTCCTCTGCTGCTGGGCCACCAACAGTTCATTCCATCGGCATCATCGGATTTTGTTTTGTTGTAGAATGCCTCTCGAGTTGCACTTTAACATGAAGCTGCGTACACTTAGGCCTTGGCAACGCTCTGTGGCGAAGCATGCGGTTGCTGCCTGTAACAGGCGATACTGGTTTATACGGACTTGTGGATGTAGAAAATTATTTTAAATGTTCTTGGCCAAATGCTTACCACAGCCAGTGAATCTGCGACCAGAAAGAGATACTGTCATGGCCTGTCTCAGACAGAATTGCCAATCTAGTTATCCAAGCAAGTGCTTGTGTTAATGGTGCATTATCAGGTGTCTCATTGCCAAAGTCTCAAGTGGATGCATTACCCTGAAGCGGCTGCACTCGCAATGCTCGTCTGCCAACTACAAAGTGTAATGCAGAAGGGCAAGGCCTAAGATGTTGAACAGAGATGGGGGTATGAAGGCAGATGTTGGATAAACGTGAGACGATCGTGTCCTGGTGAATGGACACTGAGGCTGCTCAATGTGCTAAATATGCACTTAAAGCTCTATCAATTATAAAGTAAGTTTCTTGACACGTTTATTAAATAAAGGTAACTGTACACATTGAAAAAGGATTTTTCAAGACTTATAGGTTGTGCTTGAAGTTTGTGAAAATGAAAGGCATACTACAGCGTGCACAGATTTTGGCATGCAGTGTGAAAATTCGGTCACATTCAACTGCATGTCTTAATTTATGCCGTAAACGGTGGTGTATGGACATGAGTATTGAATGTTAAAACCCAGATGTTCCCTTGTACAAGACAATTTTAGTCCGTAACACGTGAGAAGTTGGAATCCACACACCTCTCGAAAATGAGTAAAGCAGTAATTTTTTATTGATTTAACATTGTAATGTTAACTTAAATGAATACTGAGAAGTGTGTCATCACCCGTGGTCCCTGGATTGCAGAACTCCTTCACATGTGGGGAGGTCATCTTACCCAGCTCCGATTAACAGGCATCTCTTGGGATTTGTGGTCAGTCGCTCGCTAAAACGCGTCGTCACGTAGTGGTTTGGTGTGGGCTTGCATCCAATCAGGAAATAAGCTGCGTTGAGGCCCTCTGTAGCAACAGCTTGAATGTCACTAGGAATGGTTTGCCCCCTGTGGTGCACATGCAGAGGTCTGCACGGCAGCTTCACAGGCCTCCCGTTAACAGACATGAAACTGGCGTGTGTGGCATAAGAACCTGAAGTTTGCAAAGTGGCATCTGTCAACCACCAGGCAAGAGCAAATGTAAAGGCTATGTTACAGTCGCACCGAGGCACAAATGCGTCTAAAATGTTCACACACATGGCGACAGAACCAGCTGACTCCAGCACCTACTCTCCATGCACTCGCATCAACTGCTCATTCTCTCCGTCCGTGTCCTGAAACGGTTACAATAAGGGCAATCCAAGCATTTAAGTAACAAGATATACTGAGTTCGTTTACTGTATTTCTAGCAACGCGGCAGAATGTGTGGGTAACCAGTGTGACCGCGAGGTGTACAGGAAGCTGGGTTACTCGCGAAAAGGCCACTCCCACACAAGCAGCCCCCAAGTACATGGGCCACTGTAAATAAGTCCTACAGCTATTGCAATAAACATGCTTGCAAACCAATGCACTAAAAGGTATGATGTTATGTTGCAATTGCATAAATCTATTTTCATTGATAATGCATGTTAAATAAATGTATATCCGCTGCATATATTGCATAACGGTGTAGCCATCCCTTGGTGTGCACCTCTGCAATGTGCAGTTCGTAAATATAAGATGCTGGAAGTACAATGCCAGATCCCACTCTGAGCCGGTGGCTACAAGGCCGTGTGGTGCCGCACCCAGGGCCTATGCAGTGGTGACACCACCAAGGCCAGGCTGACAACCATCTACCCTAGCATGCAGGCGAAGCCATACTGTTTTCTTTTGGCCCAAGCAGTTATTTGTTTTCAGGAGCGCAGGCATTGAATCCTATCGCGCAGTGCATTTTATAGTTGCCACGTCGCAATATTTCCAATCAGATTCTCGTAGGGGCCGTGCACCAAGAACGAGACAAAGCTCGCGTAAATGACGCAACTTCCAACACCAGTAGCAGCAGCACTCGTCTGAACAAAAATGACAGCGCCACATCGCCAAAGGCGTACAGACACCCTTTGCTCTGTGGGGTATTCGGATGTCTACTCAGTGCTGTATTAACACGTGTAATCTTTGCAACCTGAACATCCCAGATCATATACACAGTTGTATAGGCAGATGCAATTTGGGCATAGTTTACCAAGTACAGTTTTGTCTTAAGCTTAGCTTCAAGTTCACCTGCACTCAACATTCAGCTGTGCACACAGGCAGTAGAAAATCCGCACGCAAGCTATGGGAGTGTACAAATTATTTGAACCAGTCTTACTGTAAAATTCCACAATCAGAAGCAACTTAGCGTTGTACAGAGTTACAGCACCAAACTTTCAATACAAAGTAATTGTCATGTACGGAATTCTTTAGGCTACTGAACTGCAATTGCCAAATGTCCGCGTGTATTTCGGTTTTCCGAGCTTTCCAGCCAATGCTGATTGTGGGTCTGGCCCTTGCCTATGTTGACACCCATTGAGAAGGCGTCTGTCAGCAGAACAGTCACCGCGCTTCTCTGCAATTCATCCATGCGCTCGGCAAACACCCCCCCACCCCCATGTTTCCCCCTTCTCATCTTCCTACTATGCGCTGCTTCGCTCGGCAGCTTCGGGTCAAAATGCACTGAAGCCAACTGAATTGCACAGCTGAAAAGGGGTAGTGTAAAGAATAAATTATAAACATTTAAACCTGAAAGTGCTGTCCAGCACATAGATTAAGCAGTGAGATTAAATACGCGTTCTACGTGCGTTTGGCAATGGCTACAAACGAGTATCAATTGGGCTCAAGGCATTTAAAGCACTCTTGTGGTGGGGTAAGATGGGTCACTTCTGACAAAATCCTACAAAGGCATTCGTTCGACCGTGCAGATCTCACCATTTTATTTTGCAACAAATCCCTTGAACTAAAATGCATACTTTCATGCAAATTCCAAAAGATTCAACAGCGATGCACTCTTGGGCTCCAGAATTCTTGATGCCGAGACCTCGTTCCTGAGGGTTACTGTGCGCACCCCATCCCACCGGAAACGCGTCGGGGTGCGACTGCTACTGCTGACACGCTCGGCAGGTGACGGCCAGCGTTCTGCACGAGCGCCAGAGAGTCTCCAGCAACACTGGTCACCAGAGGCTGAGTTTGTCTTCACCGGCCAGCGGCTTCTTTTTATTTTACTTACAAAAATGAAGAGGCCTCAAAAAGTTTAAAAACGCCGTGTCCAGTAGAAACGTGTCCAGCTGAAGTGCTCGCATCTCTCCCCGGGCTGGAATGTCTCCCCCCCCCCCCAACGCGGTTTATTTCTTCATGTCAATTACAGCGACGTGAAATGTATTGGACCAACAGATCGGAACTGTCAAGATCCGCTGTGAGCTTCTCTACCGAGGCTGTAATGAGCGTCTTATATCAGAATCTCGACCATCTCGTTATCCATTTGGTCTTCCTGGGGCAGCCCTGACATGGGCAGTGGTGGTCTCCCGTCCAGTGACTTCTCACCAGCTGACATCTTCATATCTGCAAGGGAACACAAGCAGGAAAGGGCACAAATCATGGACGGGTGTACCTCAATATACGTTTGGGTTGAGTTCTTGAAAACATGAACGCAAAGTGAAAAATCGCAATGTATATCGAAACGTATTTTCCCATAAGGCCCCAAATGCATATCCTAAGATGCACGTTCCTAAGAAAATATTTTCTGACACAAAGCCTACTAAAATAACACTTTTCAACAAAACTAAGATTTTTTTCATGCATAAATATGGGCAGCAGGAGCTTCCGCCTCTCCCTCTTGGGTGTACGTACAGTCCAAAGTGAGATGGAACGTACAATAGTTTGGGCTACTTGGCTTGTTTAAAAAAGTGGCGAGGCCAGGTGCAGGCACAGACAAACGACAACGTGGCATTTACTGCAGGTATTTTCACATTTTTTCCACCAAAATTTAAAAAAACATAGAATAACCGTAATACCAAAACAAACGAGACGTAAACTCAAAAAAGTGTTAATTTATGACAAATGTAATATTGAATCCTCGTATATTTCATTAATGTATATCAGGGTACACCTGGACAATCGCCATCCCAAACAGATCCCAGTCATCCCTCTATGGCCTCCTCCCCAAATCGCTCATCACAAAACACCATTTGATGCAAAATTTAACTGCCAGACTTCTCACCCACACATGTAAATCATGAATACAATTGGTAATCGCACTAATCGCAGAGGTTACCATGGCGGTAGTTTTGCAAGGGGTCGATGTTGCTAATTGGAATTGGGTATTTTGCGGATTTGGACCATCTCGTACAGAATTGAACGCTGACCGACGACACTTTACCACACATTCTTCACACACACACCTACACAACCACCACGACTGCTGCTACTATTTATTACTTATATCCCATTGCTCAAGTCACTATTCTCTCTACACTTATCCTACTTTATCTCTCTTACCCCGCATACGTGTAAATGGTACCTACTGTGAATACGTCTTATTATATTATATTTCTCACCACTTTTTTATAGTGTTCTTTTTTCTGCTTTTCTTATTTTTATTGGCATAGTATTTTTTGTTGACTACTTATTGCCTAAATAGATTTTTTTTTATAGCTGCTGCACTGTTTGAGAGGAGAGCTTGTGAGTAAGCATTTCATTGCAGTTAGACTTCTCTGTATCCTGTGCATGACAAACTTTTATTTCATTTGACTTTCCCAGAGACCTTCAGTCACCTTATCCCTCTTCTATAGCGACTACTATGCCTCACTGTTCTTGTGAGCACTGCTCGTTGAGTCCTCCACCCATGCTGAGGACTGTCTACCAGACACTCACCACACCGCAGGTCACAACAACACACCCCCCCCCCTCTCACCCCATGGCAGGTCATAACACTTCTTCTTGCTTCTCTCACATTGCTCCACTTATAAATCCCCTTCCATTACCTCTTTTTCAAAGTTCTTATATAACCTTGTTGAATTGACGAAACGCGTCAACTCCATAAATTACAACTTTGATAGTGCTGTTTATTACTGGCCGCTTGACACGCACCCAGCAACTGCGTTGAGAAAGACAATCACCGTCCCACTCGACGCTCATGCAGGCGAGGAGAAATTTGCATTGCAAGACGATACCCAAGTCTCTCGCTGTGCGACCGAGTGGAGCCACGTGCTGCTCGCTGACCTGCACGGTCCCTGGCGTCGACTCGCAGGATGTGGAGGCTGGGAAGCATCTTGCTTCCACGAGGGAGGGTGTTGCTCTTCTTGCGCTCCGCTGCAGCAGGATCCACGTGGGGGCTGGAGCTGCCCTCCTGGGCCCCGCGCTCCGTCTGCGTGCTGCTGTCCTTGCTGCTGGACTTGACGTGCGTGAAGTGTGGCGACGGCGGCGGCAGAGGGGACAGCGCCCGCATCGGAGAGAGCCCCAAGGATGCCGTGGAGCCTTCCTCTGCCAGCTCGGTGCTCACCAGGCCACCTGTAGCGGAAGACAGGCAGCGTCGCGTGGAGTCACGCAGGGTCGCGGGTCGCATGGCCCCATATTGTCAAAATGAGGCGATACGCCTGGCTGAAATGGCCATATGAATCACACTGTTTTTATTCAGTAAATATAATTTTTTTGGTAATTTGCAGAAAAAGCTTCAATCTTTATGAAGTAGAAAGACAAAGATCCCCCGTATATCCTCAACAGACTGTTGGGGCAAATGCTGTAAGCGAGCAGCTATCCAAGCCAGCAACGCACACGAGGGGGTGGGTGGCCAACACCATGTCCGGCTGCCTTTGTGTCCCCAATGGCAATGTTTATACACAATACCAGGTACTCATTTGAGGCCGATTCGACCTAGGTGAGGCCCAGGACCAGTTCAAATCGTCACTGGCATTGTCTGTGAATGGAAATCGAACTCGAGTCGCTGGGTTTGTAGTGCAGCGCACTAACCGCTGCACCACCGCTCCCCACAGTATAAAGTATACAAACATGGTCACAAACACAATCACTCATTTTCAGGTGGTCAGGCATCAGAAAACGTAAACGATGCAAATGGGACCATCTGCCTAAATCTTTATGAATAGACCCTTGTTCCTGCAGAGTTCAGCCACAGAACCAAGTAAACTCACTTATATAAATCAGGATCTGGGCTCATGCAGAACAGGTAAACATTAAAGTTTCTGTTGTTTATTTTGTTTTAACGGTGAAAAGTCAAAAGACCGGGACGAGTCATCTGAAAGACTGAACTGAAATCACGTAAATGCGAACAGCAAAACAAATAAGTACAACAATGAAACAAAGAGAAATCAGAGCCAAAGCGACCAAATACAAATCACGTCAAAAACAATCACACAACAGAGGAAATAAAAAAATAAGGGTTTGTACCTTGGTAAAAATGTGTTTATTCTAGTTGATGCCGCTGTCTACTTAAAGAGATTCGTAACCCTCAGAAATTCCCATCAAGGCACAGAACATGGTGCAGAGTTGAAGCGTGCGCTCCGTGCCTGCCCTTGCCACCTCACTTCCCCCCAGCTTGCTACCCACAATCCCCACTGTTCATTAGTAGTAGGGTAAACACAACAAAACTCTCTCCCCTCCAAGCATGTCCCAATTCATTGGAAGTCGAGCTGTCCGCTTTGTGTAATGGTGCAGCCCTCCTGTGGAAGGGCTGCACATTGCCGGTGACGCTCTCGTTTGTTTGCCCACGCAAGCGCGTCGGGCTGGGCTTGGGCAGGGTTGTCTAACGATGAGCGGTATCCCGAGCGGAGGCACGACCAGATTAAGGTTCTTGTGGGCCCGAGGCACTTCTGTTTCGTAGGCCTTCAATGATAACTTTGTACAGTTGGCGCTGCTGCCCATGTTACTACTACTGCTGCCGTCACTCGCTTGTTTCACACGTATTTCATCCAGCCGCTGGACAGATGTCATTACCGATACGTTCATTATTTAGTCTGTGCCCGAATTCGATGGGAACGCGCTGTGTGCCGCAGACAACATTTAAATGACTCCACCTCTTTGTATATACACTGGCTATATCAATATATTTATTCCAAGAGATATTTTGGTTACATTTTAATTATCATATTAACAAAAAAAACACATGGTCAACATGTTTTTTGTAGCCCCCTTTAGTTTTACAAGGCCCTAAGCACATTGCCTACTGTGGCCTATTGGATAATACAGCCCCCGAGCGAGAGAACACTGCTGTCGGAATTCCTGTCCCGAATTGGAGAGCAGCACACATCTCGCTTTGCTGGAGCAATCGAATGAACCAATTGCAGCATTGTGACCGAGCAATCAAGAGTGCTCCCTTCCCGGTATCCGGATTAGCTTGTAGAGGAGCTTGTAGAGGAGCTTGTAGAGGAGCTTGTAGAGGAGCTTGTAGAGGAGCTTGTAGAGGAGCTTGTAGAGGAGCTTGTAGAGGAGCTTGTAGAGGAGCTTGTAGAGGAGTTGTGCCCGAGCATGTGGTCGATGAGCCCGCAGGAGAGACACTGCCAAGAGGCGGGCGCCTTTGGAGTCGTAGACCGTGACAGGATGCATCTTTCCCTGTCAAGATGGCCATTGCCTCTCAGAAGCAATTGGCATCACCCCCCACAGCTGCGCTGGCCCCTCCTCTTGCACCAGAAGAAAGCTGCGTTCAGTCGAGATTGCAAGTTATGCTCCCAAACGTGCAGAGCGATGTTTGGAAGTTGGGCAAAGGTCACGTCCACGCCGCATTAGCGATGCTAACGCTTGGTGGAGGTGCCATGTGAGCGGAATTTGAAATATAATTTATTTATTTTCAGCATGCACCAAACAAACTTTTTGTTGCATAAAATTTTACACCTTCCTCGTCTCTATATGTACTCGTTAACTTCTCCTAACTCTATCCTGGATGGCCATCCCTTCTCCCTTCACCTGCTGTCGGTAAAAAAAAAAATCAGTGAGTATAGTGGGTAGCAAACTTGGGGAAATGAGGTGGCATGCGCCCACCTCAATTATCTCTCTCTCTGCACCACGTTCCGTGCCTTAACTCGGATTGCTGAGAGTGAGGAGTCGCGACTGGTGGACAGCAGCATCGACAAAAAAAGGCTAACAAACGTAATATTATCTAACATACATTTTTCCTTTCAGAAAATTGGTTCGGACAAATTACGTTGAAACATTGAATCGTTCACCGTAAAAATAAATTAAAGAAACCTTAAAAACTCAATCATGGTGGTTATTAGACAAACACGTAAATGGACAAGGACATACGTCCAAGTGAAGTTGTAGCACAGAATAAAAAGTTTAGCGTCAAATTGTTGAATGAGACGAAAATGATCCAACAGGCCTGAAGAACGAGAGGGCCTCACGAAACATAGCCATGACGTACTGAAGCTGCCGGTCCGAGCTCCAAGCCGCTCCTCCAGCGAGGGGCTGGCTGCCATGGGCGGCTTCCGGGCGGCAAGGCCACTGGCCAGACCACCACCGGGGCTCCCCGATGCCGCTGCCGCCGCTGCGATCGACGGAACGGACTTGGCTGGACGGAGGGAGGTTGCAGACGACTCCGTCTTTCCCTGCTGCTCCTTGCGCGACCGCTGCTGGAGAACCTTTATCATGGCATCCTTCTCGATAATCTGAGCGTGCAGATTTTTTATCCTACAAAGGAGAAAATTAACGGCTTAGCAACACAAAACGTCCGTACGATTAGCACACAACATAGACACCACACATGTGACCCTAGAGACACCACTGGACCTTTTGCCAGTATCACAAATTATGAAAAAATAATAGGTTATTTATTTGGTCTTTAAACACCTTAACACCTGTTTTTATTGCCAGAAAGGGTATAACCTATACTTGTATTTTTAATAATTTTTGGCACGAGCAAAACGGTCCCATAGATATAACTGCTCGACCCGAGCTCTAAGTATTCTGATGATTGCATTGTCTTTGTACTGGTCACCTTTTGGCGTTCTCTCGTCTACCACTGGTGACTAGGCCATAAAGAAGGCTGTCTCTGGTGTAGGCCAACCACTTTCAGAGAATGCATATATTATCAGAGCATGTTTGCATGTTTTGCCACAATTATGTGTGGTTAACGCAGACTTGGTGCCTTGCAAAAGGATCCTATTTGGTGTTTGAACAACTTAACTCCTGTTTTATTGCCACAAAGGGTAAAACATATTCTTATTTTTTCACCACTCATGTCACCCTACAGACACCACTCACCTGCCTTCCATGTCATGGCAGCGGCGGCTAGCCAACATGAACTCCTCCTCCTCCGAGAAACTTGCATTTGGAGAATTTGCAATAATCGTTGTGTCTCTAAAGAAGACAAAACAGGAATTAGAAGTTTCCAGACTTAACAACGTGCGATTTTTTTTGCCATTTTAGATGCTCGAGGAGCCATGAGCCAGCAACGCGAATTTTACATCATCAGTTTCAATGTTAGTGGTGGACCAGGCCCGGTGCCAGCGCATTCGCTGCTTGTTGCGGAGGTTCGCGGTTCGATTCTGGCAGGCCACCCTGATTAATGTGGTGGGTGTGTATTAACCGCAAAATGCCTCACGCCATCTACTTCGCAGCAGATGCTAAATATCTCGTGATGTAATTTGAATTAGAGTAGGCCACTGTGTCTTGGTGTAAGTCCAAATTTGCCCCTTTTTTTTTAAATTACTCGCAAATTACTTAATTGGGAAACGCGTAGGAATCGTCTCCCCGAACTGCAAAAAACCTAGCAGGACCCTCATGAAAAAGTTTTGAGACTCAGCGAGGTTTTCCCAAGGTACACAATCGTTTAATAACTTTGATAGGATGCAAATTAACAGTGTCTTGTTTCTGCCACCACGATCCACACACAGTGGCCATATAAGACCCAGATTTCTGTGGCCGAAGGGGGAGCTCGTCTTCTAGACAGCCTCTCACCGCTCTGTGGCCGCGGTTGCGGCTGCGTCCATCGCAAACTGGCGCATGGCGCTCTCCTCCAGGTACTTCTGCTCCCAGCGCATCATGTCGGCCTCCAGCGCCAGCACCCGCTCCTCCTTCTCGCGGAGCAGCTCCATCAGCGCCGGCGCCGCGTGCTCCGACGTTGCTCCTGGGGGTGGCGCTCCCTGCCGCTGCACACGCCACGGAGACAGTGCACGTTTCTCACCGTGGCCTCCACCCCGAGCATCACCATGGTGACATTTCACTTCTGTGGCAACCTTGGGCCAGATCGAGCACCGTAGGCTCAACGTAAAGAGGACAGGGCAATTGAGGAGAGAGCACTCCACTGCTGCACTCCAGTCACTCGCTCGTTCGCCCGGCGGTCAGTTGCCGCCTTGTTATCACTCTTCTATCGCGCCTATCATGCTTCCTATTCCCGTTGATTCCTGCACTCATGTTGAAACCGACTGTTTCGCTTCATTCCCACTGTGATCATCTACCACACTGCAGGACACACCAAGGGCTCTGATTGTAATTTGTTGGTTCCCAGGTGTTGTGATTGTAATTCACGGGTTTCCAGGTGTTGTGATTGTAATTCACGGGTTCCCAGGTGTTTTGATTGTAGTTCACGGTTTCGTGTGGCACCTGCTGTGCACGCAGAGTTTCCAGTTCACGCTCCAGCCGCGTGCGCAGTCGCCGCTCCAATTGCTCCCTCTTCTCGCACGCCACCTGCAGCTGGGACAGTGCCTGCTGCAGCTTCTCCACTTTATCCACGTAGAACTGCTTCTTCTTGAGCTACACACGCAATTGCACGCTCGCAATGTCAGTTTCGAAGCAACTCCTGCAAAACATGCTCTTCAAGTACCTACATCATCAAATGCATTCTCACAAAAGAATTCAAAAGCAAGATGTTAACATTCTTTGTCCACATAAAAACGAAACCAATCACTCTTTAAAAAAAAAAGTAGATATCGTAAAAATCACAACACACGGAAGCAATGCTCATGATGAAATGACAGGGCCCTGAGTGTTCGTGCTCAAAAACCCACTGTTTAATCTATAGCTCCAGAATTAATCCTAAGGAGTTTAAATACAAGTGTACCAGATGAAGCAGGACAAACACTGAAAGTGGGAATTCGCTGATTTCAGTGGGGGATAACGTTATTATGCGGTTTTACACAATTAGGTAATTTCGAAGTAATATTCAAACGTGTAAAATCTGAACCGTGAGACACTCAGGCAGGTGACCTAAGATTCGTGTTTGTTACGGATTAACTTCAGGAAGATGATGAGCACAACACGTGGAGTAATCACGGCTTGGCTCGCAAGGAGCGAGAGAGGGGGGTCGAGACAGAGAGAGGCACTCGCACCTCCTCCTGCAGCTTTGCCGCCTTAGCCTCGGAGCTGCTGAACGCCTGGTTCAGCAGCTCGATGTGGCGCCGCTGGTCCCCATTAGCCGAGCGAAGCCCCGCAAGCTCCACCTCCAGCTTCTCCTTGGTCAGCAGGGTCTCCTTGTCTGCAAGTGGCATACAGCGAGAAGGTGAATATTTCACAAGCGCATACTCGGGTGGCTTTTTTTTTTCAATAAAGGTAACGCAAACAGAAGGGTACACTCTACATATCAAGGTCACGATGTCAACATGGCCAAACCCGCTAAGTCCACCGTCGCACTTTACCAACACTTTCTTCTCCCTATGGCAGATCTGCGGCTGCTGCTGCAGTAGACACGCGACCTCTATGGATCTGCCCTCACAGTATTCCACCAACTGCTCTTAGTTCTTCCCATTGGTCATACCAGTGGAGACCATATTCCCATGACTGTCTGCTGCAACATATAATTTACATGTTGTGTGTAGTACAGTACTAGGGTCCTGCATCATGATCCAGTGGCAATGCAGGCGTCCGCATTTTAAATTAGTTCCAGAGGGTGGCGCACCTGCACACAGAGCTCCATGAGACACCAACTCCCAGCTCATAAAAGAAACAAAATAATGGAACATACCCTCCAATAACTCCGTGTGCGCTAACACAGTAGAGCAATTCAGGCAAGCAGCCGTGATGTCAAAGGCACAACCCATGATGAAGTTGTCAGCACAAACTCTTTAAGTATTCCAGAATCTGAGTAAAACAACTGCTAAGTTAGCTACATTTTTAGAGGCGCACATCACCAACTTAATTAACCCAATTTTTTTTTTTAAATGTCTATTCGATTAACGCCTAAGAGGTCCACTGTAATTGCACACCACCTGTTAAAGTGCAACTATAGATGGGTGAAGCCACTAAGGGCTACGTGTGTCTTCCCTCTTGAGATATCGGCACCTGTTGTTTGAACTTCGGCTACCAATCGAGATCCATGCCCAACCACCAGCAGGTCACCAGCATCCACTTCAACTATCACATATTTGAAATAATAATATGCGAAACAAATATACGTGGCATTTTTTTTCGGACAAATATGCCTAGCATCACAGGGTAAATCTTCCTTATTACATGGGGAACATACCATTCCATTAGCGATCTCGCATATACGGAAATTGATACAAATCACAGCAGCCCTGGACTGGCACGGCACTCCGTTGTGCTGTGTGGAGTGGCTGTGCTAAGGAAAAATGTTGATCGTCAACGGAAACCTATTTTAAATAACGTTACTAAATCTAGGCCATTATAATTATAATGCATAGCGGAGATGGTATAAAGGACATTTTTGTCCTTCTGCCGATTTCCATTGCTCATGGTCATGAGACGTTCGTAAGCAGTGACTGACCCAGTGGAAAGCATTTGCTCGCATTCCAAATGCCAAGGAAGCTGCCAAGCAGGTGTTTCTTCAAAAAGGCTGCTAAATTTATAGCAAAATGCATCATACCCCAGTGGGCTCATGGCTCTAAATAACAAGAACAACATTTAAAACCTCTAATGTAAAAATATTTGTGCTAAATATGGGAAATATTACACCATTCCAATATTATTATGTGCGTTTTCTATCTTCATAATGTACATACTAATCTCTAAGCGGTGTCTGTGACGCATTCATTTGTAAATACTGCGACCTATTTTAAGACCGTTTGCACCCTCAAAAACATATGCAACACAAGCTCTGTAACATTTGTTTCCACTCATCAGACAGCGGTGTTGTGCAGGGTAATGAGTGGACATGGTGCATTATGACATGAACCACTCAGGGCTTTAGGATGATGTGTTTAAGGCACATTAAAACTGGGAAAGCTGTTGACAAGCACTGACAAAATACAGCTAAAACAGGCTTCCAGCAAACATAAAAAATCGACGTCTTCATGACATTAGACTTTTCTAGCCCCAGAACAAGAACATTAACAGTGCACATACCGAGGCACGAGTGCCAGTTGGCTGCACGTGATCGACACAGCCAACGTGTGGTGGTGGTGAGAAGAGCCCTAACACCGACACAGCTCTTGCTGTCACCCGATTAAGAAGAGATCCCCCATACCCATCGCGGCTACTGAACGAAGTGCAGCGGAATGAAGGCCAGACACTACCCAAACGCAGCCTCCACAATAACAGGTGTTCATTACTCGTTAACAAAATCTTGCGACATCGTGCGAACACAACATCCAAACTTTCCTTTTCAACAAACTTGTGCGTCAAAACGGTTACACATTCACCATACCATGCTTGCCATAAAAGTTGGCAAGTGTAACTTTCAACGTCGCTGCCTTTGAAATCCTGCCGAAATCCATCCTTTTTGAGATGCAGGCCAGGCTACAGCGTGGCCCACGGGGTGCAGGGAGAGCGATGCGGGCAATGCGTGGCCCGCACTGTGGTGTCACAGCAGCCAGCTCTCTGCCCTGTGTCGACCGTGGTATGGCTGGAATCCTGCCTCTTCTACATACCCGGGCCTAAATTGGGCACTGGCAGATGCCAGGCGCACACACCGGGCTCACTCTGGAGGCACATGCGTCCACGCGGGAATGTGCAGAGTCTTTTTCGTCGCAGCAAAGTGTCGTGCCCAGCCAATAAAGAAGCTGACAACACAGCGCACAAGCTGCCACTGATACAAGGCTGGCTGCGTACCTCATATATATCCATGTCTGTTAATGCACTAACCACCACAAATCCACGTTCATTTCTGTAATTAAATTTTTCTATGGATGGGTTTTTTTTTTATAGTTGTCCAAACCATCTTTGTCTACGGGAAATTATTACAATTTTATATTGATCAATGCTTTGAGCTATAGATTGGTTGTTTTTGCACAAATTTAGTTAGTTTTTCCTCTAATTTCTAGCTGCTTTATTGTTGTACTTTGTTTTATTTGATTGCCTTTGTTAATTTTGGTGACCCCAGGTCCCTCTTGCAGGTGAGACTCTCATGGTCTCTTGAAGTCTTATCTGGTTAAACAAAATACATTTTAAACTTGATCCTAATCCAAACCAATATCTGAAGAAGCCACACATGAAACAAATAGGAACCCGATGCCATAAGGGCGAGAGATGAATTCACCCATCCATGAATGCAGATGCGTACAAATATTAATCGAGTTGGGTGTTGCTGTACAATATATATATTTTTATTTCTTCCTTGAGGACACAAACATCGGCCTTGTATCACAAACCTAAAGGAGATGTGTAAGTATACATCAGCTTTGGAATAGGTGCTCACCATTTGGCCCAAAAGAGAACTTTACCCATACCCATAACAGTCATCATTGAACTTGATGTTTAACCAAATCAAAATTACACTGACGTAAGTCTGTTTTCACTGCGTAAAATCTTTTTTTTTTTATTGGCCTATGGTCAATTTGGACCAATGTTTTCCTGCCACAATTGCCTAAGCAGGAAAACTCTGGTCTAGTTTTCACTCCCGATTAGCACGGTTGGCTACGTATGGTGCGAAATAAGTTCAACATACATACGGAAGACTCCTTGAGTGTCATCCAACAGTGTGACCTATTAAAAGATTCTGCAGTTTTCTGATGTTACAGCCATGATTATATCAGGAACAGCACAGAGCACCATTCCCTGCATCCAGTACAAGTGTATATAACTCACGATGCACTACCGTGCTGATTAATAATTAAGGCTGTGCATTGCTTGTTTTTAATACTGGTCAATGAAAGTCCACATCATCCAACATCGCACTCAAGAGTCTGTGCAGAGACAGTATTCGGCTGCTTGACAGTTCTCATGACACACCCACCCATCTTCCTGACACTGCAGGAAACTGAGTCAGTCACATCAGGCCAAGTACACGCTGAATCATGAAAGTTTAAATGCCTTTGAATAAAGTCCGCCAATTCTCTCACTAATTTGACCTACAACCTAAGCCAGCCCCAGGTGACATTTTTATTTTTGGCTGCTTCAGGAACCAACATAAACTGGACCAGCCCTCAGCAACAAACAAATTAAAGACAAGCACTACCTGCACCGTGTGCAAGTTTGCCAAGTGACAGCCCTGCATGTGTTCCCCATTCCACATCCATGGCAAGGCTCACTTAAGCATCTTCAACTCGTCCTACATAATGGCCAATCAGGTGGACCAGTGGCAGAGCGAGTGGCTCGCAATCGGCAGGATGCGAGTTCAAGTCTTGGTTGAAGTGTGCATCGGTCTGTGAGGAAGTCAACATCTGTTTCATAGGTATACTCACCCATGCCATAATAATGTGGAATTGTCCACCATTAGCTCTGGGCTGTAAACAGCAGATGAATAGATGAGCACCGCATCAACGCTCATTAAACAGTAAATCAATTTGGCTTCACAACGGCGGCCCCTGCTTGGTAGGACATGCGAAGCCACTCCACTTCTGCTGCACCGGCTGCCAGAGCTTACCCTGCCAAATTATCTACTCGACTCCTTCCCCCACTGAATATAAAGAACGAGCATTTATCAATTGCCTCTTATGGTTTGTGTTGTATCCCATAAAACCGGTTGTTTCATGTATATATTAGACATGTAAAAAGGCATCGGTTCCTTGGATGAAATAAACTCCTACACTCAGGACACACGAACCAAATCAAGCATGTGAGTACATACTATTTGCAACATATGGAAATTGTATGCAAAATTATGATAACATAGAAGAAATTCAATATTCTTTGATTCTTTCGGTAAAGTCACATAGATAGAAAAAAAATAATAAAGTGAATAAAAGAAAACATTATACAAATAAAAAAGACGAAGGTACTTTGCAAACCCACTGGCTATCAACAAAGATTCGTTCAATTTTGACTTAAAACTTTCGTGACTGCAGGAATTATATTCTTCGTTCTTTTGGTAAAGTCACGTAAAAAAAATAAGAAAAGCAAAAAAACACATTAAAAAAAAATAGTTAAGTAAAATAAAAAATTTGAAAATAAAAGCAAAAAACCCATGACGTTACAATCGCAACACAAGCGGTGTTCATCAGGCGGAGATAAAAGAGGGGGCAAGCCTCCAAATGTAACGGCTTATAAGGGTTCCAAAGTGAGTGGGCAGGGGACGAGAGCTGCGCAAGCAACACGCTAATGCAGGAGCTAAATAATGGGTGATTTGGGAGGAGGTGAGCTTGTCAACGCAAAATTATTTTAATTTTATTTACTATTTTTATTGTGGGTTTTTGCTGTTATTTTCAACTTATGAATTTTTTAAATAATTATTTTCATTTGACATATATTTTATTATTTATATATATTTTTTCTATCTCCGTGACTTTACCGAAAGAACCAAGAATATGAATTCCTGCAGTCACGACAGTTTTAATTCTAAATTTAGCTCCCTCTATGGAGAGGGTTTCCACATAACCATAAGATCTTTTAACAAACTCCGAGACAAGAAAGCTCATCTGATCGAGTCACTCACATTTCTGAAGAGATGCTGCGACTCGAAGGTAATACCTACCTCATTCACACTGATCTCTGCTGCTGTCACATCCTCCAATGCCAAACGAATTTTGTTTAGAGCGAGCTTGGCCCTGATCTGAGAGAATGAGACTGCTCCGCACTGAACTAGATCATGTAGATAAGACACTCTTGAAATCACACTTAACATTGACAGAAAAAATATCTACATCTGATTGTGAACATGTAGATTACATGACCACTTCATCAGCAGCTACAATGTCAGCTAAATGTAAAGATAATCTAATTTACAAATTCAACCTCCTTTCCAATAAAAAACCAGATCCACACATTAAAAAGTTAGACCTTGACAAGGTTGTTATCAATCTGGTAATAGCCCAATTTTCGATGGTCAAAATTTAGTTTTGGTTAAAGGATTGAACTTTGCAGTCACCCCCAAACACATACCAGTGGATGACATTATTGCTCAGGTCGATGTAGCTCTTAAGGGTTTGGGACACATCGCTGCAGGCGTGACAAGATCTGAAATCGCTGCAACCCTCAAAAGCGCTAAGATACCAGTCAGCAACATCCGTAAGGAGGAGTGCTTGGAGTTATTTCAATAAAAAAGAGGGAAGATATCGTCATCCTCTCAGCCAACAAGGGCAATGCCACGGTCATCATGGACAAAAACGTGTACAATAACAAAATTCAGGCCCTACTTAATGATGGTAGCTACACAAAAATTAAAAGAGATCCCACCAACTGCCTCGTTACAAAAACGAACAGTATCATCACTGATTCAGCTTCATTAATTAAACAGACCAAACGGTTTTCCTTAAAACCTTCTGCTGGTAGACCACCCAGACTATATGGCTTACCAAAAATCCATAAAGGAGGTACACCCCTTCATCCCATCATCTCCACCGCTGGCTCACCCACCTACAAACTGGCCCGATATTTGTTGGAGACCTTTCACTGGTAAGAACACCTCTTCTGTTCTTAACTCAGCTCACCTGGTATCGTAAATTAAATACATCTCACTGTCCCCAGGTGATTTGCTCGTCAGTTTCGATGTAGTTTCTCTGTTCACCAAAGTTCCTGTGCCAGATACCATTGCAATAATTGAAGATGTGGTACAACAAGGACTGAGTGCTGATGTACCAGCCCTGGTGAGACACTGCCTCACCAATACATACTTCACTTGGGATGGAACATTCTGCAAACAAACTGAAGGCACCCCAATGGGTTCTCCCTTATCTCCGGTTGTGGCCAACATTTTCATGGAAAAATTTGAGATGGACGCCATCCAGGCATCCACTCTACGCCCGTCCTTGTGGAAGAGGTACGTGGATGACACGTTTGTCATCTGGCCACATGGCCAACCGGCTCTGAAATAATTCCTCAACCACATCAATTCCATACACCTAGCAATCAAATTCAGCATGGAGGTAGAAAAAGATGGAATGCTACCCTTCTTGGATGTCTTAATCAAAAAGAGACCAGATTGCTCAATGAGCCACTTTGTCTACAGGAAAGTAACCCATACTGACGCCTACCTAAAACCTGATTCCCACCACCATCCATCCCAGAAGAATTCCCTCATCAAAATGCTACACCATAGAGCTCAATGTATCTCCGACCATGAACACCTGACTAGTGAACTCAAACGCATACACCAAGCTCTCAAGGCAAATGGATATTCTGACTACACAATCCGCAAAGCCATCACCCCAACCGTGAGGAAGGAGCCATCTGAAGTTCCAATCAAAACCATCACCTTGCCTTACATAGCAGGGACAAGCAAAAATATTTCCAAAAACTTGAACAAACACAAGATCCAGGTCCAATTTTACAGGACATAAAATTCGTGACCTGATCCCATCTGTGAAGGACAAGATTCCTGACATGCAATATACCAGCGTCTACAAACTAAGCTGTATCTGTGGCAGCAGTTACATTGGGGAAACTAAACGACATGTCTCGGACCGTGTTCGTGAACATAACGCCGATCTGAAACACGGCAGGACAAATACTTCTGCCGTGGCTGATCATTACTTTAATGCGGCTAGCTCACGTGAAATTTATTTCTCTAAGACGATGGTACTTTGCAAGCTGACTGGCTATCAACAAAGATTTGTTCACGAAGCCATCCATATATAGACAGACACAATTTCAACCGAGACAACAGCAATCATTGGAAAGATGTCATCAACCACTTTGGGTCATGACTTGATTTGTGTTTTCTTGTCAACCTCTACCGTCAGCAATGTGGATGTGTGTAGCGAGGTGCAATGCCCCCCCCCCCTGATCTCTACCCCTTCTCCCCCCTATCTCTGCCCCCCCTCTCTCTCTCCCCCTGTATCTGCCCCCTTCCTCCCCCCAATTGTCTGCCCCTACATGAGCGCTGGCTGACTGGCTGCCCCGCCCATGCTGTTTGCACTGCACAAGCTCACCTCCTCTCAACTCCCCATTGTTTAGCTCCTGCATTAGCGTGTTGCTTGCGCAGCTCTCGTCCCCCGCCCACTCACTTTGGAACCCTTATAAGCCGTTACATTTGGAGGCTTGCCCCCTTTTTTCTCTCTACCTGATGAAGACCGCTTGTGTTGCGATCGAAACGTCATGGGTTTTTTGCTTTTATTATTTTCAATTAATTTGGATTTTAAATTGTAATTTTAATTGAATTTTACTACATTTATTTTTATAGCGGTTTTTAGCTTTTATTATTCAAAATTAATTATTAATATATTATTTTTATAATTTTTATTTTATTATGTTTTAGTTTTCTATCTACGTGACTTTACCTAAAGAAACAAGCATATATAAAGATTCGCTCATGAAGCCATCCATATATAGACATAGACACAATTTCAACAGAGAAGATAGGTACAAACTCAGCAATCACTGAAAGAATGTTATCAACTAGTTCAAGTCATAACTTTCTGTAATGTTTCCATTTTAGACCTGGCAGCCCTTTAATTGGTGGAAGCCCACCACCAGGACCATCGCAGCCCACTACTACCATCACCACTAGCAGTAGCCCTTTATTGGTGGAAGCCCACCACCTGTACCATCATTACCCACTACTACCATCACCTCTCGCAGCAGCAACCTCCACAGTCAACAGTGTGAGTGTGTAAAGCGAGGTGCAATGATTACCTGGCAGCCCTTTAATTGGTGGAAACCCACCACCAGCGCCGTCGTTGTCGACTACTATCACTTACATTAACATTACCTGCCCCGCCCATGCTGATGACACTTGGGCTACGCCCATTTTTAACCTTTATAAACAGTTTGCCTTTAGAGGTTAACCCCTTTTTCCTGATGTGTTGCGATCGAATTTATTATTTTATTAACTTTATTATTATTTTTCTATCTACGTGACTTTACCGAAAGAACCAAAGAATATGAATTCCTGCAGTCACGAAAGTTAAGTAAAAAAAAAAGATACGCTGATTTAGAGATAATTATACAAATGAGAGAGAAAACAACAACAACAAACTTTAAAAGCATTGAGCTCAAATTGTGATTACCAAATTGTTCAAGAATGTCAGTGATTTCATGGTCAAAAGAGCATTGAAGCAATGATTATCTCCTGTTTACAGCCATAAGCCAGTGTTGGAAATTCTACATTCCTATGGAAGGGGAAAGTCTATCCAGAGAACACGGTTGACTTCCCCACACAAAGTGGTATACATTTTATAAACATGGAGGTATGATAGGGCTGAGCCAACCCCCAACCAGGATTTTTATTTTACCGTTGAGCCACCTGGCCGATTTTCAGCATAATGTATCCATACATCATATGTGTGAACATTTCTTGAGATAATAAAGCATCAGCATATACACACAAGAATATATACTTCTTTTAGCGCTGCCTCTTATAACGCAGTTTCGATATACCGCTCCGTCCAGGAGGAAAATTCCTGCGCGGATCAACCCATAGATGGAAGTAGGCATGGCCTTGCCCATGGGGGTATGTCTTTGCCCATATATATGGTCTTGTGGAATGGGAATCGAGGTGTCTGTTGAATCGATTCTGCTCATAGTCAATCCGACAGCCACATTTGGGTATCGATTGATCGAGGGTTAATCACTGCAATAATTAATTGGCGATTCATGGATTGAGTAATCCCATTGGTCAGTGTAGCTTCCTGCAGAACATGTATGTATGTTGAACTTCTTTCACACCGTATGTAGCCAATTGTGGTAATCGGAGGTGTGGGGGAAGGACGACAAATTAACCACAAAAATAAGTTCTAAAGAAGTTAGTTTTCAATCTAGATTTAAAAGTGCGTAGCTCCAGTGGCTTCCTAATATCTGAAGAGCATTCCAGACGGCAGACGGTAGTTAATCTTAGGTAACCTCTGACCGAATGCACTGGTGAGTACATAACTTGTAATTTTTTAATGTCATTATGATTAAAAGTGACTATTTTTATGTATAAAATGCATTAATACATTTATCATGTGTACAGTATCATTATTATGGCTATTACCGATACTTAAATGAGGTCCTCATATATCGCTCACAGGTGAAGAAAATGTCTATTGGTAACGCACCTCCATTGGAGCTCTATGTATAATAACCTCCTATAGCGCTGCTTCGTATGGAGCTCCGTTTATCAAGAATGCATCCTGAGCGCTATAAGGAGGTATGCCTATATGTGAATGAGTATTTTTTAGCATTGCTTTTGTACAATCAATAAAATGTCGGCTCAGATATTGTAAAAGCAAAGCATTCAGAAGTACCACAGACTCAAATGTTAATTCCAGCAACCAATCCAGCAACCAAATACATCACTCTCTGACTGATCAAGAGGCACGTACTCTGAGCGATGAGCTTGGCGATGGTTAGCTTGTTGTCCTCAGAATTCTCGTATTCCCTGCTTGCAAGCTGCTTATTCGACGTCTCAAGACGATCTGCAACAACAACATGGGGGGTGACACAGGCGCGTTGGATTGAAGTAATCGCGTAACTCGGGAACTGTGCTGGGCCTCACCTCGCCTCAAGTCGGGCAATCGTGTTGGGAGCCCCGAGCAAGGGCCAGATTAAGGTTCTTGTAGGCCCTAGGCACTTCTGTTTCGTAGGCCTTCAGTGATAACTTTCCACAGTTGGTGCTGCTGCCCCATGTTATTACTACCGCCGCTGTCACTCGCTTGTTTCACGCGTACTGCGTCTAGCGGCTGGACAGATGTCGTTCGTGATACATTCATTATTTAGTCTGTGCCCTAATTCGCTTCGTGCCGCAGATAAGCAAATTTAATGTGAAAATTCTGCCTCTTTGTATATAGTTTACCTATCCTTGATATGTCAATATTTTTTATTCACGAAGATATCTTGTTACATTTTTTTTATCACAAAAACAAAAGAAAAACATGGTCAAAATTTGTTTTCACAGGCCCACTGTGCCAATTGGATAATACGGCCCTGGCCCAAGCCATTGTCAGCAGACACCCCCCCCCCTGCACCACTCACCCCTCAGGTCTCTGTTGAAGTCGTGCAGCCTTCTGATCTCCGATTCCATCTTGGTCCTCATCGCTTTCTCCAGGGTCTCTCGCTTGGACGTGGACTTTTCCAGGTTCTCGTAGGCTTCGGAGATCCGCAGGACCTCGCGCTCCATCTGCGTGGGTGCGCAGATATCACACAGGCAAATAAGACAACGCCGCTCCTTCTCGGGCAAATGTGACATTTTTTCACTGTGAAAAATTACATCAAAAGCAGTATTCAGCCAAAACATAAAAAATCAGTCTTCAACATAAAAAAAATGTATGTTATGGTTTAACAAGTCGAAATGGGTAGTTTTGTACAAGCAATTATATTGCATGCGGTGAGAGGAAGAAGCTATCGAGAGATATGCTTAAAAGGAAAACATTAGCCTTCAAATGTCAAGAAAACAACGTTCCCTCTACATGTAAAACTGGTTTGGTTAGGACCCTGGGAGATGAAAAATCCATTACATAATCGGACAAGATTGTGCAATGCTCCGGGCACATTATATACAGTGCGTAACTTGCATACAGTTTGTGAATACAAAAAAAAATGCCCATTTGTGTCCTACAATTTACATTACATTGACAAATTCTCGTCAAGATGATTTCCATAAAAACGTATCAAAAACCCCTTGAGCATTGGTTGTAAGGAAAGCAGTACAAGTTTCCTTTTTGGAAACATCTCCAGTAAAAAGTCAGGTGTGTTTTGCAAACCTTGGGATATATACATAAGTGTGTGCAGTCAAACAGCAACAGGGCATGCATAGATGATGCAATCATTCTGGGTGCATGCAGAATGCAGCAAAATAGCTTTTTAACATATCTAATTTATATTTATACAGATGGGCTCAATCGTCTTCTGAAATGGCACCATTGCTATACACTGCCTGGGGGGGGGGAGAAATCCTGAAAAAAGTGGTTGCATAGCTGAGCTCTGAGCTCATGTATTAGTCGAATGCGTCACCACGGAGAGGACATTGTGCCATGTGCGCAGGAGTTCTGGCCCTCCCATCGAAGCATCAACACAAGACTTTACCACAACAATCACTACCATCATGGCAGACAACAAACGACACCCACGCATTTACCTCTGTTGTTCATCTGCAGAAAGAATATGCAGGGATAAACTACAGCAATGGCGATTCAGTTTCAATGTATATGTGCAGTACCCTCCAACGCCACGTGCCATATGAAGATGCTGAAGTCAGTTTAAATACGTAAACCATGAACACATGTTCTAGCCCACGAAACTGTACATCACAAGTAATCCTTCCAATTGCACATGAAGGCCGATTATCACCACCACAGTCTCCATCAGGAATAGGTTGGAAAGAAACCGCGATTCAAGTTTTGAAAAGATTAGGACATAAATCCTTAAGCGGACAGCTTGAAAATATGTAGCATGCAATTATACTCCGATTAAAATTAATGATCATACTCGCAACGCATGCATTGAATATTGTTCCCAAACAATCCAACCGAACTATTGAAAGTTAATGTGATGGTGTTAAAGCATGACCTAAACATTGGTACTTAAGAACTCATGGAGAGGTTCCCTGTTACAACTTGATTCGTGAATACAATCCACATATAAATGTAAAGCTTGACCTGCAACCTTGTTGTCTGACGAGGGAGACGCATGCCAATCAGTTTAACTGTTAATTTAGACCCATATTTTCACAGGCTTCCTGTAGAGTTAAAGGTAAGAAGATAACAGTTACAAATGGTGTTCACTAAAAATATTGTTTTAAAAGTTACGCCATGCAAATGCAGTAATGCAGTATACGGCAACGTGGCTAGCGATGTGCATCACCTGTGATGCAAGCAGTTGTAAAGCTACAGATTTCACCCATTCCCTTGACTAGCACACAGCTTTTGCAAAGAATATTCCTCCAGCACTGTTTCAGGGTCCTTGATAAACGACATTACCTTTTGCAGCTTGACGTCTTTCTCACAATAGCTCTCCAGCTCACTACGCAGCAGCTGGTTCTCCTCCGTAAGCAACTCCACCGTCTGCTGGGATCTGAAGACAAAACATCGTCACACATTTGTTGCTGCAGTGGACACTGGACGAAGGCCATCTTATTCTCACAAGATGCAGATCACTCCGTCGCAGGAAGAGATTTCCGAGGCTGCGACGGTGTAAACATCCCCCCCTACGTGCGCTTCAGATGTAACCATGCTGACCTCAGCAGCATGAAGTGAAGCTCCTCTCCAGGACCTGCTGTGTGAGCCATGCTGAGCTGTCCTCCGAGTCCGGCGTACATCGGAGTATGCTGTGCCACTGCCGTCGTCAGGGTCATGGACCCAAGGTTCTGCACGGGACCTGGCAAGGCCCCGGCACCAGGCATCTGCATGGACAAGCTCCCGGCACTGCCTTGTGATGCAGATGGGCTGTGGTACTGCATCTGCATGTGCTGCATCCCTTGTTGAGTTTGCCTGCCAATGGCAAACAAGTATTGTCCTTCAAGTTAAGCAAGGAGTGCACTCAATAACATTTTTTACTGTTCTGCTTTATACCTAATACTTTACATCTCAGAATTCGAAGAACCCTGATTTAAAGCCAAATAGTATTTTATGATTTTTTTTCATTATATAAAATAGTCTCAGCGTCCCTCTCTCTCAATTCCTGTCTATTGCCTATGCCTATCTTCTTTTGTATCAGTCTTCTCTGTCCTCTAAATTTGAAGTTTTCGTGACTGCAAGGATTAATACTTTTTGTTTTTTTCCGTGAAGTCACGTAGGTAAAATTGAAATGAAAAAACAGCTAAATTAAATCACGACGTTTCGGAGGCAACACAATTTTGCTATGACGGTTCCACCTGAAGACGGAGGCTTGTGTTGCCTCTGAAACGTCGTGATTTAATTTAGTTGTTTTTTCATTTCATTATTTACCTACGTGACTTTACCGAAAAAACCAAAGAGTATTCTCTGTCCTCGTTTTTCCTCGTCTATAACTCCATTTGTTAAATTATCCCTTTATCTTTTTTTTTTCCCTGCTTAAACCTAAAATTTCACTTCATGTTTTATCCCAATTGATATTTGGCCAAAGGTGAATATTTGGTGCACCCTTAGTCACAGGCGTTTAATTACAAATGGCTCCGCATACCTGGCCATGTTGTATTCAGGTGGTGGCTGATATCTTAGAAGATGCTGTTCCGCTGCACCTGGCACATGATGATGATGCTGGTGCTGGAGAGCTGTAAATTGGTTTAGCTGGAGTGGACTTCCTTGCGGAGCGAACGCCGCCTTGTGTTTAAAAGGGTACTCTGGAGGTGGGCCCCGTGGGTCGTAAGGTCTCTGGGGCGGCGACTGATTTTGAAAGCGACAGAAGTCTGCACTCGACTGCTGTGGCACACTGCTGGGAGGGGAGCTGCCCAGCGGCAGCTGAGCCTTGGCTCCGTTCTTCTCCAATGTGAGCTGCATGAGTCGCTCGCTCAGAGAGCGCACGTGGCCCTGCTTCAGCTCTTTAAGGCCGTCATCCTGCACCGACAAAACGTTCACCATAAAAAGGATTTTTTTTTGTTGCTATGACAAGTAGAAAAAAATTATAAAAATGCGATGTGTAGATTACACGCGACTATCCGGCAAAGCGGCTCGGCAGTCGTGAGCTGTTCACGATCAGAGGTCAAATTCTGGTTGGGGTGGTTGACTCAGCTCATCATCCCGCTAGGCCCAATAATGAGAACCATACTTTGTGAGGACATTAACATTTGGTTATCTTATGGAAAAACCAGACCCCACTGGAAGAATGTGGTAACCTCCACAAATCAAAATGAAAAAACGGAAAATAAACAATGCCTCAATGCTCATTTGAGCAAGAAATCACTGACTGTGCCTTGACTTCAAGAAACATGCTGAAGAAAAATCCATCAGAAATTGGATTTGTTTTGGATTGAACTTCATGGCATCTGTAATTTGCAATATACCAACAAAATAAACGAGTACAATCCATGAATGTCTTTCTAACACATGACAACATTCCTCCACCTCATCCTAAAGAATGCAGGCCGCTGCAGTGCCTGGAGAAGCAGCCATGGGATCTGTCGGAGGGTATAAAGCATTGGCGAGGTATGGTGGGAAAACGGCTTTGGCCAAAACGTCTTGCCCTGTGTACCTGCATGATGGGAAGTGGGCTGGTCCTCTGAACGGCTGGCCTGCCCTCCGTGCGGCCCTTCTGCGCGCCCACCGTGGCTGTCACGTAGAATGCAGCAGGGCCCGTGTTGCTCATCCTGGCCTGGTGAACCGTCTGCCCTTGACTGCAGCACACAAGATTCAATACTCGTCAGAGCCAGGTCTGGATAGAAGGCACAGAGTGAATCACGGATTGTTTATTATTATTATTCCACTTATTTAGCCAGGAAAGCCTCGCCGAGTCTTAAGACTAACTGCTAAGTAGTATGGGGTGATAATTGCTCTGTGCAATTCGAATTGAGTAGTTTTTCTCATTTGGACCATGACCCCAATAACACGATATCCTACTCTTTTTGAATGACGTCACGGGATCTTTAACATCCACTGTGAAGCAGAGGGAGCTCAGTATTTTGCGGCTAATATCCTCGCAGTATCAACCAGGGCAGTTAGCCGAATTTGAACTGCGCAACAAATAGTGAACGTGCCACCACTGGGCCATGTCATCACCACATTTAAAAGGCACAACGTTCTCAAGAGCAAAACGTAAACACACCTGACACTCGGTAAAGCTGAATATGGCAATTCAGTTGCACTTCCTCTGCTTTGGCTTCAGCAAGCAATTAACTGTTTCCGAGAGCCAATGCAGCAACACAAACGGAACACACCACTTGTCAATGACTTATGGGGGAGCGGTAGTGTGGCGATTAGCACTCTGCGCTATGAATCTGGTGACCCGGGTTCGATTCCCGCTCACGGCCAACACCAGCGGTCCTGGGCCTCCCCTAGGTCGATTCAGCTTTAAATGAGTACCTGGTGCGGTGTGTAAACATCTCCACTGGTGTTGGCCATCCACCCCCATCGTGTGCCGTTCTGGCTTTCATCGGTGCTGTTCGCTAACAGAACTTGCCCCAACAGTCTGGTCAGGCTATACGGGGGATCATAGTCTTTGTTTTTTTGTTACAAACTCAAATATTTTATCTACCAGGTAAATTTCAATAAGCTATTTGCGCTTTTTCAGAGGTGACTTGTTAATGCATAAAAGCTCATCGCAGTAGCGTATCATAAGTGGGAATTTCGGGTGGCAGCCGAATAATCTAAACACACGTGTTTCTAAATGCGTAGGGCAAAAAAAACCTGGAGATAAATCCACGCGACCACGGGGAGAGAGAACATGTGAATCCAAATACACAGACATAATGGGTCAGGATCGAACCCACGAACTTCTGTGTAGAAGGCGAGAGAGATAACATCTCATCACCACAGCAGCAGGATGTGTGGGAATAGTATTCAATGAACATCAGAATAAGGTATGCCACAGCTTTACAAATATTTTATGGCCATCTTCTCAAAATAAGTACAATACTTTTGGTATACATGGATATTGTCCAAAGAAAACACACTTCAATATTTTGAATAATTCACATTTATTTATGTATTAATGTTGCTCTATTGCCTATATATGTAACGGGCTTGTCACATACCCTTGACTCTGCAGGCTGGAGTAGTACTGAGAATGGACCTTGGCCTCCTCGTAAGATGGAAGTTCTTCAGTGGCAGTGTGATGCTGCTGATACTGCTGCTGCTGATACTGCTGCTGCTGAAGTGCTTGCTGCTGCAGTAAGGCAAGACGTTGGGCTTGCTTCTCTGGAGTCTCACTGCTTTGGTGTTCTTGACCCTGTGGCTCCTGTGTGGTAATAACACGGCAATGGTACATTACTTCCAGACCATGATATCCATATTGATTCAACGGCAGTTACACTTTGTCACGTGATTGCATATTAACAGTATTCACCATCTTTATTAAATGCAAGGAGAACACACGCCTGTTACAGTATACAGTTTCCAAGTGTATATTTTATCCTTAGCATCTCCCTAACACCTACAGGCTCACCATGTCTTAAGACTAAAATAACCCTACCATTGAGCCCATCCTCCCACTGGGGTTAATGAAATGAGCAGTACTACTTTGTGGGAACGTCAACAGTGGTTGTACTCCAGAGAGACTCACCCCCGCCATTGGAAAAAAATAATTTCCACCACTAGTTCAGAGCTTTAAACATGAGATGAAAACCACCTAAACGCTCAACTAATCAGGAATTGCTCGCTCTGACTATGCGTCCCAAATCCTGCGACATCTTGAAATGAACACTCAGTTCGACGACCACAGTTTATTGAACTACCATTGGGGTGTCATGTCACAGTGCGGCATCCAGTGCTGCTGACCTGCCGGGCAGATTGACGCAAATCCTGCACCAAGCTCTCCGTGGAAGAGATGGAGCTTCCTGCTGTCGCTGCCGGTGCGCCGCCCAAAGAGACCACTCCCAGAGACGCGGGAGCCAGGGACAAAGCTCCGTGGGAGGCGCCAGCACCCGTGGTGGCGTTGGCCGGCGTGGGTGACCCCGCGGTGGTCGCCTGCTGCTGGATGGCTAAGAGGCCACGGTTGTCGGTGACGCCGCCGTAGCGCAGCTGCTCTTGAATGAGCCTCTGCAGCACCTTTCCAGAGTTGTCTTCTGCAGCTCTCATTTCTAGCGCCCGCTCTCTTGCATAGGGGTCGCCCATGAAGTAAGACAGCGGGCCACTTAGCTCTCGACCACCTGCAACAATGTGGGGGGGATGTAAATTTTACTCTGAAATGCTCAATCTCGTGCGGTATAGAGAGCAAAATTAATACTGCGCCAGTCATGAGCCAAGCAAGTCCTGACCTGTGTGCTGCAGCTTTCGCTCCTGCGATGCCAGAGAACGGCCTTGATTTCGTGTCGTTGCCACAAACCGTGTCTTTTGTAAAATACAAAATAATTGCGAAGAGTCAAAATGGAGACTACAAAACAAATGGGCAAGCAATAAGCATCATTCTCATATGTTCTCACGAGCTTTACTACCCGGCTTCGCCCGGGACTTGGATTCACCACGCTGGCCGCCTTTGTCTCCCGAGTGGCGATGTTCACACACCACACCAGTTACTCATTTTAGGCTGAGTCGACCTAGGGGAAGCCCAGGACCGGTTCAAATAATCGTCACCAGTGGTGGCCGTGAGCGGGAATCTAACTCGGGTCGTCGGGTTCGTAGCGCAGCGCGCTCCCCACACACACACGCGCGCGTGTCCATACGTACACATACACGCGTCTGCTGCAGACACCCACAACTTTCAGGGTGTGTACGCCAGTAAACGACTGAAATAATAAAGCAATGCTGCACGAAGAACGCCTTAGACCTGCAACACATTTGTATTTTACTTTACCCGCGATCAGCAGGCACAATCCGTTACGCTTCCGCACGCGGGTCACATGACAGATGTGACGTCACAGCTCACTTGCCGTGCAAAATATATGCATTATTGCGCCCCCCCCCAAAAAAAAAGTCTATTTTTATAATTTTTGCATGGTGTACAGTCTGGAAAGTACCCACATGGCACATTTCAAGTTTATTGCATGTCAAGAAGTATGCTAAACATTTTGAACAGACACACAATCACAAATTTCTCTTTTATATATATAGAAGAAAGATGAACCCAACCAATACAACCTCCACACCCCCAACAGCTCGTCTCTTGTTCGCTAGCCCTGAGCTCTTGCCACCCGCTAACACTCGCTCCAACCCTCTTGGGATCTGTGGATAAATGGTTGAGCAGAAGTGGTCTTCGGCATTCGTTATGGAATTTAATCACGCGGCAAGTACAAGATCGGTTTACTTTGATCAAGTTTACGACAATCAAATGAATAACACTATGCAAATAACTCCGTTATATTACGTTTGCAAGTTGCTCAGTATTGCAACCACTATTTTTACATTTTATTTGCAGATCAACAAACCAATATGTACTCCTTTCCTAACTCAAGCACAACCAGAGTGCAGTGTGTAACCAGCTCAAGCCCCATACCGTCACATATTAATCTCCGACATCTGCCTGTGCTGAGGTCTGAGGCCCCGAGGCACGCAACAGGAAATGCCAAGCAAGCCTCGGTTGGGTTCCCTATCCGCCCCCACCCCACACCCAGCCCGGTCCCGTCCTCACATGGAAACCAAACAATCACCAGCGTAACAGTTACATCCAGTGTGTGTGTGCGGTTCTAAAACCTACGTGTGTGTGGGAGCTCAACGAAAACATCTGCTTTTGCATAACACGGAAAAACTAAAAAATACCTGTATTTTAAAAAAATCCTGATGGAACACTTCATACTACTCTATTCACATTTTTTTTATAATCGTGCCAGGCAATTAACTGTTTAGCTTTAGCTGATTAAATCCCTGAGCATTTGAAGACAAAGCCATGAGCACTTGAAGACAAATGCTCGACACACATTAACTATAAAGCAATGTGAAACAAAAACTCACGTTCATCAATAATACTGCTTAAATGGGAAAATACGTCACAGGTAACATTTCGGGCAATGGCCCTTTCTTCATAGCATAGAGAAAAGACATTTTCTAAAACATTGCATATTTTTAGATTTATTTTAAGCAGTGTTGATTAATGTGTGGAGATTGATTTTGTTAGTTGTCCTTGTGCACCACTGCAACGCAGCATCACCAAATAACGAGTGCAAAACAAGGCCACCACTTTCCTTGCAAATGAGCATTCGCACGTGGATTGACACGGCTACATCTTTTGTGTCAATTTACATTTCTCTTTGTGGCTCAGTATACGATTTCGCCCACTGACACATCTGAGACGAGCCAGCGCAGGGCCGCTCACAGTACGGGTGATTTTCCACTGGCTATTTTGCAAGCCAAGCCAGAACGAAATCATGCTACGCTAGCCTCACAAGACATTCAATCTGGCTCCGGGCCAAGCAGGTCCTGGGGTGGGGCGACGAACACATTCATTGCTTGTGGCATCACTCGGTACACCATGAAGACAATGCATCGCCACGCCATCTACGTGGATGTCCACTCATTCACTGTGTGTTATGTCAGTGGCACAACTGCAGTTAGAAAACAACCCGCAGAATTAAAAATCATAAAACGATCTGTGAAATCCCTTCCAGTGACCTCTTATCCACACTAGGGGTTGCAATCTTTCACCCACCCTGCTAGAGACAGAAATGTTCATCACATGATATTTTAATCTGAGACCTGACTTGTGAGCCCAATCAACTCACTCCACTTTCGAACGCAGTTTAACCACTGGCGGCTGCCGAGATCTATACCCAGCATCTCAGCAGAGCCAGCTCAGAGCTGACCTTTAGCAAAGCTAGAAATTGCTTTTAAACAGCCTGCCAGAAAAAAAATGTCATAGTGCACACTGAAAATGTAGCTCTGTGCACTGTACAAAGCCTGGCCGCAGTCAAGCCTCCCCAACCCCACGTAGTCGGTGATGTAAAAACACCCGAGCTCCCACAACAGGGCCCATTCATTCCACACTCTTCCTCTGCCTTAAACAGATTATATTCCAAGAATGTCCTCCAGGGAGTGCGGTACACTGTGGGATGGGGGTTGGGCAGCAGCCTTCTGGCGACAATCCCACCAGCTAAAGCCAAAACCATACCGAGCGTAGAAGTTTTTGTCAAATGTATTTGTAACAAGGCTGTGTGGCGCGCGTTTGTTTTTTAAGTCTCGGACACAAGGCGGTCATTATGTAGCCAACTCAGGAATGCCAGTTGCTTGAGCGCTCTGAGGACGACAGCCCCTACCACATGCACAGCCACCATCAGTGGTCACAGCAATACACACCTGGGCCTGATAAACCTCGACCGTGCAGCCAATAACTTAGCCTTCACGTGCGAGTTACAAACATACTAGAGTTATCATGCATTTGTTTAGGACTACATGATCCTGTGATTATGCCTTTTGCCAATTTTATCGAAAAAAACATTGGTATAAACCTGGTTGTGGTTTAAAATTTAGCGGTTTTTGCTGTTTCGACAATGTTATGTTTTTAAGAGACTCTTTTATCATATACTCTCCATTCACCCAAACAATGTAAAACCACAGGGACATTCCAACAGTTGCAAGGTACAAAGTTCCCTTGAATGCGAGTTAAACAAACACAGCAAGAGAAGCATTCCCCATTAATGAATGCGGTGTGTTCATGTTTACGTGTTTATAATTGGACATTTTACCATTACAATTTGTAAAACACAATACAACATCTCAAAGTAAATCTGTAAACACAGAATTATACATTTGTCCACGTAGTTTTCCCAAACATTACCGAGGGTAACGGTACGGCTAAATAGCTACCGTGACCCGATTGTCCCAGGATATACAGTGAATGCTGTCGAGAATGTAGAACAGTGAGGTTGTCAGGTATCTGAAAAACCCAGTGGTAAACTTCTTCCTTGCGATGCCATCGGGAGATTAAACCGTGTACATTTCTGAGCATTGAACAATTTAAACACCAAGAATATCTCACTTGCATTGTATTTTAAATCATTTAAATTAATTGTTGTTGAAGATGCCAATATAGAACCTCAACTATTCCGAGACGTGTTTTTTTTCCTCAGGGGTTAGCTTCCAATCCAAAACCACACCACATAGTTAAATATAGTAAACTGTGAAATATTAAAATCCTACATGTGCTTTAACGTGACCTTTTGAAGCATGGTCATGAGCACCGACTACTTTTCATCTTAGCAATACTGAATCACGAAAAATACTTCAGCCTCACTTTCCCTAGTTTTTGCAGAATGATAGGTTTGTGCCCGGCACATATAAGGTCTAACCGCAAACACCAATTTTTCCACTGGTGCATCCAAGCCAACCCAGCGCAGGGTCCTCACAGTACAGGTAGGTTTCCCATTAGCTGTTTGCCATGCCAAGCCAGAACCAAACTGTGCTACATAGTCCTCATAAGACATCCGAATCTGGCTTGGGGAGGGTCAAGCTGGCCCGGGGCAGCGTTAATGACATGTTCCTTGCATGACATGTCAGTGAGTATAACTCAAAAACGTCACTGCGTCATCTACACGCATCTTGATTTGTTCGTAGCGCGAGACGTCAGCGGCACGGCAGCTTGGCTTCTGCAGTAGAAAAAACATCCTGGCTCGGCACGGCCCTGGTGCAACTCAATTTCACAGTGGCTTTACCGAAAGAACCAAAGAGTATGGATCCCTGCAGTCACGGAAACTTCAAATCTAGATTGAGGTAAAACAAATACAAGAGGGGAAATGGAACCTTGTCATGAAAACCTTCCCAGGCGTGGAGTGCGTGTTCAGCACAGAACGGTGACCCACCAGCATGTGGAGGCTTCTTGCTCACTCTGCTGAGTCGCTCATGCCAGTGCAAGATATCAGCCCTCTGCGCACAGCTCTCGTTGGCCCAGTTCAGTCCCTGGGGTCTTGTTATGGTCGCCGATGCTGCCCTGTTGTCTGCTTCTGCACACACAGAATGACAGGGGTTGATGACATTTTAACCAGCCATGTGCTGCTGCCCAAGTGCACAAACACATATCAGTGATGGATCAATAGTTAATCACGTCCAAAAGATGGCCTCCTCTCATGCTGTCAATGTGCCTCACAGTCTCGGGATCCCACAATTCATCTCACTCCTGCACGTGAACTGATCTCATTGCTCCATTTCTTGGGCACCGTTCTCTTCTTTGGCTGCTGCTATTCCATCACCAGTCGTATCCATTGGCCACCATCTCTTGTGTTCTGTCCAAACCCACTTTACAAGTCAATGTCACCGATTTGCATTTGTTCCCGATCAACGCACTTTATTCACAGCGTAATTCCAAACATGTATCTCTCCATGCTTCTTTGTACACTTTTCAACGTTTGTTCAACGTCGTATAAGTCCATGTTTCTGATCCACGTCGCAGTAGGTAATAAGCGGCGATTAAAACATGTTCTTTAGAAAGTGTTATGCTAATTTTCCTCAACGGTTTCAGTGCTCCAAAAGCAATTAATCGTTGTAAAGTTATCCATATTCTGATTAGGTTAACACCATCACCAGTTTAACACGTAAAGATTCGCGACCAATATTATCCATAATATATTTGTTTGGGTTAGATTGCATAAACATTATGAATACCGCCATCACCATCTGTACTACAATGGTTATGCAGTCTCAGTAATGGTCAGAAATTCCCAACGCGGATTGGAGAGATTACACTCACCAGTACGGTGAGGTTACCGTATGGTCAAACTGCCCCATAATGACAGAGAATAAGGGCCTTCATCCACAAGTGGTTCGCAAAAAGGTTGTTAAATGATTGGCATTCTAACAAGCTGACGGGGAATTACCTCTAAATCCGTGTTAAATGCAGGGCACGGGGGTGGGTCACAGCTGGTGGTCACCTCCTACACCGAGACACCGGGCCTCCAGTCCTTAGTGGCTTTTGATTGCTTGTCCCGACAACAGCTGGCGGTAAGAAGAGGGCCTCCTCACTTCTAGAAATCCCTCTCGAGGATGTTTGGGTCCTCTCTTGCACGTTGAGCAGACGTCCTGGACGACGGGGTGGGACACTTTTTGTGTTTTGTTTAACCCCCGTCACACACACACGACCTGTGCCTATTGAATCTCCGGTGAGGCCAGACTGCCGATTGCAGTCGGAGGCGGACGAGGACATTTGAGACACCTTGACCCTTTGCTTCAAGTGCCTCGCTGGAAGATCGAACCGGCGACGACTTCTGGATTGCAAGTCCGGTGCGATAACCATTACACCACGATAGTTCCCATAAGTAGCAGGTTATGATGTTGACATAATTGTGTCCGCTATTCAAAACACAAGGAAGCAATGGTTGCATAGAACACGTGGAAAACGAGACACGGGGGCCCAGCGCGTGTAACAACATATGGCAGCAGATGGGGGCTCCCAGTTCACGCTGTCAGGGTAACACGCAGCGCACTGTACGGCCACGCGTTACCAACTCACACTGCCCACATTCACTCGTGTACAGCCATGGGGGTGAGACGCGAATGGAGAGAGTGTGGGGGGAGAGTGTGGAGAGTGTGGGGGGAGAGTGTGGAGAGTGTGGGGTGAGAGTGGAGAGTGTGAGGGAGAGTGTGGGGGGAGAGTGGGGAGCGCATAGGAGAGTGTGAGGAGTGAGCGTAGAGTGTGGGGTGAGAGTGGAGAATGTGGGGAGTGAGTGAAGAATGTGGGGAGTGGAGAGTGTGGGGAGAGTGTGGGGAGTGAGTGGGGAGCGCATAGGAGAGTATGAGTGTGAGGAGTGAGCGTAGAGTGTGGGGTGAGAGTGAAGAATGTGAGGAGTGAGTGATGAGTGTGAGGAGTGAGCGTAGAGTGTTGGGTGAGAGTGGAGAATGTGGGGAGTGAGTGAAGAATGTGGGGAGTGGAGAGTGTGGGGAGTGAGCGGGGAGTGAGTGTGAGGAGTGAGTGAAGAGTGTGGGGGAAGAGTGGAGAGTGTGGGGTGAGAGTGGAGAATGTGGGGGCAGTGAGTCCAGTGTGGGGAGTAACAGAGCAGTGTGGGGAGAGAGTATTGGAGGGCGTTCGATGACTGCCGTGAGGGGAGTATAAGGAATGTGATGGGGAAGAGGATTGTCGGCACGAGTGAGCCGAGGCGTGTTGGAGGAGCGAGCGAGGAGAGTGTTGAGTGTGAGAGGAGGTGTGTTGTTGTGTGTTATTGTGTTGTGTGTGTGTGGAGGATGGCTCACCTCAAGTGTTCGCGTCTCCCCGATTTTCGCCGCCTCCGCCGCCGCTCGCCACACAAAGAAGATCGCGACGCCGAGTGACGCCCGCGGGGTAAGGGGCGTGGCATGGGCGGGGTGGGCGGGGCCGGGGGTGAGGGGCGGGGCCGAGGGGCGGGGCCAAGGGGGCGAAGGGGCGGGGCGGGGCCGATGGGTGAGGGGCGGATTGAACGGCTGGGTCAAGCCATAACTTCCGGGGTCACCGTTGTGGTTGCAATCGATTAATCGATACGCGCGAGCAAGCTAGCTATGGATAATCGACGAATCGTTAGAGTGTGAGCGCCACGCCCGCGTTGTTATTATTGTGTGTGTTACATGTGCCAACGTGTGTGTGTGTACATTACACACATGTACACACACACGCGCGGCACGTGGGCAACGTGTGTGTGTACTTCCCGCCGTCTCTTGGCGGCAACGACAGCGGCAGCCGGCTCCGGTGAGAGTTACAGGCGACAGAGGGTACACGAGCGCCGCAGGGGAGAGATCGTGGAAGCACGGTGGTGAATGTGCTGCTGAAAATTGTACTCCGGTGAGAGCGCGTGCGAGTGAGCGTCAACGGTGAGTGTGTACGTGTGAGTGTGTACGTGTGAGTGTGTACGTGTGAGTGTGTACGTGTGAGTGTGTACGTGTGAGTGTGTACGTGTGAGTGTGTACGTGTGAGTGTCCTCGTGTGAGTGTCCTCGTGTGAGTGTGTACGTGTGAGTGTCCTCGTGTGAGTGTCCTCGTGTGAGTGTCCTCGAGTGAGTGTCCTCGTGTGAGTGTCCTCGTGTGAGTGTCCTCGTGTGAGTGAGTGTCCTCGTGTGAGTGAGTGTCCTCGTGTGAGTGAGTGTCCTCGTGTGAGTGAGTGTCCTCGTGTGAGTGAGTGTCCTCGTGTGAGTGAGTGTCCTCGTGTGAGTGAGTGTCCTCGTGTGAGTGAGTGTCCTCGTGTGAGTGAGTGTCCTCGTGTGAGTGAGTGTCCTCGTGTGAGTGAGTGTCCTCGTGTGAGTGAGTGTCCTCGTGTGAGTGAGTGAGTGTCCTCGTGTGAGTGAGTGAGTGTCCTCGTGTGAGTGAGTGAGTGTCCTCGTGTGAGTGAGTGAGTGAGTGTCCTCGTGTGAGTGAGTGAGTGTCCTCGTGTGAGTGAGTGTCCTCGTGTGAGTGAGTGAGTGTCCTCGTGTGAGTGAGTGAGTGTCCTCGTGTGAGTGAGTGAGTGTCCTCGTGTGAGTGAGTGAGTGTCCTCGTGTGAGTGAGTGAGTGTCCTCGTGTGAGTGAGGGAGTGTCCTCGTGTGAGTGAGTGAGTGTCCTCGTGTGAGTGAGTGTCCTCGTGTGAGTGAGTGTCCTCGTGTGAGTGAGTGTCCTCGTGTGAGTGAGTGTCCTCGTGTGAGTGAGTGAGTGTCCTCGTGTGAGTGAGTGAGTGTCCTCGTGTGAGTGAGTGAGTGAGTGTCCTCGTGTGAGTGTGTACGTGGGATAGCCAGGGTACTTACACACGCGTGCCGTGATGTTACGTGGCCGCAGGAGGTGTTCGCCTCACGACCCTGGCTGAGGTTGGCAGGGGGCTTTGTGAGAATGATGTCAAGAGGACTTGCAGCAGCCCCCTTTTGCCCACTTCAGCAATTGTTTCTTGCTGTGGGTTGTCCCACCTGATGAAGGACGCCTGTGTTGCGCCCGAAACGTCGTGATTTAATTTATTTTATACCTACGTGACTTTACCGAAAGAACCAAAGAGTATAGAGCTTGGACCCTTCGGCAGCTTGAAGCGAGACTTGTTGTTGGCGTTTTGAGCTGCTTATCTGAGACGGATTCTGGTCATGTGAGTGTTGTGGGTTTAAGAAGTACCTTCTCTAAGACTTTGCAAACCCACTGGCTATCAACAATGATTCGTTCATGAAGCCATCCGTATTTATAGACACAGACACAATTTAAATCGAGAAGATGGGTATAAACTGAGCAATCATTGGAAGGACGTTATCAACAAGTTTAAGTCATAACTAGCTGTGATGTTTCCTTCCTACCACCTTCCGATGTTATTTTCGGCTCTGATTTTACATTAACAAGTAAAAATTCTCATCCTAACAGCCACCCCGCTCACTGAGCTCGAGGTTTTTTCTTTGCGATCTACCATTAACATGCTAATCTCTCATTAACATGCTAATCTCTCACATTAACATGCTAATCTCTCACAGCAACATGCTCATCTCTTACATTAACATAGCCACCTCAGGGCGCTGGCCGTGGAGGCAGCTCAACGATTTTACATTAACATGCTAATTCTTACTGGGCAGCCCTTTGATTGGTGGGAAAACCCACCACCGTCGCGGTCGCTGCCCACCACTGACATTAACATTGGCTGCTGACATTTGGGCTACGCCCTTTTTAATCCTTTATAAACAGTTTCCCTTTAGCAGCTAACCGCCTCTTCCTGATAACGAACGCTTGTGTTGCGATCGAAACATCGTAGTTTTTTTGTTATTTTCTTTGAACCTATCTACGTGACTTTACCGAAAGACCCAAATAATATGAATTCCTGCAGTCACGAAAGCTTTAAGACGTATTGTCTTTCTTTACATTAATTGTAGTTGCTATTATTAATCTTTTCTAACTAAAAAAAAACACTTAAGTATTCACGAGAGCTGCTTTCCATAAGCAACGCACATCAACCATTGGAAATCTAGTAGCCAGTTGCTCATAAAACGCTCATAAAAGGGCATTGCTGATTGGCTGAGGTCTGCCGAGTCATCATTAAGCGAAAATGTATCATTTATCGAAACAATGGGACCCTATGGGAGACGGATCGTTTATTGAAATATCATTAATCGATGGCATCGTAAACCGAGGGACCACTGTCCCCGCATACACATCGTTTTTGACTCGGTTTAGCTGAGTCGAGTCGAAAACATTGTGCGTGGGCGCGTAGCGGTTAGCGCTTCGGTGCGCTACGAATTCCGGAGACAACGCAATGACGCAAATCCACACGCCCCGGGACTCGCCAACAATGGCAACATCTTGTGCTTGACGAGCACCTTGCCCAGCAAGCAGTATGCACGGATATGAGGAGTGTCCCTTGTGTTTGTACTGTGACGTGCCAGACATTCTCAATGGGTAAGAATGTTAGGCATCCTTGGATAGCGTCTTTGTAAGACATGGGGTGACACGGATATCTTGAACACCATAATGGGGTGGCGCTACTGCATCAGGATAGCTAGAATGTGGCTTGCAAGATGGTGATTGGTTGGAAAGGTTTGAAAGAGGGAGAAGGCGGGAATGTTTTAAAGAGGCGCAAGGGATCTGTTGGGGACTGTTAGAAGAGGAGCAGAGGGATTGATTAGAAGGAAGGCATGGCCGGGGATTGGAGAGGGGAGGATAAAAGGAAACAGGGAGGGGGGAAGCAGGAGGCGCTCAAGAGAGGGAAGGTGTTGGCTGGCGGTAGGCACTGGACGTTGTTAAGGATAATAAACTTTATCCAAGAAGTGCCGCCTTTGGAGTCCTTCATTGCAAATGTACCTGTGCTTTATTTTTCAGACGCCCAAACGGGGATTGAAAGTGTGGTCCCGCGTGTGTCATGGAGCGCCTGCTGGAGCTGGGCCTCGATGGCCTAGCGAGGTGAGGAGGGTGTTGCTTTCGTGGAGCTTGTGCACTGAGGCCCCTAGTCATGGTGCTCACCAATCATAGTGGTTGTGGATTGCAAGTTGAATGTGGTGGTCACTACACCACAGAAGCTCTGTGGCGGTGGATTCGCCAGCATGTACAGTCATGCCTCGGTTTACATCGGGGATGCGTTCCTGAAAGGTGCGACGACGAATATTGACCCAACGTAAATCAAAGCAATTCACAGGGTAGTAAATGGAGGCGAAGGCTGAGAGACAACGGATACGAGAAAGGACGGATTTTGTCAGCAACATAAGTGTGGGGTTGAGGCGATGCAAATCAGGTAGAGGTATGAATAAAGTGATTATGTATTTTGGAAACGACAAAGGGGGAGACATAAATCAATGTATTACTGTATGATTACACATTTCTTGGACAAATCACCCTTGATGCTCTTTATGTTATCATATCTCGGATGCTGCATAGCGTTGTGCTTATATAGTACTTGGATCGGGGATTACCTGAGAATACCAGGTATTGTAGGCATGGGCTGTGGGGTGGCCAGGAGATCGAAGTACATAGTACAATAAATATTCTTAAATCCATGTGTGGGCTTTCTCCAGGTACTCTGGTTTCCTCCCACATGCCAAACACCCATTAATGGAATTCGTCACGGTGGCGAGATGTTAACTACCTCTCCTATTATGCAGGAAATCGTGGGTTTGATCCTGACCTTGACGCTTGTTGTATATTTGTAGATTTTTCTCCAGGTCCTCCGGTTTTTCCACCACATTGAGAAACAGGCGTTTCGAGTATTTGGCTGCTGTATATTTTTACATTATAAGCCACTTGGCTGAGCTATCATTTGTGGCCAGGTCGCTTCTGAAAAATAGCTATATAGCAGCTCAGTGGGCCTTACCTGGTAAAATACAATTGTAAACAAACAAATATCTGCGGATCGAGGAGGACATGGTTACCTTGTGTAGGTGTAACGTGGTAATATGGCCCACTCACCTTGCTAAGCCCTTGCAGGTTTGGTCCCAACGTTTGGTGTCTGCTGGATGTTCACACCTGGATCATGAGAGTTTTTGCCAGGTCCGTTGTCGATCTTTTACACAGGGGTCAGCTGACATCATGTGAAGCAGAACTGCAGGAGCTGATGCGGCAGATCGATGTGATGGTGGGACAACGCAAGCAGGAGTGGGAGCGTGAGCTGCAGGCGCTGTCGGCCCGCCTGGAGGTGCGTGAGCAGGAGCTCTTCCTCTGCCGCTCCACGCTGGAACGCAAGCACCAGGAGGTGGGGCTTCTTTTTGCTTACTCGGTCATTAGCATTGCATTTGCATGGTGCCTGAATGGACATGACCAGTTGAAGTCTTATTTGTTTAAATAGGTGAGAACCCAAGAGAGCAGGGATAGTCTAATTTGCAAGAGTGAACTTGGTCACCTAAATGATGAAAAGTAAAACAAATAAAATAGAGTACAGCTATGAAGCAAGTAGAAATCGGTACAAAAAACAACTGCATAAGATGAGACATCGACAATATTGCACAAACGTAAATCAGATGTTAACCAATTCCCCGTAATGCAAGTCAGCTCGGGCAAATCATTTTTAGACTGATAATAATACAATTACAAGTGAGTTACAGAAAACAGATAAAGGGTGACTACCATTGTACTTATATGTAAACATACAAGTATGTGCAAGTGAAATGCAAATTCAAATGACGATATAAATAATTGACAGTTTTGCTTCGCGTTGTGATTAAGATGTGAGATGAATCAAAGACATTTCTTCGTAGCGATGGAATTCCAGGTGTTTGGGGCATCAACACAGAACGCGTGAGAACCGTGAGAGATGCGAGTTGTGTGTCCTCGCTACAGTGCACTTCAGTGCTTGTGGGGCATCTAGAATTTTTGAGAGTTTTGGTCCTGAATAACCACTTTTGATTAGGCGAGGGACTGAGTTATATATGTGTGTGCGCATTTAAGGTTTGCTTGGCCCAGTAAACCTCCCTCCGAGTTGGAAGAGGGTGACAACTGGTTATGGAGTTAAGATCACAGCGATGAGTGGAGTAGTTGATAAAGCGCAAGGCAGAGTGAAAGATAGGATTTAGCAAATCCAAAGGTTTTTTTAGAGGGGAGATTGATTTGCATATGATGTCAGCATAGTCTAGTTTATGCAAAGAGGCAGTAGTGCTTGCTCACCGCGGGGCTTACGGCGTGGTACCTGGCAATTTTTTTTTTACGTAAACCCCTTTCGTTGGAGAGCCAAATCGTTCGCAAACGCGCGAACACACACAAACCCACAAACAAACCCACAAACAGACAATTTTCGACTTATATATATAGATAGGTGTTCAAAGGGGGGAGGGTGTTTCCTTCACTTTAGCCCACCACACGCAATTCCATTACACAACAGTGGTTTCCTTGTGGCGAGTCAGAGGTGTAAATTCCACACTAGTGTGGTGGACTCCAGTCTCCCCGTAGAACAATCTCTTCTGACTTACCACAAACGTTTATTGTTAATAGTAGCACGCGGACCATTGGCCAAGTTGGCTCCTGACCAGGATTTGAACTGGAAACCCTCCATGCGTGAAGGTGGCACTCGAGCTCGGCGAACAGAATGCATCGATAGATAGCGCTGACATTTGGGAGTGCCGTGCACGCAGGTGGGCATGCTAAAGCAGCAGCTGGAGACGGCGGAGACCTCCCACGCGGCGGTGGCTCAGCGGTATGAAGAGGAGCTCAAGTATTGCAAAGATCAGGTTTGCCTTGGCTTGTTCTCAGCCTCTTGTTTCCGTGCCATCGGTGTGCATTTGTAATCTGAAATAAACCACGACGATGGTCGCTTCTTATCAGATGCTGTTGCAATTCACCATTTAAAAAATTGTAAATCACCTTTAATAAAAAAAAAGTCAAGTATATTGTTTATAAACATTATCACAGTGTTTAATTTTTCAACGTATGTTTTCCATGTTTGTTAAACGAGTTATTAAGTTCCCATTTCTTGCATTGTTTCACATGTTTTATCACATTTTTGGGTCCCAAACATCTCTATGCACTGTTAAATGTTGCCACTATGTGTTCCCTACCGCTGTCCCACATCTATCTTTAAACAATTACGCCTCCACCGTTCTTAACCCCTATCCCTTTCCTTCCACCGTCTGTCTTCTCAAGCTCGGTGTTCGTGCTTCTTCGGGGCGCACTTCACGAGTTGTTTTGCTGTGGCTTCTCTCGCTCACTGTGTCTCCTCTCCCCTGCCATCTTCACACATTGCACCCTTCACATATTCCGCTCCATGTGGTCCGACACTCACTCGTGATGCATCACAGTGACCGCGCTGTTGCTGGGCACGAGCAGCAGGATATATGTGAGTAGGTTTATAAACACGTGACTATGATAACCTAGGTTATCACAAGTGCACATGTGTGGAGTGAGAAATTGGAGATGCATAGATATAGGTGTGTGGAATTAGAAGCAAGACATGCATTGAGAGGCAGACATGCACAGAGCGAGAGATGGAGATGGACAGCAGTGTGGCTGATTTGTGTAGTCGGAAAAGTGGAGACATGGCAAGGAGATGTATGGAGTGAGAAGGGTAGAGCGTAGGAAATATATGAAGTTAGGGAAAAGCAGACAGTAACGGAGTACAGAAATGAAGGGAGCTTTTGTCGTGAAATGATTGGGAACTTAGAAAACTGGACTTGCCATCTAAAAAGGTCGCTGGCTTGGCGGTTGAAACAATGGGGAGAGTTTCCCGTTTCCCCCCTCCCCCGTCCACCCAAGTGTATAAAATGGGTGTACGGAAGTCGATCGGCACGTCGCGCGTGGTGGGGTAAAGTATAGGTGTTCCCAGTGGTCAGTGTGGAAGAGGAGACAAAAAACCTTCCAAGAGCTGCCTCGAGTGCAGGCCTTTTGCCAGTCGTGGTGTGAGCAAGAAATTGTGGGCTGCACGTTTACCTTTTATTTACCAATCCGTTATTTACCCTTTGGCCTGCTGCTAAGCGGTTTGAGCATTTGCATACTAACATTGCACTGGAAACAGAATTGGTAATTGATTCTTATAATGGTTCCCAATTTACCGATTATCGTTTAACAACCCTCGAGTGAAAGTATTGGTGGTGGAGCTCTTCATAGCGTGCCGTGTGCCCAGCTCGAGCCCGCTATTTCCTGCCTGCAGCTCGGCAAGCTGAAGGGCAGTTACGAGAAACTCCAACGGCATCAGCGGCGCCAGGCGAGTCGGATCCGACAGGACACGGATGGCAGTCTCGCCAGTGCAGAGCTGGGCCACCTGTGCCAGAAGCTGGAGGTAACGATGCCACCGCTACAACAAAGGCCCCCCCCCTGCCACCTGGACCGTGTGTTGTGATGCTCGTGTAATATTCACACTCACCACTTGCACCCACCGGACAGTCAATTTTCTTTTAGGATTCCGTGGCAGGGCTGCCCACGAGTACCGAGGTGGTCGTGGTGCGCAATTGCGTAATGAGGAATGGCATGCGGCGCACCACCCATTGTAGAGTGTAGGGTGCAGCAACCATTTTTGAGTCCATCATGTGGCGCACCACCCTTTGTTGGTTACAGAATATGACGCAGCACTCATTGTTGAGTACAGAATGCATTGCACCCCTCACTGTTGAGTCCAGCATGCGGCACACCACTCATTGTTAACCGCACTGCTCATCTCATGTGCAGGTAGTAGGTAGATTATAACACTGACTGTGAATGATGTAGTCAGCTTGTGGAGGTCTTTATCTAGCAGTGGCTTTTCCATGGCTGATGATGATGATATGTCTTTTATAAGTGTAATTAGCTACCCACATGCCAAATTTCAGGCTTGTTGCATGTTGGGAAGTATGCTAAACATTTCGAACAGACACACATATTCACAAATATCCCTTTTATACATATAGATTACAGGAATATCAAGCGGATCAAATGCTTACAAGTGGTGAATTCTTTCAGGAGTTCCGAAGTCAGTCACTGGAGTGGGAGAAGCAGAGGATCATGCACCAAGAGCAGGTGGCCCATCTGGAGTCACAGAGGAGAGCTCTAGCTGAAGAATGCACAGCCATACAGGTAGGTTGTACATTCCAGCAGCGAGCACGTTAATACAAATTTAACCGGCCAAGCGGCTCGGCAGTAGAGCAAGAGGCTGTTAATCGGAGGGTTGCGAGTTCACATCCTGTTTGGTTGTTGACTCAGCCCATAATCCCTCTGGGATCAATAAAATAAGTCTCTGTTTTATGAGGAAGTCGACGGTGGTCTCTATGGAAAAACTCGCCCCCGCCATAGGAATGTGGAAATTAAACAACTGGTTCAGGGCTGTCAACAGGAAATGAGCACGGACCCCTTGCTCATTCGAGCAGGAAATCAGCTTGTACTTGCAGATGCTAAATAAAAATTTCATGCGTGCAATCCATCACAAGGATATTGCTACTGCCGTATGAAAAGAGCTCCAAAGGAATGCAGCGTGTCTCTGCATTGCCACATGGGGCGGTGACAGGGCAGAGTGGTTGTGCTATTAACAGTTTGTTGCAGAGTTATGATTATCTGCGTCGAAATTGCTTTAATGGCAACGAGGCGGCCATTGTGTGCCGGTGTCATGATCCAAGTTTGAAAAACTTTTATAAACGATTCACAAATGACCTCATTGGGAAATGCAGAGCAGTCGTTGCCCCTGACTGCAAAAAAGTATCAGGACCCTCCTGAAAAAGTTGAGACTCGGTGAGGACTCCCTCAGTTAACAAGTATAGCAATAATCATAATTTTGAGAAATACAAACCCATTACCATTTAAAGGTAATTTGGAAGTGGATAATCATGTTTGTGCCTGATGCTTTCACAGCAGCAATCGCTGAACTACCAGGCCCAGTTGATCTGCTGGCAGAATTCAGTGGAGGAGAAGGATCAATGTGCGATGTCGCTCCTACAAAGCCAACTGGAAAAAGCCAGCAAGGTGCTGCAGTCCGATCGGGGTGCAGTGCAGCAGCTCGGAGAGGACCTGCACGAGGCGGAGGCTGCGTGTGGGCCAGAGGCGGAGAACAGGCAGCGTCTGCGCGAGGAGCTACACCGCACGTGCCAACACGTAGGGCGCCGTCGCACCGTCCTCTCGCACACCCACGGCAGAGTGCTCGCGTCATTGCCTGTGGATGATCAAGTTTTGTTGTTATAGTTGACTTTAGGATTGTTGACCATTTACATTTTCTGCAGCCATCTAGCAGTTTATTTAAAGGTGGGTGCACATTCCATTTTAGCACAACGAACAGCATTTGGGATACTCGGCTTGCTTTACAAATCGACTTCAGTCTGGACTCATTTGCTGCTTTTCCCGTTTACACATCAGCAGCAGCAGCCGGTTTAACACGTAGGCTTCCGCAACCAATATCATCCATAATAGAGGTTTTTGGGTTAGATCGCGTGAATATATAAATGTATCATTAAAACCCGCCACCATCCGGCACAGCCAAATAGGAAGGGTTGTCACGTAAACAGAACATGCCAATTCGTCACGAGTACAGCACAAGTGTAGTGTATAGTGTAGTGTATAGTGTAGTATACTAGTACAGCACACCGGTGTGTTGGAGAGCCAAGCCATAACATTTACAAACCGAGTACGACGTTTCGCCAGTTATTACAACTAGCTTCATCAGGTGACAGCCAGATTTGTGGAGAAGTCTTACTGTTTTGTTCCTTATATAGGAGGGGTCTGACTTTTTGTGACGCCGTGTGACGAGAGGGGGGGGTCAAATATCGTCCAAAATCGCGTGACGTCATTTATGGACGGCCCCCAAGCTCGTGTTTAGTGTTGAAGAGTTAGCAGGAATGTACTTATGCAAATTCTATTTTATACTTTACTAGCTTTACTACCCGGCTTCGCCCGAGACTTGGATTCTTGTCTTGGATTAATACACGGCCTACGCGGAGGGTTTGGGGGGGGGATGCGTGACGTCAGCAGGCACACTGCGTGACGCTGCGTGACATCACAGATGTGACATCACCGCTCACTTGCCGTGCAAAATATATACATTATTGCGCCCCCCTTCCCCTCCCAAAGAAGTACAAAAGTCTATTTTTATACTTTTTGCATTGTGTACAGTCTGGAAACTACCCACATGCCAAATTTCAAGTTTGTTGCATGTCGGGAAGCATGCTAAACATTTCGAACAGACACACATTCACAAATTTCCCTTTTATATATATAGATGTATATATTTATATTTTTAGTGACTATCTTACCTTTTCTCTACTTGACACTCCTATCGTTTTTTTGTATTGCCTGTTGTAACCTGTCACGCCCCTCCTGGACATCTGTGAAAAACAGCTTCATAGCTCATCGGATTCAGTCCAGGGTAAATAGAGATTCTGATTTTGATTCCATGCAGGACAGACGGGAGGGCAGCGCTGTGTCCGTTGGGCAGCTGGAGCTGGAGAACCGACAGCTGCGGAGTGAGCTGGCTGCCCTGTGCTCTGCCGCCGCCGTGCTGTCTCATCACGTCCCCGAGATGGAGCGATGTGAAGAGCGGTGTGTCCTGGCCACGCAGTCCCCCTCATGAGTCACCACTTAACTACTTGCCACCCCCCAACGATCCCCTGTGTAGCTTTAGCAGACTTTTGGGGCAAGTGCTGTTAGCGAATAGCACCTATGAAGGCCGGCACGGGACACGAGGGGGTGGGTGGCCAGCACCACGCCCAGCCGTCTTTGTTTCCTAGTGCTGATGTTTACATACTGCACCAGGTACTCATTTGAGGCTGAGTCGATAAAGGAGAGGCCCAGAACTGGTTCAGATAATGGTCACTGGTGTTGGTGACGGTGAACGAGAATCGAACTCGAGTTGCTGCATATGTAGCGTAGCGCACTAACCGATACCCTACGGCTCCCCAACAACCACAAGCCCCACATCTTCATATTACCTCCAGTCTCATTTCATGAATTGTAATGGCTCAGGAGTGTGATTGAAGTATCAATTATTTAATATTTATGTTGGTTTGTATTCTCATTTGTTCCGTCCCATTTGTAAATGATGAGCTTTATCCTCTCCGTTTACCCCATATGTAACCTTGGCATATAATTAAAAAAAGAAATATATTCCCCCAGTGTTATCGATATGTGTATTGAAATGCACGATTAGGTACATTAATTGACACATCTTTACATGTCCACTCATCACATTTCGCATTCCATAATTGCTGTATTGAGATGTTTTTCAGATGTTCCATACACAAAGCTTACAATGTTACATAATAAACTGGGCATTGACTTTTTAACTATAAAGAAGTACACTTTTATATATATATATTTTTATAAACATTGCAAATACTTGACTTAAAGCATTCATGACTGCAGGAATTCATATTATTTGGGTCTTTCGGTAAAGCCACGTAGATAGAAAAATAATAAAATAAAAATTTAAATAAATATCACAACGTTTCAATTGCAACACAAGCAATCATCATCAGGTGAAAAAATATAGCGGGAGAGATGCTGAGGCAGGATGTTTATAAAGGTTTGACATGGGTCATAAGCGAAGTGGGCGGGGCTAGAGATTAAATTTGCATGCAAATGTAAGATCGGAGAGCTGGGCCACCTCCACGTCTACGAAGCTGTGGAGATGGCCATTGTATTGTGAGAGATCAGCATGTCAATGTAGGAAAACAGAAAACCAACAATACAGAGGCCAACGAGCAACGGTGGCTGTGTTAGACAGTGAGACATTTAACCTGGTAATGTAACTCAGAGAGTAGAAAGTAACTGCTAACATCGGCAGGTAGGAAGGAAACATCACAGCCAGTTATGACTTAAACTGGTTAATAACGTCCTTCCAATGATTGCTCAGTTTGTACCCATCTTCTTGGTTGAAATTGTGTCTGTGTTTATATATCTGGATGGCTTTATGAACGAATCTTTGCTGATAGCCAGTGGGTTTGCAGAGTACCTTCGTCTTGGAAAAATCAATTTCGTGTGTGCCCACAGCATTAAAACAATGGTCAGCCACAGCTGAGTTATTGGTCCTACCGTGTTTCAGATCTGCCTTATATTCACGAACACGGTCCGAGACATGTCGCTTAGTTTCCCCAATGTAACTACTGCCGCAGACAGCCTAGTTTGTAGGCACCGGGGTATTGCATGTCAGTGATCACATCCTTCACAGATGGGATCAGATCATGAATCTGTGGGCACCTGATGACGATTTTTTGTGTTGTGATCGAAACGTCATATTTTTATAATTTTTCTATCTACATGGCTTTACCGAAAGACCCAAAGAATATTGCAAATACTGCCCTCAATATGTGCCATGTGTTTTTTTATGTGCCATGTTATGGGTGTACCCCATCAACTAAGCATGACTACCCAGTAATTCACAGCCGGCAAGCACAACATCTTAATCATTTAGATCCTCCGTAGAGCTTGGTGATTGAAAATAAAAACAGCCCAGGTTATAATGAGAGCACTTCGCGCTTGCAAATCCTGCTGAATCATACACGGCAAAGATGCAACACTAATTTCAACTCGAGTGTCCGTGTCTGCATCCCCAGGTCGGTGAAGGAGCAGCGGACAAGGAGTGAAGGTGACATGCATGGGCCGCACGGCCGACTGGGTGGCGCAGAGAAACCGCTCCAGTTTAACATTCAGCGCCTGTTTTCACCACCGGATGGAGGAGAGCAGGGACACCCCGTGTCTGAGTTGAAGGCCGCAGAGTCTGCTGGGTCAAGGCACGCGACAGCCGTCGACGCTGCCCCTCTGGCTGCGAGCTTTGAACCTCTACCCTACCCCAGAACCTTGTCTGATGATGAACTAGTCGACAGCTTTGCCAGTGTTAATAAACCAGGAAGATTGTTTCACACAATGAAGACACAGGATCTGGATCTACTGGTAAGATTGTTGCGGATGGTGATTTTGCAGTTAAGCCACTTAAGTCTACATGAAACATTTAGTGTTTTTATATCTGAATGTATCCAGCTTTGAAAAATAAACTGAGGCATACATCATCCTCTTAAGGGGTTTTTATGCAATTGGCCATATATATTTTACTTATGTACACGGTGTTTTTTCAGTAAACTTATGTAATTAAGCGTAAAGTGACATAATTGATTCTAGATTTGAAGCTTTCGTGACTGCAAGGAATCATATTCTTAGGTTTTTTCGGTAAAGTCACGTAGGTAAAACATCAAAATTAAAAAATTATTTTCATTAATTTTGATGTTTTACCTACGTGACTTTACCGAAAAAACCTAAGGACATAATTGATTCCACATTTTCCTTACAATAACTCTCACAACTATTTTGTTTATTCCTGCTTAAGCCACAGAACGCTAATATTTTGTAATAGGTGATGGCGAATTCATGCTTCTTTGTTTAGGACTTGTACTCCTACAGTGCATTTTATACATGCACAGCAAATTACAGGTTCACTGGGCCATTGTTCATGGTTTTTAAATGAAAGTAGTCACTTGCAAGCGTTATAGAACATGAAGCCAGAATTCTTTAGTTTTTATTATTTTAGCGTGACCTGTCTTTCCTCAATGATTTTGAGTCGTGCACGTTGTAGATTTCAGATGAGCCGGCTGGGTCCGATGCGGCTGTTGAACAGTTTTTGGAAGAAGAGTCGAAGCGTGCCAAGGATCTGGAGAGACTGGTTGAAGAGCACATGGACGGCCTGCGCAGAGAGACTCGACTCGCACTTGAGCACTTGGGTCAAGCCCATGGGTCCCCAGCATGAGCAGTATGTGGAGTAACAATGGGCAACTAAAACCCGTAGATTCATAAAGCTGTGTTTGGTCACGTAGACTTGTTTCTCTTCTTGGTTTTGTGAGTAGGTCTCATGTGTCATTAACATGGGTGTATGCCCAGCTAATACCGCTTGGCAGACGAGCCAGCACTCTTGTCATGAATCGACCCCCTAAAAGGATCTCAAGTCCCAGGTCATCGCCTATAGCGGGTGACCAGCTCTGTGTTACCACCCATTTCATGTTACAACTGCGTTTACTGGTTTCCATGTTTATCTCCCAGGCTGAGGGTTGGGGTGTGGGGTTGGGTTGGGTTTGGGGTTAGCTTAAGTATTGTTTAGCTTTTGAATAAAAAAAAATACGTAAAAAAACTGTCTCTATATGTGTGTGCATGCGTGAGTGGAGAGCGGTGGCGCTGATGTGGTTAGCATAATGCACGACGAATCCAGTGACCTGGAGTGCGGGGTGGATCCGGGTCTAGGGATCTGTGGTCTGGGTCTGATGGTGGGGGGGTCCGGAGTGGGTCCGGGTTGTGGTCTGGGGGAGGTCCGGGGAGATCTGACGTGGTTCACGGTGGGTCCGTCGGTTTCTTGGGAGGGTCTTGGAGGGGGTGTTGGTGTAGGTCAAGAGGCATCCGGGGTGGGTCCGTGGTGGTTCTGGGAAGGGGTGGGGGTCCAAGGGGGTCCCATAGACTTCAATGTTAAAGGCTCCCATAGACGTGGTCAAAATCCGGCAAGAAATGCCGGAGTGAAGACCCATCAGTTGTTTTTCCCCCCATAGCGATGACTGGGACAATAAATATATAAGGTGTTTCTCTGCAACTACAAATCGCAGCGTTAATGTATTCATGGTCTTGAACTCGCATCTCGAAGCGGATTCGAAGGACCTTTAGATGATGTCTATAGGTTTTGTATATCATGAGGTAAACATTGCTTACATGTCAGTCAACCTGACCGTGGTGACGTCACCACGCAGCGGCGTTCATCACAACTGTGTGTGTGTGGAATCGATTCTCGGCTATTCCGGCTCACGCGTAATTTAATCGAATATTAACATTGCTGGTATCGATCTCGCGAAGAGGCATCGATGACGACCGCGCTAAAAACCGGAATCGATCCCCCACACCTGTGATGACGCGATGTACATATTTAACCAATGAAGGGAATCGATTCTCTTTGACTACTGTGCACGCGTAATTGAATAGTAAATTAACATTGCCGGGATGAATCACGCCAAGAGGAATCTATAACGACCGGGCTATTAAACCGGAATCGATTCTCTCACACCTGTGATGACGTCACCACATTTAACAGTCGTGGAATCGATTCTCTATCCAATCAACCTTCGCTTTGACGTTACAACGCAGCTGCGCCGCAATCAACCTGAGCGTGGTGACGTCACCACGCAGAGACGCTCCATGTTGATGTCAGTAGATTCCCGATGAGCTATTTACCTCGAAACGCGTCTGGAGGAGACGAGTTGATCGATATGTTTGTTGCGGTTGCACCTGAGTCAAGAGCCACATGGCTCACAGGGTTATACCTAATAAATGAAACTGAAAAATGAAACTGAGTCGATATCATAGAGGATATAAGAATATATTTTAACATTTCTGGTAATGAAACAGGTGTTGAGATGTTAAAACACCAAACTGAAACCTTTTGCAAGGAATGATATTTGCATTAATCACATATGTCTCAGCCTCGCTGTGCGCTGCATTGCACGCATTCAATGAACCTTCAGAGCCAGGGTGAACATGCGACTCTAACGTATTTAATCAATAGAACTGAAAAACACGGCACAAATACAGCATCTGTTAATACTTGCAATATAAATACAATGAATGAACACTGCAGCATCATAACATTGTCTTAGATAACATGAATCTCAATGATAGGTCCTGGATGGACCAGACACCTACGTTAGCACTGAATAGCTATACAACAAGATAATAAGCAACTGTGTTAAATAAGGTAACTTTGTGTAATCACCATACAGCAGCCCAAATGTACAGCGCTGCACATAACACTGAACTGTGGATGAGATACTTCTTCATCCTTGCTCTCAAGAACGCATTAAAGTTACATGGGCACAAGTCTGGCTTGGTGTATCCAACTACAAATAACATTCACAATAATGCAAGTGGCAGGCTTCGTTGTTAACTAGGCCTCATATTTATCATAACAATTTAACAGCATTATAAAGGCATTTTCAGCATTATAACGGCAATCCTAACATTATAATAGCATTCCCAGTATTATAAGAACATAAACGAACTTAAAGACAATGCTTCTTAAAGTCCCACAATAAACATGCACCCGTCTTCACTGAGACGCGAATTGTGCCTCCATTTTGTACTCTTTGTAATGGCTGCCTGGCCTCGTAGCTTCGAGACCCTGAACTCGTAACTTCCTGGTCACGTGACCAAACTCAACACCATCATATCAGGAACTTCCTGTGTAAACACACCCCCAGATCTGCCATGGGGCAGAACAACATATACTTGGGGAATATGCGAAATGGGGGTCTGATATGCGAACTGGGGGTCGGATATGCGAACTGAGGGTCAGATATAGCAATTGGCAGTCTGATATGTGAACTTAGGGTTGGATATGCGAACTAGGGGTCTGATATGCGGCCCAGTGTCTGATATACGAACGAGGGGTCGGATATGCGAACTGGGGTCGGACATGCGAAGTAGGGGTCAGATATGCGAACTCTTCTTTCATATGGATTAAGCGCAGCAGATTCAAATGTAATTTTAGATTGGTTATCCACTTAATCGTCTGTTCAGAAGCAGAGTGGATCTCGTCTTGTTCCACCTTTAAAGGAGAGAAGATAGCAGCTGCAGCGGAGTGTTTACGATGTGGGCGATGGTTTGTGATTCGTGGCACTCGCAGGCCGTCGAAGCTTTAATGTGCCATTTATGCATCAGTCAGTTTATGGATGATGTTCGTGTGGATTTTCATCTTGTTACTCAACTGCTCAACGTGTTGCCTAAAAGTGAGACTTCGATCGATAACCTTTTCACGGTATTTCGGGAGTGGGTCGTGGGGTGATTTCTGCTGATAAATAGAAATAATTCCTGTAAATTGTAAAACGACATGAATGACACAATCACTCAAAATGATCCTGGTCTTCGTGACTCATGCATGTGAAGTTCGAGTGACTTTTCTAAAACAGAAATTGGTGATGAAAAATGCTCCAGGAAACACGAGGTCGTGCGAGCAGCGTCTGTAATGCACGCGGCCTTTTCATTGCACTGTACTGATGATGTTGTTCACAATCTTGGTGATGAGTGATGATGACGCCTAAGTAGATGTACGTTGGTCAACGCGGATCGGGCGCGTGAATTGGCGTGGGGTTCGCGGAGTCTGACCTCGGGGAAGGCTTCACAAGTGACCCTCATGAAGTGCTAAACATCATGGGGGATCTTCACGAGAACCAAAGCGCCAGCGTGGACTTCCAAACGTTTCATGGCCACGTGGACGGGGATCGCCGTGGCTGGCCATGCCCCGTTCCAGGATCGTGTGTTCCTCACCAGGGGCCCCTATGGCTCGCCAATTGTTGCTGGTAAACCGAAATAAATATCTTTAAATTGAGATGAAAAAAAAAATCGCCGGCAAACTGGTCGGTCCTGTTCTTGGTGAATCGTGCATGTAAAGTTGGGAATCGGCGAGTCGTGGCTGTGGTTGGCTCTTCTCGTGACGCAAATTTGGTTACTGGCAATGGCGGTGGGCTTCACGGAACCCCCTAGATTTGCTCGCCCAATAAATAGCAACGAGCATGGCACTAGCCTCACAATGTTTGGCAAAATGAGCCTTTGTACGGTTTAAAAACAGGTCCATGATGGGTGGCACTTCAAACCCAGTTAGCTCCTCGAACGGGTACATCCCTGGAATATATGTCATTCTATACAAATAGGGGTAACACTTCCTTTTCCGTTCATGATGTAGGCAGATCTTGGAACAAAAATGGCGGAATATTAAAGTTGGCAATCTCACACCTGACGAGTGATAAGGAAGGGTTTCTACCGGTGTGCTCGTTCAGGCTGAACGTCTAATTTCTTGGAGCGACTAACTATGACGTAACCTTGTCCCAGCCCTTGCAGACTGAGAGCCTTCGGATGGCAAGGGGCTATGCCGACGTTCAGATACAACTCTATTGATATTTGAGGGGAATTGCACTTTAACCAAAGTTATTCACTGGAATAATTTGTTTCCCAAAACTTTGAAAACAAAGGCATAGAGGGGAGTGACCGCCTTGAGTAGTTAGTGATCCAAGTTGACGTGCGATGGGAATTGATGAGAAAACGCGAGAATCGGCAGTGAAAGCCCGCAAAGCAGAGCTCGTGGTAAACGAGCTGAGAAAAAATCATGCACAAGGTCGCTATGCACCTGGAGATCTCTGCTGGAGGCACACACAGCTGGGAAATATCACTGTTTACGGAAGCTGGCTAGTTATTGAAAGCGGAGCGAAGTCACTAGTGAAAGGTGGTTAAATAAACGTGGAGTGGTTTTTGGAAAACCGGATTTGATAAAAAGAAAAAGCAAGATGGCAGTGTAAATGAGTTCTACCGGAAATGCAAAATCGTGGCAGCAGCGTTTAATGCACGCGGGGTTCTCGTGAAATGTTCGTGATGATTGGTGATGCCGAAGGACAAATTGGTTGGATAATGCGGCTCTGGCACGTGAATTGGCGTTGGTTACCAGAGTCACACCAAAAAACCTGCACGCACTGCGGGAGCCCCACAGCCTGGAGCCGCGAAGGCTCGAGGCGGCGCTCGGGTCCATGGCTCGAACGACTGAGCGCACGAAGCTACTGCTAGGGTTTGATTGTGACTGGGCTTTTAATGGCCACAATTGCATGTTTGCTGTTCACATAGCACTGAGCAGAGTGATTGGTGCATTGCCTGTAACAGAAACTTTTCCCGCTATCATGACTGCAGGGCAGGTGCGAACCGGATGAAGTGCGCAAATTCATGGGGGATCTTCACGAGAACCAAGGTGGCAGCGTGGACTTCCAAGTGTTCATGGCCACGTGGACGCGGATCCTCGTGGCCGGCCATGCACCGTTCCAGGAGCGCGTGTTCCTCACCAGGGGGCCTTATGGGCCCACCCATTGTTGCTGATAAACCGAAATAAATATTGTAAATCTGAAACAGGATGAAGAATAACACATTCCTGCGGAGGGAGCTGGTAGGATCGTTGGGTTGCTCGGTCAATGGCCAGGGTCAACGGCGGCGTGGTGTATTCCGCAAATATGCCCGACTGTGAGGGCGGGCACAAGCCGGCGTGAGTAGATTAAACGTTGAGTTTGATAAGGGCACCACGAGATGACCAGCCGCTCCCTACCCAGCCCCACCCTCCCCACCAGCCCCTCCCCACACTTTCCTCCACACCCAGCCCCACCCCCACCACCCAGCCCCTCCCCACCCTCCCCTCCCCACCCAGCCCCTCCCTCCCCACCCATCCCCTTCCCACCCTTCTCTCTCCACCCAGCCCCACCCCTCCCATTTATGGATGCACGACGGACAGACGAACACAATATTCTCCTGTAGGCTGGTGTAACCAGGAGGTTCCTACCAGTAAAATATCTACCCAACTGTGCCCCCATTGCAGTGACTCGTGTGCGTGAAGCTGTGGAGTCCGTGGGCGGCTGACCTGGTTTCTGAGATGGACGCAAAATTGTCGGTCACTAAGCATACTGGCGATGAAGCAAACCATTTTTTCACACTTCATGGTGTTGGCGAGTTTAAAGAGGAATCCTCGGCGCCAGACCGTGTTGTATGCAGAATACAAGTCTATGAAAGCCTATGGGGCAATGTTAAGCGATGGGAAACCGGTTTCCTATCTTTTACCATTGGTCAATTTTAAGATACAGGGAATCGGTTCCCATAGAGAGTCTACGTGCCAATGTGAAGGGATCGGAAACTGTTTCCCAAAGGAAGTCTATGGGGCAATGTTAAGAGCTAGGGACACACGAAATCGTGCCAGCAGCAGCTGTAGTGCACGCGACTTTTATATAGCGCTGGGCTGATGATGTTGATAACGATGTTGGTGATGATTGATAATGTTGGTGATGATGTTGGTGATGAGTAATTACGCCACAGGAGAAGTGCGTTGGGTAATGCGGATCTGGCACGTGGGTTCCCCGGAGTCTGACCTCGGGGAACGCTTCAGAAGGTCTGCTGCTGAAGGCAGAAAACAGAGAGACCGCGCTCGGGTTGCGATGTTCCCCGCAGCTCAGGTGGCTACACTGCTCAGAGCGCCGATCCATTCCCACTCAAAGTGGAGTCACTCAGCGCCAATCCCAGTGTGGTATCCATGAAATGGGCTACGGAGTGCGAGATCTGTGTTCCGTGTTGTAGGGATATGACGCGACAACTGAAACGGTCCTGCCTCCCCTGCCCCTCATCCCATTCACCAACACCGACTTACCACAGTGAAAGATGGTCAATCAACACCGCACGAATCAAAACATTAGAAAAGTGAAATGTATTTGATTTAACCAGATGACATGAAAACTCCAAGAGACCAGGATAAAGTCTCATTTGCAAGTGACGTGGATCACCGAAATGGCAAGAAAAACAAATTAAAGTACTGAATAAATAAAATAGCAATCTGACCAAAACAACTGCGTCACGAGAAATCTAAAAATATTGCACTAAAATAAATGCTGAATTAATTATTTGTCGCCTGAATCGGCTCAAGTAGATTATAAATTTAGAAGCGATCGTGACTCGCATTGGATTTGTGATCAAGTTCCCGAAAAAACGGTGAGTGGCGTCTTTACGACAATAGTGAAGATCACAGAGAAAGTGAAACTCAGCCATCCTCCTCCTCATTAGCAATCATCGTCACTGCATCCATCATCACCATTACCCCGCACGCACAAGGGGTTCATCTCATTGAGCGGATGCGCGTAATTGGTCAGAGTCGCACGCGGAGACTCGATGAGTCATGTGACGTGAATAAAACAGGTCGATACGATGATGATTGACATCCACAGCACAGGTGCATACAATGATGTGTAACGTCACCAGCACAGGTGAATGCAGTAATTGGTGACGTCGCCAGCATAGGTGAGTATTTAAACCCCGCGCGAGGCGGCCTTTGTGGTTGCTGCTGATCTCTGCCTTTTGGTGAGCTCTGTCTCGGCGTATTGATGCTTGGTGCACTTGCTGAAAGGGAGCGTGGTGAAGGCACTGGTTGTTACAAGAGGGTCCCCTGTTCGGTTTGTGGTCATTCTTTCGCCTTTTATTTTTAAATCCTTTATATTAAGTTCGCTTGCTTGCTTAGGACTGTGCAAATCTTTCGGTCATTTTTTACCCCACTTCCCGTGATCCAATCGAGCTGAAATTTTCCACACAGACTCGTTGTGCGTGACAATTAATGTTCGTGGAATTTTTTTCCCAAAATTTTACACTTTTTAGGACAAATATAATATTTAATTTCCAATTGCTTAATGGTGCAATGCAATCATCTGACCCATAGGTGGCAGCCATCTCAAGCCAGAGGACGAGAGGACTCTATCCGCCATGCATTTAAAGGATTTATAGTGAAAAACTTTGTTTTTACGGGTTATACTTATTTCCTGTTCTTTCTGGCTGTTCAAGGCAGAGGACTGCCCATGATTGAAATATGAATACACTTTTAAATGGGTGTATTGAGTGCGGAGGGTCCTCGTGGAGTCGACATTTGCGAATTCCTCGATGTTAATCTTCTCTGCTGCTTCTACTCGAACAGTGAGGCGAGATTGAGCCATCTGCGTTAACGTTTGGCTCCTGCTTTGTGAAGCCACTTCATCTCGCGTTTCTTATCTTCCCAGGAACGCAATACTCGTGTTCTGTGTAGGGTCGCTGCTCTGTTAACCCGTGTGGATTGTACACGCCTGTGTCCATCCTGAGATCCGAGTGGTAGGGTATTGGTTGTCAAGTCCTGGGCCTTCCATAGGTAGTTGGTTGAAAAAGCGGACGTGGTGTGGTTGTTAACTTCACCACTTGGCACCCACCCGTGTGGTGTGCTGGCCTTCAATAGATGGTCTAAAGGCTTGTATGCTGGTGATTTGGCTTTCTCGTTGTGGAATTAATGTACGTGTGTATTCCTTGAAAGAATCTCGTGATGCCTTCGTCTGCCGCCGCCCTGGAGGATCTGAGCGCTGTGATGGACATCTTCGTGTGCGAGTTCTGCGCCAGCTGTGAAGGAGGCGCGGGAAGCGTATTCATGAGGAAGCACGTGCTGCAGAATCTGCTCGTGAAGCACATGCGGCCCTACCTGGCGGTGGGTTTCCTGCGGGCTCCACATGGCGGCGAGAACGCACACGGGTTATGAGCCGTGCGCGTCACCTACTGCGTCTCTTTGCACAGCCGCTTGGCTCTGAGATCGCCCACTTCGGGAGCCCCACGGCCTGGAGCCGCGAAGGCTCGAGGCGGCGCTCGGGTGCATTGATTGAATGACTGAGCGCGCGTAGCCACTGCTCGGGCTTGATTGTGACTGGGCTTTTAATGGCCACCAGAGCATCTTGTTTAGTGTTGCTGCAGCACTGAGCAGAGCTATTGGTGCATTGCCTGTAACAGAAACGGTTCCCGCTGTCACGACTGCAGGGCACCTGCCACCCGGATGAAGTGCGCAAGATCATGGGGGATCTTCACGAGAACCAAGGCGCCAGCGTGGACTTCCAAGCATTCATGGCCACGTGGACGCAGATTCTGGTGGCTGGCCATGCCCCGTTCCAGGAGCGCGTGTTCCTCACCAGGGGGCCCTGTGGACCGCCCATTGTTGCTGATAAACCGAAATAAGTTCATATAAAATATGTGATGAATATTAAAATTGCTGGCAAACTGGTCGGTCCTGGTCTTGGTGAAGCGTGTGTGAAGTTTGGAATTGGCGAGCTGTGGTTGGCTCTTGTGATGCAAATTTGGGTACTGATAGTGGTGGGCTTCATGGCACCTGGGTTTGCTCGGCCCAAAAGGAGCAACGAGTGTGGCATTCTCCTCGTAAGATCATCGGGCTTTGTTAAAAAATAGGTCTGTGATGGGTGACATTTGACACCCGATTATTAGCACCCCGAGAACGGGTACATTCATTTAATAGATTTCATCTATACAAATAGGAGTAACCCTTCCGTTTCAGATCATGTATTGGCAGATCTTGGAAAGAATATTAGAGTGGCCAGTTTTGCACCGACGTGATCGGATTATATGTAGGGTTTTCTACTGGCGTGCAAAGTTCAGTTTAAAATTAAGTTCCTGGAGAGACTAACCATGAAGTAACCTTATCCCAGCCCTTACAGACTTAAAGCGTCCTCCGATGGCAAGGAGCTATGCCGGCGTGCAGATAAAGACTTTTCATATTTGAGGGGAATCTCACTTTAACCAAAGTTGTTCACAAGGCATTAGAATTCGTTTCGTGAAACTTTAGTGGAATAAAAGTCAGAGGGGAGTGACCACCTCTCGTAGTTAGAGATCAAATCTAACGTGCAATGTATTGATGTGAAAACGCGAAAATCGGCAGTGAAGGTTTTTCAAGCTGGAAGTGTAGTAATCGAGCTTAGAAAATGTCAAGCACAAGGTCGCAATGTACCTGGAGATCTCTGTTGGAGGCACACGGCTGAAAAACATCACAAGGTGTCCAAAACCTGGCTAGTTATTGACAGGTGAGCAAAGTCGCAATGAAAGCTGTGTTTAAATGAACGTGGAATGTTGCAAAAAAAAGACAAGGTGGCAGTGTAAATGAGTCTTGCAGGAAACGCAAAATCGTGCCAGCAGCGTCTGTAATGCACGCGGGGATTCTCATTATGCTAAGTTTGCGATGAATGGTGATGACGCCAAATGATAAATGGGTTGGTTAATGCGGATCTGGCACGTGAATTGGTGTTGGTTTCCGAAGTCTGACCTCGGGGAAGGCTTCAGACATTTTGTTGCTGAAGGCAGAAGGCGGAGAGGCCGCGCTCTGGTGGCTCCACTGCTCAGAGCCCCCCCTCCATTTCCACTCGATGTGCAGTCGCACAGCGCCAATCCCAGTGCGGTGTCTATGAGGGGCTGGAGTGCGAGATCTGTTTGTATTTCAGGGACATGACGAAACAACTGAAATGGCCCTGCATTCCCCTGCCCCTCATCCCATTCACCAACACCGATTTAACGGTGGTGAAATATGGTCAATCAACACCGCACGAATAAAAACATTAGAAAAAATGTATTTTGTATTATTGAATGAGATGAAAAGAGACCAGGATAAAGACTAATTTGCAAGTGACCTAGATCACCTAAATGACAAGAAAAATAAAGTACAGAATAAAGCAAATAGTAATCTCACCTGAAACAACTGCGTCGCGAGATATAAAAAAAACATTGCATTAAAATAAATGTTGAATGAGTTATTTTTCGTCTACATCGGCTCAAGTAGATTCTACATTTAAAAGTGACTAGCTTATATACCCGGCGTTGCCCGGGTCAAAAAAATGTTTCATAACTACTCTTAAAAATCTAACAGCAGTGGGTACTGACTGTGGTGGTACCTGCTATGATTACAGCAGTGCATACCGACTGTGGTGGTACCTGCTATCACTATAGTAGTCCATACTGACGATTGCAGTATTTATTGACTCTATAGCACAAAGTACTCACCTGACAGAGTGGTGTGGTGAAGCCTAGTCCCGTGTAGACCCTCCGGCCTCGCCTAGCATGTCCAGCCGGCCGAGATGGCACCTTGGCAGGCTGCGGCTGGGCTGCTACCACTGACCCCCCCAGCCACGATCTCCCCGGCCTCTCTGCTGTAATATCTATGGCCTATAGTGGTAGAATCTACCGACTGCATAGTAGTAATAACTGCACGCATCGGGTGGGGTGGATATCACACAGTGAAGAATTAGCGTCAGCGTTTAGTGTATTTATATAGCATATTTAACGCGAAAGAAAATGTCCCCCTACTCCCACCGAAGGCGTGCGACTTGGCATGGGCCGACCCCCCACCAAAGGCGCGTGAGTTGGTATGGTCGTGCATGCGTCACAAATAAATAAATAAATAGATGGGAAGTGCAAAAAAATCGCACTGAATCTCTAATTAAACTAATTGAAAGTTGACGGATGTGAAAATGGAATAGCGCTTGCTCACGACGGGGCTTACGGTGTAGTACCTGGCTATTTTTATTTCACGTAAAACTCCATCGTTGGAGAGCAAAATCGTTCGCAAGCGCGCGAACACACGCAAAGCCACACCCAAACCCCCAAACAGACTATTTTTGACTTTTATATATACTGTATAGATAGATCGTAACTCGAATTGCATTTATGATCAAGTTTCCCGGCAAGAAAGGTGAGTGGCGTCTTCACGACAATAGTGAACATCACAGAGAAAGTCAAATTTAGCCACCCTCCTCTTTCTCATTATCAATCATCATTGTCACTGCATCTATCATCACCATTACCTCGCACGCATAAGGGATATACAAACATAGACACGTCACGAAAAATCCAAAAATATTGCAATAAAATAAATGTTGAATTAATTATTTGTCGCCTCATTCGGCTCAAGTAGATTATAAATTTAGTAGCGATCGTGACTCGCATTGGATTTGTGATCAAGTTTCCCGGCAAGAACGGTGAGTGGCGTCTTTACGACAATAGTGAAGATCACAGAGAAAGTGAAACTCAGCCACCCTCCTCCTCATTAGCAATCATCATCGGCACTGCATCCATCATCACCATTACCCCGCACGCACAAGGGGTTCATCTCATTAAGCGGATGCGCGTAATTGGTCAGTCGCACGCGGAGACTCGATGAGTCATGTGACGTGAATAAAACAGGTCGATACGATGATGATTGACATCCACAGCACAGGTGCATACAATGATGTGTAACGTCACCAGCACAGGTGAATGCGGTAATTGGTGACGTCGCCAGCATAGGTGAGTATTTAAACCCCGCGCGAGGCGGCCTTTGTGGTTGCTGCTGATATCTGCGTTTTGGTGAGCTCTGTCTCGGCGTATTGATGCTTGGTGCACTTGCTGTAAGGGAGCGTGGTGAAGGAACTGGTTGCTATAATAGGGTCCCCTGTTCGGGTTGTGGTCATTCTTTCATCTTTTCTTTTTTCCTCTTCTTTCTGGCTGTTAAAGGCAGAGGACTGCCCATGATTGAAATATGAATACACTTTTAAATGGGCGTATTGAGTGCGGAGGGTCCTCGTGGAGTCGACATTTGTGGATTCCTCGATGTTAATCTTCTCTGCTGCTTATACTCGAACATGGAATTAATGTACGTGTGTATTCCTTGAAAGAATCTCGTGATGCCTTCATCTGCCGCCGCCATGGAGGATCTGAGCGCTGTCATGGACATCTTCGTGCACGAGTTCTGCGCCAGCTGTGAAGGAGGCGCAGGGAGCGTCTTCATGAGGAAGCACGCGCTGCAGAATCTGCTCGTGAAGCACATGCGGCCCTACCTGGTGGTGGGTTTCCTGCGGGCTTCACATGGCGGTGGCAACGTGCACGCGTTTTGAGCCGTGCGCGTCACCGACTGCGTCTCTTCGCACAGCCGCTTGGCTCTGAGATCGCGCACTTCGGGAACCCCACGGCCTGGAGCCGCGAAAGCTCGAGGCGTTGCTCGGGTGCATGGATTGAACGACTGAGCGCGCGAAGCCACTGCTAGGGGTTGATTGTGACTGGGCTTTTAATGGCCACCATAGCATGTTTGTGTTGCATTGCCTCTAACAAACTGTTCACGCTGTCACGACTGCAGGGTGCCTGCGACCCGGATGAAGTGCGCAAGATCATGGGGGATCTTCACGAGAACCAAGGCGCCAGCGTGGACTTCCAGGCGTTCATGGCGACGTGGACGAGGATCCTTGTGGCCGGCCATGCCCCGTTCAGGGAGCGCGTGTTCCTCACCAGGGGGCCCTATGGACCGCCCATTGTTGCTGATAAACCGAAATAAATCCCTATAAAATGAGATGAATAATAAAATCGCTGGCAAACTGGTCGGTCGTTTTGGTGAATCGTGTGTGTGTGTGGCATTGGGAACCAGCGAACCGTGGCTGTGGTTGGATTTTCTCTTGGTGCAAGTTTGGTTAGTGGCAATGGCGGTGGGCTTCATGGAACCCCCTAGGTTTGCTCGGCCCAAAAGGCGGAACGAGCGTGGCACTATCCTCGCATGGTAATATAAACAGGACCCTGTGGGGTGGGCTGGTAGGAACGAATAACCAAAGAATATAAACATATTGTATTATTACACTTGTTTAGCCACGAAAGCCTCACTGAGTCTAAAGGTTTTTGTAGGGTCCTGCCAAGTGTTTGCAGGTTTGCAGTAGGGGGCGATGTTGCTACACGGACGGACGATATAATCTATTGTAGGCTGGTTCACTTCGTTCCTACCAGTATCAGGCTTTGTACTGTACAAAAACAGGTCCCGTGATAAGTTGCACTTCACACCCAATTATTAGCGCCCCGAGAACGGGTACATCATGGAATATATTTCATTATTCTGTAATAATCCTTCTTGAGACGGCTTCGGAATCGGTCCTTTTTATTTCCATTCCACAATACACTTTACTCACTCTACGTTGCTGACAGACAACGGAGAGAGGACAGACTTCGCACTAAATCCCCACCGCGCACGTGGCACCCAGAGCCCCGGTCCGCGCATGACCCTGCTCTTGTCGGTTTCCAGTCTGCTCTCGATCGTTCCCTCTCACTCGCTCTTAATCCCTTCGTCACGTGGTCCCCCCAGCCAATTGTTCATGGACAGCTTCGACCATTCTCGATGGTTCCCTGTCAATCCCAGGACCACGCCTCTCATCCGGCTCCCCATTAGCTGGGGCCCCGAATGGCTAGGCCAATCACTCCTGATGACATGCCGTGATCACGCCTGGGCCATGCTCCCTATCTCAACCCTTATTGGCTACAAGCAGGACCGGCAAGCCAATCCCCATGTGAACCCTCTATGGCTGTTATTACATCACCCCCCCACCCTCCCCCGGTGAAAAAATGTAGCTGTCTCGGCTGGGAAAAGGGTGAAGAACCAATTCCGCAACATCTTATTAGGGCACCAAGGTGCGTTTAACAATTCAAGGGTGAACCGGCGTTCCCGCGCCTAACAACATTTAAAACAAGTCACCCATAATAACACAAAAAATCACGACATACATTAGGGCGCCCCTGCAGCGCAGTAACGACAGGGAAATTAGCGAAACGATCAAACGTTAACGAAACGGAAGAGATTTCGACCGCGTACGCGACGCGGGACCCTCTCCGCTCCCAGCGCAAGGTCGCTTTGCTTCCGGATGGACAGGAGGTGGCAGGCTCGAAGAAGAAGTAGGTTGTTGGTGCTTGGTCACGTCCAGGGCGGGCCCCGTTGGAGGGGGGGCAGCGGGGGCTTCCTCAGCCCTCAGAACCTGTTCATCTGCAGGAGGCACAACACAGTCCCCCCTGGGATCAACGGGCGTGTCAAGCGGCGTAGTCGGCCCGGCAGAACCCGGCAGGTCAGCTAGTGGGGATGAAGGACCGACACGCGCGTCAACATAGGGTTTAAGTCGCGAGGAATGAACATTCCACAGACGTTTTCCATACTGAACGCGGATACTTTGCGAGTTCCGAACATCTACCAGCGTCACAGGCCCCCGCCACGGCCTGTGCAGTTTAGGGGATGTGCCCGCCGGTACCTGGGGGCAGTGGAGCCACGCCAGGTCTCCCACTGACCAAGGCATGCGAGTATGCGATCGACGTGCATACCGTTCGTTCCTTGTCTGAGCACGGGCCGTCGCACACCGGGCAGCCTCTCGCGCCTCCGTTACTCGTTCAAGCGAGTCACGCACGTGGTCAGGCAGGGAGCGGGACGGTCGTTTACTCGGCGTACCCAGTTGCACATCGATGGGTGGAACATTTTCACGGCCATACATAAAAAAAAATGGTGAGTATCCCGTGGACGTGTGCGGAACCATGCGGTATGCCGCTAAGACGCCTGGTATGTGCAGGTCCCAAACGGTTTGCTTTTCACTGACCGTGTGACAAAGCATAGCCGAGAGGGTACGGTTGAATCGTTCCACCATACCATCTGTTTGTGGATGGTATGGGGAGGTGCGAACTTTCTTTGTACCTAGCGCGTCACAAACTTCCCTAAGCAATTTAGAGGAGAAATTCCGCCCTTGATCTGTGAGCAGCCTCTCAGGTACCCCCTTGTCCATGACATACCCGTTCAAAAAAGCGTCGGTGATGGACGCTGCCATATGGTCGGGCAGAGGCCAGGCCATCGGCCATCGAAAAAAATATTCCACCCTGACCAGAAGGTATTTATTGCCCCTAGCCGACGGGGGAAACGGCCCCAGAATGTCGAGAGCAACTAATTCGTTGATACGGGACACTTCAATGGAACGCAACGGTGGTACATAGTGGTTCCAAGGCGGCTTCCTCTTCGCACAATCATGGCACGAGCGGACAAAGTCATTGATGTCTGCCGTCATACCGGCCCAAAAAAAATCCTTTTGCATCGCGGCCACAGTCTTTTGGACGCCGAGGTGCATCAACTTATCAGCGTGCAGAGTACGGAGCAGGTCGTAGCGAAACGAAGTAGGCACTACCAAGCGTGGTCGGTCAGACAACCCGTCGGTACACATTAATAATCCCGACTTACCCCGGAACATCTGCCACTTCCAGCCCGCCAATTGCGATTTCTGTTTCCCTACCAATTTACGTAGCGGAGACAGCGAGGCATCGGCCTCCTGCTCGCGCAACCAGACCGCGTGCGGCAGCCGTAAGGTATCATCGGTGTCCACCGACACCTGCTGGTCCTCCTCCTTCGCTTTGGCCCCTGCGTCGTCCTCATTCGCTATCGCCCCCATAACCGGGCAGGGCGACGTGGGCGGTGCCACGCAGCGGTGCGTGCCCGTCAGGCAAGTGCACGGAGGAACGGGCGGCAGCCTTGAGAGCGCATCAGCGTTCGCGTGACGGGCCCCCTTCCGGTATGCTATATCGAAGGAAAATTCCTGTAACGATTCCAACCACCGGGCCAATTGGCCTGACGGCTGATCCAATTTGAGGGAATATTGCAAAGCCGCATGATCAGTGCGGACCAGGAATTTCCGTCCATACAGGTACGGCCGGTACAATCGAACAAAATGGACAATTTCCAAAAGTTCCCGCCTTGTCACGCAATATCGCGTTTCCGCAGGAGATAGAACCCTGCTGCCGTACGCCACCACTCTCTCAACCCCGTCCTTGCGTTGCGACAAAACGGCCCCAATGCCGATATCACTAGCATCCGTATCAAGGATGAACGGCTGCGAAAATCTGGGTAATCTAAGGTAGGCGCCGTGGCGAGGTGGTCCCAAAGTGCCATAAAGGAACTTTCTTCCTCCGCACTCCATTTAAACCTTTGATTTTTGCCAGTTAGAACGTGTAATGGTTTTGCCAACGTCGCAAAGTTCTTAATGAAGCGGCGATAATAGGAAGCGAATCCAATAAACCGCCGAACATCACCCACCGAGGTGGGTGTGGGCCACTCACGTACACACTTCGTTTTCAGAGGGTCAGTGGATACACCGTCCGAACTGACAATATGACCCAGGTAACGGACGGAGTGTTGCAGAAGGTGGCATTTCCTCGGTTTAAACTTAAGGTCAGCCGCACGCATTCTTTGAAAAACTGTCTCAAGGCATTGGAGATGTTCCTCGAACGTGCGGCTAAAGACAATTATATCGTCTAGATATATGAGGCACGTTTCCCACTGCAGTCCCGCCAACACCAATTCCATGAGCCGCTAAAACGTGGCCGGAGCCGCGTTCAGGACAATAGGCAACCGATTAAATTCAAAGAGACCTTGCGGCGTGCGGAATGCAGTTTTGGCTTTAGACTCGTCATCGAGGGGAAGCTGCCAGAAGCCCGAGGACAGGTCAAGGGTGGAAAAGAATTTAGCACCCGATAAAGCATCCAACGAGTCATCCATCCTCGGTAAGGGGTACGCGTCCGCTACCGAAATTTTGTTCAACCGGCGGAAATCAACGCAAAACCTCGTACCACCATCTTTCTTCTTAACCAGCACGACGGGCGCGCCCCAAGGGCTGTTGGACGGCGAAATAATATCCGCCGCCAGCAATTCATCTACTGCCCCACGCACGTGTTCCCTTTCCGCCGGGCTCATGCGGTGAGGGTGCATACAGACGGGAGGCGCCGCACCGGTTTCAATATGGTGTGACAAAAGTGACGTGCGGCCGAGGTCCAAATCATTTCTGCTGAAAACATCAGCGTACCGCAACAATAGCGAACGCAAGGCGTTCCTATGTTCATTTGACAATGAAGAATTCTCTCCGCATAAATCTGCGATCCAGCGTTCTTGTGAACGATCATGCGGAGGCCCTCCCGATGGAACCTCCACCGTAGCCGCAACGACAGCAGTAACTGCGTTACCTGTAGGCGCATTGGCCAGCAGGGAAGGCAGGAACGCCATCCAACGACCCCCCGGCATTTCCAAACAGTCCTAATCGACCCGTATTCTCAGCGGCATCCGGCGCAGGAAATCAGAATCCAACAAGCATGGAACAGCTAGCGGGCGAGAAATTAACACAGGTCCTGCGGCGGTAATATTTCCGATAGCGATGCTCACATCCACCTGTCCGCAGATACCCATGCTCCCCCCATTGGCGGCAACACTCGCATCATTAACCTTGCCTATCCACGATGCAGGAATGGACAACAAATGAAAAATAACATCAGAAATGATGGTAGCCGATGCGCCAGTGTCCACCAAGATACGGACGTCAACGCCGTCGATGGTACCTCGTACCGTCGACGATCCCGACGCCGCAGCCACAATCCTGCGAGCCAATTTCTTCCACTGTGTAGCAGAGCGTGTCAATGGAGCAGGAGAAGTAAAATCATTCTTAGGAGTGTAAGAATGAGTGCGAGTGGATGAGTGATGTGACACGACCTGCCGGGTGTCCGATTTGTGCCAACTCGCCCGAGGTTGTTGCAGCTCCGCAGCAGGTAGAGGAGATGGAGGTCCCCTTGGCGGAAGAGGCGACAGCAGAGGTCGGCAGCAGCAGTCACGGGCGAAGTGGCCCCATCTGCCACACTTGAAACACGCGGCCGACGTCGGCCGGTGGTCGGACGACCCGGCCCTCGCACGCGGCAGGCCCGTGTAGTCGCCCCGCTGGTCGCGCAGCCGCCGTCCCGGAATCCTATGCGGGACAGCAGCAGCCAGCATGTCGTCGTCGCCCGAGTCGTCGGAGCAGTGGACAACCAGTCGCGGAGACCACCCCAGAGGCGGCCCGTCGATCTCGGGTTTCCCCATCCACGCCGCCATCTGGTCCCAACGCTTGATATTAAACTTAGCGTCCAGGCAGCGCGCCACCCACCGCAATGAAAGCGGTTCGTACACTGGTAGAGAGATGTTGAGCTCCTGAGACAACTCCAGCATGCGGGAAAGGATGAGCGGATCCAAATGCTCGGCCGTTGCGTCGGGTTAGGCGGCCATGGCCATCGCCATCAACGCCCCCTGATAGGCCAACGGCGATTCCTCCGGTGCTCGGCGACGCGACATACATTTTCTGATGGCCGATGTCGGCGGGTCATAAAATTCCGCCATCTCTGTGAACGCATCCCGCAGTGTCTTCTTCTTGGACGCCGGGATGGAGCGGAAGACTCCCAGAGACACATCATCGAGCAGCGTAGGTAGCGCTCCCAGCGCTTCTTCCTCCGTCCAGTTGACAGATCTAAAAGCTGACTCGAAGCGCCACGTAAAAGCACTCCAATCGCCCCCGGCGATAAATTCTTTTATTTGTGGAAGGCGATGTCCGCGGTGGCAGGCGCGTGCCGCGGGCGTCTCCGACTACCGTTCCCGCTCTCCACTCGGTGCAGGCAAAATGGCGTCCGGTGGCCGCGTGGTGGTAGGCGCGCCCAAAATGGCAGCCGACGACTCCGGCGCAGCTGCCCCACCCAAGACGACGGCGTCCTCCCGCGTGGCAGGAGCAATGGCGGGTCCCGATTCCATAGCAGGACCCCTTCCCGCGGCGTCCAGCTGATCGGCGATCTGGCGACTCACGGCTGGTGAGGACGCCACCGCGGTCACCAGGCTTAGCAGAATGGCGCGCAACGACTCAATCTGCTCCGCCATCAGCCGCCATTCGTCTTTTGGTCCTGCGGTGGTTGCATCCTCCCACGGTCGATGCTGAGAGGCGTCGAGGCGAGTGTCATCAGCAGGCGGCATAAGGGCTGTAGCTCCCAACAGCTCATCTTCATCCGTCTCGACCTCTTCCTCCGATAGAGGCAAGGGCAGGTTCTTTTTTCTGGGGTGCTTAGACATCTTGACGATCGTCCAAACAGTCGCAGAATCACTTCTGACACCAATGTAATAATCCTTCTTGAGACGGCTTCTGAATCAGTCCTTTTTATTTCCACTCCACAATACACTTTACTCACTCACTCTCCGTTGCTGGCAGACAACGGAGAGAGGACAGACGTCGCACTAAATCCCCACCGCGCACGTGGCACCCAGAGCCCCCGTCCGCGCGTGACCCTGCTCTTGTCGGTTTCCAGTCTGCTCTCGATCGTTCCCTCTCACTCTCTCTTAATCCCTTCGTCACGTGGTCCCCCCAGCCAATCGTTCATGGACAGCTTCGACCATTCTCGATGGTTCCCTGTCAATCCCGGGACCACGCCTCTCATCCGGCTCCCCATTAGCTGGGGCCCCGAATGGCTAGGCCAATCACTCCTGATGACATGCCGTGATCACGCCTGGGCCATGCTCCCTATCTCAACCCTTATTGGCTACAAGCAGGACCGGCAAGCCAATCCCCACGTGAACCCTCTATGGCTGTTATTACACTTCTATACAAATAATGGTAACCCTTTCGCTTCCGATCTTGATGTATTGGCAGATCTTGCAAATAATATTAGAGCGGCCAGCCTCGCACCTTAGTGGTCGGATTATGAAGGGGTTTCTACTCGCGTGCAAGGTTCAGGTTAATCAAGTTCTGGGAGAGACCAACCATGAAGTAACCTTAACCCAGCCACTGCAGACTGTAAAAGCCCGTGACAAGGAGCTTTGCCGGCGTGCAGATAAAGACGTAATATTACTGGTAGGAACCTTCTGGTTATAACAGCCCACAGGGGATTATTGTGTCCGTCCGTCGTGCATCCAAAAATGGGAGGGGCTGGGTGGAGAGGGACGGGTGGGGAGGGGCTGGGTAGGCAGAGTGAGGCTGGGTGGGGGGTGGGACGGGTGGGGCTGGGTGGGGAGGGGCTGGTCACCCCGTGGTGCCCTTACAAAACTCGACGTTTAACCTACTCACGCCGGCTTGTGCCCGCCCTCAGTCGGCCATATTTGCGGAATACACCACGCCGCGGTTGACCTTGGCCATTAACCGAGCAACCCAACGTTCCTACCAGCTCCCTCCGCAGGCATGCGTTTGATGGAGATCTCCCTTGAACCAAAGTTATTCATAGGGCATTATAATTCGGTTCCAGAAAATTTGGTGGAATCAAAGGCCGAGGGGAGTGACCACCTCTCGTAGTTGGTGAGCCAATCTAACGTGCGATGAATTGATGTGAAAACGCAAGAATCGGCAGTGAAGGTTTTTCAAGCTGAGATCGAGGCAAACGAGCTGAGAAAAAGTCGAGCACAAGGTCGCAATGCACCTGGAGATCTGCTGGAGGCACACAGCTGGGAAACATCACAACGTTTATGAAACCTGGCTAGTTATTCAAAGGTGAGTGCAGTTAATAGTGAAAGAGGTGTTACCATGAACGTGGAATGTTTGTTGCAAAAAAAAGAAAGGTGGCAGTGTAGGACACGCAAAATCATGCCAGCAGCGTCTGGAATGCACGCGGGGTTTTCATTGCGCTTTGTTCGTGATGAATGGTGATGACGCCGAAGGGCAAATGGGTTGAATAATGCGGATCTGGCATGTGAATTGGTGTTGGTTTCGGCGTCTGACCTCGGGGAAGGCTTCAGACATTTTGTTGCTGAAGGCAGAAAGTGGAGAGGCCGCGCTCGAGTGGCTCCACTGCTCGGAGCCCCATTTCCACTCGATGTGCAACCGCATGGCGCCAATCCCAGTGCGGTGTCTATGAGGGGCTAGAGTGCAAGATGTGTGTTTGTATTTCAGGGACATTACGCAACTACTTAAATGGTCCTGCCTTCCCCGCCTCTCATCCCATTCACCAACACCGATTTACCACAGTGGTGAAGTATGGTCAATCAACACCGCAGGAATCAAAACATTAAAAAGTGAAATGTCTTTTATTTAACCAGATGGGATGAAAACTCCAAGAGCCCAGGATAAAGTCTCATTTGCAAGTGACCTGGATCACCGAAATGACAAGAAAAACAATTAAAGTTCTGAATAAATAAAATTGCAATCTGACCAAAACAACTGCGTCACGAGAAATCCAAAAATATTGCACGAAAATAAATGTTGAATTAGTTATTTGTCGCCTCAAGTAGATTACAAATTTAGAAGCTATCGTGACTAGCATTGGATTTGTGATCAAGTTCCCGGCAAGAACGGTGAGTGGCGTCTTCATGACAATAGTGAACATCACAGATAAATATTATTTCCCTTCTACGTGACTTTACCGAAAGAACCAAGAATATGAATCCCTGCAGTCACGAAAGCTTTAAATCAAAATTTATCACGGAGAAAGTCAAACTCATCCACCCGCCTCCTTCTCATTTTCAATCATCATCGTCACTGCATCCATCATCACCATTACCCCGCACGCACAAGGGATTCATCTCATTGAGCGGATGCGCGTGATTGGTCAGAGTCGCACGCGGAGACTCGATGAGTCATGTGACGTGAATAAAACAGGTCGATACAATGATTGACATCCACAGCACAGGTGCATACAATGATGAGTGACGTCACCAGCACAGGTGAATGTGGTAATTGGTGACGTCGCCAGCATAGGTGAGTATTTAAGCCCCGCGCGAGAGAACTGTTGTGGTCGCTGCTGGTCTTCGCATTTTGGTAATTTCTGGCTTGGCGTATTGAGCCTCGTGGAGTCGACATTTGTGGATTCCTCGTTGTGAATATTCTCTACGCTACTTATGCACGAACATTGGGGTGAGATTGAGGCATCTGTGCTAAAGTTTGGTTTCTGATTTGTGAAGCCGCTTCATTTTGCGTTTCTTGTCTTCCCATGAACGCAATACTCGTGTTCTGTGTAGGGTCACTGCTCTTAACCCTTGTGGATAGTACACTCGTATGTGTCCATCCTGAGATCCGAGTGGTAGGGTATTGGTTGTCCAGTCTTGGGCCTTCCATAGGAAGTCGGCTGCAAAAGCGGACGTGGTGTGGGTGTGAACTTCACCACTTGGCACCCAACCCGTGTGGTGTGCTGGCCTTTAATAGATGGTCTAAAGGCTTATATACTGGTGATTTGGCTTTCTCGTTGTGGAATTAATGTACGTGTGTATTCCTTGAAAGAATCTCGTGATGCCTTCGTCTGCCGCCGCCCTGGAGGATCTGAGCGCTGTGATGGACATCTTCGTGTGCGAGTTCTGCGCCAGCTGTGAAGGAGGCGCGGGGAGCGTCTTCATGAGGAAGCACGTGCTGCAGAATCTGCTCGTGAAGCACATGCGGCCCTACCTGGCGGTGGGTTTCCTGCGGGCTCCACATGGCGGCGAGAACGCGCACGGTTTATGAGCCGTGCGCGTCACCGACTGCGTCTCTTTGCACAGCCGCTTAGCTCTGAGATCGCCCACTTCGGGAGCCCCACGGCCTGGAGCCGCGAAGGCTCGAGGCGGCGCTCGGGTGCATTGATTGAATGACTGAGCGCGCGTAGCCACTGCTCGGGCTTGATTGTGACTGGGCTTTTAATGGCCACCAGAGCATCTTGTTTAGTGTTGCTGCAGCACTGAGCAGAGCTATTGGTGCATTGCCTGTAACAGAAACGGTTCCCGCTGTCACGACTGCAGGGCCCCTGCCACCCGGATGAAGTGCGCAAGATCATGGGGGATCTTCACGAGAACCAAGGCGCCAGCGTGGACTTCCAAGCGTTCATGGCCACGTGGACGCGGATCCTCGTGGCCGGCCATGCCCCGTTCCAGGAGCGCGTGTTCCTCACCAGGGGGCCCTGTGGACCGCCCATTGTTGCTGATAAACCGAAATAAGTCCATATAAAATATGTGATGAATATTAAAATTGCTGGCAAACTGGTCGGTCCTGGTCTTGGTGAATCGTGTGTGAAGTTTGGAATTGGCGAGCTGTGGTTGGCTCTTGTGATGCAAATTTGGGTACTGATGGCGGTGGGCTTCATGGCACCTAGGTTTGCTTGGCCCAAAAGGAGCAACGAGTGTGGCATTCTCCTCGTAAGATCATCGGGCTTTGTTAAAAAATAGGTCTGTGATGGGTGACATTTGACACCCGATTATTAGCACCCCGAGAACGGGTACATTCATTTAATAGATTTCATCTATACAAATAGGAGTAACCCTTCCGTTTCAGATCATGATGTATTGGCAGATCTTGGAAAGAATATTAGAGCGGCCAGTTTTGCACTGACGTGATCGGATTATATGTAGGGTTTTCTACTGGCGTGCAAAGTTCAGTTTAAAATTAAGTTCCTGGAGAGACTAACCATGAAGTAACCTTATCCCAGCCCTTACAGACTTAAAGCATCCTCCGATGGCAAGGAGCTATGCGGGTGTGCAGATAAAGACTTTTCATATTTGAGGGGAATCTCACTTTAACCAAAGTTGTTCACAAGGCATTAGAATTCGTTTCGTGAAACTTTAGTGGAATAAAAGTCAGAGAGGAGTGACCACCTCTCGTAGTTAGAGATCAAATCTAACGTGCAATGTATTGATGTGAAAACGCGAAAATCGGCAGTGAAGGTTTTTCAAGCTGGAAGTGTAGTAATCGAGCTTAGAAAATGGTTAATGCGGATCTGGCACGTGAATTGGTGTTGGTTTCTGAAGTCTGACCTCGGGGAAGGCTTCAGACATTTTGTTGCTGAAGGCAGAAGGTGGAGAGGCCGCGCTCTGGTGGCCCCACTGCTCAGAGCCCCCCCCCCCCTCCATTTCCACTCGATGTGCAGTCGCACAGCGCCAATCCCAGTGCGGTGTCTATGAGGGGCTGGAGTGCGAGATCTGTGTTTGTATTTCAGGGACATGACGAAACAACTGAAATGGCCCTGCATTCCCCTGCCCCTCATCCCATTCACCAACACCGATTTAACGGTGGTGAAATATGGTCAATCAACACCGCACGAATAAAAACATTAGAAAAAATGTATTTTGTATTATCGAATGAGATGAAAAGAGATCAGGATAAAGACTAATTTGCAAGTGACCTAGATCACCTAAATGACAAGAAAAATAAAGTACAGAATGAAGCAAATAGTAATCTCACCTGAAACAACTGCGTCGCGAGAAATAAAAAAACATTGCACTAAAATAAATGTTGAATGAATTATTTTTCGTCTACATCGGCTCAAGTAGATTCTACATTTAAAAGTGACTCGCTTATATACCCGGCGTTGCCCGGGCCAAAAATATATTTCATAACTACTCTTAAAAATCTAACAGCAGTGGGTACTGACTGTGGTGGTACCTGCTATGATTACAGCAGTGCATACCGACTGTGGTGGTACCTGCTATCACTATAGTAGTCCATACTGACTATTGCCGTATTTATTGACTCGATAGCACAAAGTACTCACCTGACAGAGTGGTGTGGTGAGGCCTAGTCCCGTGTAGACCCTCCGGCCTCGCCTAGCATGTCCAGCCGGCCGAGATGGCACCTTGGCAGGCTGCGGCTGGGCTGCTACCACTGACCCCCCCAGCCACGACCTCCCCGGCCTCTCTGCTGTAATATCTATGGCCTATAGTGGTAGAATCTACCGACTGCATAGTAGTAATAACTGCACGCATCGGGTGGGGTGGATATCACACAGTGAAGAATTAGCGTCAGCGTTTAGTGTATTTATATAGCATATTTAACGCGAAAGAAAATGTCCCCCTACTCCCACCGAAGGCGTGCGACTTTGCATGGGCCGTCCCCCCCACCAAAGGCGCGTGAGTTGGTATGGTCGTGCATGCGTCACAAATAAATAAATAAATAGATGGGAAGTGCAAAAAAATCGCACTAAATCTCTAATTAAACTAATTAAAAGTTGAGGGATGTGATGACGGATGTGAAAATGGAATAGCGCTTGCTCACAACGGGGCTTACAGCGTAGTACCTGGCTATTTTTATTTCACTTATACCCCATCGTTAGAGAGCAAAATCGTTTGCAAGCGCGCGAACACACGCAAAGCCACACACAAACCCCCAAACAGACTATTTTTGACTTTTATATATACTGTATAGATTGATCGTAACTCGCATTGCATTTATGATCAAGTTTCCCGGCAAGAAGGGTGTGGTGGCGTCTTCACGACAATAGTGAACATCACAGAGAAAGTCAAATTTAGCCACCCTCCTCCTTCTCATTATCAATCATCATTGTCACTGCATCTATCATCACCATTACCTCGCACGCATAAGGGATTCATCTCATTGAGCAGATGCGCGGGATTGGTCAGAGTCGCACGCGGAGACTCGATGAGTCATGTGACGTGAATAAAACAGGTCGATACGATTATGATTAACATCCACAGCACAGGTGCATACAATTATGAGTGACGTCACCAGCACAGGTGAATGCGGTAATTGGTGACGTCGCCAGCATAGGTGAGTATTTAAACCCCGCGCGAGGCGGCCTTTGTGGTTGCTGCTGAGCTCTGCATTTTGGTGAGCTCTGTCTCGGCGTATTGATACTTGGTGCACGTGCTGTAAGGGAGCGTGGTGAAGGCACTGGTTGTTACAATAGGGTCCCCTGTTCGGGTTGTGGTCATTCTTTCACCTTTTCTTTTTTCCTGTTCTTTCTGACTGTTCAAGGCAGACGACTGCCCATGATTGAAAAATGAATAAACTGTTAAATTGGCGTATTGAGTACGGGGAGGGTCCTCGTGGAGTCGACATGTGTGGATTCCTTGCTGTGAATCTTCTCTGCTGCTTGTACTCGAGCATTGGGGCGAGATTGAGGCATCTGCGTTAAAGTTTGGCTCCTGATTTGTGAAGCCACTTCATCTCGCGGCTCTTGATTTGCCATGAACGTAACACTAGTCTTCTGTGAATGGTCACTGCTCTTAACCAGTGTGGATTGTACATTCCTGAAATCGGAGTGGTAGGGTATTGGTCGTCCAGTCCTGTGCCTTCCATAGGTAGTCTGCTGCAAATGAGAACGTGGTGTGGTTGTAAACTTCACCACTTGGCACCTACCCCGTGTGGTGTGCTGGCCTCCAATAAATGGTCTAAAGACTTATGCTGGTGATTTTAGCTTTCTTATGTAATGAGTGTACGTGTTCATTTTAAAGAATCTCGTGATGCCTTCATCTGCCGCCGCCATGGAGGATTTGAGCGCGGTCCTGGACATCTTCGTGCGTGAGTTCTGTGCCAACTGTGAAGGCGGCGCGGGGAACATCTCCATGAGGAAGCACGCGCTGCAGAATCTGCTCGTGAAGCACATGCGGCCCTACCTGGCGGTGGGTTTCCTGCGGGCTCTGTGCAGCGACGGCACTGCGCACGCGTTTCTTGAGCTGTACGCATTACTGTGACCGCGTCTATTCGCCACACAGACGCTCGGCTCAGACCGCGCAATGTGGGAGCCTATCGGCCTGGAGCCGCGACTGCTCGAGGCAGCGCTCGGCTCCGTGGCTCAAATGACTAGGTGTGCGTAGGCACTACCTAATACGGCTTGATTCAGACTGCTCATAACGGCCACCGAAGCATGTTCATTTTTGCGACGTAGAAATGAGCATTGGTGCATTGTCTAATGGCCTGCATTATTCCCGTGATCACGACAACAGGGCGCGTGCGACCCTTATGAAGTGCGCAACATCATGGGGGATCTTCACGAGAACCAAGGCGCCAGCGTGGACTTCCAAGCGTTCATGGCCACGTGGACGCGGATCCTCGTAGCAGGCCATGCTCCATTCCAGGAGCACGTGTTCCTCACCAGGGGGCCCTATGGCCTGCCCATTGCTGATAAACCGAAATAAATCCCTTTAAAATATGAGATAAATAAAAAAATAAGATTCTGGCAAACTGGTCGGTCCTGGTCTTGGTGAATCGTGCATGTGAAGTTGAAATCGGCGAGCTGTGGTTGGCGCTTCTCGCGATGCACATTGGCTTACTGGCAATGGCGGTCTGCTTCATGGAACCCCCGAGTTTGCTCGCCCAAAAAAGTGCAACGAGCATGGCACTAGCCTCACAGATGTTTGGCGAAATCGCCCTTTGTACTGTTCCAAACAGGTCCGTGATGGGTGGCACTTTAAACCCGGGTTAGCTCCCGAGAATGGATACATCCCTGGAATCTATTTCATCATGTACAAATTGGGTACTACTTTTCCGTTCATGATGTTTAGGCAGATCTTGAACGAAAATTGCGGAATATGAAAGTTGACAATCTCAAACCTGACGAGTGATTAAGGAAGGTTTGCTACCGTGTGGTCGTTCATGCTAAACATCTAGTTTCTTAGAACGACGACGTAACCGTGTCACAGCCCTGGCAGACTGAGAAAGCCTTTGACTCGGTGTAAATTAAAGAGGTTCTCCAACCTCATGGCAGGGGGGCCAAGTCGACGATGTGCAGATAGACGCCATTGATATTTGAGGGGAATCGCACTTTAACCAAAGTTATTCGCCGGCATTAAAATGTTTTTCCGAAACTTTGGTGGAAACAAAGAGATAGAGGGGAGTAACCGCCTTTAGTAGTTGGTGATCCGAGTTAACGTGCGATTGGAATTGATGTGAACACGCGAGAATCGGCAGTGAAAGCCCCCAAAGCGGAGCTCGTGTTAAACGAGCTGAAAAAGTCACGCATCAGGTCGCTATGCACCTGGAGACCTCTGCTGGAGGCACAGCTGGGAATTATCACTCTACGAAAGCTGGCTAGTTATTGAAAGCGGAGCGAAGTCCCAATAGTAAAAGGTGGTTAAATGAACGTAGAGTGGTTTTTGGAAAACCGAATTTGATTTAAAAAAAAGCAAGGTGGTAGTGTAAAGGAGTCCCACAGGAAACACACAATCGTGTCAGCAGCACCTCATGCACGCGGGGTTTTCGTGAAATGTTCTTGATGAATGGTGATGCCGAAGGACAATTGGGTCTGATAATGCGGCTCTGGCACGTGACTTTGTTGGTTCCCGGAGTCTGACATCGGGGGAAGGCTTCAGAGATTTTGCTGCGGAGAGGCCGCGCTCGGGTTGCGATATTCCCCGCAACTGGTGGCTCCACTCGTAGAGCCGCTGCATTTCCATTTGTCGTGCAGCCGCACAGCGGCAATCCGAGTGGTGTGAATGAGAGGGGCGAGGGAGTGCGAGAACTGTTCGTATTGAAGGGGTGTGACGCGACAACTGAAGCGGTGATTCCTTTTTCCACTCATCCCATTCACCAACACCGACTTATCACAGTGGTGACGTATGCTCAATCAACACCGCACGAATCGAAACATTATAAAAGTAAGTCAAGTTTATTTTATTTCACCAGATGAGATGAAAATTGAAGAAGTTAGGATAAAGTTTCGTTTGCAAAAATTACCTGGGTCACCGAAATGACAAAACAATCGCACCAAAAAAACCGTCACGAAAAATGTAAAATTTTGTGCAAAAATAAATGTTAAGCGTGGTATATGTCGCCTCAGTCGGCTCAAGGAGATTACAAATTAAAAACGATGGTAATAGAATGTAAAATTAAGTTAGAACCATTAAACATGAGGCTATTGTGCTAATCTGTAAACAGGCAAGGATGTTCGAGTCAAGTGCTATTGCAGGTGAAGTTGTCGTAGAGAAAACGACAATTCTTCTGCATCAATTCACGCTCTCCGAGCGCACCGCGTCGCCCCGTGGCACCAGCAGCACCGGCTGAGGGGTGGAGGCGCTTTCGTCACGTTCCAACGTCTCAACATTAAACTTGAGGGGACCTCACGGCCCTCCTCCCTTTCCTTCCACCTCCGCATCCCCCTCCCTGTCACTCTGCATCCGGGCTCCTCCCCTCCTATCCAACTCCCCTTTCTGCGTATGAAACATCTCCCCCTCCTCTTTGTTTTTTTCGGTAAAGTCACGTAGGTAAAACAATTAATAAAATAAAATAAATGAAAACAACTAAATTAAATCACGACGTTTCGGTGGCAACACAAGCCTCCCTCATCAGATGTAACAAGGCACAGCAAAATAACTGTAGCGAGAGTTATTTGTGAGGAGACATTGTTACATAGGGTAAGAGGAGGGGGAGGAGCCAAGGAGGACGGGTGCAGGATGGGGGGGGGGGGACGCAGAGCGGGGGAGAGTCACGGTTGAGGTTGATCACCCACAGCGTTGTAACAATGATCAGCAACGGCCGAAGAATTTGTTTTGCCGTGTTTCAAATCTGATTTGTGCTCGCGAATTCGGTCCGAAATATGTCGTTTCGTCTCCCCGATGGAGCAGTCACCACAGGTACAACTCAATTTGTAAACACCGGGGTACTATAAATCCGGAATGACATTCCGGATTTACATCATTGGGAAGATGTGATTAACCATGTTAAACCCAGTGGCGGCTCCTGCAAAATCTCTCAGTGGGGGCAAATGTCTGGATGATTGATAAGGATAAGGTCCACCCATGCAATAGATAAATTAACAGCTTAAGCATGTAAAGGCAACTTCACTTCTTTAATATTAATGAAAAATAAAGTGACTCTTACAATACATCTTGTTTGTTTCTATACTCACTATTAAAACAAACCACTCAAGTTTCTTTTATTAAAGATTCCACTAGGTGGCGACAAATTATATTGTTGGATGAAACGTGCTTACGTATGATGACGTAAGCACGTATGATGACGTAAGCACGTTAGGGCGAGCCCTCCCTGAAGCCATAGAGAATGCATTGCAGCGCCCCCGTTCGAAAAAAAACATCTTTGAATGTAAGTCTATGGGACCACTCGGGGCGATTCTCAGCTGGAGGGAAATCGCCCAAAAAGAGGCGGTACTGCACAGAACGTAGCATGACGCTGATTGGACTATATCCAGAGGCACAGTGACGGCTAGCGTGACTCTGTGGTTGAATGACATTGGTGGTGCGTCGCCCAATCGCCCTAATGAAGAAACCGCCCCTGGTTAAACCTCAACCGTGACACTCCCCCGCTCTGCGTCCCCCCTCTCCCATCCGGGGCTCCGTCCTCCTTCTCTGTCACCTTCCTGGCTCCACCCACACCCCAACCCCCCCCCCCATCCTGCACCCGTCCTCCTTGGCTTCTCCCCCTCCTCTTACCCTATGTAACAATGTCTCATCACAAATAACTCTCGCTACAGTTATTTTGCTGTGCCTTGTTACATCTGATGAGGGAGGCTTGTGTTGCCTCCGAAACGTCGTGATTTAATTTAGTTAATTGTTTTACCTACGTGACTTTATCGTGGGGCTCCCGAAGTGCGACAAATGGGTTGAATAATGCGGATCTGGCACGTGAATTGGTGTTGGTTCCGGAGTCTGACCTCGGCGAAGGCTTCAGACATTTTGTTGCTGAAGGCAGAAAGTGGAGAGGCCGCGCTCTGGTGGCTCCACTGCTCAGAGCCAATGAACCTGCTAACACAAAGGGGTAACTGCCCCTTCACCAAATACAGCCTAGGGTGGTGACCACCCAGCGAACTACTCTATACGTAGGAGTTACAGCTATGAAGTGTCAGACCCTCACTCGGGTACCCGACCACATGTTGATGCCTGGTAGGACGTAGAGCTTCCAGCTTGAAGACGTGGAGCTTCCAGCTTGTAGAATGCAGCGACCCCGGTCCCTCTCAGGGACCCACATTATATCCCCCCCGGGCTGGGGCTGCTCCGCCCTTGGCCCCGCCCACCTTCTCGAGCGTTCTAGCTCTCTCTTGATCCCTCTCGAGAGCTCTCCCCGGACACGTGATCACCCCCTAGCCCCCCCCCCCCACCTGGGGGCCTCACTTCGGATCACGTGTCTACGGGTCAACTAGAGTGCCGGGGCAACCCTGCCCCTGGGCTGACACTCTCCCCCTCCCCCTGGTGGGAGCTCGCACTACACGCTTTGCGTGGTGCCCGCGCTATCCCAGCACTCACCAAGCCCCGTTACGGCTGGTACCACACTCGCACACGGGGTGTACGCCGTGCTGTGCTAGAGCCGGCCTCACATAGCAACCCACCCGGTGCTGTCCGCGATGTAGGGACATCGCACGCCACGGCCCTCTCAGGCCGGCACCATACAGTGACATCCCTAATGTCACTACACATGGAAGCAAAACAGTCCTGAAGCACAGATTTCGATTGGTCAGACCAGCGTTGAACAGTTCTTGTCACAGGCAATTCCGACTTCAGCTTCTGCTTATAGATGGGTAGGAGCAGGATTGAGGTGTGATCTGATGTGCCGAGCAGTGGGCGGGGGAAGGCTTTTTTATCCATCCTGGAAGGAAGAATACCAGCGGTCCAAAGTCTGGCCGACGCGCGTGTGACATTTGATGTCCTGGTAAAATTTTGGTTAAACAATCCTTTAATTCGTTCTGTAAAAATCGCCAGCCACAATGAATGCGGCTTCTGTGTGTGCAGCTTCTAGCTTGTTAAAATCGCGTATAAATTCTCGAGAGCTGGGAAACATCACAATGTTAACGAAAGCTGGCTAGTTATTGAAAGGTGAGCGAAGTCACAATAGTGAAAAGGGTGTTTAAATGAACGTGGAATGTTTGTTGCAAAAAAAAACAAAGTGGCAGTGTAAGTGAGTCCTGCAAGAAACGCAAAATCGTGCCAGCAGCGTCTGTAATGCAGGCGGAGTTCTCATTGCGCTAAGTTCGTGATGAATGGTGATGACGCCGAAAGATAAATTGGTTGAATAATGCGGATCTGGCACGTGAATTGGTGTTGGTTCCCGAAGTCTGACCTCGGGAAGGCTTCAGACATTTTGTTGCTGAAGGTAGAAGGTGGAGAGTGTTGTATATGTTGGTTATCAAAATTTGTTATGTTGTATGCGTGCGTGGGTGAAATTATTATGTTGTATATGTGGGTTATGAATATTCAGTGAAAATAATAATAATCAAATGAAATTTGGCCAAATGTGTAATCATCCGGAAATATGTTAATTTATGTAATTATGCACATTTAATTATGCCAATTCGAGAGGTAATCGTAGTAATTATGCGAGTGGGTGTAATTATGATAATGCAAGTCGTTATGATAACCAGACCCCGCCTCGGTGACGAGGGTGGGTTATCGATCGGAATAAGGCAATTAATCATATGCAGTTATGCAGGTGTGGTGTAAGTATGCAAGATTAACTTAGATTAACTCGGCATCGTTGTCTAGGTTCGTCTCATTCTCGCTTTAACATTCCCAGAGTGGGTATTCGTGGTTATATTTTAGGTCCCCGGTTCACCCCGTTATCGCTTTAACATTTACTGAGTATGTATTAGTGTGTTTATTAAGGTCACCAAGTTCAGATCTCAACGCAGAAGCAGATCTTATGCATAGATTTCAGGAAAGAATCACACAACCACTTCTGTATTAATCAATTTATTACTAATTCAACCTCAACTATGATATAGTATGCGAACTCTCAATCCCGGAACGTCAACACGGCATCAATACAGTATCATCAACGATTGTCTGATTTCACTTTGACAACGGCACATGGATCCCGCATAACGCGATGGTTGTTAGTGAGAGAGAGAGTCGTTAAAATATGCAAATACTATGCTAAGAAAAACCTTAACGTTAATGAATGATTATACTCAATATTGTTCACGCAGTACCGCACTCCTTATTGATCATACGCAACCCTTATCACGTTGTTAGCACCTTGGGTCACGGGAGAGTTGAATATTCTGTAGAGGATGCGAGTACGTGCGGCGATTATGACTGAAAGATACTTGAAAGATTATACGGCGATAAAAAAAACACAATCAAAAACAGTTATTATTCTTAAAGGCACCAATCTCAACAGATACATCGGCAGGTTATCTGACAACAGAATGGCTCGGAGTAAGGGCCTGCGACGGTGCTCCTTTCCCGAAGATCGTTATCTTATACCAAGTTTACTAATTGGGGACCAGATCACCTGATAAGGATCTGGTGGGCCACCACTCCCCACGTGAGCGTGGCTCGGCGGAAGGAGGTGCCAAGAATCAATTCGTATTGATGGATCTGTTGGGAATTTATGCGATTAAGAGTACAGCCCACTAAATATTAAAGATAAAAATTACGAATACACTTATACGACGGATGGCCATCACTCGGTCTCGTTGTGATGCCTTCACAGCCACGGATGGCTTATGGGTTCGAGTGTGTTTGAGTGGTAAGAGTTGTCTTGAATAGTCAGTGTTCGGAGTCGGTTCTTTATCTCAAACAGACGCCTGGTGGTCGTGTGTTGAGGGGGCGGTGCGCGTCATACGTATCAGTCGCTCCCCTGTCACCGTGGTGAACTGGTTCGGATGCCCGTTGATACGCTGTCGCAGTTCGGAACCCGGTCGGTAGGTGGCGCCCACAGCTCGCTTGCAGCGTGCAGTGTTGGGTCGTCGACCAGGGTGAGCACGGAGCCTCGTCGCCAAACCGCGACCCTCACCACTCCGGCGGCAGCAGAGACCTCCGACTCGGCAGAGGTTGACCCACGCAGGCCGAGTTGAGCTGTCAAGCGGGTCTTGCCCGCCTGCAGAGGAGATGGGGAGCCGCTTGAGTCGAGCCCCGAGAGCCGGCTCCGGTGAGCCGATCGAACTCGGCTGAGTCCCAGACGAGCTGAAGATGAGTCGAGCCGACCCGCTGGTCGCAGCTCGCTCCTGAGTCGACCCTCCCGGTCGAGCTGGTTTCCAATGCTCAGGGTCCTCTCTTTTATGCCGAAAAATCCCTTTTGGATCCTGCCCACAAGGCGGGGTTTCTTTCGATTTTTGCTGTGTCAGGATCTGTCCGTAGGTAGGTGTGTCCATGTGTGTGTCCGTACGTCCGTATGTCCTTGTGTGCATCACCCACGGTATATTCCGTTGTCATACTCCCTCCATAAAATCCACGAGCAAACAATCAGATGTTACAAATTGCCTCGAAGTCGTCTCTCTGTCTGGGTGCGATATTATCTCTTGTCTGGCCTTCTTCATGAACCAAAACACAGACGTTACAAATCGTCTCATAGGCGTCTTTGTCCGTGTTGCACGACCTGGAGGGAGGGGCAACACTCCCTCCGACCCTCACCGACGCACAAAGAAATGGTTAAAAGTTTTAACATTTGTCCCTTACCATTTCACAGTTATGATTCTGTATGTAACCTAAGGTCTGTCGTTTCCCATCGTGGTGCTTGACTCAAGTGGAGGTGTTTCCCCGAGCGTATACACACTCCTATCCCGCGCTGCGGGGATACAAAGACGGCCGGGATCTCCCTTTCTCTCCGACCCTGGGTTTAACATCGCTCTTTTATTATGTATTTTATATTCGACCTGGTGGTGATTCATCCCGCATATGCTTCGGGTCGAGTTGTATAGAAAGTATTAAAGTATGGAAATAACATTTCATATCAATAACTTTAGCCTACTCTGTTGTTAAATTCCGACTTTAACGTTACTTTAATAGCAATACAGAATAATTGAGCTTTTTGTCTTAACTAGGCGAACGCGAACTTCTGGTGACCCCCGCAGCCTTGTTGTTCAGCTGAGTCTGCATCCTTGAGAGATACACAACACTCTTATTCTCGTCTCACTGTGGCCATTCAACCCAACCTTCTGCTCTGGGAGTGTTATTCTTAATCAGCTCCCTCCCCTGTGCACACAGCCTTGAGCTGACCCACTTCCTTGGCCTTTTTGGGTTTATCTTTGCTCCCTCAGCTGCAGGAGGACAAGGCGTATTTCTACCTCCTCCCTGTGTGCACGTGTTCCAACTAGCTCGGAATCCCTAAACACACAATCAGTGATGATTCCTGGCTTTCTGTGGTTGTGATTTAGACAAAGGCGCCTCTGCTTCCTTCCATTGCCTTTGAGTTGACACTGCCCTATTATTCGCCCATGTGCTGAGGTCATAGAATTCGTTTTGACTTCAGTAATATTAACATTCAGTATTGGATTAGCAAATGGGCAATGGTTCATTGATGTAGCTCGCAGCCTGGTCTCCAATTTGAGCGAGCGCGAGGATCGATAATTTAGCCTACTCTGTTGTTGAATTTCGAATTTTGACGTTACTTTAAAACCATGCAGGATGGTTGGGCTTTTTGCCTTAACTATGTCTGGCTGACTCTCCCACTGTCTCTGCCGCCTGCACGGGTGACATGTGCCCGTTCATCAGGCCTTATCTTTCCTTGAAGCAAGGTTGCAAATTCTGCCATCCTAGCCCTCCTCCAGTTCATTACTTAACAACCCCTGGTGTTTTGCAGTTTGCTGCGCTTTGGTGTGTTTTCATTCATTATAAAAAAACAAGTAAAAAGATAATATATAAAAATATCATCAAATATTATTAATATCAATTTTGGAAGAAGGGGTTAGTATACAACAAGAGGCCGCGCTTTGGTGGATCCACTGCTCAGAGCCCCCACTCCATTTCCACGCGATGTGCAGTCGCACAGCGCCAATCCCAGTGCGGTGTCTATGAGGGGCTAGAGTGCGAGATGTGTGTTTGTATTTCAGGGACATTACGCAACAACTGAAATGGTCCTGCCTTCCCCCGCCCCTCACCCCATTCACCAACACCGATTTACCACAGTGGTGAAGTATGGGGAATCAACACCGCACGAATCAAAACATTAGAAAATGTTAACGTGTTTTGTTTAACCAGATGAGATGAAAACTCCAAGAGACCAGGATGAAGTCTATTTTCAAAGGATCTAGATCACCTGAATGACAAGAAAAATAATGAAAGTACAGAATCAAGCAAATAGTAATCTCACCTGAAACAACTGCGTCACGAGAAATAAAAAACTATTTCACGAAAATAAATGTTGAATGAGTATTTTTTCGCCTAAATCAAACCCCCAAACAGACTATTTTTGACTTTTATATATACTGTATAGATAGATCGTAACTCGCATTGGATTTGTGATCAAGTTTCCCGGCAAGAGGACGGTGAGTGGCGTCTTCACGACAACACTGAATATCACAGAGAAAGTCAAACTCAGCCACCCTCCTCCTTCTCATTATCAATCATCATCGCCACTGCATCTATCATCACCATTACCCCACACAGCATAAGGGATTCATCTCATTGAGCGGATGCGCGGGATTGGTCAGATTCGCACGTGGAGACTCGAAGAGTCATGTGACGTGAATAAAACAGGTCGATACAATTATGATTAACATCCACAGCACAGGTGCATACAATTATGAGTGACGTCACCAGCACAGGTGAATGTGGTCATTGGTGACGTCGCCAGCATAGGTGACTATTTAAGCCCCGCGCAAGGGGACTGTTGTGGTCGCTGCTTGCCTCAACATCCTGGTGAGTGCCGTCTCTTGGCGTCTTGAATACGGAGGGACCTCCTGGAGACGACATTCGTAGATTTTTTTGCGTTGGTTCGAGATGGAGGCAGCTGCTCAAGTCTGGGTCCTGATTTGTTAAAAAAAGCCATTTAATCTCGAGGCTGTCTCCTGCAAGCAATATTCGTATTCTGTGGAGGGTTTCTGCTCGGAGTTAACCCGTGTAGAGTGTATACGCGTGCGTAATGTGAACGGTAGTGTAGCGGTTGGTGTACTGGGATCATGAACCCGGTCACCCGAGTTTGATACTCGGCCAACACCCGCAGAGTATTCTTAGCCAGTCCTGGGCCTTCCTTTGGTCGACTTGGCCGCCAAATGAAGACTGTGGTTGTGAACTTCATTACTTGGCAGACAAAGGTGGGCGGGCGCAGTGCTGGCCAACCACCTCGTGTGGTGTGCTGGCCTTGAATGGATTATCTCCAGTCTAAAGGTGTCATGCGGGTGATTTTTTTTCTTTTGCGTTATCGTTGTGTAATGTACGTGTTCATTTGAAAGAATCTCGTGATGCCTACATCTGCCGCCGCCATGGAGGATCTGAGCGCTGTCATGGACATCTTCGTGCGCGAGTTCTGCGCCAGCTGTGAAGGAGGCGCGGGGAGCATCTCCATGAGGAAGCACGCGCTGCAGAATCTGCTCGTGAAGCACATGCGGCCCTACCTGGCGGTGGGTTTCCTGCGGGCTCCACGCGGCAGCACCGCGCACACGTTTCTCGAGCCGTGCGCGTCACCGACTGCGTCTCTTCCCACAGCCGCTTGGCTCTGAGATCGCCCACTGGGGAGTCTCACGGCCTGCAGCCGCGAAGGCTCGAGGCGGCGCTCGGGTGCATGATTGAGCGACTGAGCGCGCGTAGCCACTGCTAGGGGTTGATTTGTGACCTGGGCTTTTAATGGCCACCATAGCATCTTGGTTAGTATTGATGCAGCACTGAGCAGAGGGATTTGTGCATTGCCTGTAACAAACTGTTCCCGCTGTCACGACTGCAGGGCGCTTGCGACCCGGATGAAGTGCGCAAGATCATGGGGGATCTTCACGAGAACCAAGGTGCCAGCGTGGACTTCCAAGTGTTCATGGACACGTGGACGAGGATCCTCGTGGCCGGCCATGCCCCGTTCAGGGAGCGCGTGTTCCTCACCAGGGGGCCTTATGGTCCGCCCATTAGTGCTGATAAACCGAAATAAATCTTTTTGAAATATGAGATGAATAATAAAATCGCTTGCAAACTGGTCGGTCCTGGATTTTGTGAATCGTGCGTGTGACTTTGAGAACCAGCGAGCATTGGCTGTGGTTGGCTCTTGGTGCAAATTTGGTTAGGGGCAATGTCGGTGGGCTTCATAGAACCCCCCTATGTTTGCTCGGCCCAAAAGGAGCAACGAGCGTGATACAATCGTTGCATGGTAAGATAATCGGGCGTTGTACTGGTCAAAAACAGGTCCGTGATACGTGGCACTTCACGCCCAATTATTAGCGCCCGGAGAAAGGGTGTAGCCATGGAATAATTTTCATTCTTCTATACAAATAACGGTAACCCTTTCGTTTCCAATCTTGATGTATTGGCAGATCTTGCAAAGAATATTAGAGCGGCCAGCCTCGCACCTCAGCGGTCGAATTAAGAAGGGTTTTCTACTGGCGTGCAAGGTTCAGGTTAATCAAGTTCTGGGAGAGACTAACCATGACGTGACCTTATCCCAGCCCTTGCAGACTATGTAAAAATCCTGACTGACATTAAAGATGTCCTCCATCCTCCGATGGCAAGGAGCTATGCTAGCGTGCAGATAAAGACGTAATATTTGATGGAGAACTCGCTTTAACCATAGTTATTCACAGGGCATTGAAATTTAGTTCCCGAAACTTTTGTGGAATCAAAGGCCGAGGAGTGACCACCTTTCGGAGTTTGTGATGCATTCTAACGTGCGATGAATTTATGTAAAAACGCAAAGCTAAGATCGTGGCAAACGTTTTCAGGCATTTTTGGTCGTTATGGGATTGCAGAAAGGGGATTTAATCATACAATCCTTAGATTGATATGGTTGAAACCCATTAATATGGATGGGGAAAATAAATATATAGACCGTTTCTCAGGAACTACAAATCGCTGCGTCAAGGGAGGCAGCAAATTGACGTGAATTTTGCAGGACGTTATGCGACCTTGGGATCGGATATGCGAACTGGGGTCGAAATAGCAGCAGAGTAAATATATAATTTAATATTTGCTATCCACTCAATTGTCTTAAAATTCAGGGTGGATCTCGTCCATTCCTCCTTTAAAGGAGTGAAGACGGACGCAGCGGGGTGTTTACGATGTGGACGATGGTTTGGGATTTGTGACCGCATTTGCAGGCTGCACAACGTTGATGCGACATTTGTGCATCCGGTGGCTGCATCGCTCATGCCCGGTCCTGTTTCAGAAGATGGTTGACCATTGGTGACGTGAAAGGTTGAACCCGGGAGTATTGACGGTAGGGTCACTGTACGAGATGTTTGTTTGACGTCGGCCGCGGTCCAGACTTGTGCTTCCATTTCTCGCCTTCATTTGTATTTGTGGAGTGAGGCTGCTGCCGTGATCCAGAGGGGGTGGCGTGATTTTAGGCGAACAGGCGGCGCTGGGTTTATGTCCCAATATATCGAAAGGTGCGAGTTGAGATTTCTTTTTAAATCCTTTATATTAAGTTCACTTGCTTGCTTGCGTGCTTACTTGCTTGCTTGCGTGCTTGCGTGCTTGCTTACGACCGTGCAAATCTTTCGGTCGTTTTTTAACCCACTTCCCGTGATCCAATCGAGCTGGCATTTTGCACACAGACTCGTTGTGCGTGACAATTAATTTTCGTGAAATTTCTTTTCCAAAATGTTACACTGTTTATGGGGAAATAATGAAATATTTAATTACCAATTGCTTAATGGTGGCAGACAATCATCTGACCCATAGGTGGCAGCCATCTCAAGCCAGAGGACGAGAGGACTCTAGCCGCCCCGATGCCACGCATATAAAGGATTTATAGTGAAAAACTTTGTTTTTACGGGTTAATTTTTTTACTCCCATGTGGAGATGTTCAGTTGCGTGTCGATAACTCGAGTGTGAGCGCTGTGTCCTCAGGTGAGCCATATTTTTTCATCGAAAACACGAGGGGGGCGAGCGTGGTAGTCCACAGCCCCAACTGGTTTCCGCCAGTTTATGGATGATGTTCGTGCGGGTTTTTATCTTGTTGCTCAACTGCTTAATGTGTTGCCTGAACATGAAACTTTGAGCACCACTACAAGGTATATTGGGTGATGGTTTTACCAGGAAACTCGATCTCCAGCATATTTTTTGCTTCCACGTTTTTGAGATGGAAACCTGAGGATGCTGTCTTGGTTGAGTCGCCCGGAGAAGACAAAAACTGCCAATGTATTGAGGTCGGTGTTCAAGATGTCTTGAGCTGCGTTGAGTGTCGTCGCTTGGCTGGCCAGTGCTAGGTCGTCTGTGTAAATTAACTTGTGGCCGACATGTCGCTGGTGTAAAGATTAAATGGGGCTGGTGCTCATACCGATCCCTGTGGTCGGCCATTTTGTGGAGTCCGTGGGCGACTGACCTTGTTTCTGAGATGGACGCAACATTGTCGGTCACTAAGCATACTGGCGATGAGGCAAACCATTTTTTTCACACTTGATGGTGTTGGCGAGTTTAAAGAGGAGTCCTCAGCGCCACACCGTGTCGTATGCAGAGGACAAGTCTATGAAATCCATAATATAGGTTTTTGGGTTAGATCGCGTAAATATATAAATGTGTCGTCAAAACCCTCCACCACCCGACACAGCCAACTAGTAAGGGTTGTCACGTAAACAGAACATGCCAATTCGTCACTCGTACAGCACACCGATGTGTTGGAGAATCAAGCCACAACATTTACAAACTGAGTACGACATTTCGCCAGTAATTACAACTAGCTTCATCAGTCGACAGCCATATTTGTGGAGAAGTATTACTTTTTCGTTCCTTATATAGAGGCGTAGATGTGATGACCACCCTTCTGCGCTCTTGCACAATGTGGGGGGGGGGGGGGATTACTGAGGCAACGCACATTATGCATGTGCATTCTGCGAGCCCTTTAAACTTGTCCTTCCTGTCGATTGTGTTTATTAAAATAGCCCTACCAACGATAATCCCTATTGAAGTACGCTGCCCTTTGTAGGCATGCATTTAAATAATGTATTATTTAATGATTCGCTTCCACGCAGCAATACAGTAGCTATCCGAACGTTTAAAGTTATTTTAACTTCTTTAAATTTCGATAGATTCTCTAATTAGTATTGGCCATTAGTAGCTAGTTTTGCACGTAAACTTCAACATGATCAAAATCAATTGAGTGTCCTTGTTGGCACGCGTGTTCTGCTACTGCTGACAGTTGCATTTGGGAGAATTTAATATTTATTTGAGGTTATCTTAGTCTCGTGCTGATCATTCGTCCTGTTTGCCCAACATAACATTTACCACACGTGCAGTTAATCCTGTACACACCTTCTGTTGATAGCTTCGGTAATACATCTTTTGTACCAGATATTAGATTCTGTATTTGATGTACCGTGCCAAATCTGACTCGGATGTTTTGTTTTTCCAAACATCTGGATAGTTTCTCAGTTACTCCCACGATGTACGGTATTTTGATCGTCTATGAAAGTCTATGATATCCTATGGGGCAATGTTAAGCGATGACAAACCGGTTCCCTATCTTTTTTCCATTGGCCAATTTTAAGATACTGTATAGGGAACCGGTTCCCATAAAAAGTATACGTGTCAATATGAATAAATCGGAAACTGTTTCACATAAGAAGTATATCGGGCAATGTTAAGAGATAGGGACACACGAAATCGTGCCAGCAGCAACTGTAATGCACGCGACTGTTACATTGCACTCGGCTGATGATGTTGATAACGATGTTGGTGATGATTGATAATGTTGGTGACGATGTTGGTGATGAGTGATTACGCCACAGGAGAAGTGCGTTGGGTAATGCGGATCTGGCATGTGGGTTCCCCGGAGTCTGACCTCGGGGAACGCTTCAGAAGGTTTGCTGCTGAAGGCGGAGCACAGAGAGACCGCGCTCGGGTTGCGATGTTCCCCGCAGCTCAGGTGGCTCCACTGCTCAGAGCGCCGCTCCATTCCCACTCAAAGTGTAGTCACTCAGCGCCAATCCCAGTGTGGTATCCATGAGATGGGCGAGGGAGTGCGAGATCTGTGTTCGTGTTGTAGGGATATGACGCGACAACTGAAACGGTCCTGCCTCCCCTGCCCCTCATCAACAACACCGACTTACCACAGTGAAGGATGGTCAATCAACCCCACACGAATCAAAACATTAGAACAGTGAAATGTATTTTATTTATCCAGATGAGATGAAAACTCCAAGAGACCAGAATAAACTCTCATTTGCAAGTGACCTGGATCATCGAAATGACAAGAAAAACAATTAAAGTACTGAATAAATAAAATAGCAATCTGACCAAAACAACTGCGTCACGAGAAATCCAAGTAATTTTGCACTAAAATAAATGTTGAATGAGTTATTTGCCGCCTCAATCGGCTCATTTAGATTCTAAATTGTAAAGCTATTGTGACTCGCATTGGATTTGTGAGCAAGTTTCCCGGCAAGAACGGTGAGTGGCGTCTTCACGACAATAGTGAACATCACAGAAAAGTCAAACTCAGCCACCCTCCTCCCTGAATGAGCGGACGCACGGGATTGGTCAGATTCGCACACAGAGACTCGATGAGTCATGTGACGTGAATAAAGCAGGTCGATACGATGATGATTGACATCCACAGCACAGGTGCAGACAATGATGAGTGACGTCACCAACACAGGTGAATGCGGTAATTGGTGACGTCGCCAGCATAGGTGAGTATTTAAGCCCCACGCGAGAGGACTTTTGTGGTCGCTGCTGGTCTTTACATCCTGGTGAGTTCCATCTCTTGGCGTCTTGAATGCGGAGGGACCTCCTGGAGACGACATCCGTAGAATTGTTTGCGTTGGTTCGAGAAGGAGGCAGCTGCTCAAGTCTGGGTTCTGTTTTGTTAAACAAGTATAACCCGTAAAAACAAAGTTTTTCACTATGAATCCTTTATATGCGTGGCATTGGGGCGGCTCGAGTCCTCTCGTCCTCTGGCTTGAGATGGCTGCCACCTATGGGTCAGATGATTGACTGCCACCATTAAGCAATTGGTAATTAAATATTTAAACAAATTTCCCTAAACAGTGTAAAATTTTGGAAAATTTTTTTTCACGAAAATGCATTGTCACGCACACCGAGTCTGTGTGCAAAATGTCAGCTCGAGTGGATCACGGGGAAGTGAGTTAAAAATCGATCGAAAGATTTGCACGGTCCTAAGCAAGGATTTAAAAAGCCACTTAATCTCGCGGCTGTCTCCTGAAAGAAATATTCGTATTCTGTGGAGGTTTGCGCCTCTGAGTTAACCCGTGTAGATTGTATACGCGTGTGTAATGCGAGCGGTAGTGTAGCGGTTAGCGTGCTGGGATCATGAACCCGGTGACCCAAGTTTGATACTCGGCCAACACCCGCAAGGTATTCTTCACCAGTCCTGGGCCTTCCTTTTGGTCGACTTGGCCGCCAAATGAAAACGTGGTGTGGTTGTGAACTTTACTAAACGGACAAAGGTGGTGGACGGGCGTAGTGCTGGCCAAACCACCTCGTGTGGTGTGCTGGCCTTAAATAGATTATCTCAAGTCTAAAGGCGATATGCGGGTGATTTCTTTTTTTTTTGCTTCATCGTTGTAATGAGTACGTGTTCATTTAAAGGATCTCGTGATGCCTACATCTGCCGCCGCCATGGAGGATTTGAACGCTGTCATGGACATCTTCGTGCGCGAGTTCTGCGCCAGCTGTGAAGGAGGCGCGGGGAGCGTCTCCATGAGGAAGCACGCGCTGCAAAATCTGCTCGTGAAGCACATGCGGCCCTACCTGGCGGTGTGTTTCCTGCGGGATCCACGCGGCGGCACCGCGCACACGTTTCTCGAGCCGTGCGTGTTACCGACTGCGTCTCTTCGCACCGCACTGAGCTGCTCAGATCGCGCACTGCGGAAGCCCCACGGCTTGGAGACGCGAAGGCTCGAGCCGGTGCTTGGTTTCCGTTGCTCAAGCGCGGGTAGCCACTGCTAGGGGTTGATTGACTGGGCTTTTAATGGCCAACTTGGCATGTTTGCTGCTCGTACAGCACTGAGCAGAGGGATTGCTGCATTTCCTGTAACAAACTGTTCCCACTATCGTGACTGCAGGGTGCCTGCGACCCGGATGAAGTGCGCAAGATCATGGGGGATCTTCACGAGAACCAAGGTGCGAGCGTGGACTTCCAAGCGTTCATGGCCACGTGGATGAGGATTCTCGTGGCTGGCCATGCCCCGTTCAGGGAGCGCGTGTTCCTCACCAGGGGGCCCTATGGACCGCCAATTGTTGCTGATAAACCGAAATAAATCCCTATTAAATGAGATGAAAATTAAAATTGCTGGCAAACTGGTCGGTCCTGGTCTTCGTGAATCGTGTGTGAAGTTGGGAACCAACGAGCTGTGGTTGGCTCTTCTCGTGTTGCAAATTTGGTTACTGGTGTAGGACTCCTACTGACGCGACAGCTTCTTTGTCTTTCTCGGTTCTTTATTAATGCTTATAATTCACATCTCTTTGTAGGCATCACTCAATGTCCCTCTGCTCCGCTGGCTTTGCTCGCTCTCCCACTGCTCCTCTCCTCCAGCGACCCTCATCTCTACTCTCTCTCCAGCTCGGTCACTCTTTGTTCTCTGCCGTCCCACTCTGTCGTAGCTTTCGCCACCAAGGTCCGTTACTCCGCTGCTTTCTTATACTGTACTCGCTCTGTCCACTGCTACTCTATCTGTATTCTATTTATCTGCTGCTACCCTACTCTGTAATCTCTTTGTCCACTGCTACCTTATACTATACTCTCTTGTCTGCTGCTCTGTCTCTCCCTCTATCTGTTTCTCGTCCCAGGCACCAACCAACTCCCGTTTCTCCCCACGCTCTTTGCCTTTATCCCTGAACCAATTCTCCTTAATTAATTGGACCATCCCCCGCTTTGCTACTCGCCCCCAGCCTCACGTGGTGTTGTTGTAGACACCGCTGCGCCAATTCCCGACACCCATACCTCTCGTCCAATCACTGGCCTGCGTCCTTGATTACCTCGGCCATCTGCAGGCCCCCCTTAATTAGCATGCCACATTAATTGGTACAACAACAGTATGTCGCTCCGCGCCCTGTGTCCTCGTTTGCCCTCACTGTCCACCGCGTGCCCGTATCTCAATCCAACGCGTAACGCGTGTTTCTCAAGTCCTGCAATGGCGATGGACTTCATGGCACCTAGGTTTGCTTGGCCCAAAAGGAGCAGCGAGCGTGGCACTATCCTCGGATGGTAAGATAATCGGGCTTTGTACTGTTCAAAAACAGGTCTGTGACACCCACATTTTAGCGCACCGAGAACGGGTACATCCATGGAATAGAATTTATTCTTCTGTACAAATAGCGGTAACCCTTCCGTTTCTGATCTTGATGTATTGGCAGATCTTGGAAAGAAAATTAGAGCGTCCAGCCTCGCACCTCGGCATTAGAATTGGGTAGGGTTTTCTCCTGGCGTGCAAGGTTCCGGTTCATCAAGTTCTTGGCGAGACTAACCATGAAGTAACCTTATCCCAGCCCTTGCAGACTATACTAAAGCCTGTGACTGAAATTAAACATGTCCTCCATCCTCCGATGGCAAGGAGCTATGCCAGCGTGCAGATAAAGACTTAATATTTGAAGGAGCTCTCATTTAACCAAAGTTACTCACAGGGCATTCGAATTCAGTTCCTGAAACTTTAATGGAATCAAAGGCCGAGGAGTGACCACCTCCAGTAGTTGGTGGGCCAATCTAACGTGCGATGAATTGATGTGAAAACGCAAGAACTGGCAGTAAAGGGTTTTCAAGCTGGGATCGAGGCAAACGAGCTGAGGAAAAAGTCGAGCACAAGGTCGAAATACACCTGGAGATCTGCTGGAGGCACACAGCTAGGAAACATCACAAGGTTTATGACACCTGTCTAGTTATTGAAAGGTGAGTGAAGTTAATTGTGAAAGAGGTGTTTAAATGAACGTGGAATGTTTTTTGCAAAAAAAAGCAAGGTGGCAGTGTAGGACACGCAAAATCGTGCAGGCAGCGTCTGTAATGCACGCGGGGTTTTCATTGCGCTTTGTTCGTGATGAATGGTAATGACGCCGAAGGGCAAATGGGTTGACTAATGCTGATCTGGCACGTGAATTTGTGTTGGTTCCGGAGTCTGACCTCGGGGAAGAATTCAGGCATTTGGTTGCTGAAGGCAGACAGTGGAAAGGCCGCGGTCTGGTGGCGCCATTGCTCAGAGCCCTATTTCCACTCGTTGTGCAACCGCATGGCGCCAATCCCAGTATGGTGTCTATGAGGGGCTAGAGTGCGAGATCTGTGTTTGTATTTCAGGGACATTATGCAACTACTCAAATGGTCCAGCCTTCCCCTGCCCCTCATCCCATTCACCAACACCGATTTACCACAGTGGTGAAGTATGGTCAATCAACACCGCAGGAATAAAAACATTAGAACATTTTAATGTTTTGTTTAACCAGATGCGATGAAAAATCCAAGAGACCAGGATAAAGTCTAATTTGCAAGTGATCTACATCAGCTAAATAACAAGAAAATAATTAAAGTACAGAATAAAGCAAATAATTATCTCACCAGAAACGACTGCGTCACGAGAAATAAAAAAGATATTGCACTAAAATAAATGATGAATGAGTTATTTTCGCCTAAATCGGCTCAAGTTGATTATACATTTGTAATGACATAGAATCGGTCACTTAGCAGCATAGCGCTTGTTGCTGGCAGGGAAGGGGATCTGCAGTTGCAGCAGCCCTGACTGACAGCAGGTCACGTGATAGACCAGAGAGAAGGATGTAGGGGAAAGGTTACAGAAGGGACACATGGGTGAAGCCCGGGAACCCGCTAGTCGGCTCTAGAAAGGGGACAGGACCCGGGCTGGGAGGATAAAAGGGGACCCGAGTGGGATATCGGGGCTGTCGTTTGGAGTGGGATACCGTCGTGCTGATTGACTCTTCGTCGCCGTCTTCATCTTCACCATCTTGACGTCGTCAGTCAGGCATTCTGCCAATGCCTGAGCCCCACGTCCTGGAGCCGCGAAGGCTGGAGTGGCGCTCGGGTCCGTGGCTCGAACGACTGAGCGCGCGAAGCTACTGCTCGGGTTTGATTGTGACTGGGCTTTTAATGGTCACAATTGTATGTTTGCTCTTCATACAGCACTGAGCAGAGTGATTGGTGCATTGCATGTAACAGAAACTGTTCCCGCTATCATGACTGCAGGGTGGGTGCGGCGCGGATGAAGTGTGCAAAATCATGGGGGATCTTCACGAGAACCAAGCCGGCAGAGAGGACTTCCAAGTGTTCATGGCCACGTGGACGCGGATCCTCGTGGCCGGTTATGCACCATTCCAGGAGCGCATGTTCCTCACCAGGGGGCCTTATGGCCCGCCCATTTTTGCTAATAAACCGAAATAAATATTGTAAATCTGAAACAGGATGAAGAATAAAATGTCTTGCCAACTGTTCCCCCGTTGCAGTGACTCGTGTGCGTGAAGCTGTTGGGAAGAGCGTGCAGTGGCTGCCACTCAGATTGGTCCCCTTCCCGTGGTACGGGTTTGGTTTGCACGAATCGGGAGTGGGGACCAAGCCGATGGTCAATGCTAGTGGAGTGCAGATGTTCTGATCGGAGATTGCGGATATCGTGTTGCCGTGGGCACCGCGGCTCATGTCGCAGCTGCACGCACGATGAAAGCAACATTTACACGAAGCCCCCATTCTGCCTGAGGTCCATCAGGCGATTCTGTTGCCAGATGTGGCTTCAGGAGCGACTGCTATACATTCCCATTGCAATGCGACTGCACTTCATGGCTCTGACTTAAAATAACTGCCATAGGCGAATTTTTTAAATAATAATTGAGCTTGTCTAATTATTGCTGTGCAGAATGTTTGCACGGCCTATGACAAACGGATGTGGCAGTATTTGTTTAGTTATGTCAATCTACGGATTATTTGGGGAATGAGGATGAACTATGGGACAAGGCATGGACAGTTTTTTCCTCGAATTAATGGGGAAAATAAATGTCGGGTGTTTCTCGGAAGCTACAAATCTTACCGTGAAGGTGTTCGCGGTCTTGAACTCGCATCTCAAACCTGATTCGAATGCCCTATAGCTGATATATATGTTACGTAAATTATGAGGTACAAATTTCACGAGATGTCCATTAACTTAATCGTCGTGACGTCAATACGTAGCTCCCCTGCAATCAACCTAAGCGTGTTGACGTCACTGCAGCGGGGTTCGTTACGTCTGTGTCGAATCTATTCTCCGCTATCTTTATGAACGCGTAATTGAATATAATGTAAACATTGCGGGTATCCATCTCGCTCGAGGCATCGACAATGGCTATTAACCGGAATCGATTATTTTCATTGCTGCAATATGTACTGACATCACCACAGGTGTGTATGGAATCAATTATCTGCGTTTTTCCGATTTTTCAGGCATTAGTTATTTGTCGCCTCATTCGGCTCAAGTAGATTATAAATAAAAAATCTATCGTGACTTGCATTGGATTTGTGATCAAGTGTCGCGGCAAAATAACGTCTTCACGACAATAGTGAAGATCACAGAGAAAAACAAACTCAGCCGACCTCCATAATAGAGGTTTTTATGGTTAGATCACGTAAATATATAAATGTATCGTTAAAACCCACCACCACCTGACACAGCCAACTCGTAAGGGCTGTCACGTGCCAATTCGTCACTAGTCCAGCACACCGGTGTGTTGTAGAGCCAAGTCACAACATTTACAATCTGAGAACGACGTTTCGCCAGTAATTAAAACTCGCTTCATCCCAGGCAACCTCATCCTCGTCATCATCATCGGCACTGCTTCCATCACCACCATACCCCGCACGCCCAAGGGATTCGTATGAATGAGGGGTTGCACGGGATTGGTCAGATTCGCACACGGAGACTCGATGAGTCATGACGTCAATAAAACAAGTCGATACAATGATGATTAGCATCACACAGCACAGGTGCACACAATGACGAGTGACGTCTTCAGCACAGGTGAAGGCGGTAATTGGTGACATCATCACCACAAGTGAGGATTTAAACCCCCGCGCGAGAGGTGGTTGAGATTCGGTGGTTTATCATCGTCGCTGTTGTTCCGCCTTTAAATCGCGGTGAGTTCCGTTTCTTGGCGTCTTGAATGTAGAGGGGTCTTGTGGAGACTACATCCGTGATTTTTTTGCGTTGGGGCGAGATGGAGGCAGCTGCTCAAGTCTGGGTCCTGATTTGTTGAAAAGCCACTTAATCTCGCGGCTGTCTCCTGAAAGCAATATTTGTATTCTGTGGAAGGTTGCTGCTCTGAGTTAACCCGTGTAGATTGTATACACGTATGTCGTGTAGCGGTTGGCGTACTGGGATCATGAATCCGGTGTCCCGAGTTTGATACTCGGCCAACACCCGCAGAGTATTATTAGCCTGTCCTGGGCCTTCCTTTGGTCGACTTTGCCGCCAAATGAAAACGTGGTGTGGTTGTGAACTTCGCTGAACGGACAAAGGTGGACGGGCGGAGTGCTGGCCAACCACCTCGTGTGGTATGCTGGCCTTGAACAGATTCTCTCAAGTCTAAAGGTGATATGCAGGTGATTTTTGTTTTTGCTTCATCGTTGTAATAAGTGTACGTGTTCATTTAAAGAATCTCGTCATGCCTACATCTGCCGCCGCCATGGAGGATTTGAGCGCTGTCATGGACATCTTCGTGCGCGAGTTCTGCGCCAGCTGTGAAGGAGGCGAGGGGAGCGTCTCCATGAAGAAGCACGTGCAGCAGAAACTCCTCGTGAAGCACATGCGGTCCTACCTGGCGGTGGGTTTCCTGCGGGATCTGCGTGGCGGCGGCACCACGCACGAGTCTCTTGAGCATTTCACGTCAACGACTGCGTCTCATCGCACAGCTGTTGGGCTCTGAGATCGCGAGTTGCGGGGAGCCCCACGGCCTGGAGCCGCGAAGGCTCGAGCCGGCGCTCGGGTCCGTTGCTCGAGCGCGTGTAGCCACTGCTAGGGGTTGATTTTTAACTGGGCTTTTAATGGCCACCATCGCACGTTGATTGCTGCTCCTACAGCACTGAGCAGAGCTATTGGTGTATTGCATGTAACAAACTGTTCCATGCTGTCACGACTGCAGGGCGCCTGCAACCCGGATGAAGTGCGCAAGATCATGGGGGATCTTCACGAGAACCAAGGCGCCAGCGTGGACTTCCAAGCGTTCATGGCCACGTGGACGCGGATTCTCGTGGCCGGCCATGCCCCGTTCCAGGAGCGCGTGTTCCTCACCAGGGGGCCCTGTGGTTCGCCCATTGTTGCCGATAAGCCAAAGTAAATGCCTTTTAAAATTTGAATAAAATCGCTGGCAAACTGGTTGATCCTGGTGCGTGTGAAGTTGGGAATCGGCGAGCAGTGGTTGTGGCTGGCTCTTCTCGTGATGCAAATTTGGTTACGGGGAATGGCGGTGGGCTTAATAGAACTCCCTAGGTTTGTTGGCCCCTGAAAATAGAACGAGCATGGCATTATCCTCAGATGTTTGGAGAAATCGGCCTTTGTTTCAAAACCGGTCAGTTATGGGTGGCACTTGGCACCCAGTTATTCGCTCTCCGAAAACTGATTTATCCCTTGAATGAATTTTATTCTATACAAATAGGGGCAACGCTTCCATTTCCGTTCAAGATGTATAAGATCTTGGAAAGAAAATGGTGGAATATTACAGTTTCCAATCTCATGCCTGACGAGTGAATTGGAAGGAAGGTTTTCTTCCGGTGTGCTCGTTGAGGCTAAACCGATAATTTATTGGAAAGGATCTTCGACTTCACCTTGTCACAGCCCTGGCAGACTGAGAAAACCTTTGACTCTGTGTAAATAAAGAGGTTCTCCAACCTCATGGCAGGGGGGCCAAGCCGACGATGTGCAGATAGACGCCATTGCTATTTGAGGGAAATCGCACTTTAACCAAAGTTATATTAGAATGTTTCCCGAAACTTTGGTGGAAACAAAGGGATAGAGGGGAGTAACCGCCTATAGTCGGTGATCAAAGTTAACATGCGATGGGAATTTATGTGAAAACGCGAGAATCGGCAGTAAAAGCCCCCAAAGCTGAGCTCGTGTTAACGAGCTGAAAAAGTCACGCATCGGGTCGCTATGCACCTGGAGATCTCTGCTCGAGGCACACAGCTGGGAAACATCACAATGTTTACGAAAGCTGGCTAGTTATTGAAAGGAGACCGAAGTCACAATAGTGAGAAAGGTGTGGAATGTTTGATGCAAAAAAAAACAAAGTGGCAATGTAAATGAGTCCTGCAGGAAACGCAAAATTGTGCCAGCAGCGTTTGTGTAATGTAGTAACTCCACGGGAGACGACTTCACGGGTAACACACTCTTTATTTTATCAAACTTGGTTACAGGTGACTAACACCTACTTTGTATCTCGGGTGACAAACACCCACTTCGCTACTTGGCGACTAACGCCCACTGAGTTACTCGGATGACCAACATCCACTTAGTACTCGGGTGACAAACACCCACTTAGCTACTTGGCGACTAACGCCCACTGAGTTACTCGGATGACCAACATCCACTTAGTACTCGGGTGACAAACACCCACTTAGCTACTTGGCGACTAACGCCCACTGAGCTACTCGGATGACCAACATCCTCTTAGCTACTTGGCGACTAACGCCACTGAGCTACTCGGATGACCAACATCCACTTAGTACTCGGGTGACAAACACCCACTTAGCTACTTGGCGACTAACGCCCACTGAGCTACTCGGATGACCAACATCCACTTAGCTACTCGGCGACTAACGCCACTGAGCTACTCGGCTTCACTAGGTCTTCAGCTCCGTCTTCGGGTCTTCAACTGGGTAACTCTCCCCGAGTGCTCTCGCGCGTCCCCCTTTATACCCCACCTGCGGACGTCGCTGCGAGCACCCACTTATTCGACCAATCGCTGGGTGCTGGCTACGATCCTCTTTTCCCACATCTCATCGTGCCTCACCACTCACTCCGCGCCGCCTCGTCATCTGTCACTCCCGGCGCGCGCGTCCACACCACGCCCACAACGCGTGCCCAACCCCGCACCCCGCGCCGCCCCGTGATCCATCACTGTCACAGTCGGCGCACGTCAATACCACCACTACATCACCCCCTACCACATAGCTCGCAGCCGCCCCGGCTGCTACAAAAATTACAAACCCTCCCTGTGTGCCCCGTAACACAACACAACAACAAGAACAACAACTAAGCTAACAACACAACACGACGCGAACACCACCATCCGCAACCCTCAACCAATGCCACCGCGACAACAGAACAATATATACAAACCGGCGAGTGACAATAGCAATGTGTATACAAAAAAAATAAATGGAAATTTTTTTTTTTTTTCTTTCGACTCGTGCAGTGTCCCCTTTTCTTCCGAGCGTCCCTACAACGGGACATTATCCCGGCAGAGGGGAACAACGGGCGAGCTCGGTGTAGAGCACAAAAAAAACCCGTCCTCATGAAAATTGTTGAGACCTAGCCCGAGTCCGCCTTGCCGGTCCGTCGTACGGCACCAGACGCGGTTGAACGTCCGGTGGTGCCGGCGGTTCAGGAAGACATCGGCCAGGCATCGAGGACTCGTGCGTGCCCCGGGGTTCAGGCTCTCGATGGTCAGCAGCCGTCAAGCCCGAGGCACCTGGGGGTGGGTCAGGTGGAGACACGTGAGGATCAGCCTGCGACACCTCCCTCCCCGAGTCGACGGTCACATCACACGCCCGGTCGTCACGGCACAGAACGGGGTCACACGGTGCCGCATAGGGCTTCAGTCGGGAGGGGTGCACATACCAACGGCGTTTCCCCCATTTAATCTGTATACTCTGGGGCCGTGCAACCCGCACAATTTCCACCGTTCCCCTCCAAGGTCTCAACAACTTGGGGGACGTAGCCAACGGTGCATGTGGACAATGCAGCCAGGCCTTATCGCCTGGTTTCCAATCATGCGTATGCACCCTCCGCTCATGCAATTTCTCGTTTGCAATTTGCCGCGACCGCGAATTCAACCTTGCCCCCTCCCGCGCTTCAGTCAATTTGGCGATATTAAATTTGATGTGGTCTGCCAATTTAGATTTTGCACGTGGCTGGGAAATCCCCAGTTGGACGTCCATGGCCGGATCGGCCTCCCGCCCATACATAAGAAAAAATGGGGAAAACCCTGTCGCCGCATGAGGGGCCATTCGATAGGCCGCGAGTACCCCCGGCACCTGTAAGTCCCAATCAACCTGATCGTCGCAGACCTGTTGGCACAACATAGACGTAATCGTTCTGTTCAGACGCTCAACCATCCCGTCAGTCTGCGGGTGGTAGGGGGAAGTACGCACTTTCTTTGTACCCAACAGGTCGCACACCTCGCGCAACAAAACGCTCGAAAAATTCTTCCCTTGATCCGTCAGCAAGCGTTCGGGGGCGCCCTTGTCCAACACATAACCCTGGACAAAGGCGTCCGCCACCGCCGCAGCCGACTGGTTGGCGAGCGGCCATGCCATAGGCCATCGGGTGAAGTATTCCACGCCAACCAGCAGGAACCTATTTCCCCTTGGTGTAACCGGAAAGGGCCCCAAGATGTCCAACGCTACCAATTCGTTTATACGCGAAACCTGAATGGATTGCAGCGGTGGATTAGCCGCCAATGGTGGCGGTTTCCTTTTGGCGCACTCTACGCATCCCTTAAGAATATTCGCCACGTCGTTACCCATCCCCGGCCAATAATAGTCTCGCTGGATTAGGGCGAGCGTTTTGTGAAAACCCAGATGCATGAGCCGTTCATGAGCTGCCAGAACAATCCTACCCCGCATAGCAACAGGCACCACGAGCACGTGACGCCGGGACATGTTGTCCCACCTCATCAACAGGCCCTGTCTGCACACCCAGGAACCGACCCGCGCCTCCCCTTGTTCGGGAGCGCCAACTTTCCGACGCAGCGTAAGTAGGGAGCTGTCGGACATCTGGAGGCGGCCCCACTCAATGAGGGGCAACGACAACAGCGAATCCCTCCCCGTGGGGGCGTCCTCTCCCGGGGTGTCAGTGGCGGCGAGCGCAACTCCCGGGGCGCCGGCGACCGGGGGTTTGCACCGCGCTGATCCCAACAAACATGTGCAGTCCGTGCACGGCGGCAACCGCGACAAGGCGTCCGCGTTTGAGTGCCGCAACCCTTTTCGGTAAATCGTCGTGAATTGGTAGTCTTGAAGGACCTCCAACCATCGGGACAATTGGCCCGATGGCTGCGCCACGCGCATAGCGTATTGTAGAGCCGCATGGTCCGTCCGGACCGTAAAATGACGGCCGTAAAGATACGGCCTGAATTGCTGTGTAAAAAACACAATGGCTAACAATTCACGACGAGTTACGCAATAGCGTTGTTCTGCGGGGGAAAGAACCCTACTACCGTAGGCGACCACCCGTTCAACCCCCCCGACCAACTGTGAGAGCACCCCCCCGATACCCGTATTGCTGGCGTCCGTGTCAAGCAAAAACGGTTGTGTGAAATCGGGGTAACACAAGGGGGGAGCCTGCACCAAAGCGTCACGGAGGGAGCAGAACGCATCCTCCTCCTCTGCCCCCCAGTGAAACCTCACACCCTTAGCCGTCAAAGCGTGCAGGGGCTTGGCTATGGTGGCAAATTGCTTGACAAAACGACGGTAATAGGAGGCAAAACCAATGAAACTACGAACCTCCGTGACCGAGGTTGGCGTTGGCCATGAGCTGACGCAATGCGTCTTAGCAGGGTCCGTCGAGATCCCTGAACGACTCACGATATGGCCCAAATACCTGACAGATTCCCGAAGCAGAAAACATTTAGCCGGTTTAAATTTTAGCTTAGCGGAACGCATCCTGAGGAACACCGCTCTCAGTCGCTGGAGGTGCTCCTCGAAAGTCCGACTAAAGACGATAATATCGTCAAAATAAATCAAACAGGTATCCCATTGGAGGCCTGACAAAACCAATTCCATGAGTCTCTGGAACGTGGCGGGGGCGGAATGTAAGCCCATGGGCAAACGGTTGAATTCAAAAAGGCCCCCAGGTGTGCGGAAAGCAGTTTTAGGTTTAGACTCGTTATCGAGTGGCAATTGCCAAAATCCAGAAAGCAGATCGAGTGTGGAAAAAAACTGCGCTCCCGCCAAGGCATCCAGCGACTCATCCATCCTGGGGAGCGGATACGCATCCGCCATCGAGATTTTGTTTAAGCGGCGGAAATCGACACAAAACCGCAAGGACCCGTCCTGTTTCTTTACTAGGACAATAGGAGCACCCCACGGACTAGAAGAGGGCGAAATGATATCGGCCGCCAACATATCATTAACCGCCGATTGCACATGTTCCTTCTCGGCCGGGCTGAGCCGGAAAGGATTCTGACGAATAGGGGCCGCGTCCCCTGTAGCTATGTGGTGGCGCAACAGGTCAGTGCAGCCGATATCGTACTTATGTTTGCTGAACACGTCAGCAAACTCGATGAGCAAACCCCTCAATGCTCTCAATTGCACCCCGGACAAGTTAGCAGAACCCGCACACAGCGAGTCCAACCACTCAGTCCCCTCATCACTTTGAGGATGCGACTCGACAGTAAAATCTGCTTGAGCCACGAGCCGTTCCTCAACGGGCAGCGGCGCGGCGTGAGCCAGCACCGTTCCCTGCGCAATTACGGCCGGCCGCGACCCCGTATTCAGGACCATTACGAACGGCTCACTGTCCCCTCTCACCATGGTTTGAGCAACCGCTAAGTCGAGGCCCTTACTGGCTCTGTTTGACGGCCCCAACAGCACCCCCTGTGCCTCCGCACCCACCTCGAGTGGCTTCCTGAACCGAAGGGGTACTAACATTTGCGATCCCGGGGGTACCCGTACAGTGTGAGTCGCCAGCGCCTGCACCGTCGCACAAACCGTGCGCACTTTGATAGGGCTCGACAAGAAGGCAACCCGCCGACCTGACGGAAGCTCTATGCAGGCCTGATCAATAAGAATTTTGATGGGCATTTTTGACAAAAAGTCCGTACCTAGCAAACAGGGAACGGCCAGCGATGATGATACAAAAATAGGGCCCGCTAATTTAATGTCCCCAATGCAAATAGTCGCCCGAATCTGGCCGATGATCCCCAGGGATCCCCCATTCGCCGCATAAAATGGCACGTCTACCGGCAGAAGGGGTCTACTTTGGACGGGAAGGATGTTATAAATAAGGTCCGAGATGATGGTGGCCGACGCACCCGTGTCAACAAGCACCCGGACCTCAACCCCGTCAATGAACCCCGTTACCACGGACGACCCGGCTGACGCAGCCACGATCCTGTGGGCCAATTCGGACCACTCGACTGCTTGCGGGCCGCGTACGGACCCCCCCCGCCGAATTGAACCCCCGGCACCCAGCCGCGAACCCCCCACCGCGAAGCGGCGACCCGAATGTGCCGTGTTTGTGGACCGAACGTGTGAGGTGCCGCGACTTGCCGGGTTTTGTTGGGATGACTTGTGGCCCTGGTCGTCGTCCCGACGTGGTCCTGCGGTGCGCGGACGCGGGGCCCGGCACCCGGCTGCGACGTGACCCCGAAGGCCGCAGTTGTAGCAGACGACGGACGTCGTAGGTTTCGGTTGCTCCAGCTTGCGGGGCGAACGTGTGGGCGAACGACCTCCCGTTCTCCACTCCCCCGGACACGGTGCAGCGAAGGCCCGCTCCTGCACCGCAGCTGGCTGAGGTTCGGCGATCGTGGCGGCCAGTGCCGCATTCCCCGGCCATTTGCAGACGACCCCCGGCTTGCGTTTGAGGACCTCGTACGCGTGAATGCTCGTGGCGATCGCCAGGGAGCAGATCTCCATCTCGTCTGCCACGTTGATGGGGACCCCCAACTCGTGGGCCAACACCAGCAGCTGCTCCGTCACCATGGCGTCCTTCCCCTCCTTATCCATGCGGGGAAAAGCCGCGTCCGCCAAGGCGAGCAGTGCCGTGCGGTAGGCTAGCGTCGTTTCCCCAGCCACCTTCCGCCGATCGTAGAACTGGTGGCGGCACGTGGAGGGCGGCCCGAACACCTTCGCCATCAGGTGTAGTGCGGCCTGGAGCGTAGAGCGGGACGACCTTGCAGCAGATGTGAAGGCTGCAAGCGCGTCGTCGTCAAGCATCGCTGGCAACGCACGCAGGGCAGTGGTGTCGGACCACCCCGACATCTCCTGATGAGCGAGGAACCTTCGTTGGAAGGCTCCCCAGTCGCCCCCATCCGCCTTGAACGCCGACAGCGCGGGCAATCTTTGCTGGAGGACCCGATCGTCGTCGACGTCGGAGAGATTTTCCCGCGCTCCGCTGGAGTTGTGTAAAATGTCGGCTCGGTTGTCAGGCGCAAAATGGAGGGCTCCGGCGCGCGCCGATGACGTGGGCTGCGCTGCGCGGAGGTGTCCGGCCACGTGGCGTCCGTCTTTCCCGCCAATTGGTGGCGGCCCCCCAAAAACGGCGGCAACTTCCAGGCTTGTGGCGCGAAGCGCCCTTTGGCGGGAATCCTCCACCGTCGCTTCCTCCACGACCCCCGCAGCCGTTTTTCCGCTCGCCGGAACGGAGATGTCGGCCAAGACAGCGGCGGCGGCGAGTAGCAACTCCGCCAAGCGGGCGTGCGCGTCCTGGAGGCCGGTGTCGGAGGCAAGCGGAGCGTCGGCCATCACCGCGAAGTGCTGCATCGGCGGCAACTCCTCGTCCTCTACTCCCGAGGTCGGTGTCCCCGGTACGCCGTCGTCATCCCGACCTCGCTCGTGGGTACGGGTAGTCTTCCTTGTGTCCATACTTCTTGAAGACAGGTTTACTTCTGACGCCAGTTGTAATGTAGTAACTCCACGGGAGACGACTTCACGGGTAACACACTCTTTATTTTATCAAACTTGGTTACAGGTGACTAACACCTACTTTGTATCTCGGGTGACAAACACCCACTTCGCTACTTGGCGACTAACGCCCACTGAGTTACTCGGATGACCAACATCCACTTAGTACTCGGGTGACAAACACCCACTTAGCTACTTGGCGACTAACGCCCACTGAGTTACTCGGATGACCAACATCCACTTAGTACTCGGGTGACAAACACCCACTTAACTACTTGGCGACTAACGCCCACTGAGCTACTCGGATGACCAACATCCTCTTAGCTACTTGGCGACTAACGCCACTGAGCTACTCGGATGACCAACATCCACTTAGTACTCGGGTGACAAACACCCACTTAGCTACTTGGCGACTAACGCCCACTGAGCTACTCGGATGACCAACATCCACTTAGCTACTCGGCGACTAACGCCACTGAGCTACTCGGCTTCACTAGGTCTTCAGCTCCGTCTTCGGGTCTTCAACTGGGTAACTCTCCCCGAGTGCTCTCGCGCGTCCCCCTTTATACCCCACCTGCGGACGTCGCTGCGAGCACCCACTTATTCGACCAATCGCCGGGTGCTGGCTACGATCCTCTTTTCCCACATCTCATCGTGCCTCACCACTCACTCCGCGCCGCCTCGTCATCTGTCACTCCCGGCGCGCGCGTCCACACCACGCCCACAACGCGTGCCCAACCCCGCACCCCGCGCCGCCCCGTGATCCATCACTGTCACAGTCGGCGCACGTCAATACCACCACTACATCTGCAATGCACGTGGGGTTCTCATTGCGCTACGTTCCCGATGAATGGTGATGACGCCGAAGGACAAATGGATTGAATAATGCGGATCTGGCACGTGAATTGGTGTTGGTTCCGGAGTCTGACCTCGGGGAAGGCTTCAGACATTTTGTTGCTGAAGGCAGAATGTGGAGAAGCCACGCCCTGGTGGCTCCTCTGCCCAGAGCCCCATTTCCACTTGATGTGCAACCGCATGGCGCCAATCCCAGTGTGGTGTCTGAGGGGCTAGAGTGCGAGATCTGTCTGGATTTCAGGGACATTATGCAACTTCTCAAATGGTCCAGCCTTTCCCTGCCCCTAATCCTATTCACCAACACCGATTTACAACAGTGGTAAAGTATGGTCAATCAACACCGCAGGAATCAAAACAATAGAAAATGTAAATTTATTTTGTTTAACCAAATGCGATGAAAAATCCAAGAGACCAGGATAAAGTCTAATTTGGAAGTGACTTAGATCAGCTAAATGACAAAAATAATAATTCATGTACAGAATAAAGCAAATAGTAATCTTACCAGAAACAACTGCGTCACGAGAAAAGAAAAAAATATTGCACTGAAATAAATGTTGAATGAGTTATTTCTCGCCTAAATCGGCTCACGTTGATTATACATTTGTAGTGACATAGAATCGGTTACTTAGCAGCATAGCGCTTGTTGCTGGCAGGGAAGGGGATCTGCAGTTACAGCAGCCCTGACTGGCAGCCGGTCACGTGAAAGACCAGAGAGAGGGGTGTTGGGGAAAGGTTACAGAAGGGGCACATGAGGAAAGCCCAGGAACCCGCTAGTCGCCTCTAGAAAGGCGGCGTGGCCGGGGCGGAACGAGGCCACGCTGGGAGGAAAAAAGGGGGATCCGAGCGGGAGCTTGGGGCTTTCGTTTGGAGTGGGATCCCATCGTGCTGCTTGAGTCTTCGTCGCCGTCTTCATCTTCACCATCTTGGCGTCGTCAGTCAGGCAGTCTGCCAGCGGTCCTGACTGGGAGCTGTAGTTACTAAGTGTGAACTGTTAAGGCTGTTTATTAACAGAGTGCTTCCTACTCTAAGTGTCTCTGAGTCAGTCACTACATTTAGAGTCAAAAGTGTTAAATAATTATTCACTATGTCCAAGTCGGCCAAAAAGAAGACTCCAACTATTGTGTCCTTGGGTGAAGAGGACAATGGGGATGTGATCCCCCGACAGCCCCGGAATCCAGGACCCCAGAGATTGGTCTTGAGGTGGCGATCCATGCCGAGCAACGTGAGAGGGACGTCGACTCCTCGCTGACGCCGACCGGAAAAGAATGGCGCGAGTGCATCGCACGCCTCGCGGACATGTTCTCTGCTGCGGCGGAGCTGGTTGCCCAGCTCGGGGTTGCTGCACCTGCCGAGGATGCTTCAGCACTGGGGCATCTGGCGGTCAGCTCGACCGTCACCGTCGGCTAAGCGGCCGCCATTTTGCCCGCCGTGAGCGGGGCGCCAAATTTGGCCTCCATTTTATAAACTGGGCAGGAAATGCTTCCCGCCAAATTAGACTTGCCGTTGGCGTCTCGTCTGGAGGTACCTTCTCTCCAAAAGCGTCTGCCGTTCGTCACAGAATTTGTGGCTGCGGGGGGCGACTGGACGGCTTTTCAACGCCGTTTCAACGCTGCTTGCGCCCTCGCGGGATGGTCCAATGAGGAGGCGCTGCGGGCTCTCCCCACCACCTTGGATGATGACTCCCATTCGATGCCATCCCCGCAGCGGACAGAGTGATTCTGCCTCAAGCTTGTGCCCTGATGGCTGCCATTTTTGACCCGTCATTCAACGCTGCGATGACGGGGGGGATACCGAGACGCCCCTCGCTTTTCATGGCGCGCTGCTTTCGCTGGGCCACGACGCATATCTGTGGATGGAGCAGAGGGCGCTGGACTCTCTGGCGCTGGAGAGATTGCTGTCGCTGGCCGAGGAGATGGGCGTCTCTTTGGCTGCCACAGAGGAGGATGAATTGACATCGCTGAAGGTAGCCCAATGCATCCAAGCCCATTTCAACTTACAGCGGTGGCCCGGGGTGGCCGCCTGCGTGGGGTTCTCGAAGGACGAGCCAGAGCATAAGGAGCCTGTGCAAGCTTGCACATCGTTTGTCAGGAGCCCACGCGGGAAGAATGGTGCGGGACAATGACGGGACTGAGAACGACGAAGCGGGACCCCCCCCCCCCAACGTGGAGTTCCCCGGTCACTTGCTTTAAATGTGGCCTGCAGCGCCATATCTTCAAGCGATGCCGCACCAACTCTGGATTGTTCTCTTCGCCTTTGCCATCTCCCGCCCTGTCGAACTCCGCTTCCCCAGACCCACAGGCAAGTCGCGATGCATCAGACACCCGGCCGCCGCATTCACTTCATGCATCTCCAACTCTTAGCGTGACGGGTTCACACAATGTCATCCCTCATCATGTCACAGACTTCAGCGAGTGGCCGCGGGGCAGTGGACCGCTTTGGCGCATCGTGTCGTGGAGGCGGCGGGATCGTCCACGGTTATTGGGTTCGTGCTGGGTGTATTATTTCGGAATTTATTTATAAGTGTTTGCTGTCAAGGTCATGTTGTCTTAATCCGGTGAATAGTGCATGTGTCGCCGCTAAAGGCGGGAGTTTGGGTATTATGGGCTAGATATCGGCGAAAGTACGAATCAGGGACATTGAATTGGCGGGCCCAGTGTTAGAGGACCAAGGGTGTAGTGAGCTGCCATCGGGGAGTTGGTTGGCATTTTTGAGGTCCCCGACTCGATTGAGAAGGGCCAACGCCACGGTTCAGGCCCTAGTGAAGGAGACCACCACGGTTCCTGCTGGTGCTCAGATGTTGGTGCCCTTGCAGCTGCAGAAGCACCTTGATCGCGAATACACCGTGGGAGGGGTTCTTTTAATGCCTTCAAACAGAGCGGTTTGAGGTCTGGTGGGGGCCCAGACGATGGTTAAGGGGGACCAGAACCCTATCTGCAAGTGTTGAACTTCGGGTTGGGTGCCACGATTGTCCAGGCAGGTATGGTTTTGGCCCCCACAATGGCCGCGTCATATGAGGAGGCCAGTAATATGGCCACATAGGTCGTTGCTGCGGTGGAGCGGGGAGGCAAGTAAGATGAGGATTAGATGGATGCGCTGTGTAAGAAAATTCTAAATTGTCCAGCGAGCAGCGGGGCGAGTTGTATTGCTCCGGGAATTTGTTGACGTTTTTAGTCAGGAGAAATATGACATTGGCCGCACGCCACAATTGCAGCACCTCATCGATATGGGTAATGCTGATCTTATACGCCAGAATTCGTACAGGCTAAGTCCCAATGAAAAGGACCATATTCGCCAGATGGTCGACAAGATGCTGGCCGCTGACATTATCTCCCATTCCACCAGTCTGTGGGGAGCTCCCATTGTCCTGGTTAAAAAGGGGGATGAGAGTGTGCGGTTTTATGTAGATTTCCGCAAATTGAATAAAGACTCCGTGGCGGATGCATACCCGCTCCCACCGATGGATGACTCCTTGGATGCCCTGTTGGGTGCACGGTTTTTCTCCACCCTCGACTTGCTGTCAGGGTTTTGACAGTTGCCTCTGGATGAGAGTTCCAAACCTAAAACTGCGTTCCGAACACCCCAGGGGTTGTTCCAATTGAACTGTCTCCCGATGGGACTTCACTCAGATCCGGCCACGTTCCAGCAACTTATGGAGCTGGTTTTGGCAGGTCTTCAATGGGACTCGTGCCTCATTTATTTGGACGACGTAATCATGTTTGGACGCACGTTCCAAGAGCACCTGCAGCAGTTGTTGTCGGTGTTTGTCAAGGTGCGGGCGGTTAATCTTAAATTCAAGCCGCAAAAGTGTCATCTCTTGCAGACATTGGTTCGCTATTTGGGTCACATTGTCAGCGAGTCCAGGATAGCCATGGATCCCAACAAAACTGCGTGCGTGCGCACATGGCCGACCCTCACGTCGGTGGGTGAAGTCCGCAGTTTTGTCGGGTTCGCGTCATACTATTGCCGCTTCATACTCAAGTTTGCGACGATCGCTAAACTGCGCCACGCTTTCCCCATAAAGGGCCAGAGATTTCGATGAGGGGAAGAGGAGGAGGCCGTGTCTGTCATGCTGCACGATGGCCTCACCAACACGCCTCCCCTTGGGTACCCCGAATTCTCTCTGCCATTTGTGTTAGATACAGACGCCAGCGACAACGGAATGAGCGCTGTACTGTTGCAGGTGGTGAACGGAGTAGAGAAGGTCATAGCTTATGTGTGCTGTCCCCCTCAGAGCAGCGTTATTGTGACGCGCCGCAAATTGTTTGCTATTGTGCATTTTAAACAGTAGTACAGGCTGTACCTTTATGGTAGACAATTTGTTGATGTGCACAGACCATGCGGCTCTTCAATATGCGTTGACCAGCCTTTCTTCACGGTCACCTACAGAAAAGGTGCACGTCACTGTAATGCAGATGTAAAGGGGAGCCGACACGAGATTGCAGGGGTCTCGTCCTTTATTCCTTTTCTTCCATTCACACCTGTCCCCAGCCGTCCCAATCTCGTTCCCGCCAAAGGCCCCTTCTTCCCGCCCGTTCTCTCCTTATATCTCCTCAATCACCCCTCCCACTAACCCATCTATTGGTGGGAATCCTTCCCCTGACACCTCTACATCACCCCCCCCCCCCCCCCGGAGAAAAAATAACCGTCCTCGGTTCTGCCTCCCCCATGGACCATTTAAGTCTCCCCATGCCTCCTACCACTGACAGTGACGACAGCCCTTACCCCCCCCCCCCCACAACCATACAATGCAATATAACACAACGAAATCAATTGCGCGGCCTGCCCAGGTCTCCAGCCAGCATCCCGTAACAGTCCGGACATCCACAGGCAGCAGATGACTGTGGCGGCCCCCTCCTTCGAAGGCCCTCTCGTCGCAGTCCTTGGTTCGGTGGTGCCGGTGTCGCCTTGCCTGGCGCCGCTGTCTCTCCGGCCCCCGCTCGTGCCGCCGCTCCATCAGGCCTCACATGGGGTGCTGTAGGTGACAATGGAACACAGGGCACCGAACCCCCTGCCGGTCGGCGCGTGGTGGTCGGCGACCTTGGCCTGGGTAGGGATGATGATGATGTTGGCAGTGATGTTGGTGGTGATGTTGGTGAAGATGACGGTGGAGAGATGTATGGCTTAAGGCGGGTGGGGTGTACAAACCATCGTCGCTTACCCAGTTGGACCTGGACGCACTGCGGTCGGAGTGCTTTAATGACCTCGACCGGCCCTTTTCAGGGTCGGTGCAGCTTTGGTGAGAGGCCAACCGGCACCTGAGGACAGTGTAGCCATGCCTGGTCCTCGACTTTAAAGGGCTTGGCTGTCACTGTCCTCTCCCGTATCCGTACATTACTCTCTTGGCTCGTGGCCGATGCGGCCTCGGCTGCTTGGCGGGCCTCTCTCAAATAAATGAGAGAGGTCTTTAGTGCCTTCGGCCATGCGTCGGCTCTTGCAGGAATGTCCGTCAGCTGCACCTCAATAGGCGGAACGGGATCCCGTCCGTACATCAGGAAAAACGGCGAGAACCCCGTCGCCGCGTGTGGGGCCACCCTGTACGCCGCTAAGACCGATGGAATGTGGAGGTCCCAGTCGGAATGGTTTTCGTCCACCACTTGGGACAGCATGGCCGCTATGGTGCGGTTAAGCCGCTCTACCATCCCATCGGTCTGGGGATGATATGGAGATGTTCGGACCTTTTTAGTGCCCAGGATAGAGCAGACGTCCTTCAATAGCTGTGAGGAGAAATTCCTGCCCTGATCCGTGAGCAACCGCTCCGGTGCCCCCTTATCAAGGACATAGCCTCCCACGAAGGCATCGGCGATGGTCTGTGCCGTTTGGTCCGGGAGGGCCCATGCCATCGGCCACCTCGTGCAGTACTCGACTCCGACCAACAGGTATTTATTTCCCCGTGGCGTGACCGGCAGCGGTCCCAGGATGTCCAACGCAACCAATTCGTTGACCCTGGTCACCGTGATGGGCTGTAGGGGCGCCCGGCTTACCCGGGGTGGCGCTTTCGCCGCGCACATTCGACGCAGGTAGCGACCCATCGATGCACGTCAGCGGTCATACCTGGCCAAAAGTACCGACCCTGTAATGTGTACAGTGTCTTCCGCCCCGCCATGTGCAGCAGCTGGCGGCCGTGTACGTCCATAACCAATTGTTGACGTAGCGACTCCGGAACTACCAGGCATCGCCGGCGCCCTGTCGGGTCCCATCGCATGAGGAGGTCCTCCCATACGATGTACTCCTCCCCCCCTGCCTCTGCTGAGGCACGTAGCGTTCGCAGTGGGGCTTCCTCCAGCTGTAGCCGTCTCCAATCGTCCAAGGTCAGCCCCAGGTCGTGGTCGGTCAGCTGGACCTCACCCTGTGCGCCCTCCGCTGTGCGTACGGGAGCGATGACCGTCCCCTCCGGCCTCGCCTCCTTGCAGCGTACCCCGCCTGTGGTGCATGCACAAGGGCCCTGGGGCGCCAGTCGGGACAATGCGTCTGCGTTGGCATGTCTGGTCCCTTTGCGATGCACTACTTGGTACCTGTACTCCTGCAGGCGCTCTATCCATCTGGCCAGCTGGCCCGAAGGCTGGTCGATGCGGAGCGAATACTGCAAGGCCGCGTGGTCAGTGCGGACCGTAAATTTGCGAACATACAGGTAGGGTCGGAATTGCTGCACGAAGTGAACGACTGCCAGGAGTTCCCTACGTGTGACGCAGTAGCGCTGCTCCGCTGATGAAAGCACGCGACTACCATAGGCGATAACCACCTCCCGACCCTGCTGGACTTGCGACAAAACACTGCCGATGCCCACATCGCTGGCGTCCGTGTCCAGGATAAAGGGGAGGCCAAAATCCGGAAAGGCCAATGGTGGTGCATCTGTCAGACGTGAGCGCAGCTGCTGGAATGCCTCTTCCTCCAGAGGGCCCCAATAAAACCTCTGGTTCTTCGCCGTCAACACGTGCAAGGGCTTGGCAATGGTTGCGAAGTTGGGCACAAACTGGCGGTAGTAAGAAACGAAACCCACAAACCGGCGTACCTCCGGAACCGTTGTGGGAACAGCCCAGGCCCTCACGCAGGCCGTCTTTTCCGGGTCTGTAGCCACTCCAGACTCACTGACGACGTGGCCCAAGTAGCATACCGACGACTGCATAAGGTGGCACTTCGACGGCTTGAGCTTCAAGTTCGCGTTCCGGAACCGCAGGAATACCTGACGTAATCGGTCAATGTGTTCCTCGAATGATCGGCTGAAAACAATGACGTCATCCAGGTAGATGAGGCACGTTTCCCATTGGAGGCCTGCTAAGGCCAACTCCATTATGCGTTGGAACGTTGCCGGCGCAGTCTGGAGGCCCATAGGCAGGCAGTTGAACTCGAACAGGCCCTGTGGTGTCCGGAACGCTGTTTTAGGCCGGGAGTCCGCGTCTAGTGGGACCTGCCAGAACCCGGACAATAAATCCAGCGTACTGAAAAATTTTGCTCCCGCCAGTGCATCCAATGAGTCGTCGATACGTGGTAGGGGATATGCGTCGGCCAGCGTGACGGCATTGAGGCGTCAGAAGTCCACACAGAATCTCAGTGACCCATCTGACTTCTTGACTAGGACCACCGGTGCCCCCCAGGGACTCGAGGATGGAGAAATTATGTCAGCCCGCAGCATCTCCTGCACCGCTTGTTGAATGTGCCCTTTTTCCATTGGGCTCATTCTATATGTGTTTTGGTGCAGGGGTGCGGTATCTCCCGTGTTGATGTGGTGCTGTGACAGATTTGTGCGCCCTAGGTCGAACGGTCCCCGGCTGAACACGTCCGAGAACTCCTGCAATAACGAGTGCAGCTGCTGTTTCTGGTCGGGCGGCAATCCCGGCTCAGGCCCCGCCAGCTGGTCCATCCACGATTCGGCCCCTCTGTCCTCGGACTGGCTGATGCTGCCTACAAGCTCGGGCTCTGTCCCTGGGGCTCCTAGTGACAAGGTACTAATGTGGGCCAGAACTGTTCCCTCCTGCACCGTCGCTTTTCTATCGGAGGTGTTCAGCACCTGAATGAACAGATGCTGGTTCCTCTGTACAATAGTTTTGGCTCCCACCAGCGCATGGCGATCCATGGCAGCTGACGCCGGAGACACCAGGATGGGTTAGTCTGGTCGGGCTGTCACGAGGGGGGACCGATATTGCAGCGGAACCAGCATCTGGGCTGCTGGGGGAATGGAGACAGACTTACTGACCAGAGCCTGCACGTAGGGTACACCCCGGCTGGCCCCCTCCGCCTTTAGGAAATGGAGATGCGTTCCCTGGACTTCCACCCGCCCATTGGCCAGATCGATTTTCATTGGCATCCGCCTCAGAAAGTCCGTCCCCAACAGGCAGGGTATGGGCAACGTTGCGGAGACAAGGATGGGTCCTGCTACCGAAAGCTGCCCAATCTGTATCGGGGCTTCAACCTGGCCCAGGAAGCCCATGCTGCCTCCATTTGCTGCAATGAACGTTGTCTTGACGGGGACTAAAGGTCGGATTTTATCCGGCAGCATCTCGTGCATGGTGCTCGAGATGATCGTGGCTGATGCCCCTGTATCCACCAAGATACGTGCCGACACTCCCGCGATTTCACCGACCAGGACCGAGGTTCCTGACGTGGCCGCTACCACCCGCCTTGCCAGCTTCCTCCATTGTGTGGCTGAGTCCGGCCACTGACCAGGCGGCGTCTCGTTATCCTGTGGTGCATGGTGAAATGATGGGGGATGGATGTGAATGGACCGAAGATGGGGTTCCTCCTTTTGGAGTGCGTCGCAGCAGGGTGAACGCGCCCTTGTTACATAGTGTGGGCTTACCCCTGGGTTGCGGGCTGGGCTCTCTATGTGGTGCAAATTGCCCCCCCTTGGTGAAGTAGGATGGGCCCCCCTTGTGGTGTGGGGGGGCCCCCCCGGGGCCCCCCCATTGTAGGGGGCGGTGGGGACTGGGGGGTGGGCCTTCCCGTGAGCCCCTCCCTTCTCCCCTCCCTTTCCTTTGTCACGGGGGCGTGGTCCCCCTGGTTCCGTCTCGCTCTGCCGCAAAGTGGTTGCGAGGCGGGCCGTGGAACTGCTCCAGGGCGCAATGTCAATCGTGTGGGCTGCCTCCGCCCCCGGGCCGTTGCCCCTGGCAACTCGCCGGCGTCGCAGGTAACTGGTGACGTCACGCCCGCCGGCGACGTCACGCCCGCCGGCGACGTCACGCCCGCCGGCGACGTCACGCCCGCCCGCGAAACCACGCCCGCCCGCGACGTCACGCCCGCCCGCGACGCCACGCCCGGCATCGACATCACTGCCGGCCGCGACGTCATTTCCGCCCGCGACGTCACTTCCGCCCGCGACGTCACGTCCGCCCGCGACGTCACCTCCGCCCGCGACGTCACCTCCGCCCGCGACGTCCCTCCCGGCCTCGGCGCGACTCCCGGCGCGGTCCCCGGCCTCGGCGCGATCCCCGACGCGGTCCCCGGCCCCGGCGTGATTCCCGGCGCGGTCCACGGCCCCGGCGCAATTCCCGGCGCAATCCGCGACACCACTTTCGGCCGCGACGTCACTTCCGGATGCAACGTCACGTCCGTTCGCGACGCCACTCCGGGTCGCGACGCCGCTTCTGGTCGCGACGCGATCACAGGCCCCGGCGCTATCCCCGGCGCGATCCCCTTCCCCCGACCAGGACAGTGGGGACCGGGAAACGACACCACCGGCGCCCACCCCGAGGAGACTCCAGGTGAGTTCGCGGCGTCGGAATTGTAATTGCTCGGCCCGACCGAGAGGCCGGGCGGGACGGCGTCACTCGCCTGGATCCTGTCGGCGTTCGGCCCCGGCGGGTTCCAGGTGACGTTGGCGGCCTCCGGCTCCGTGCGGCACTCCCTCGCCACATGCCCCTCTCGACCACAACGGTGGCAGACCCACGGGGCGTTCCGTCGGGGGGGCTCGGCGCGATGTTGTAGAGGCGGCTGCCAGCGACGCAGCGGCTGGTCGCGCCTCTGGTCCCTCTGCTCCGCCAGTCCCCGGATCGCCGCGTACACCTCCCGCAGCGATGGATCTATCTCAGACGTCGGCGGTCCGTTCCCAGCTGCCCCACAGGCAGCCTGTGGCGACGGTGCAGGTTCGGCGGTTGGTGTCGCTGGACCCAGTAGCGCCGCGGCAACGGCTCGGCTGTTCCCCCCCGCCGCGCCAGCCACCGGGCCCACGGGTGGCGCCCGGCCCATGACCTGCTCGTGGGTTTGGATGGTCTGGGCAGCCCACAGCGAGGTGCGTTCCTCCGGCGTCACCACGGGCATTACAACGCCGGCGCGGCAAGCGTAGGCAATGAGGTGCTCGACCACGAGGTCCTCGAGCGCTTCTTCAGCCAGGCGAGGGAAAGCTCTCCTCGCCAACACGAGCAGCGCACCCCTGTAGGCTAAAGGGGATTCTTTAGCCCCTCGCTGACGATCCTGGAACCGTTTAAAGGCTCCTTCCGCCGGGAAATAGATCTCCCCCAAAGCCTCGTAGGCCGCCTGTAGCATGGACTTGCTGTGCGAGGGAAGGGAGGTGTAAGAGGAGAGTGCTTTTTTGCCCAGAACGGATGGCAGCGCTCGCAGTGCCTCTTCGTCTGTCCACTCGAGATCATGGAAGGCAGCCTCGAATCGGCGGACAAACCCCTCCCAATCTTCTTCCTCAGCCACGAACTTGTCGACGGGCCTCAGCCGACGCGGCCGTCCGGCCACCTGCTCTCTGTGTTGGGTGTTTAGCCCTGGGGGTTTTGGCGGGAGCGGCGGCGGCTGGCGTGACGAGGTTGGTTGCGGCTCCCGCCCGGCCGGCTGGTCGGCCTCCGGGTCCCGTGGCCTCTCCTCCCGTAGTATGCGTGGGGGTGGGGGTCCCGGTGCTGGCGGGCCCCCCATAGGGAGCCTCTGCAGTAGCTCCTGGAGTGCCCTCTCCACGCGGGCCATGCGGTCCTCCATGGGGTCCTCCAGGCGATCCGGGCCCCTGCTGCTGCTTCTGATAGCAGGCCCCCTTGTTGCCCGGGATGGGAAGGATCCCCGGCCCCTGCTTCCTCTTCCCTTGGCTCTTTCCCGCGGGGATTTTTCTTTGTAGCCATTGCAATCCCACCGCTGCCACCAAATGTAAAGGGGAGCCGACACGAGATTGCAGGGGTCTCGTCCTTTATTCCTTTTCTTACATTCACACCTGTCCCCAGCCGTCCCAATCTCGTTCCCGCCAAAGGCCCCTTCTTCCCGCCCGTTCTCTCCTTATATCTCCTCGATCACCCCTCCCACTAACCCATCTATTGGTGGGAATCCTTCCCCTGACACTCCTACACAGATGTGTTGTCGCAGTTACCGCCAAGGGACCGCTGTGCATGTTTAATGGGTGCTGGCAGATGTAAACCTGCGATTGCAGGATTGCCATGCACTGTTGTAGCGTCAGTTGATGTTTCACAACCCGCGGCAACCGCTCCTTGTGACAACACGATTGGTCTCACACACACGGAATTGGGCTGTTTCCATGTGGAGGACACCTCCTTGTTGAAATTACAGCATCACGTCAGAACGAGGAGTGTTAAGCAGGTGCTAGTGGGAATATCACTCATAGTCCTTCGTGATGGGCTGTTGATCAGGTGGGATGAGGAAGTGCGGCGTTACTGCATCGTTGTGTCAACTGCTCTGCTGTCCACGTGAAGTTAATGCACCTTGGGGTGCGGAAAATATTGATGACCCTGTAGAGTGACATCTTTTGGCCCGAAATGTCGGAGGATGTGTACCACACGGTCAAAGGTTGTGTTGAGTGCACACGCCGAAAGCCCCCGCCGAGGTAGGCCCGGCCACCATTGCAATACATCGAAGTGTCCCATATTAACGAGCTCGTCGCTCTTGACATCCTCGGCCAATTTCCCGCCACTCAGAGGAAAAATAAATGTATTCTTGTCAGGGTGGAGTGTCTGTCCCGGTGGCTGGTGGCATGGCCTTTTTCGGATCAGTCGGCCGCATCCATCACGGACGCATTACTACATGGGTACGTTTTGAACAAGAGGGCCCTGGAATGTCTCCTTACAGACCAAGGTCGTAATTTTTCTTATAAATTATTAAAGGAGTTGTGCGACTCACTGGGTACTAAAAAAATACGGGACATCGCCTGACCATCTTCAAACTGACGGGATGCTAGAGCGCTTGCACAGGACTCTTATGTCCCTGCTGTGCCAACAAGTTAACGAGGCACAGTCCGACTGGGATTTACACGTTCCGGGTGTTCTGGCTGTGTAAAGGATGGCCCCTCATGCCTCAACAGGGTTTTCCCCTTTTTTCCTCATGTATGGGAGGGAATGTGTGTAGACCCCTAGGGAGAAGGCATGGTTGCATTGCCCCCAGGTGCCCCTGGGCACGTCCCCTAAATTGCACCAGCCATGGCAGGGCCCGTTGAGGTGATCAAGGTCAGGAGGCCGCAGTGCGTACGTATCCAGGTCAGGCGCTGGCTTGTGCATCCGTCACAGCTGAAATCTTATTTTCCACCTTGTGATGTCGCTTCATCCCCAACACCTGAATGCCGGGTGTCTGATGTGTTTGGCAAGCCAGGGCGAATGGTCACAGAGGGTGCGCCTCAGCATGATTCCATTGTTTCACCTGCAGGATCCCAGCACCTGACACTCGCGGACCCACCAACGACACCGTCCACAGATGGACCGAGGACGACGGAACGGCCGTCATCTCCTTCTTCTCCTTCGTCATCTTCTGAGGAGGGGCCGTGCCCATTAGGCCATTTACATATCGTCCTGCGGGTCCCCAGGAATCCCATTCTCGTCTCGCCTGGGGGCCCGACGATGAGGACCTATTCTAAAACTGTTAGATTTCGATAGCCCGCCCCTTCTTGTTTGACAAAATTAGTTCTGACGCCATCTGGCAGGTGGCCGCAGACGCGAGCCGGGCTGTGACTGCTGGTTAATCTGGGGTCCTTCCCGATGCTCACAGGCTGTGGCACACTGACGGTCGTCGGACATTGTTCAATCTCTGGGGTCCAGGTTTATTATTGTGGGTTCTCGTCGGAAATTGTTAATTATCCCAGTTGTTTTTAAGCTGGAACGGCTGATTTTTTATTTTTTTACAGGGGGGTGATGTAGTGACATAGAATTGGTCACTTAGCAGCAAGCGCTTGTTGCTGGCAGGAAGGGGAACTGCAGTTACAGGAGCCCTAACTGACAGCAGGTATTGTGATAGACCAGAGAGAGGGATGTAGGGGAAAGGTTACAGAAGGGGCTCGTGAGGAAAGCCCAGGACCCCAGCTAGTAGGTTCTAGAAAGGGGGCGTGGCCGGTGCAGAGTGAGGCCACACTGGGAGAATAAAAGGGGGCCCCGAGCGGGAGCTCTGGGCTGTCGTTTGGAGTGGGATGCTGTCGTGCTGCTGGAGTTTTCGTCGCCTTATTCATCTTCACCATCTCGGCGTCGTCAGTCAGGCAGTCTGCCAGTTGTCTTGACTGGGAGCTTGAGTGACTAAGTGCGACCTGTTAAGGCTGTTAATAAACAGAGTGCCTCCTACTCTTAGTGTCTCTGAGTCAGTCACTACACATTTAAAAGTGATCGTAACTCACATTAGATTTGTGATCAAGATTCCCGGCAAGAGAACGGTGAGTGGCGTCTTCACAAGAAAGTGAGCATCACAGAGAAAGACAAACTCAACCACCCTCCTCCTTCTCATTATCAATCATCATCGTCACTGCATCCATCATCACCATTACCCCGCACGCTCACGGGATTCGTCTGAATGAGCGGACGCACGGGATTAGTCAGATTCGCACACGGAGACTTGATGAGTCATGTGACGTCAATAAAACAGGTCGATACAATGATGATTGACGTCAACTTCACAGGTGCATACAATGATGAGTGTCGTCAACAGCACAGGTGACTGTGAAATTAAAGATATCCTGCAACCTGCGATGGCAAGGAGCTATGCCGGTGTGCATATAAAGACTATTAATATTTTAGGGGCATCTCACTTGAACCAAAGTTATGCACTAAGCATTAGAATTCGTTTCCCAAAACTTTAGTGGAATCAAAGTCAACCAGGGGAGTAACCACCTCTAGTAGTTAGTGATCCAATCTAGCGTGCGATGAATTGATGTGAAAACGCGAGAATCGGCAGTGAAGGGTTTTCAAGCTGGGATTGTGGCAATCGAGCTGAGAAAAAGTAGAGCACAAGGTCGCAATGTACCTGGAGATCTCTGTTGGAGGCACACAGCTGAGAAACATCACAAGGGGTCCGAAACCTGGCTAGTTATTGACAGGTGAGCAAAGTCGCAATGAAAGCGGTGTTTAAATGAACGTGAAATGTTTGTTGCAAACAAAGCAAGATGGCAGTGTAAATGAGTCCGGAAGGAAATGCAAAATCGTGTCAGGAGCGTCTGTAATGCACTAGGTTCGCGATCAATGGTGTTGACGCCGAAAGAAAAATGGGTTGAATAATAAGGATCTAGCACGTGAATTGATGTTGGTGCAGAAGTCTGACCTCGGGGAAGGCTTCAGATATTTTGTTGCAGAAGGTGGAGAGGCCGCACTCTGGTGGCTCCACTCATCAGAGCCCCCACTCCATTTCCACTCGATGTGCAGCCGCACAGCGCCAATCCCAGTGCGATGTCAATGAGGGGCTAGAGTGCGAGATCTGTATTTGCATGTCAGGGACATTATGCAACTATTGAAATGGTCCTGCCTTCCCCCGCTCATCTTCCCATTCACCAACACCGATTTACCACAGTGGTGAAGTAGGGTGAATCAACACTGCACGAATCAAAACATTAAAAAAGTGAAATGTATTTTATTTAACCAGATGAGATGAAAACTCCAAGAGCCCAGGATAACGTCTCATTTGCAAGTGACCTGGATCACCGAAATGTTCTTGACAATTAAAGTACTGAATAAATAAAATAGAAACCTCACCAAAACAATTTCGTCACGAAAAATCCGAAATACATTGAACTAAAATAAATGTTGAATGCGTCAATTGTCACCTCAATCGGCTCAAGTAGATTATAAATTTAGAATCTATCGTGACTCGCATTGGATTTGTGATCAAGTTTCCCGGCAAGAGCGGCCAGTGGCGTCTTCACGACAATAGTGAACATCACAGAGAAAGTCAAACTCAGTCACCCTCCTCCTTCTCATTATCAATCATCATTGTCACTGCATCCATCATCACCATTACCCCGCACGCATAAGGGATTCGTCTGAATGAGCGGACGCGCGGGATTGGTCAGATTTGCACACGGAGACACGATGAGTCGTGACGTGAATAAAGCAGGTCGATACATGATGATTGACATCCACAGCACAGGTGCAGACAATGATGAGTGACGTCACCAGCACAGGTGAATGCCGTAATTGGTGACGTCGCCAGCATAGGTGAGTATTTAAGTCCCACGCGAGAGGACTTTTGTGGTCGCTGGTGGTCTTTACATCCTGGTGAGTGCCGTCTCTTGGCGTCTTGAATGCGGCGGGACCCCGTGGAGACGGCATCCGTGGATTTGTCGCGTTGGTTCGAGATGGAGGCAGCTGCTCAAGTCTGGGTCCTGATTTGTTTAAAAAAGCCACTTAATCTCGCGGCTGTCTCCAGAAAGAAATATTCGTATTCTGTGGAGGGTTGCTCCTCTGAGTTAACCTGTGTAGATTGTATACGCGTGTGTAATTTGAGCGGTAGTGTAGCGGTTGGCGTGCTGGGATCATGAACTCGGTGACCCGAGTTCGGGTATTGGCCGAGTATCACAAAGTATTCTTCACCGTCCTGGGCCTTCCTTTGTTCGACTTGGCCGCCAAATGAAAACGTGATGTGGTTGTGAACTTTACTAAACGGACAAAGGTGGACGGGCGTAGTGCTGGCCAACCACCTCGTGTGGTGTGCTGGCCTTGAATAGATTCTCTCAAGTCTAAAGGTGATATGCGGGTGATTGTGATTTTTGTTTTTTGTTTCCTTCATCTTTGTAATGAGGTACGTGTTTTTAATTTAAGGAATCTCGTGATGCCTTCATCTGACGCCGCCATGGAGGATTTGAGCGCTGTCATGGACATCTTCGTGCGCGAGTTCTGCGCCAGCTGTGAAGGAGGCGCGGGGAGCATCTCCATGAGGAAGCACGTGCTGCAGAAACTGCTCGTGAAGCACATGCGGCCCTACCTGGCGGTGGGTTTCCAGCGGTCTTCGCGCGGCGGCGGCACCGCGCACGGGTTTCTTGAGCAGTTCGCGTCACCGGCTGCGTCTCATCACACAGCTGTTCGGCCCTGAGATCGCGCACTGCTGGAGCCCCACGGCCTGTAGCCGCGACGGCTCGAGCCGGCGCTCGGTTCCGTTGCTCGAGCGCGTGTCGCCACTGCGAGGGGTTGATTTTGACTGGGCTTTTAATGGCCACCATCGCACGTTTTTTGCTGCTCCTACAGCACTGAGCAGAGTTATTGGTGTATTGCCTGTAACAAACTGTCACTACTGCAGGGCGTCTGCCACCCGGATGAAGTGCGCAAGATCATGGGGGATCTTCACGAGAACCATGGCGCCAGCGTGGACTTCCAAGCGTTCATGGCCACGTGGACGCGGATTCTCGTGGCCGGCCATGCCCCGTTCCAGGAGCGCGTGTTCCTCACCAGGGGGCCCTGTGGTTCGCCCATTGTTGCCGATAAGCCAAAGTAAATGCCTTTAAAATTTGAATAAAATCTCTGGCAAACTGGTTGTTCCTGGTCTTGGTGAATCGTGCGTGTTAAGTTGGGAATCTGCGAGCAGTGGTTGTGGCTGACTCTTTTCGTGATGCAAATTTGGTTACGGGTAATGGCGGTGGGCTTAATGGAACTCCCTAGGTTTGTTGGCCACAAAGAGCAACGAGCATGCATTATCCTCACAGATGTTTGAAATCTGCCGTGTACCGTTTCAAAACAGGTCTGTTTTGGGTATCAGTTGACACCCATTTGCTCTCCGAAAACGGGTACATCCCTGAAATGTATTTTATTCTAGACAAATAGGTGTAACGTGTCGGTTCAAGATGTTTGAGATCTTGGAAAGAAAATGGAATATTACATTTCCAGTCTCACGCCTGACGAGTGATTTAGAAGGAATGTTTTCTGCCGGTGTGCTCATTGAGGCTAAACATGTGAATTGATGTGAAAACGCGAGAATCTGCAGTGAATGCCCTCAAAGCTGAGCTCGTGGTAAACGAGCTGAAAAAGTCACGCATCAGGTCGCTATGCAACTGGAGATCTCTGCTCGAGGCATACAGCTGGGAATCCTCACAATGTTTAATAAAGCTGGCTAGTTATTGAGAGCAGAGCGAACGCAATAGTGAAAGGTGGTTAAATTAACGGAGTGGTTTTTGGAAAACCGAATTTGGTGATCAACTTATTTAAAAAACGTTTTTAAACCAACGGTTTTGTTTAAAAGTGCACAAGTTAAAATAAAACATTTTCAGCTGTCGCCAGCTGATCAGCATATTATTTTACAATTGTAACAAAAATAAAACCGTGGGGCGTGCCTTTGATATTTTTATGCATAATTAGTCGATTTAGAATTTTTGAGTTGGATCAAAGTTTGTTTGCATGATACAATGTATGTCAAAATTATTTCAAATCATTTTTAGTAAATGGGAAAATGTTGATGAACAGGACCCTGCGGGGTGGGCTGGTAGGAACGAATAACCAAAGAATATAAACACACTGTATTATTACACTTGTTTAGCCAGGAAAGCCCCACTGAGTCTAAAGGTTTTTGTAGGGTCCTGCCAAGTGTTTGCAGTAGGGGGCGATGTTGCTACACCGAATCGGACGATACGAAGGGAGTGTGAGGCCTAGTTCTAGGCTTTAAGCCTAGCTGTAGGCGTTAGGCCGCTGTGAGTTAATTTGTAATTTAAATGTTTTACTTATTTATGTAAAAGCTTTAAATGTAAATGTTTCTATTTAAAAACATCAGGGAATGTAACATTGTTAAACATTAAATCACTTGCACACACGCGGGGGTACGATACGAAGGGAGAGTGATAGGCGTAGTTCGAGGCTTTAGGCCTAGTTGTAGGCTTTAGGGTGCTGTGAGTAAAAAATTAATTTAAAAGTTTTAATTATAAAATTTTCATTTAAAAGTTTTAATTAAAAGCTATCTCAGGGAATTATAAGGGAATGTTACTTGTTTAGCCAGGAAAGCGTCACTGAGTTTAAAGGTTTTTGTAGGGTCATGCCAAGTGTTTGCAGTAGGGGGCGATGTTGCTACACGGTCGGACGGACGGACGGTCGGACGGACGATATAATCTATTGTAGGCTGGTCCACTTCGTTCCTACCAGTAAAATTTTACAATTACAAGTGTTTTGAGTAGAATTCTTAATTCCGTATTACTTGCTCTTTCTACTCGTATCCGTGTTGAACTGCTTTTTCAACGGTTTTATTTCAAGGGTTATATTTAACTTCACTTGTGTTTGTCGTGGTCAAATCTTGTAATGAAACGTTAGTCTACTTCCTGTTGTCCAATCAATTCCAAATTTTGCACACATACTCAGATCCGGTGACGATGCATGCCTGAATGAAAATCGGCATCAATTAATACATTAATTGCCTCCTTTCAAGCAATTACAATTAAAAATGTCAAGCATTTTTAATGGTAACTATTTTAGCTATTTCTGCATTTTTTATTTTCCTATCATAATCAAGTCGACATGTGCGTTTCAATTGCTTCAAATACTTATTACTTATATTGTTACGTTTTCACTTTTCATAAGCAAAATTTGCTCATCAAGATTTGCAGATCAATGGTGACCTTTATATTATAATTTCATACTAGGCTTTTTATTATTGATACGTGATATTACATATACCCGCATATTCTCCATTGCCTAGAACCTTACACCTTACCTTTTTCTAGTGATATCAGACACCGCTCCCTTCATATTGTGATACTTTAATTTACAAAGGAACGCTACAAGCCATTTCATATTATACTTTGTTCCAACTCTTCAAAACCTAAATACTTGAATTTTAGCATAGAATAGTTTTGATGATTACAAACGTGCTACTAACACATCAAGCCATCTCAACCAAGTACCATCATGAGATTGATAATAGCAAATAGAGATAGCCCCGCTATATTCTTCGAAATCTTACAGTATTTTATTATGCTATTGAGTACCATTTGATAATGACTTTCTTTAGCTATTCTTGGTCGTCGATTAAGATAATAGTGATATTAAAACAAGACTCGATTCGCGTGATCCCCGCGCATTGCACACTCCCACACCGTCATGGGCTGTCGTGCTCGCGTGAGTCGTGGCGAGTATTTGGATGATCCTGCTCGCCATCGACCTCATGGGCATTGTTACACGTTGTTGGTGGGAGATGTTGATTGTGGGGATCTCGAACGGCGCGATTATTGGTTCGTCCATTCATTTGTTTCCAGTGTGTATATATATTGTACAGTTGGGTTGGGTAATTAATTGCGTTGTTATGTTGTTGGAGCACACTTGTTGTTATGTTCTGTATGATTATACGTCGGTTGCTTACTTGGGGGGGAGTTGGAAGCCGGGATGGCTGGTAGCTATGGAGGGGGGTGGGAGTGATGTAGTGACAGTGATTGTCACTGTGTGGTGCCGGGCTTACTTAGCCATGGCGGATAATGTGTTGTCATTGTGGGCAGCCCGGTTAAGGGGTGTAGTACCAGCCCTAGCGGGGCTTGGGTGAGTGCTGGTCAGCGCGGAGGCACCGTGAGCAGTGTGTGGTGCGGGCTCCCGGTGAGGGAGCGAGAGGGAGCGTCAGCCAGCCAGGGTTATGTTGGGGCATTATACGCTAGTTGACCTGCTGACACGTGACTGGATGATATTGGAGGAGGGCCACCGGTGGACGGGAGCCACTGGGCGGTCACGTGGTCTAGAAGAGCTCTCGGGAACCTTCGAGAAAGAGCTCGAGAGATCTGGAAGGTGGGCGGGGCGAAGGGTGGAGCCAGCTCCAGCCCAGGGGGATATAACGGGCGCCCCGTGAGAAGCTCGGGGTTCTTCGTGTGCTGGTGAGAAGAAGATCCACGTCGGGGAGATGAAGCCTTGAGCCACGCGGTCTGGGACCAAGCTTGTGGTCCGGGCCGGGATTGCAAACCGTGTCTATTTCTTACTCTTAGGTTTTTTTCGGTAAAGTCACGTAGGTAAAAGTAAATAAATAATAAAAATGTATAACAAAATTATAGAAATAATAATAGAAATAAAATAATAAATCACCACGTTTCGGTGGCAACACAAGTCTCCGTCGTCAGTTGGGACTGTCACAGCTGAATTTACTGTATTAAGTGTATGAATCCTTGCACTCACGAAAGCTTCAAATCTAGAACGTGTCTAGTTCTGCCATAGCATGGTTAGATGGGCATTCGAGACCCGAGTGTAGATTGTGCTATGTTGTGTTCAGTTGCGGAATAAATAGTGTTGCTCCCAAGATAACGTCTGTAACTCAGTTGGACTCACTACATATGTATTTACGTCACCACAGGTGTGTATGGAATAAATTATCTGCGATTTCCCCGTTTTTCAGGCATTTCTGGTCGTTTTCCCTTCGAATTCGTTATGGGATTGCAGAACGGGGCCTCTTTATACAATCCCTAGATTTCGATTCAAAGCTTTCATGACTGCAGGGATTCATATTCTTGGTTCTTTCTGTAAAGTCACGTAGAAGGGAAATAATAAAATAAAAATAAAACAATAAAATTCTCACGACGTTTCGATTGCAACACAAGCAATCATCATCAGGTGTGAAATCCACAGCAAGAAAATTGGAAAAAGTGGCGTTTTTTTCTTAACGTTAGCACCACGGACAGCAACTGGCGGTTGTTCAGACGGACGAGTCCATCTATGCTCGGAACAAAGGAGGGGGGAGAGAAGGATAATGGAATGCGGTCTGAAAGTCACTGTAAGCGTGAACACAATCAATTAAGACCCGAAATGGTTTATCACATCCTTCCAATGATTGCTAAGCCAGAAACCATCTTCTCGGTTGAAATTGTCTCTGTGTTTGTATATGTGGATAGCCTCATGAACGAATCTCTCATGGTAGCCAAATGGCTTGCAGATAACCTCTGTCTTGGAGAAGTCAATGTCATGTGAGCCCACTGAATTATAACAGTGGTCTGCCACGGCTGAGGAGTTAGTCCTACCGTGTTTTAGGTCTGCTTTATGTTCACGGATGCGGTCCGAGACATGTCGTTTGGTTTCTCCAATGTAACTGCTACCACAGAGGCAACTGAGTTTGTAGACGCCAGGGTACCGTATGTCTGGAATCACATCCTTTACAGACGGGACCATATCATGGATTTTATGTACTGTGTTGAATCAGATGAACCAAGTCTTCAATGACTGCGATGGTGTCAGGTACAGGAACTTTGGTGAATAAGGAGACCACATCAAAACTATTTGATGTGGAAAACTATTTTTTTCACACTTGATTGTGTTGGCGAGTTTAAACAGGAGTCCTTAGCACCAGACTGTGTCGTATCCAGAGGACAAGCCTATGAAAGCCTATGGTGCAATGTAAAGCGATGGGAAACTGGTTCCCTATCATTTTTACATTGGCCAATTTTAATATATAGAGAACCGGTTCCTATAAAAAGTCTACGTGCCAATGTGAAGGGATCAGAAACTGTTTCCCATAGGAAGTCTATGGGGCAATGTTAAGAGATAGGGACACACGAAATCATGCCAGCAGCAGCTGTAATGCACTCGACTTTTACATTACGCTGGGCTGATGATGTTGATAACGGTGTTGGTGATGATTTGTGATGTTGATGATGAGTGATTACGCCAAAGGAGAAGTGCGTTGGGTAATGTGGATCTGGCACGTGGGTTCACCGGAGTCGGACCTAAGGATGGTTTCAGAAATGTTGCTGCTGAAGGCGGAACACAGAGAGACCGCGCTCAGGTTGCGATGTTCCCGGCAGCTCCGGTGGCTCCACTGCTCAGAGCGCTTCTCCATTTCCACTCGAAGTGTAGCCGCTCAGCGCCAATCCCAGTGTGGTGTCCATGAAATGGGCTAGGGAGGGCGAGATCTGTGTTCATATTGTAGGGATATGACGCGACAACTGAAAGGATCCTACCTCCCCTGCCCCTCATCACATTCACCAATATCGACTTTCCACAGTGGGGAAGTATTGTCAATCAACAGAGCACGAATCAAAACATTAGAAAAATGAAATGTATGTTTTAAACAAAATCACATGAAAACTCCAAGAGAACAGGATAAACTCTGATTTGCAAGTGACATGGATCACCGAAATTGCAAGAAATAACAAAGTACTGAATAAATCAAATCGCAATCTGACCAAAAAACTGCGTCACGAGAAATCCAAAATATATTGCACTAAAATAAATGTTGAATGAGTTATTTGTCGCCTCGATCGGATCAAATAGATTAAACATTGTAAAGCTATTGTGACACGCATTGGATTTGTGATCAAGTTTCCCGGCAAAAGAACGGTGAGTGGCGTCTTCATGATAATAGTGAACATCACAGAGAAAGACGAACTCAGCCAACCTCCATAATATAGTTTTTGGGGTTAGATCGCGTAAATATATAAATGTGTCGTTTAAACCCGTCACCACCCGACACAGCCAACTAGTAAGGGTTGTCACGTAAAGAGAACGTGTCAATTCGTCACTAGTACAACACACCGGTGTGTTGGAGAGCCAAGAAACAACATTTACAATCTGAGTTCGACGTTTCGCCAGTAATTACAACTAGCTTCATTCCAGCCAACCTCCTTCTCGTCATCTTCATCGTCACTGCTGCCATTATCACCATCGTCTGAATGAGCGTATGCACGGGATTGGTCACATTCGCACACGGAGACTCGATGAGTCATGTGACGTCAATAAAACAGTTCGCTACAATGATGATTAGCATCACACAGCACAGGTGCACACAATGATGAGTGACGTCTTCAGCACAGGTGAAGGCGGTAATTGGTGACATCATCAGCACAAGCGAGGATTTAAACGGCAGCGCGAGAGGTGATTTGGATTCCGTGGTTTATCGTCGTCTCTGTTGTTACGCTTTTACATCGCGGTGAGTGCTTGGCTCTTGGCGTCTTGAATGCGGAGGGACCTCGTGGAGTTCGACCTCCGAGGATTTTTTTTGCGTTGGTTCGAGATGGAGGCAGCTGCTCAAGTCTGGGTCCTGATTTATTAAGCCACATAGTCTCGCGACTGTCTCCTGAAAGAAATCTTCGTCTTCTGTGGCAGGTTGCTCCTCTGCGTTAACCTGTGTAGATTGTATACGCGTGTGTAATGAGCGGTAGTGTAGCGGTTGGCGTACTGGGATCATGAATCCGGTGACCCGCGTTTGATACGCCGCCATCGCCTGCAGAGTATTCTTAACCAGTCCTGTGCTTTACTTTGGTCGACTTGGCCGCCAAATGAAGATGGTGTGGTTGTAAACTTCACTACTTGGCAAACAAAGGTGGAGGGGGTAGTGCTGGCCAACCACCTCGGGTGGTGTGCTGGCCTTGAATATATTCTCTCAAGTCTAAAGGTGATGTGGGTGTTTTTTTTGCATGTTTACTTCTTCGTTGTGTAATGAATATACGTGATCATTTTAAAGAATCTCGTGATGCCTTCATCTGCTGCCGCCATGGAGGATTTGAGCGCTGTCATGGACATCTTCGTGCCTGAGTTCTGCGCCAGCTGTGAAGGAGGCGCGGGGAGCGTCTCCATGAGGAAGCACGCGCTGCAGAATCTGCTCGTGAAGCACATGCGGCCCTACCTGGCGGTGGGTTTCCTGCGGGCTTAGCGCGGCGTCGGCACCGCGCACGGGTTTCTTGAGCAGTTCGCGTCGCCGACTGCGTCTCATCGCACAGCTGTTCGGCCCTGAGATCGCGCACTGCGGGAGCCCCACGGCCTGTAGCCGCGAAGGCTCGAGCCGGCGCTCGGGTGCATGGATCGAATGCGCGTAGCCACTGCTAGGGGTTGCTTGTGACCTGGGCTTTTAATGGCCACCATAGCATTTTGATTGCTGCTCCTACAGCACTGAGTATATTTATTGGTGCATTGCCTGTAACAAACTGTCACTACTGCAGGGCGCCTGCGACCCGGATGAAGTGCGCAAGATCATGGGGGATCTTCACGAGAACCAAGGCGCCAGCGTGGACTTCCAGGCGTTCATGGCGACGTGGACGAGGATCCTTGTGGCCGGCCATGCCCCGTTCCATGAGTGCGTGTTCCTCACCAAAGGGCCCTGTGGCTCGCCCATTGTTGCTGATAAACCAAAATAGATGCCTTTTTAAAATATGAATAATGAAATCGCTGGCAAACTGGTTGCTCCTGGTCTTGGTGAATCGTGCGCGTCAAGTTGGGAATCCGCGAGCTGTGGCTGGCTCTTCTCGTGATGCAAATTTTGTTACGGGCAATGGCGGTGAGCTTAATGACACTGCCTGGGTTTGTTGGCCCGAATAAGAGCAACGAGCAGGGCATTATCCGCACAGGTGTTTGGCGAAATAGGCCTTTGTACTGTTTCAAAACAGGTCCGTTATGGGTGGCACTTAACACACAGTTATTCGCTCTCCGAAAACTGATTCATCCTTTGAATTTATTTTATTCTATACAAATAGGGGTAAAATAGTGCAATATTAAAGTTTCCAATCTCACGCCTGACGAGTGATTTGGAAGGAATGTTTTCTTTCGGTGTGCTCTTTGAGGCTAAACATGTAATTTCTTGGAAAGCAATTACGATGTAACCTTGTCACAGCCCTGGCAGACTGAGAAAGCCTTTGGCTCCATTTAAATTAGAGAGGTTCTCGAACCTCTTGGCAAGGGGCTAAGCTGACGATGTGCAGATAGACGCTATTGATATTTGAGGGAAATCGCACTTTAACCAAAGTTGTTCACCGGTATTAGAATGTTTTCCGAAACTTTGGTGGAAACAAAGGGATAGAGGGGAGTAACCGCCTTTAGTAGTTGGTAATCAAAGTTACCGTGCGATGGGAATTGATGTGAAAACGCGAGAATCGGCAGTGAAAGCCCCCAAAGCTGAGCTCGTGGTTAACGAGCTGAAAAAGTCACGCATCATGTATCTATGTGTAGTGGTGATACGCGCTGGCAGTAGGGATCGTGGGGTAGCGCGTGGTGATTGGCTGTGTGTTGGTGATGCGCGCTAACGGTGAGGGATCGTAGGTCAGCATGGGGTCATGGGTTACGTAATGGTGATTGACTGTTGGTGACGCGCGCTGACAGTGATGGATCATGTGGCAGCGCGTGGTGATTGGTTATGTGCGCTGACACAAGCTGGAAGAAGGGATCGTGTGGCAGCGCGTGATGATTGGTCGACTAGGGTGGGTGCTCACATCGCGGTCCGCATAGGCTCTGTCTCCTTGGAGCGGAGGGCTATATAAGGCGGTGCGCGCGGGCGCTCGGAGTTGTTGGTGACCAGTGAAGACGGAAGATGGAGCAGGAAGAGATAGGGCCCTGAGACACCTAGTCCCGCTGTCCTTGTAAGGACCGGGGCCCTGTGTGGCTCAGAGGCTGGATCTTGGGACCCGGGGGCCGGATGTCCGTGTGAGGACCGGGCAGCGGGACCCAGTGGTCGTAACCCATACCCAAGCTGGGGTGGGTCTAGAGGTTCCCCCGGATGCTACGGGGCTGGAATGCCCGTGTGTGTGTAGCCGGGTGGAACGTGTATGCTTGAGCTGTAGTAACCACACGTGTCGGGTGGAACGTGTAGCGTGAGCTGTAATAACCACACGTGTCGGGTGGAACGTGTAGCGTGAGCTGTAGTGACCACACGTGTTATTGTGGCAACCAAGTGTTAATAAAGTGTGTTACCCGTCGAGTGGTCTCCCGCCGTAGTTTACTATACTACATATGCACCTGGAGATCTCTGCTCGAGGCACACAGCTGGGAAACATCACATAGATTACGAATGAAAGGTGACCGAAGTCACAATATTGAACACGTATAACCCGTAAAAACAAAGTTTTTCACTATAAATCCTTTATATGCGTGGCGGCTAGAGTCCTCTCGTCCTCTGGCTTGAGATGGCTGCCACCTATGGGTCAGATGATTGCATGCCACCATTAAGCAATTGGTAATTAAATATAATATTTTTGTCTTAAAAAGTGTAAAATTTTGGAAAAAAATTTCACGACCATTGTCACGCACAACGAGTCTGTGTGCAAAATGTCAGCTCGATTGGATCACGGGAAGTGGGTTAAAAAACGACCGAAAGATTTGCACGGTCGTAAGCGCGCAAGTTAACTTAATATAAAGGATTTAATAATATATTCGCCTGTGGAGGACGCAGGGATCGATCCTGCGACCTTTGGCATGGGAAGCGAGGGCGCTACCAACTGCACTACTCCGCCACGGCCTGTGGAGGTGTCACGCTCTGGGCTCCTACACTGTGACGTTCAGCCAAAGCCATGAATGAGTTCTATTTGAATAAATGTAAAATAAATGTTTCTTGCCTAAAAAGTGTAAAATTTAGGAAAACATTTTCACGAACATTAATTGTCACGCACAACGAGTCTGTGTGGAAAATGTCAACTCGATTGGATCACGGGAAGTGGGTTAAAAAACGACCGAAAGATTTGTACGGTCATAAGCACGCAAGCAAGCAAGTGAACTTAATATTAAGGATTTAATAAAGGATTTAAAAATATATTCGCCTGTGGAGGACGCGGGGATCGATCCTGCGACTTTTGGCATGGGAAGCGAGGGCGCTACCAACTGCGCTACTCCGCCAGGGCCTGTGGAGGTGTCACGCTCTGGGCTCCTACACTGTGACGTTCAGCCAAAGCCATGAATGAGTTCTATTTGAATAAATGTAAAAAAAATTATTCGCCTGTGGAGGACGCGGGGATCGATCCCGCGACCTTTGGCATGGGAAGCGAGGGCGCTACCAACTGCGCTAAACCGCCACGGCCTGCGGAGGTGTCACGCTCTGGGCTCCTACACTGTGACGTTCAGCCAAAGCCATGAATGAGTTCTATTTGAATAAATGTAAAATAAAAAAATTTTGCCTAAAAAGTGTAAAATTTTGGAAAAAATGTTTCACGAACATTAATTGTCACGCACAACGAGTCTGTGTGGAAAATGTCAGCTCGATTGGATCACGGGAAGTGGGTTAAAAAACGACCGAAAGATTTACACTGTCGTAAGCAAGCAAGCAAGCGAACTTAATATAAAGGATTTAAAAAGGTGTGGAATGTTTGTTGCAACAACAAAAAACAATGTGGCAGTTTAATGAGTCCTGCAGGAAACGCAAAATCGTGCCAGCAGCGTCTGTAATGCACGCGGGTTCTCATTTCGGTAAGTTCGCGATGAATGTTGATGACGCCGAAGGATAAATGGGTTGAATAATGCGGTTCTGGCACGTGAATTGGTATGGGTTCCGGAGTCTGACCAAGGGGAAGGTTTCAGACATTTTGTTGCTGAAGGCTGAAAGTCGAGAGGCCGCGCTCTGGTGGCGCCACTGCTCAGAGCCCCATTTCCACTCGATGTGCAGCCGCATGGTGCCAATCCCAGTGCGGTGTCTGAGGGGCTAGAGTGCGAGATCTGTCTGGATTTCAGGGACATTAGGCAACTACTCAAATGGCCCAGCCTTCCCCTACCCCTCATCCCATTCACCAACACCGATTTACCACAGTGGTGAAGGATGGTCAATCATCAATTTAAATGTCTTTTGCTTAACCAGATGCGATGAAAAATCCAAGAGACCAGGATAAAGTCTAATTTGGAAGTGACCTAGATCAGCTAAATAACAATAATAATAATAATTAAAGTACAGAATAAAGCAAACAGTAATCTCACCAGAAACAACTGCGTCATTCACCAACACCGATTTACCACAGTGGTGAAGTATGGTGAATCAACACCACACGAATCAAAACATTAGAAAAGTGAAATGTATTTTATTTAACCAGATGAGATGAAAACTCCAAGAACCCAGGATAAAGTCTCATTTGCAAGTGACCTGGATCACCGAAATGTTCTTGTCAATGAAAGTACTGAATAAATAAAATAGAAATCTGACCAAAACAATTTCGTCACGAGAAATCCAAAATACATTGCACTAAAATAAATGTTGAATGCGTTACTTGTCGCCTGAATCGGCTCAAGTAGATTAATTTAGAAGCTATCGTGACTCGCATTGGATTTGTGATCAAGTTTCCCGGCAAGAACGGTGAGTGGCGTCTTCACAACAATAGTGAACATCACAGAAAAAGTCAAACTCAGCCACCCTCCTCCTTCTCATTATCAATCATCATTGTCACTGCATCCATCATCACCATTACCCCGCACGCATAAGGGATTCGTCTGAATGAGCGGACGCGCGGGATTGGTCAGATTTGCACACGGAGACTCGATGAGTCATGTGACGTGACTAAAGCAGGTCGATACGATGATGATTGACATCCACAGCACAGGTGCAGACAATGATCAGTGACGTCACCAACACAGGTGAATGCGGTAATTGGTGACGTCGCCAGCATAGGTGAGTATTTAAGCCCCACGCGAGAGGACTTTTGTGGTCGCTGGTGGTCTTTACATCCTGGTGAGTGCCGTTTCTTGGCGTCGTGAATGCGGCGGGACCCCGTGGAGACGGCATCCGTGGATTTGTCGCGTTGGTTCGAGATCGAGGCAGCTGCTCAAGTCTGGGTCCTGATTTGTTTAAAAAAGCCACTTAATCTCGCGGCTGTCTCCAGAAAGAAATATTCGTATTCTGTGGAGGGTTGCTCCTTTGAGTTAACCTGTGTAGATTGTATACGCGTGTGTAATGTGAGCGGTAGTGTAGCGGTTGGCGTGCTGGGATCATGAACTCGGTGACCCGAGTGCAGGTATTGGCCGAGTATCACGAAGTATTCTTCACCAGTCCTGGGCCTTGCTTTGGTCGACTTGGCCGCCAAATGAGACGGTGTGGTTGTGAACTTTTCTAAAAGGACAAAGGTGGACGGGCGTAGTGCTGGCCAACCACCTCGTGTGGTGTGCTGGCCTTGAATAGATTCTCACAAGTCTAAAGGCGATATGCGGGTGATTGTGGTTTTTGTTTTTGTTTTTTGTTTCCTTCATCGTTGTAATGAGGTACGTGTTCATTTAAAGAACCTCGTGATGCCTTCGTCTGCTGCCGCCATGGAGGATTTGAGCGCTGTCATGGACATCTTCGTGCGCGAGTTCTGCGCCAGCTGTGAAGGAGGCGCGGGGAGCATCTCCATGAGGAAGCACGTGCTGCAGAAACTGCTCGTGAAGCACATGCGGCCCTACCTGGCGGTGGGTTTCCAGCGGGCTTCGCGCGGCGGCACTGCGCACGGGTTTCTTGAGCAGTTCGCGTCACCGACTGCGTCTCATCGCACAGCTGTTCGGCCCTGAGATCGCGCACTGTGGGAGCCCAACGGCCTGTAGCCGCGAAGGCTCGAGCCGGCGCTCGAGTCCGTTGCTCGAGCGCGTGTAGCCACTGCTAGGAGTTGATTTTGACGGCTTTTAATGGCCACCATCGCACGTTGATTGTTGCTCGTACAGCACTGAGCAGAGATATTGGTGTATTGCCTGTAACAAACTGTCACTACTGCAGGGCGCCTGCCACCCGGCTGAAGTGCGCAAGATCATGGGGGATCTTCATGAGAACCAAGGCGCCAGCGTGGACTTCCAAGCGTTCATGGCCACGTGGACGCGGATTCTCGTGGCCGGCCATGCCCCGTTCCATGAGCGCGTGTTCCTCACCAAGGGGCCCCGTGGCACGCCCATTGTTGCTGATGAACCAAAATAAATGCCTTTAAAATATGAATAAAATCTCTGGCAAACTGGTTGTTCCTGGTCTTGGTGAATCGTGCGTGTGAAGTTGAATCGGCGAGCAGTGGTTGTGGCTGGCTCTTTTCTTGATGCAAATTTGGTTACGGGCAATGGCGGTGGGCTTAATGGTACTCCCTAGGTTTGTTGGCCACAAAGAGCAACGAGCATGTATTATTCTCACAGATGTTTGGCAAAATCGGCCTATGTACTGTTTCAAAATAGGTCTGTCTTGGGTAGCACTTAACACCCATTTGCTCTCCGAAAACAGGTACATCCCTGAAATGTATTTTATTCCAGACAAATAGGTGCAACGTTTCCGTTTAAGATGTATGGGATCTTGGAAAGAAAATGCAACATATAAATTTCCAGTCTCACGCCTGGCGAGTGATTTAAATGGAAGGTTTTCTTCCGGTGTGCTCATTGAGGCTAAACCTGTGAATTGATGTGAAAACGCGAGAATCTGCAGTGCATGCCCCCAAAGCTGAGCTCGTGGTAAACGAGCTGAAAAAGTCACGTATCAGGTCGCTATGCAAATGCAGCACCAGTCCGGCAGAATCCCGGCTGAGTCCTGCCGAGAAGGAACACGTTCAATCGGCCGTCAATGACATGCTGACGGCCGACAGCATTTCACCCTCATCCAGTCCGTGGGGAGCACCTATCGTTCTGGTTAAAAAGCAAGACAGGTCCTTGCGATTTTGTGTAGATTTCCGTCGCCTGAATAAAATCTCCGTGGCCGACGCGTATCCGCTCCCCAGAATGGACGAGTCCCTGGACGCATTGTCCGGGACGCGGTATTTTTCTACACTTGACTTACTGTCGGGATTCTGGCAGCTGCCACTCGACGATGAGTCTAAACCTAAGACAGCATTCCGGACCCCAGGGGGCCTGTTCCAGTTTAATCGGTTGCCCATGGGACTCCACTCCGCTCCCGCGACGTTTCAGCGCCTTATGGAATTGGTTTTGTCGGGTCTGCAATGGGATACTTGCTTAATTTATCTTGACAATGTCATTGTTTTCAGTAAAACCTTTGAGGAACACCTCCAGCGATTAAGAGGGGTGTTCTTGCGGATGCGTTCGGCTAAGTTAAAGTTTAAACCGGCGAAATGCCACCTTCTGCGGAAATCCGTAAGGTACTTGGGCCACATTGTCGATTCTTCGGGGATCTCCACCGATCCCGCGAAGACGAACTGTGTCAGTTCATGGCCAACGCCCATGTCGGTTTCTGAGGTCCGCAGCTTCATTGGTTTTGCGTCATACTACCGCCGATTCGTGGAGCATTTCGCCACCATTGCCAAACCCTTGCACGCTCTAACAGCCAAAGGAGTCAGGTTTCGATGGGGGCCAGAGGAGGAGGCCGCGTTCTGCTCCCTTCGGGACGCCTTGGTGGGTGCCCCGCCCTTACGTTACCCTGACTTTACGAGTCCCTTCTTGCTGGATACTGATGCTAGTAACACGGGCATTGGGGGGGTGCTCTCACAGGTCGTTGGGGGAGTTGAACGGGTGGTCGCCTATGGTAGCAGGGTTTTGTCGCCTGCGGAACAGCGCTACTGCATCACCCGTCGCGAGTTGCTGACTATTGGTTTTTTTGTGCAGCAATTTCGACCTTATCTCTATGGCCGTCATTTTACGGTCCGGACGGACCACGCGGCGCTTCAGTATTCATTGAGGGTCGCCCAACCCTCGGGCCAATTGTCACGGTGGTTGGAAGTCCTCCAGGACTATCAATTTACGACCACTTACCGTAAGGGGTTGCGCCACTCCAACGCGGATGCCCTGTCGCGGTTGTTGCCTAGTCCTGAATGTGCGTGCTTGATAGGGTCGGCGGGCTGTAAACCGCCAGGTGCTGTGCCCGAGAGTGAGTTGGTCGCGGCCATGAATGCGCCGATGGTTGACGTTCCCGCTACCCCTGCGGGCGGGGACTCGCTACTCTCACTGTCTCTCGTTGAGTGGGGCCGACTCCAGATGGCTGACAGCTCCCTGCTCGCGTTGCGTCGTAGGGCGGGGGTCCCGAGGAGGGTCGAACACGGGCTGGCTCCTGGCTGCTCAAGCAGGGCCTGCTAATGAGGTGGGACAATATGTCCCGGCGGCACGCACTCGTCGTGCCTTCCGCTATGCGGGGCAAAGTTGTTTTGGCCGCACACGAACGCCTCTTACATCTGGGGGTAAACAAAACGCTTGCTCTGCTCCAGCGTGACTATTATTGGCCGGGGATGGGGAGCGATGTGGTCAATATACTGAAGGGGTGTGTGAATTGCGCCAAACGGAAACCACCGCCCGTTGCGCCAAATCCACCGCTGCAGTCTATTCAGGTCTCGCGCACCAACGAGCTCGTTGCGCTGGATATTTTGGGGCCTTTTCCTGTCACGCCTAGGGGTAACAAGTACCTGTTGGTTGGTGTGGAATACTTTACCCGATGGCCTATGGCGTGGCCACTCGCCAACCAGTCAGCGGCGGCCGTGGCGGACGCTTATGTCCAAGGCTACGTCTTGGACAAGGGGGCTCCCGAACGCTTGCTGACCGACCAGGGAAAGAATTTTTCGAGTAAATTGCTGCAGGAGGTGTGCGACCTTTTGGGTACTAAAATGGTGCGTACCTCCCCGTACCACCCACAGACTGACGGGATGGTGGAGCGACTCCACAGGACTTTAACCTCCATGTTGTGCCAGCAGGTGTGCGAGGCACAGGTTGACTGGGACTTGCAGGTCCCGGGGGTCCTCGCCGCGTATAGAATGGCCCCCCATGCAGCTACGGGGTTTTCCCCATTTTATCTGATGTAAGGTCGAGAGGCCGATCCGCCCATGGAGACTCAGCTGGGACTTTCCGTGTCACGGCCTAATTCCAAATTGGCCGACCATATTAAATTTAACATTGCTAAACTCGCCGAGGCACGGGAGGCCGCATGGCTTAATTCGAGATCTCGGCAAGTCGCCAACGAGCGCTTGCCAGCACAGAAGGTGTCCGTGCACGATTGGAAACCGGGCGATAGGGCCTGGCTGCACTGCCCTCATGCACCTTTGGCTACGGCGCCTAAATTGTTGAGGTCATGGCGGGGACCCGTGGAGGTCGTGCGGGTTGCACGCCCCCAGTGTGTTCAGATAAAATGGGGAAAGCGCCGGTGGTACGTTCACCCCTCCCGACTGAAACCGTTCTCGCCACCATATGGCCTTCCTTTGTGTCGTGATGACCGAGCATGTGATGTGACCGACGACCCGGGGAGGGAAATTTCTTCGCCTGATCCTCACATGTTTTCGCCTGATCCGCTCCCAGGTGTCTTGGAACTGACGGCTGCCGACCACCGGTGAGGGATCGTAGGTCAGCGCGGGGTCATGGGTTATGTGATGGTGATTGGCTATGTGTTGGTGACGCGTGCTGACAGTGATGGATCATGTGGCAGCGCGTGGTGATTGATTATGTGCGCTGACACAAGCTGGAAGAAGGGATCGTGTGGCAGCGCGTGATGATTGGTCGACTAGGGTGGGTGCTCACATCGCGGTCCGCATAGGCTCCGTCTCCTTGGAGTGGAGGGCTATATAAGGTGGTGCGCGCGGGCGCTCGGGGAGTTGTTGGTGACCAGTGAAGACGGAAGACGTAGGAGGAAGAGATAGGGCCCTGAGACACCTAGTCCCGCTGTCCTTGTGTCGTGGTCAAGGTTGACACCAAGGTTGACACAGGTCACACAAGCTAGGGGAGAGGTACGTACTGGTCTGGACCGGTCCGGACCGGCAGGGACGAGAGGTGGTTGGAACCGCTCTGAGGGGAGGGGGCTGGCGAGAGCCAGGGCCCCGAGACACCCCCGCCCCTCAGAGAGAGGAGATATAAGACGGCTCCCGGAGAGCGGAGGGGGTCAATCTCAGGAGAAGCTGAAGGAGGTGCGGCCGGAGATCCTGGACCCCCAAGCCTCGAGGATGCCGCCCCGCTGGGACTGAGTGGGCTGAGTAGCTATAGGCTAGGGAAGGAGAGTAACTGGGTAGCTGTAGGCTAGGGAAGGGGAGTAAGGAGAAGAGAGCCGGAGGCTGTACCTCCCTAGGTTGTGTGGTTGGGCTGTTCCCCCAGTGAGTCCGGAGGACTAGTGTTATTGGAATAAAAGCGTGTGGCCTCTACGAAGTCTCTGCCTCATTCAAGAATACTACAACTGGTGTTAGAAGCGGCCAACGAACCTCGCCAACATGGAAACAAGACAGAAAGCGCTCACCAGGGGCCAGGAGAAGGACGTCGAGGGCGACGCTGAGCCGGAGTCGGGAGCGCCATTTCCGGGGGACGGGTCTGCAGGGGCGGGCTCGGGTTCTCCGGGGCCCTCCAGGAGTCCGCCGACGTCGGGATGGGCGATCCAGTCGGCCCATGCCCGGCTGGCCGATCTCCTCCATGCCGCTGCCTCCATCCTCGACGAGCTCACGCTGGGGGGAGCGGGAGCACCGGGTGGAGAACCAGGCCGGAGGATGGGACGGGTTCCCGCCGAGAAACGCGCCATTCCCGCGCAAAATTTTGACATCGCCTCCGGAGGGGGAAACGTCACTTCCGCTGGGAATGCGGCCGCCGGAGATGACGTCACTTCCGCCGGGGGGGTCACCGCTTCCGGGGGAAATGACGTCACCCGCCCAGGAGGTCATGGGGCACAGGTGACTCGCGTCACATCCGGCATCGGCGGCCTTACATCGGGAGAAGCAGAGTTTTCGGGTAGGTGCCCGCCGATTTGGTCGGATATTTTGCCGCCGGAAGATGCTTCAAATACTGCACTTGGGACGCTGCTGTCTTCAAGGGGGGACTACATCCCGGCGCTGCAACAGCGCTTGCCTTCGCTGCAGGTTTTCGCGGCAAAGGGGGGGGACTGGGCTGCTTTTTCACGCCGTTTCGTGGCAAATGCCGAGACGGCTGGGTGGTCTGCCGACATCGCTCTCCGAGCCCTGCCTTCCACCTTGGACGACGTGGCCTTGGCCACGTTCCTCCTTATTCCACGGAGGGAGCGCTCCACCTTGCAGGAGGCCCTCAATCGGATGGCCTTAGTGTATGGACCTCCATCCGAAACAAGACATCGTTTCGCCAGTCGGAGGAGGGAGGCGGATGAGACACCCCTCGCCTATCAGAGTGCACTGATGGCGTTGGCTCAAGCGGCCTATCCTCGAATGGACGATGTGGGCCTGGACTCCATAGTGCTTGAGAAGTTGCTGCTGCTGGCTCGGGAACTGAGGATTGCCGTCCACGTCAAAGATGAAGCTAACCTTTCCTCGCTGGGGGCGGCACATTACTTACACACAGAGTTGCTCCTCCAGCGGGATGGGCAGGTGGCGGCGTGCGCCGCTGCAAGAGTTGACGAGGTCCCGGATACCCAGGCCTTCGCGTCGCAGCGGGCCGCCAGTTGGAGGGGGGCCGACCGGCCTCGCCAAGGGGAAACCCGGAGGAGACACGGATCCCCGCGGGCGTGGGCTCGCGTCACGTGCTACAACTGTGGCCAGCTGGGTCACCTGGCATCGGGTTGCCCAGCACCCCGGCGCCGAGCTCCGGGTCGTCCACCATCGTCCGCCCGTCCACCGGCCGCTCCACAAGAACCCCAGGCATGTCGCGACACCTCACGCACACGGTCCCTGCCCGCATCTCATACACCGCATACACCGCCAATCGGCGCGCCACTAAATCGCGTTGCGTTGAGGGGGGGGGAGCGGAACGCGGCTGATGTTCGGGGGCCACTTCGCGCTGTTCAGTGGTCCGAGTTGGCCCACAGGGTCGTGGCCGCGGCGACGGGCTCGTCGGTTATTCTCGGGGATATTGAGGGAATTCAATTTCGATTGCTGGTCGATACGGGAGCTTCGGCTACTATAATTTCAGACCTCATATACAACGTGTTACCAAAGAGATGTCAGGCACTCACCCCGTTCTCCGTCCCTTGCTTTGCGGCGAATGGGGGTTCCCTGGGGATTATTGGCCAAATAACTGCACAAATTTGTATTGGCGACATTAAATTATCTGGTCCCGTTTTGGTTTCCGATGCCTTGGCCGTTCCCTGTTTGTTGGGTACGGACTTCTTGGGGAGGATGCCCATCAAAATTTTAATTGACAAAGGCTGCATCGAGCTTCCTTCGGGCCGCCGGATGGCGTTTCTGCCCTCACCAAACCGGCTGCGCACAGCTTGCACGACTGTTCCGGCTATGGCGTCTGAAACCGTGCGGATTCCGCCGGGTGCGCAGATGCTAATACCGCTTCAGTTACGCAAACCACTGGAGGCAGACGCTACGTCGGGGGTTTTGTTGTCTCCTTCCAATACGACCGAGCGAGGGTTGGACCTGGTGGGTGCACAAACGCTTGTGCCTAGAGATGGACAGCCCTTCATTCAGGTGCTGAATGCGGGGTTGCGGACGAAGGTCGTGCACCGAGGGGCTGTCATTGCACATGCGTCGCTGCCGCTGCACACTGACTCCGTCGCGGCTCATGTCGGTGAGGCACCGGCGTTCGGGACGCAGGTGGGTGTCGATGAGGCATGGATGGATTCTCTCTGTTCAGGGGCTGAAAATATTTCAGAGTCACAAAGATTAAAGCTGCGCATGTTGCTTCGTGAATTTCCCGATGTTTTTAGCAAACACAAATTCGATGTTGGGTGCACTAATCTATTGAAACACCACATTGATACGGGAGATTCCGCTCCCATTCGGCAAAATCCGTTCCGATTGAGTCCGGCAGAGAAGGAACATGTCCGGTTGGCAGTGAATGACATGCTTGCCGCTGACATTGTGGCTCCCTCCAACAGCCCATGGGGTGCGCCGATTGTGCTTGTTAAAAAACATGATGGCAGTTTGAGGTTTTGTGTGGATTTTCGGAAGCTTAACAAGGTTTCGCTGGCGGACGCGTATCCGCTCCCTCGCATGGACGAGTCGCTCGATGCCTTGGCGGGGGCACGGTATTTTTCAACCTTGGACCTTTTGTCGGGGTTTTGGCAACTGCCCTTGGATGACGCTTCCAAACCTAAGACCGCGTTTCGTACGCCACAGGGCCTTTATCAGTTCAATCGGTTGCCCATGGGATTGCACTCAGCTCCAGCGACGTTCCAGAGATTGATGGAACTGGTCCTCGCTGGCCTGCAGTGGGACTCTTGTCTTATATATCTGGACGACGTGATTATTTTCAGCCGTACGTTTGAGGAACATCTGGACAGACTGCGGGCTGTATTTCTCAGAGTGCGATCGGCTAACCTTAAATTTAAGCCTCAGAAATGTTTTCTGTTGCGTGAATCGGTGCGGTACCTCGGCCACGTTGTCAGTTCTACGGGTATAGCCACCGATCCTGCTAAAACTGACTGTGTAAGAACGTGGCCCACGCCCACGTCTGTGGGGGAAGTCCGCAGCTTTATAGGCTTTGCGTCCTATTACCGCCGGTTTGTTGAGGGGTTTGCGACGATCGCCAAACCCCTTCATGCTCTGACGGCTAAGGGGGCTAAATTCCATTGGGGGGAAGAGGAAGACAGGGCGTTCATGGCGCTTCGCGATGCCCTTGTCCGAGCTCCTCCCTTATGCTATCCCGATTTCACATTGCCCTTCATCCTGGACACCGATGCCAGCAATACCGGCATCGGCGCGGTGCTTTCGCAGGTGGTCAACGGGGTCGAACGGGTCGTTGCCTACGGCAGTAGAGTCCTGTCTCCGGCAGAACAACGTTATTGCGTCACCCGCCGTGAACTGCTCGCGATTGTCGTGTTTGTTCAACAATATCGACCGTACCTATACGGTAGGCATTTTACGGTTCGTTCAGATCACGCCGCGCTACAGTATGCGTTGAAAATAGACCAGCCGTCCGGCCAGCTGTCACGTTGGCTTGAGGTCCTACAGGACTACACGTTCACGGTGGTGTACCGGAAGGGGACACAACATTCAAACGCGGATGGCTTGTCACGCCTCCCTCCGGGTGATGGGTGCGCGTGTTTTATGGGCTCGGGGAGATGCAAATCGGCCACGAGTACCGCTCCGGCTTCCCCCTTGGCGGCGGCAGCAGGGGTGGTCGATGGGGAACCTGTCACCGAGGGGGACTCACAGGTGTTGGTCGCTCGCGACTCGCTCCTCGATCTGCCTCTGGACGAATGGGGACGGTGCCAGATGGAAGACAATTCCCTCCTCAGGTTACGCCGTCGTGCGGAGAGAGGGGGAGATTGTCAGGGAAGGGTAGGTACTGTCAGCTTGCGGGAGGGTCTCCTCATGTCATGGGACGCCAGCTCGGGGCGTTACAAAATCGTCGTCCCCACCGCTCTGCGGGGCAGGGCCGTGTGGGCGGCGCACGAACGCATCCTGCATTTGGGTATTCACAAAACGCTCGCTACACTGCAATTGGATTTTTTTTGGCCGGGAATGGCGCGCGATGTCGCCGACCTTTTGAATAGTTGCACGCAGTGTGCGCGGCGGAAACACCCGGCTAGGGCGGCTTGCCCACCCCTTCAGTCCATTCAGGTGTCCCGGGTTAACGAGCTGGTGGCCCTTGACATTCTGGGTCCCTTCCCTGTCACCGCTCGGGGTAATAAGTACCTGCTGGTTGGGGTTGAATATTTCACCCGTTGGCCTATGGCCTGGCCCCTCCCCAACCAGTCGGCGGCAGCCATTGCGGAGGCGTTTCTCCAGGGCTACGTCCTGGATAAGGGCGCCCCGGAACGGCTGCTAACCGACCAGGGAAAGAACTTTTCGTCCAATCTTCTGCGGGAGGTTTGTGACCTTTTGTGCACGCAGAAGGTCCGGACTTCCCCCTACCACCCGCAGACCGATGGTATGGTCGAACGTCTACACCGGACCATTACCTCTATGTTGTGTCATCAGGTAGACGACACACAGTTGGATTGGGACCTGAGGATTCCCGGAGTTCTGGCCGCATATAGGTTGGCGCCTCACGCGGCCACGGGCTATTCGCCCTTCTACTTAATGTACGGCAGGGATGTCGACCCCCCCATGGAGGTGCAATTGCGGGTCCAGTCGGCGGCGTCTCGCTCGAAACTGTCCGAACACGCTCAGTTCAATATTCGGAAGTTGGTCGAGGCGAGGGTGGCCGCGCAGGAAAATTCCAGGGCAAGGCAACGGGCCAATGAGCGTCTGTATGATCGCCGGGTTACGGGGTATAAATGGGCGGTAGGGGATAAGGCGTGGCTGCACTGCCCGCAGGTGCCGCTGTCAACGTCATCGAAATTGCTGCGGCCCTGGCGGGGGCCGGTCGACATTATTCGGGTCGTTCGGGACCAGTGTGTTAGGGTCGCGTGCGGACGGCGTTCTTGGTACGTGCACCCCTCGCGCCTGAAGCCCTATGTCACACCACGCACTCACACATCTTCATCTCGCAGGGGCCGGCCGCGTGACGTGTCCGGCAGGTTGGGGGAAGGGCCTCGCGACCCCCTTGTTGTTCCGACACCCCCTGCCACTCTTTCGGATGCTGCAGGTGTGAGTCCACCTAGGGTGGCCTCACCGGAGGAGCGGGAAGCGAGCCGGCCGCCTGTCCAGCAGGAAGACGGCTCGCGGGCTTTGTCCCCGGGGCCTCGGGACGTGCCGGACGCCCGTCATTTGGGCCCTCCTGACCCTCCGCAAGGAACGCTGGCCTCTGGCGATGGACCCGCCACACGGACTCGTTCGAAGGGTCTCAGGTTCTCCTGAGACCTGTCGCAGACACACTGCCTCCTCGCGGAGCCTGGGTGTTCGAGTCACCTTGTTCGTTGGTGTGGTGTGTCCGCGGTGTTCTTGTGTACAGGGGGGTTGGGGTAAATTATTGGGGACGGTTGTGGTTGCTGTTCTGTTGTTGTTACTGTTGTGTTGAGGCTCACGCATTGTTCTTGTCGTGTTCAGAATTCCTGGTTCGCGAGTTAGGGTTGGGATGTGGATAGTGATGCAGCCGGGACGGCTGCGTGCTGTGTAGGGGGGGGTGATGTCGTGGTCAAGGTTGACACCAAGGTTGACACAGGTCACACAAGCTAGGGGAGAGGTACGTACTGGTCTGGACCGGTCCGGACCGGCAGGGACGAGAGGTGGTTGGAACCGCTCTGAGGGGAGGGGGCTGGCGAGAGCCAGGGCCCCGAGACACCCCCGCCCCTCAGAGGGAGGAGATATAAGACGGCTCCCGGAGAGCGGAGGGGGTCAATCTCAGGAGAAGCTGAAGGAGGTGCGGCCGGAGATCCTGGACCCCCAAGCCTCGAGGATGCCGCCCCGCTGGGACTGAGTGGGCTGAGTAGCTATAGGCTAGGGAAGGAGAGTAACTGGGTAGCTGTAGGCTAGGGAAGGGGAGTAAGGAGAAGAGAGCCGGAGGTTGTACCTCCCTAGGTTGTGTGGTTGGGCTGTTCCCCCAGTGAGTCCGGAGGACTAGTGTTATTGGAATAAAAGCGTGTGGCCTCTACGAAGTCTCTGCCTCATTCAAGAATACTACACTTGTAAGGTCCGGGGCCCTGTGTGGCTCAGAGGCTGGATCTTGGGACCCGGGGGCCGGACGTCCGTGTGAGGACCGGGCAGCGGGACCCAGTGGTCGTAACCCATACCCAAGCTGGGGTGGGTCTAGAGGTTCCCCCGGATGCTACGGGGCTGGAATGCCCGTGTGTGTGTAGCCGGGTGGAACGTGTAGCTTGAGCTGTAGTAACCACACGTGTCGGGTGGAACGTGTAGCGTGAGCTGTAATAACCACACGTGTCGGGTGGAACGTGTAGCGTGAGCTGTAGTGACCACACGTGTTATTGTGGCAACCAAGTGTTAATAAAGTGTGTTACCCGTCAAGTGGTCTCCCGCCGTAGTTTACTATACTACATATGCACCTGGAGATCTCTGCTCGAGGCACACAGCTGGGAAACATCACAATGATTACGAATGAAAGGTGACCGAAGTCACAATATTGAACACGTATAACCCGTAAAAACAAAGTTTTTCACTATAAATCCTTTATATGCGTGGCGGCTAGAGTCCTCTCGTCCTCTGGCTTGAGATGGCTGCCACCTATGGGTCAGATGATTGCATGCCACCATTAAGCAATTGGTAATTAAATATAATATTTTTGTCTTAAAAAGTGTAAAATTTTGGAAAAAAATTTCACGACCATTGTCACGCACAACGAGTCTGTGTGCAAAATGTCAGCTCGATTGGATCACGGGAAGTGGGTTAAAAAACGACCGAAAGATTTGCACGGTCGTAAGCGCGCAAGTGAACTTAATATAAAGGATTTAATAATATATTTGCCTGTGGAGGACGCAGGGATCGATCCCGCGACCTTTGGCATGGGAAGCGAGGGCGCTACCAACTGCACTACTCCGCCACGGCCTGTGGAGGTGTCACGCTCTGGGCTCCTACACTGTGACGTTCAGCCAAAGCCATGAATGAGTTCTCTTTGAATAAATGTAAAATAAATGTTTCTTGCCTAAAAAGTGTAAAATTTAGGAAAAATTTTTCACGAACATTAATTGTCACGCACAACGAGTCTGTGTGGAAAATGTCAACTCGATTGGATCACGGGAAGTGGGTTAAAAAACGACCGAAAGATTTGTACGGTCATAAGCACGCAAGCAAGCAAGTGAACTTAATATAAAGGATTTAATAAAGGATTTAAAATTATATTTGCCTGTGGAGGACGCGGGGATCGATCCTGCGACCTTTGGCATGGGAAGCGAGGGCGCTACCAACTGCGCTACTCCGCCAGGGCCTGTGGAGGTGTCACGCTCTGGGCTCCTACACTGTGACGTTCAGCCAAAGCCATGAATGAGTTCTATTTGAATAAATGTAAAAAAAAATATTCGCCTGTGGAGGACGCGGGGATCGATCCCGCGACCTTTGGCATGGGAAGCGAGGGCGCTACCAACTGCGCTACTCCGCCACGGCCTGCGGAGGTGTCACGCTCTGGGCTCCTACACTGTGACGTTCAGCCAAAGCCATGAATGAGTTCTATTTGAATAAATGTAAAAGAATTTTTTTTTGCCTAAAAAGTGTAAAATTTTGGAAAAAATGTTTCACGAACATTAATTATCACGCACAACGAGTCTGTGTGGAAAATGTCAGCTCGATTGGATCACGGGAAGTGGGTTAAAAAACGACCGAAAGATTTACACTGTCGTAAGCAAGCAAGCAAGCGAACTTAATATAAAGGATTTAAAAAGGTGTGGAATGTTTGTTGCAACAACAAAAAACAATGTGGCAGTTTAATGAGTCCTGCAGGAAACGCAAAATCGTGCCAGCAGCGTCTGTAATGCACGCGGGTTCTCATTTCGGTAAGTTCGCGATGAATGTTGATGACGCCGAAGGATAAATGGGTTGAATAATGCGGTTCTGGCACGTGAATTGGTATGGGTTCCGGAGTCTGACCAAGGGGAAGGTTTCAGACATTTTGTTGCTGAAGGCTGAAAGTCGAGAGGCCGCGCTCTGGTGGCGCCACTGCTCAGAGCCCCATTTCCACTCGATGTGCAGCCGCATGGTGCCAATCCCAGTGCGGTGTCTGAGGGGCTAGAGTGCGAGATCTGTCTGGATTTCAGGGACATTAGGCAACTACTCAAATGGCCCAGCCTTCCCCTACCCCTCATCCCATTCACCAACACCGATTTACCACAGTGGTGAAGGATGGTCAATCATCAATTTAAATGTCTTTTGTTTAACCAGATGCGATGAAAAATCCAAGAGACCAGGATAAAGTCTAATTTGGAAGTGACCTAGATCAGCTAAATAACAATAATAATAATTAAAGTACAGAATAAAGCAAACAGTAATCTCACCAGAAACAACTGCGTCATTCACCAACACCGATTTACCACAGTGGTGAAGTATGGTGAATCAACACCACACGAATCAAAACATTAGAAAAGTGAAATGTATTTTATTTAACCAGATGAGATGAAAACTCCAAGAACCCAGGATAAAGTCTCATTTGCAAGTGACCTGGATCACCGAAATGTTCTTGTCAATGAAAGTACTGAATAAATAAAATAGAAATCTGACCAAAACAATTTCGTCACGAGAAATCCAAAATACATTGCACTAAAATAAATGTTGAATGCGTTACTTGTCGCCTGAATCGGCTCAAGTAGATTAATTTTGAAGCTATCGTGACTCGCATTGGATTTGTGATCAAGTTTCCCGGCAAGAACGGTGAGTGGCGTCTTCACAACAATAGTGAACATCACAGAAAAAGTCAAACTCAGCCACCCTCCTCCTTCTCATTATCAATCATCATTGTCACTGCATCCATCATCACCATTACCCCGCACGCATAAGGGATTCGTCTGAATGAGCGGACGCGCGGGATTGGTCAGATTTGCACACGGAGACTCGATGAGTCATGTGACGTGACTAAAGCAGGTCGATACGATGATGATTGACATCCACAGCACAGGTGCAGACAATGATCAGTGACGTCACCAACACAGGTGAATGCGGTAATTGGTGACGTCGCCAGCATAGGTGAGTATTTAAGCCCCACGCGAGAGGACTTTTGTGGTCGCTGGTGGTCTTTACATCCTGGTGAGTGCCGTTTCTTGGCGTCTTGAATGCGGCGGGACCCCGTGGAGACGGCATCCGTGGATTTGTCGCGTTGGTTCGAGATCGAGGCAGCTGCTCAAGTCTGGGTCCTGATTTGTTTAAAAAAGCCACTTAATCTCGCGGCTGTCTCCAGAAAGAAATATTCGTATTCTGTGGAGGGTTGCTCCTTTGAGTTAACCTGTGTAGATTGTATACGCGTGTGTAATGTGAGCGGTAGTGTAGCGGTTGGCGTGCTGGGATCATGAACTCGGTGACCCGAGTGCAGGTATTGGCCGAGTATCACGAAGTATTCTTCACCAGTCCTGGGCCTTGCTTTGGTCGACTTGGCCGCCAAATGAGACGGTGTGGTTGTGAACTTTTCTAAAAGGACAAAGGTGGACGGGCGTAGTGCTGGCCAACCACCTCGTGTGGTGTGCTGGCCTTGAATAGATTCTCACAAGTCTAAAGGCGATATGCGGGTGATTGTGGTTTTTGTTTTTGTTTTTTGTTTCCTTCATCGTTGTAATGAGGTACGTGTTCATTTAAAGAACCTCGTGATGCCTTCGTCTGCTGCCGCCATGGAGGATTTGAGCGCTGTCATGGACATCTTCGTGCGCGAGTTCTGCGCCAGCTGTGAAGGAGGCGCGGGGAGCATCTCCATGAGGAAGCACGTGCTGCAGAAACTGCTCGTGAAGCACATGCGGCCCTACCTGGCGGTGGGTTTCCAGCGGGCTTCGCGCGGCGGCACTGCGCACGGGTTTCTTGAGCAGTTCGCGTCACCGACTGCGTCTCATCGCACAGCTGTTCGGCCCTGAGATCGCGCACTGTGGGAGCCCAACGGCCTGTAGCCGCGAAGGCTCGAGCCGGCGCTCGAGTCCGTTGCTCGAGCGCGTGTAGCCACTGCTAGGGGTTGATTTTGACGGCTTTTAATGGCCACCATCGCACGTTGATTGTTGCTCGTACAGCACTGAGCAGAGATATTGGTGTATTGCCTGTAACAAACTGTCACTACTGCAGGGCGCCTGCCACCCGGCTGAAGTGCGCAAGATCATGGGGGATCTTCATGAGAACCAAGGCGCCAGCGTGGACTTCCAAGCGTTCATGGCCACGTGGACGCGGATTCTCGTGGCCGGCCATGCTCCGTTCCATGAGCGCGTGTTCCTCACCAAGGGGCCCCGTGGCACGCCCATTGTTGCTGATGAACCAAAATAAATGCCTTTAAAATATGAATAAAATCTCTGGCAAACTGGTTGTTCCTGGTCTTGTTGAATCGGCGAGCAGTGGTTGTGGCTGGCTCTTTTCTTGATGCAAATTTGGTTACGGGCAATGGCGGTGGGCTTAATGGTACTCCCTAGGTTTGTTGGCCACAAAGAGCAACGAGCATGTATTATTCTCACAGATGTTTGGCAAAATCGGCCTATGTACTGTTTCAAAATAGGTCTGTCTTGGGTAGCACTTAACACCCATTTGCTCTCCGAAAACAGGTACATCCCTGAAATGTATTTTATTCCAGACAAATAGGTGTAACGTTTCCGTTTAAGATGTATGGGATCTTGGAAAGAAAATGCAACATAAAAATTTCCAGTCTCACGCCTGGCGAGTGATTTAAATGGAAGGTTTTCTTCCGGTGTGCTCATTGAGGCTAAACCTGTGAATTGATGTGAAAACGCGAGAATCTGCAGTGCATGCCCCCAAAGCTGAGCTCGTGGTAAACGAGCTGAAAAAGTCACGTATCAGGTCGCTATGCAAATGCAGCACCAGTCCGGCAGAATCCCTTCCGGCTGAGTCCTGCCGAGAAGGAACACGTTCAATCGGCCGTCAATGACATGCTGACGGCCGACATCATTTCACCCTCATCCAGTCCGTGGGGAGCACCTATCGTTCTGGTTAAAAAGCAAGACAGGTCCTTGCGATTTTGTGTAGATTTCCGTCGCCTGAATAAAATCTCCGTGGCCGACGCGTATCCGCTCCCCAGAATGGACGAGTCCCTGGACGCATTGTCCGGGACGCGGTATTTTTCTACACTTGACTTACTGTCGGGATTCTGGCAGCTGCCACTCGACGATGAGTCTAAACCTAAGACAGCATTCCGGACCCCAGGGGGCCTGTTCCAGTTTAATCGGTTGCCCATGGGACTCCGCTCCCGCGACGTTTCAGCGCCTTATGGAATTGGTTTTGTCGGGTCTGCAATGGGATACTTGCTTAATTTATCTTGACAATGTCATTGTTTTCAGTAAAACCTTTGAGGAACACTTCCAGCGATTAAGAGGGGTGTTCTTGCGGATGCGTTCGGCTAAGTTAAAGTTTAAACCGGCGAAATGCCACCTTCTGCGGAAATCCGTAAGGTACTTGGGCCACATTGTCGCTTCTTCGGGGATCTCCACCGATCCCGCGAAGACGAATTGTGTCAGTTCATGGCCAACGCCCATGTCGGTTTCTGAGGTCCGCAGCTTCATTGGTTTTGCGTCATACTACCGCCGATTCGTGGAGCATTTCGCCACCATTGCCAAACCCTTGCACGCTCTAACAGCCAAAGGAGTCAGGTTTCGATGGGGGCCAGAGGAGGAGGCCGCGTTCTGCTCCCTTCGGGACGCCTTGGTGGGTGCCCCGCCCTTACGTTACCCTGACTTTACGAGTCCCTTCTTGCTGGATACTGATGCTAGTAACACGGGCATTGGGGGGGTGCTCTCACAGGTCGTTGGGGGAGTTGAACGGGTGGTCGCCTATGGTAGCAGGGTTTTGTCGCCTGCGGAACAGCGCTACTGCATCACCCGTCGCGAGTTGCTGACTATTGTTTTTTTTGTGCAGCAATTTCGACCTTATCTCTATGGCCGTCATTTTACGGTCCGGACGGACCACGCGGCGCTTCAGTATTCATTGAGGGTCGCCCAACCCTCGGGCCAATTGTCACGGTGGTTGGAAGTCCTCCAGGACTATCAATTTACGACCACTTACCGTAAGGGGTTGCGCCACTCCAACGCGGATGCCCTGTCGCGGTTGTTGCCTAGTCCTGAATGTGCGTGCTTGATAGGGTCGGCGGGCTGTAAACCGCCAGGTGCTGTGCCCGAGAGTGAGTTGGTCGCGGCCATGAATGCGCCGATGGTTGACGTTCCCGCTACCCCTGCGGGCGGGGACTCGCTACTCTCACTGTCTCTCGTTGAGTGGGGCCGACTCCAGATGGCTGACAGCTCCCTGCTCGCGTTGCGTCGTAGGGCGGGGGTCCCGAGGAGGGTCGAACACGGGCTGGCTCCTGGCTGCTCAAGCAGGGCCTGCTAATGAGGTGGGACAATATGTCCCGGCGGCACGCACTCGTCGTGCCTTCCGCTATGCGGGGCAAAGTTGTTTTGGCCGCACACGAACGCCTCTTACATCTGGGGGTAAACAAAACGCTTGCTCTGCTCCAGCGTGACTATTATTGGCCGGGGATGGGGAGCGATGTGGTCAATATACTGAAGGGGTGTGTGAATTGCGCCAAACGGAAACCACCGCCCGTTGCGCCAAATCCACCGCTGCAGTCTATTCAGGTCTCGCGCACCAACGAGCTCGTTGCGCTGGATATTTTGGGGCCTTTTCCTGTCACGCCTAGGGGTAACAAGTACCTGTTGGTTGGTGTGGAATACTTTACCCGATGGCCTATGGCGTGGCCACTCGCCAACCAGTCAGCGGCGGCCGTGGCGGACGCTTATGTCCAAGGCTACGTCTTGGACAAGGGGGCTCCCGAACGCTTGCTGACCGACCAGGGAAAGAATTTTTCGAGTAAATTGCTGCAGGAGGTGTGCGACCTTTTGGGTACTAAAAAGGTGCGTACCTCCCCGTACCACCCACAGACTGACGGGATGGTGGAGCGACTCCACAGGACTTTAACCTCCATGTTGTGCCAGCAGGTGTGCGAGGCACAGGTTGACTGGGACTTGCAGGTCCCGGGGGTCCTCGCCGCGTATAGAATGGCCCCCCATGCAGCTACGGGGTTTTCCCCATTTTATCTGATGTATGGTCGAGAGGCCGATCCGCCCATGGAGACTCAGCTGGGACTTTCCGTGCCACGGCCTAATTCCAAATTGGCCGACCATATTAAATTTAACATTGCTAAACTCGCCGAGGCACGGGAGGCCGCATGGCTTAATTCGAGATCTCGGCAAGTCGCCAACGAGCGCTTGCCAGCACAGAAGGTGTCCGTGCACGATTGGAAACCGGGCGATAGGGCCTGGCTGCACTGCCCTCATGCACCTTTGGCTACGGCGCCTAAATTGTTGAGGTCATGGCGGGGACCCGTGGAGGTCGTGCGGGTTGCACGCCCCCAGTGTGTTCAGATAAAATGGGGAAAGCGCCGGTGGTACGTTCACCCCTCCCCACTGAAACCGTTCTCGCCACCATATGGTTTTCCTTTGTGTCGTGATGACCGAGCATGTGATGTGACCGACGACCCGGAGAGGGAAATTTCTTCGCCTGATCCTCACATGTTTTCGCCTGATCCGCTCCCAGGTGTCTTGGAACTGACGGCTGCCGACCACCGGCGACCGGATCCCCGCAGCACGGCCGGTTTTTCCAGGCCCGAACCGTGCCTTCCCGGGCTGCCAGAGGCACCGGACGGTCGACAGCGTCTCGTCCCGTACGACGGACCGGCCAGGCGGACTCGCGCTAGGTCGTGCAACTTTTCCTGACCGAATAAATGGGGTGGGGATGCGGGCCGACGTGGCCGGAGCGTCTCGTCACTACGTTTCCCGTCCGCTCGACCGCTTTATCACCCATTCAAGGAGCGTGCGGAAGGCGGATCGGTAGTCAAGGAGACACTGGACACGTTTTTTTTTTCGGAATAACTTTTATTGTGTTGCTCGTCGGTTTGTACATAGGTTGTTGTTGTGTTGTGTTGTGTTGTTGTTGTGTTACGGGGCACACTTGGGGAGTGGGGTTTTTTGTTGTTGTTTTGTTGTTGTTTGTCAGCCGGGCTTGCTGCGAGCTATGTGGGGGGGGGGGGTGATGTAGTGGTGATACGCGCTGGCAGTAGGGATTGTGGGGTAGCACGTGGTGATTGGCTGTGTGTTGGTGACGCGCTGACGGTGAGGGATCGTAGGTCAGCGCGGGGTCATGGGTTATGTGATGGTGATTGGCTATGTGTTGGTGACGCGCGCTGACAGTGATGGATCATGTGGCAGCGCGTGGTGATTGATTATGTGCGCTGACACAAGCTGGAAGAAGGGATCGTGTGGCAGCGCGTGATGATTGGTCGACTAGGGTGGGTGCTCACATCGCGGTCCGCATAGGCTCCGTCTCCTTGAGTGGAGGGCTATATAAGGTGGTGCGCGCGGGCGCTCGGGGAGTTGTTGGTGACCAGTGAAGACGGAAGACGGAGGAGGAAGAGATAGGGCCCTGAGACACCTAGTCCCGCTGTCCTTGTAAGGTCCGGGGCCCTGTGTGGCTCAGAGGCTGGATCTTGGGACCCGGGGGCCGGACGTCCGTGTGAGGACCGGGCAGCGGGACCCAGTGGTCGTAACCCATACCCAAGCTGGGGTGGGTCTAGAGGTTCCCCCGGATGCTACGGGGCTGGAATGCCCGTGTGTGTGTAGCCGGGTGGAACGTGTAGCTTGAGCTGTAGTAACCACACGTGTCGGGTGGAACGTGTAGCGTGAGCTGTAATAACCACACGTGTCGGGTGGAACGTGTAGCGTGAGCTGTAGTGACCACACGTGTTATTGTGGCAACCAAGTGTTAATAAAGTGTGTTACCCGTCAAGTGGTCTCCCGCCGTAGTTTACTATACTACATATGCACCTGGAGATCTCTGCTCGAGGCACACAGCTGGGAAACATCACAATGATTACGAATGAAAGGTGACCGAAGTCACAATATTGAACACGTATAACCCGTAAAAACAAAGTTTTTCACTATAAATCCTTTATATGCGTGGCGGCTAGAGTCCTCTCGTCCTCTGGCTTGAGATGGCTGCCACCTATGGGTCAGATGATTGCATGCCACCATTAAGCAATTGGTAATTAAATATAATATTTTTGTCTTAAAAAGTGTAAAATTTTGGAAAAAATTTTCACGACCATTGTCACGCACAACGAGTCTGTGTGCAAAATGTCAGCTCGATTGGATCACGGGATGTGGGTTAAAAAACGACCGAAAGATTTGCACGGTCGTAAGCGCGCAAGTGAACTTAATATAAAGGATTTAAAAATATATTCGCCTGTGGAGGACGCGGGGATCGATCCTGCGACCTTTGGCATGGGAAGCGAGGGCGCTACCAACTGCGCTACTCCGCCACGGCCTGTGGAGGTGTCACGCTCTGGGCTACTACACTGTGACGTTCAGCCAAAGCCATGAATGAGTTCTATTTGAATAAATGTAAAAGAAATTATTCGCCTGTGGAGGACGCGGGGATCGATCCCGCGACCTTCGGCATGGGAAGCGAGGGCGCTACCAACTGCGCTACTCCGCCACGGCCTGCGGAGGTGTCACGCTCTGTGCTCCTACACTGTGACGTTCAGCCAAAGCCATGAATGAGTTCTATTTGAATAAATGTAAAAGAAAATTTTTTGGCCTAAAAAGTGTAAAATTTTGGAAAAAATGTTTCACGAACATTAATTGTCACGCACAACGAGTCTGTGTGGAAAATGTCAGCTCGATTGGATCACGGGAAGTGGATTAAAAAACGACCGAAAGATTTACACGGTCGTAAGCAAGCAAGCAAGCGAACTTAATATAAAGGATTTAAAAAGGTGTGGAATGTTTGTTGCAACAACAAAAAACAATGTGGCAGTTTAATGAGTCCTGCAGGAAACGCAAAATCGTGCTAGCAGCGTCTGTAATGCACGCGGGGTTCTCATTTCGGTAAGTTCGCGATGAATGTTGATGACGCCGAAGGATAAATGGGTTGAATAATGCGGTTCTGGCACGTGAATTGGTATGGGTTCCGGAGTCTGACCAAGGGGAAGGTTTCAGTCATTTTGTTGCTGAAGGCTGAAAGTCGAGAGGCCGCGCTCTGGTGGCGCCACTGCTCAGAGCCCCATTTCCACTCGATGTGCAGCCGCATGGTGCCAATCCCAGTGCGGTGTCTGAGGGGCTAGAGTGCGAGATCTGTCTGGATTTCAGGGACATTAGGCAACTACTCAAATGGCCCAGCCTTCCCCTACCCCTCATCCCATTCACCAACACCGATTTACCACAGTGGTGAAGGATGGTCAATCATCAATTTAAATGTCTTTTGTGTAACCAGATGCGATGAAAAATCCAAGAGACCAGGATAAAGTCTAATTTGGAAGTGACCTAGATCAGCTAAATAACAATAATAATAATTAAAGTACAGAATAAAGCAAACAGTAATCTCACCAGAAACAACTGCGTCATTCACCAACACCGATTTACCACAGTGGTGAAGTATGGTGAATCAACACCACACGAATCAAAACATTAGAAAAGTGAAATGTATTTTATTTAACCAGATGAGATGAAAACTCCAAGAACCCAGGATAAAGTCTCATTTGCAAGTGACCTGGATCACCGAAATGTTCTTGTCAATGAAAGTACTGAATAAATAAAATAGAAATCTGACCAAAACAATTTCGTCACGAGAAATCCAAAATACATTGCACTAAAATAAATGTTGAATGCGTTACTTGTCGCCTGAATCGGCTCAAGTAGATTAATTTAGAAGCTATCGTGACTCGCATTGGATTTGTGATCAAGTTTCCCGGCAAGAACGGTGAGTGGCGTCTTCACAACAATAGTGAACATCACAGAAAAAGTCAAACTCAGCCACCCTCCTCCTTCTCATTATCAATCATCATTGTCACTGCATCCATCATCACCATTACCCCGCACGCATAAGGGATTCGTCTGAATGAGCGGACGCGCGGGATTGGTCAGATTTGCACACGGAGACTCGATGAGTCATGTGACGTGACTAAAGCAGGTCGATACGATGATGATTGACATCCACAGCACAGGTGCAGACAATGATCAGTGACGTCACCAACACAGGTGAATGCGGTAATTGGTGACGTCGCCAGCATAGGTGAGTATTTAAGCCCCACGCGAGAGGACTTTTGTGGTCGCTGGTGGTCTTTACATCCTGGTGAGTGCCGTTTCTTGGCGTCGTGAATGCGGCGGGACCCCGTGGAGACGGCATCCGTGGATTTGTCGCGTTGGTTCGAGATCGAGGCAGCTGCTCAAGTCTGGGTCCTGATTTGTTTAAAAAAGCCACTTAATCTCGCGGCTGTCTCCAGAAAGAAATATTCGTATTCTGTGGAGGGTTGCTCCTTTGAGTTAACCTGTGTAGATTGTATACGCGTGTGTAATGTGAGCGGTAGTGTAGCGGTTGGCGTGCTGGGATCATGAACTCGGTGACCCGAGTGCAGGTATTGGCCGAGTATCACGAAGTATTCTTCACCAGTCCTGGGCCTTCCTTTGGTCGACTTGGCCGCCAAATGAGACGGTGTGGTTGTGAACTTTTCTAAAAGGACAAAGGTGGACGGGCGTAGTGCTGGCCAACCACCTTCGTGTGGTGTGCTGGCCTTGAATAGATTCTCACAAGTCTAAAGGCGATATGCGGGTGATTGTGGTTTTTGTTTTTTGTTTCCTTCATCGTTGTAATGAGGTACGTGTTCATTTAAAGAACCTCGTGATGCCTTCGTCTGCTGCCGCCATGGAGGATTTGAGCGCTGTCATGGACATCTTCGTGCGCGAGTTCTGCGCCAGCTGTGAAGGAGGCGCGGGGAGCATCTCCATGAGGAAGCACGTGCTGCAGAAACTGCTCGTGAAGCACATGCGGCCCTACCTGGCGGTGGGTTTCCAGCGGGCTTCGCGCGGCGGCACTGCGCACGGGTTTCTTGAGCAGTTCGCGTCGCAGACTGCGTCTCATCGCACAGCTGTTCGGCCCTGAGATCGCGCACTGTGGGAGCCCAACGGCCTGTAGCCGCGAAGGCTCGAGCCGGCGCTCGAGTCCGTTGCTCGAGCGCGTGTAGCCACTGCTAGGGGTTGATTTTGACGGCTTTTAATGGCCACCATCGCACGTTGATTGTTGCTCCTACAGCACTGAGCAGAGTTATTGGTGTATTGCCTGTAACAAACTGTCACTACTGCAGGGCGCCTGCCACCCGGATGAAGTGCGCAAGATCATGGGGGATCTTCATGAGAACCAAGGCGCCAGCGTGGACTTCCAAGCGTTCATGGCCACGTGGACGCGGATTCTCGTTGCCGGCCATGCCCCGTTCCATGAGCGCGTGTTCCTCACCAAGGGGCCCCGTGGCACGCCCATTGTTGCTGATGAACCAAAATAAATGCCTTTAAAATATGAATAAAATCTCTGGCAAACTGGTTGTTCCTGGTCTTGGTGAATCGTGCGTGTGAAGTTGAATCGGCGAGCAGTGGTTGTGGCTGGCTCTTTTCTTGATGCAAATTTGGTTACGGGCAATGGCGGTGGGCTTAATGGTACTCCCTAGGTTTGTTGGCCACAAAGAGCAACGAGCATGTATTATCCTCACAGATGTTTGGCAAAATCGGCCTGTGTACTGTTTCAAAATAGGTCTGTCTTGGGTGGCACTTAACACCCATTTGCTCTCCGAAAACAGGTACATCCCTGAAATGTATTTTATTCCAGACAAATAGGTGTAACGTTTCCGTTTAAGATGTATGGGATCTTGGAAAGAAAATGCAACATAAAAATTTCCAGTCTCACGCCTGGCGAGTGATTTAAATGGAAGGTTTTCTTCCGGTGTGCTCATTGAGGCTAAACCTGTGAATTGATGTGAAAACGCGAGAATCTGCAGTGAATGCCCCCAAAGCTGAGCTCGTGGTAAACGAGCTGAAAAAGTCGCGTATCAGGTCGCTATGCAAATGCAGCACCAGTCCGGCAGAATCCCTTCCGGCTGAGTCCTGCCGAGAAGGAACACGTTCAATCGGCCGTCAATGACATGCTGACGGCCGACATCATTTCACCCTCATCCAGTCCGTGGGGAGCACCTATCGTTCTGGTTAAAAAGCAAGACAGGTCCTTGCGATTTTGTGTAGATTTCCGTCGCCTGAATAAAATCTCCGTGGCCGACGCGTATCCGCTCCCCAGAATGGACGAGTCCCTGGACGCATTGTCCGGGACGCGGTATTTTTCTACACTTGACTTACTGTCGGGATTCTGGCAGCTGCCACTCGACGATGAGTCTAAACCTAAGACAGCATTCCGGACCCCAGGGGGCCTGTTCAGTTTAATCGGTTGCCCATGGGACTCCACTCCGCTCCCGCGACGTTTCAGCGCCTTATGGAATTGGTTTTGTCGGGTCTGCAATGGGATACTTGCTTAATTTATCTTGACAATGTCATTGTTTTCAGTAAAACCTTTGAGGAACACCTCCAGCGATTAAGAGGGGTGTTCTTGCGGATGCGTTCGGCTAAGTTAAAGTTTAAACCGGCGAAATGCCACCTGCGGAAATCTGTAAGGTACTTGGGCCACATTGTCGATTCTTCGGGGATCTCCAGCGATTCTTCGGGGATCTCCAGCGATCCCGCGAAGACGAACTGTGTCAGTTCATGGCCAACGCCCATGTCGGTTTCTGAGGTCCGCAGCTTCATTGGTTTTGCGTCATACTACCGCCGATTCGTGGAGCATTTCGCCACCATTGCCAAACCCTTGCACGCTCTAACAGCCAAAGGAGTCAGGTTTCGATGGGGGCCAGAGGAGGAGGCCGCTTTCTGCTCCCTTCAGGACGCCTTGGTGGGTGCCCCGCCCTTACGTTACCCTGACTTTACGAGTCCCTTCTTGCTGGATACTGATGCTAGTAACACGGGCATTGGGGGGGTGCTCTCACAGGTCGTTGGGGGAGTTGAACGGGTGGTCGCCTATGGTAGCAGGGTTTTGTCGCCTGCGGAACAGCGCTACTGCATCACCCGTCGCGAGTTGCTGACTATTGTTTTTTTTGTGCAGCAATTTCGACCTTATCTCTATGGCCGTCATTTTACGGTCCGGACGGACCACGCGGCGCTTCAGTATTCATTGAGGGTCGCCCAACCCTCGGGCCAATTGTCACGGTGGTTGGAAGTCCTCCAGGACTATCAATTTATGACCACTTACCGTAAGGGGTTGCGCCACTCCAACGCGGATGCCCTGTCGCGGTTGTCGCCTAGTCCTGAATGTGCGTGCTTGATAGGGTCGGCGGGCTGTAAACCGCCAGGTGCTGTGCCCGAGAGTGAGTTGGTCGCGGCCATGAATACGCCGATGGTTGACGTTCCCGCTACCCCTGCGGGCGGGGACTCGCTACTCTCACTGTCTCTCGTTGAGTGGGGCCGACTCCAGATGGCTGACAGCTCCCTGCTCGCGTTGCGTCGTAGGCCGGGAGTCCTGAGGAAGGGTCGAACACGGGCTGGCTCCTGGCTGCTCAAGCAGGGCCTGCTAATGAGGTGGGACAATATGTCCCGGCGGCACGCACTCGTCGTGCCTTCCGCTATGCGGGGCAAAGTTGTTTTGGCCGCACACGAACGCCTCTTACATCTGGGGGTAAACAAAACGCTTGCTCTGCTCCAGCGTGACTATTATTGGCCGGGGATGGGGAGCGATGTGGTCAATATACTGAAGGGGTGTGTGAATTGCGCCAAACGGAAACCACCGCCCGTTGCGCCAAATCCACCGCTGCAGTCTATTCAGGTCTCGCGCACCAACGAGCTCGTTGCGCTGGATATTTTGGGGCCTTTTCCTGTCACGCCTAGGGGTAACAAGTACCTGTTGGTTGGTGTGGAATACTTTACCCGATGGCCTATGGCGTGGCCACTCGCCAACCAGTCAGCGGCGGCCGTGGCGGACGCTTATGTCCAAGGCTACGTCTTGGACAAGGGGGCTCCCGAACGCTTGCTGACCGACCAGGGAAAGAATTTTTCGAGTAAATTGCTGCAGGAGGTGTGCGACCTTTTGGGTACTAAAAAGGTGCGTACCTCCCCGTACCACCCACAGACTGACGGGATGGTGGAGCGACTCCCCAGGACTTTAACCTCCATGTTGTGCCAGCAGGTGTGCGAGGCACAGGTTGACTGGGACTTGCAGGTCCCGGGGGTCCTCGCCGCGTATAGAATGGCCCCCCATGCAGCTACGGGGTTTTCCCCATTTTATCTGATGTATGGTCGAGAGGCCGATCCGCCCATGGAGACTCAGCTGGGACTTTCCGTGCCACGGCCTAATTCCAAATTGGCCGACCATATTAAATTTAACATTGCTAAACTCGCCGAGGCACGGGAGGCCGCATGGCTTAATTCGAGATCTCGGCAAGTCGCCAACGAGCGCTTGCCAGCACAGAAGGTGTCCGTGCACGATTGGAAACCGGGCGATAGGGCCTGGCTGCACTGCCCTCATGCACCTTTGGCTACGGCGCCTAAATTGTTGAGGTCATGGCGGGGACCCGTGGAGGTCGTGCGGGTTGCACGCCCCCAGTGTGTTCAGATAAAATGGGGAAAGCGCCGGTGGTACGTTCACCCCTCCCGACTGAAACCGTTCTCACCACCATATGGCCTTCCTTTGTGACGTGATGACCGAGCATGTGATGTGACCGACGACCCGGGGAGGGAAATTTCTTCGCCTGATCCTCACATGTTTTCGCCTGATCCGCTCCCAGGTGTCTTGGAACTGACTGCTGCCGACCACCGGCGACCGGATCCCCGCAGCACGGCCGGTTCTTCCAGGCCCGAACCGTGCCTTCCCGGGCTGCCGGAGGCACCGGACGGTCGACAGCGTCTCGTCCCGTACGACGGACCGGCCAGGCGGACTCGCGCTAGGTCGTGCAACTTTTCCTGACCGAATAAATGGGGTGGGGATGCGGGCCGACGCGGCCGGAGCGTCTCGTCACTACGTTCCCCGTCCGCTCGACCGCTTTATCACCCATTCAAGGAGCGTGCGGAAGGGGGATCGGTAGTCAAGGAGACACTGGACACGTTTTTTTTTTCGGAATAACTTTTATTGTGTTGCTCGTCGGTTTGTACATAGGTTGTTGTTGTGTTGTGTTGTTGTTGTGTTATGGGGCACACTTGGGGAGTGGGGTTTTTTGTTGTTGTTTTGTTGTTGTTTGGCAGCCGGGCTTGCTGCGAGCTATGTGGGGGGGGTGATGTAGTGGTGATACGCGCTGGCAGTAGGGATTGTGGGGTAGCACGTGGTGATTGGCTGTGTGTTGGTGACGCGCTGACGGTGAGGGATCGTAGGTCAGCGCGGGGTCATGGGTTATGTGATGGTGATTGGCTATGTGTTGGTGACGCGCGCTGACAGTGATGGATCATGTGGCAGCGCGTGGTGATTGATTATGTGCGCTGACACAAGCTGGAAGAAGGGATCGTGTGGCAGCGCGTGATGATTGGTCGACTAGGGTGGGTGCTCACATCGCGGTCCGCATAGGCTCCGTCTCCTTGGAGTGGAGGGCTATATAAGGTGGTGCGCGCGGGCGCTCGGGGAGTTGTTGGTGACCAGTGAAGACGGAAGACGGAGGAGGAAGAGATAGGGCCCTGAGACACCTAGTCCCGCTGTCCTTGTAAGGACCGGGGCCCTGTGTGGCTCAGAGGCTGGATCTTGGGACCCGGGGGCCGGACGTCCGTGTGAGGACCGGGCAGCGGGACCCAGTGGTCGTAACCCATACCCAAGCTGGGGTGGGTCTAGAGGTTCCCCCGGATGCTACGGGGCTGGAATGCCCGTGTGTGTGTAGCCGGGTGGAACGTGTAGCTTGAGCTGTAGTAACCACACGTGTCGGGTGGAACGTGTAGCGTGAGCTGTAATAACCACACGTGTCGGGTGGAACGTGTAGCATGAGCTGTAGTGACCACACGTGTTATTGTGGCAACCAAGTGTTAATAAAGTGTGTTACCCGTCAAGTGGTCTCCCGCCGTAGTTTACTATACTACATATGCACCTGGAGATCTCTGCTCGAGGCACACAGCTGGGAAACATCACAATGATTACGAATGAAAGGTGACCGAAGTCACAATATTGAACACGTATAACCCGTAAAAACAAAGTTTTTCACTATAAATCCTTTACATGCGTGGCGGCTAGAGTCCTCTCGTCCTCTGGCTTGAGATGGCTGCCACCTATGGGTCAGATGATTGCATGCCACCATTAAGCAATTGGTAATTAAATATAATATTTTTGTCTTAAAAAGTGTCAAATTTTGGAAAAAAATTTCACGACCATTGTCACGCACAACGAGTCTGTGTGCAAAATGTCAGCTCGATTGGATCACGGGAAGTGGGTTAAAAAACGACCGAAAGATTTGCACGGTCGTAAGCGCGCAAGTGAACTTAATATAAAGGATTTAATAATATATTCGCCTGTGGAGGATGCAGGGATCGATCCCGCGACCTTTGGCATGGGAAGCGAGGGCGCTACCAACTGCACTACTCCGCCACGGCCTGTGGAGGTGTCACGCTCTGGGCTCCTACACTGTGACGTTCAGCCAAAGCCATGAATGAGTTCTATTTGAATACATGTAAAATAAATGTTTCTTGCCTAAAAAGTGTAAAATTTAGGAAAAATTTTTCACGAACATTAATTGTCACGCACAACGAGTCTGTGTGGAAAATGTCAACTCGATTGGATCACGGGAAGTGGGTTAAAAAACGACCGAAAGATTTGTACGGTCATAAGCACGCAAGCAAGCAAGTGAACTTAATATAAAGGATTTAATAAAGGATTTAAAAATATATTCGCCTGTGGAGGACGCGGGGATCGATCCTGCGACCTTTGGCATGGGAAGCGAGGGCGCTACCAACTGCGCTACTCCGCCAGGGCCTGTGGAGGTGTCACGCTCTGGGCTCCTACACTGTGACGTTCAGCCAAAGCCATGAATGAGTTCTATTTGAATAAATGTAAAAAAAATTATTCGCCTGTGGAGGACGCGGGGATCGATCCCGCGACCTTTGGCATGGGAAGCGAGGGCGCTACCAACTGCGCTACTCCGCCACGGCCTGCGGAGGTGTCACGCTCTGGGCTCCTACACTGTGACGTTCAGCCAAAGCCATGAATGAGTTCTATTTGAATAAATGTAAAATAAATTTGTTTTGCCTAAAAAGTGTAAAATTTTGGAAAAAATGTTTCACGAACATTAATTGTCACGCACAACGAGTCTGTGTGGAAAATGTCAGCTCGATTGGATCACGGGAAGTGGGTTAAAAAACGACCGAAAGATTTACACGGTCGTAAGCAAGCAAGCAAGCGAACTTAATATAATGAATTTAAAAAGGTGTGGAATGTTTGTTGCAACAACAAAAAACAATGTGGCAGTTTAATGAGTCCTGCAGGAAACGCAAAATCGTGACAGCAGCGTCTGTAATGCACGCGGGGTTCTCATTTCGGTAAGTTCGCGATGAATGTTGATGACGCCGAAGGATAAATGGGTTGAATAATGCGGTTCTGGCATGTGAATTGGTATGGGTTCCGGAGTCTGACCAAGGGGAAGGTTTCAGACATTTTGTTGCTGAAGGCTGAAAGTCGAGAGGCCGCGCTCTGGTGGCGCCACTGCTCAGAGCCCCATTTCCACTCGATGTGCAGCCGCATGGTGCCAATCCCAGTGCGGTGTTTGAGGGGCTAGAGTGCGAGATCTGTCTGGATTTCAGGGACATTAGGCAACTACTCAAATGGCCCAGCCTTCCCCTACCCCTCATCCCATTCACCAACACCGATTTACCACAGTGGTGAAGGATGGTCAATCATCAATTTAAATGTCTTTTGTTTAACCAGATGCGATGAAAAATCCAAGAGACCAGGATAAAGTCTAATTTGGAAGTGACCTAGATCAGCTAAATAACAATAATAATAATTAAAGTACAGAATAAAGCAAACAGTAATCTCACCAGAAACAACTGCGTCATTCACCAACACCGATTTACCACAGTGGTGAAGTATGGTGAATCAACACCACACGAATCAAAACATTAGAAAAGTGAAATGTATTTTATTTAACCAGATGAGATGAAAACTCCAAGAACCCAGGATAAAGTCTCATTTGCAAGTGACCTGGATCACCGAAATGTTCTTGTCAATGAAAGTACTGAATAAATAAAATAGAAATCTGACCAAAACAATTTCGTCACGAGAAATCCAAAATACATTGCACTAAAATAAATGTTGAATGCGTTACTTGTCGCCTGAATCGGCTCAAGTAGATTAATTTAGAAGCTATCGTGACTCGCATTGGATTTGTGATCAAGTTTCCCGGCAAGAACGGTGAGTGGCGTCTTCACAACAATAGTGAACATCACAGAAAAAGTCAAACTCAGCCACCCTCCTCCTTCTCATTATCAATCATCATTGTCACTGCATCCATCATCACCATTACCCCGCACGCATAAGGGATTCGTCTGAATGAGCGGACGCGCGGGATTGGTCAGATTTGCACACGGAGACTCGATGAGTCATGTGACGTGACTAAAGCAGGTCGATACGATGATGATTGACATCCACAGCACAGGTGCAGACAATGATCAGTGACGTCACCAACACAGGTGAATGCGGTAATTGGTGACGTCGCCAGCATAGGTGAGTATTTAAGCCCCACGCGAGAGGACTTTTGTGGTCGCTGGTGGTCTTTACATCCTGGTGAGTGCCGTTTCTTGGCGTCTTGAATGCGGCGGGACCCCGTGGAGACGGCATCTGTGGATTTGTCGCGTTGGTTCGAGATGGAGGCAGCTGCTCAAGTCTGGGTCCTGATTTGTTTAAAAAAGCCACTTAATCTCGCGGCTGTCTCCAGAAAGAAATATTCGTATTCTGTGGAGGGTTGCTCCTTTGAGTTAACCTGTGTAGATTGTATACGCGTGTGTAATGTGAGCGGTAGTGTAGCGGTTGGCGTGCTGGGATCATGAACTCGGTGACCCGAGTGCAGGTATTGGCCGAGTATCACGAAGTATTCTTCACCAGTCCTGGGCCTTCCTTTGGTCGACTTGGCCGCCAAATGAGACGGTGTGGTTGTGAACTTTTCTAAAAGGACAAAGGTGGACGGGCGTAGTGCTGGCCAACCACCTCGTGTGGTGTGCTGGCCTTGAATAGATTCTCACAAGTCTAAAGGCGATATGCGGGTGATTGTGGTTTTTGTTTTTGTTTTTTGTTTCCTTCATCGTTGTAATGAGGTACGTGTTCATTTAAAGAACCTCGTGATGCCTTCGTCTGCTGCCGCCATGGAGGATTTGAGCGCTGTCATGGACATCTTCGTGCGCGAGTTCTGCGCCAGCTGTGAAGGAGGCGCGGGGAGCATCTCCATGAGGAAGCACGTGCTGCAGAAACTGCTCGTGAAGCACATGCGGCCCTACCTGGCGGTGGGTTTCCAGCGGGCTTCGCGCGGCGGCACTGCGCACGGGTTTCTTGAGCAGTTCGCGTCACCGACTGCGTCTCATCGCACAGCTGTTCGGCCCTGAGATCGCGCACTGTGGGAGCCCAACGGCCTGTAGCCGCGAAGGCTCGAGCCGGCGCTCGAGTCCGTTGCTCGAGCGCGTGTAGCCACTGCTAGGGGTTGATTTTGACGGCTTTTAATGGCCACCATCGCACGTTGATTGTTGCTCCTACAGCACTGAGCAGAGTTATTGGTGTATTGCCTGTAACAAACTGTCACTACTGCAGGGCGCCTGCCACCCGGATGAAGTGCGCAAGATCATGGGGGATCTTCATGAGAACCAAGGCGCCAGCGTGGACTTCCAAGCGTTCATGGCCACGTGGACGCGGATTCTCGTGGCCGGCCATGCCCCGTTCCATGAGCGCGTGTTCCTCACCAAGGGGCCCCGTGGCACGCCCATTGTTGCTGATGAACCAAAATAAATGCCTTTAAAATATGAATAAAATCTCTGGCAAACTGGTTGTTCCTGGTCTTGTTGAATCGGCGAGCAGTGGTTGTGGCTGGCTCTTTTCGTGATGCAAATTTGGTTACGGGCAATGGCGGTGGGCTTAATGGTACTCCCTAGGTTTGTTGGCCACAAAGAGCAACGAGCATGTATTATCCTCACAGATGTTTGGCAAAATCGGCCTATGTACTGTTTCAAAATAGGTCTGTCTTGGGTAGCACTTAACACCCATTTGCTCTCCGAAAACAGGTACATCCCTGAAATGTATTTTATTCCAGACAAATAGGTGTAACGTTTCCGTTTAAGATGTATGGGATCTTGGAAAGAAAATGCAACATAAAAATTTCCAGTCTCACGCCTGGCGAGTGATTTAAATGGAAGGTTTTCTTCCGGTGTGCTCATTGAGGCTAAACCTGTGAATTGATGTGAAAACGCGAGAATCTGCAGTGAATGCCCCCAAAGCTGAGCTCGTGGTAAACGAGCTGAAAAAGTCACGTATCAGGTCGCTATGCAAATGCAGCACCAGTCCGGCAGAATCCCTTCCGGCTGAGTCCTGCCGAGAAGGAACACGTTCAATTGGCCGTCAATGACATGCTGACGGCCGACATTTCACCCTCATCCAGTCCGTGGGGAGCACCTATCGTTCTGGTTAAAAAGCAAGACAGGTCCTTGCGATTTTGTGTAGATTTCCGTCGCCTGAATAAAATCTCCGTGGCCGACGCGTATCCGCTCCCCAGAATGGACGAGTCCCTGGACGCATTGTCCGGGACGCGGTATTTTTCTACACTTGACTTACTGTTGGGATTCTGGCAGCTGCCACTCGACGATGAGTCTAAACCTAAGACAGCATTCCGGACCCCAGGAGGCCTGTTCCAGTTTAATCGGTTGCCCATGGGACTCCACTCCGCTCCCGCGACGTTTCAGCGCCTTATGGAATTGTTTTTGTCGGGTCTGCAATGGGATACTTGCTTAATTTATCTTGACAATGTCATTGTTTTCAGTAAAACTTTGAGGAACACCTCCAGCGATTAAGAGGGGTGTTCTTGCGGATGCGTTCGGCTAAGTTAAAGTTTAAACCGGCGAAATGCCACCTTCTGCGGAAATCTGTAAGGTACTTGGGCCACATTGTCGATTCTTCGGGGATCTCCACCGATCCCACGAAGACGAACTGTGTCAGTTCATGGCCAACGCCCATGTCGGTTTCTGAGGTCCGCAGCTTCATTGGGTTTGCGTCATACTACCGCCGATTCGTGGAGCATTTCGCCACCATTGCCAAACCCTTGCATGCTCTAACAGCCAAAGGAGTCAGGTTTCGATGGGGGCCAGAGGAGGAGGCCGCGTTCTGCTCCCTTCGGGACGCCTTGGTGGGTGCCCCGCCCTTACGTTACCCTGACTTTACGAGTCCCTTCTTGCTGGATACTGATGCTAGTAACACGGGCATTGGGGGGGTGCTCTCACAGGTCGTTGGGGGAGTTGAACGGGTGGTCGCCTATGGTAGCAGGGTTTTGTCGCCTGCGGAACAGCGCTACTGCATCACCCGTCGCGAGTTGCTGACTATTGTTTTTTTTGTGCAGCAATTTCGACCTTATCTCTATGGCCGTCATTTTACGGTCCGGACGGACCACGCGGCGCTTCAGTATTCATTGAGGGTCGCCCAACCCTCGAGCCAATTGTCACGGTGGTTGGAAGTCCTCCAGGACTATCAATTTACGACCACTTACCGTAAGGGGTTGCGCCACTCCAACGCGGATGCCCTGTCGCGGTTGTCGCCTAGTCCTGAATGTGCGTGCTTGATAGGGTCGGCGGGCTGTAAACCGCCAGGTGCTGTGCCCGAGAGTGAGTTGGTCGCGGCCATGAATGCGCCGATGGTTGACGTTCCCGCTACCCCTGCGGGCGGGGACTCGCTACTCTCACTGTCTCTCGTTGAGTGGGGCCGACTCCAGATGGCTGACAGCTCCCTGCTCGCGTTGCGTCGTAGCGCGGGGGTCCCGAGGAGGGTCGAACACGGGCTGGCTCCTGGCTGCTCAAGCAGGGCCTGCTAATGAGGTGGGACAATATGTCCCGGCGGCACGCACTCGGCGTGCCTTCCGCTATGCGGGGCAAAGTTGTTTTGGCCGCACACGAACGCCTCTTACATCTGGGGGTAAACAAAACGCTTGCTCTGCTCCAGCGTGACTATTATTGGCCGTGGATGGGGAGCGATGTGGTCAATATACTGAAGGGGTGTGTGAATTGCGCCAAACGGAAACCACCGCCCGTTGCGCCAAATCCACAGCTGCAGTCTATTCAGGTCTCGCGCACCAACGAGCTCGTTGCGCTGGATATTTTGGGGCCTTTTCCTGTCACGCCTAGGGGTAACAAGTACCTGTTGGTTGGTGTGGAATACTTTACCCGATGGCCTATGGCGTGGCCACTCGCCAACCAGTCAGCGGCGGCCGTGGCGGACGCTTATGTCCAAGGCTACGTCTTGGACAAGGGGGCTCCCGAACGCTTGCTGACCGACCAGGGAAAGAATTTTTCGAGTAAATTGCTGCAGGAGGTGTGCGACCTTTTGGGTACTAAAAAGGTGCGTACCTCCCCGTACCACCCACAGACTGACGGGATGGTGGAGCGACTCCCCAGGACTTTAACCTCCATGTTGTGCCAGCAGGTGTGCGAGGCACAGGTTGACTGGGACTTGCAGGTCCCGGGGGTCCTCGCCGCGTATAGAATGGCCCCCCATGCAGCTACGGGGTTTTCCCCATTTTATCTGATGTATGGTCGAGAGGCCGATCCGCCCATGGAGACTCAGCTGGGACTTTCCGTGCCACGGCCTAATTCCAAATTGGCCGACCATATTAAATTTAACATTGCTAAACTCGCCGAGGCACGGGAGGCCGCATGGCTTAATTCGAGATCTCGGCAAGTCGCCAACGAGCGCTTGCCAGCACAGAAGGTGTCCGTGCACGATTGGAAACCGGGCGATAGGGCCTGGCTGCACTGCCCTCATGCACCTTTGGCTACGGCGCCTAAATTGTTGAGGTCATGGCGGGGACCCGTGGAGGTCGTGCAGGTTGCACGCCCCCAGTGTGTTCAGATAAAATGGGGAAAGCGCCGGTGGTACGTTCACCCCTCCCGACTGAAACCGTTCTCGCCACCATATGGCCTTCCTTTGTGACGTGATGACCGAGCATGTGATGTGACCGACGACCCGGGGAGGGAAATTTCTTCGCCTGATCCTCACATGTTTTCGCCTGATCCGCTCCCAGGTGTCTTGGAACTGACTGCTGCCGACCACCGGCGACCGGATCCCCGCAGCACGGCCGGTTCTTCCAGGCCCGAACCGTGCCTTCCCGGGCTGCCGGAGGCACCGGACGGTCGACAGCGTCTCGTCCCGTACGACGGACCGGCCAGGCGGACTCGCGCTAGGTCGTACAACTTTTCCTGACCGAATAAATGGGGTGGGGATGCGGGCCGACGCGGCCGGAGCGTCTCGTCACTACGTTCCCCGTCCGCTCGACCGCTTTATCACCCATTCAAGGAGCGTGCGGAAGGGGGATCGGTAGTCAAGGAGACACTGGACACGTTTTTTTTTCGGAATAACTTTTATTGTGTTGCTCGTCGGTTTGTACATAGGTTGTTGTTGTGTTGTGTTGTTGTTGTGTTATGGGGCACACTTGGGGAGTGGGGTTTTTTGTTGTTGTTTTGTTGTTGTTTGGCAGCCGGGCTTGCTGCGAGCTATGTGGGGGGGGGGGGTGATGTAGTGGTGATACGCGCTGGCAGTAGGGATTGTGGGGTAGCACGTGGTGATTGGCTGTGTGTTGGTAACGCGCTGACGGTGAGGGATCGTAGGTCAGCGCGGGGTCATGGGTTATGTGATGGTGATTGGCTATGTGTTGGTGACGCGCGCTGACAGTGATGGATCATGTGGCAGCGCGTGGTGATTGATTATGTGCGCTGACACAAGCTGGAAGAAGGGATCGTGTGGCAGCGCGTGATGATTGGTCGACTAGGGTGGGTGCTCACATCGCGGTCCGCATAGGCTCCGTCTCCTTGGAGTGGAGGGCTATATAAGGTGGTGCGCGCGGGCGCTCGGGGAGTTGTTGGTGACCAGTGAAGATGGAGGAGGAAGAGATAAGGCCCTGAGACACCTAGTCCCGCTGTCCTTGTAAGGACCGGGGCCCTGTGTGGCTCAGAGGCTGGATCTTGGGACCCGGGGGCCGGACGTCCGTGTGAGGACCGGGCAGCGGGACCCAGTGGTCGTAACCCATACCCAAGCTGGGGTGGGTCTAGAGGTTCCCCCGGATGCTACGGGGCTGGAATGCCCGTGTGTGTGTAGCCGGGTGGAACGTGTAGCTTGAGCTGTAGTAACCACACGTGTCGGGTGGAACGTGTAGCGTGAGCTGTAGTGACCACACGTGTTATTGTGGCAACCAAGTGTTAATAAAGTGTGTTACCCGTCAAGTGGTCTCCCGCCGTAGTTTACTATACTACATATTCACCTGGAGATCTCTGCTCGAGGCACACAGCTGGGAAACATCACAATGATTACGAATGAAAGGTGACCGAAGTCACAATATTGAACACGTATAACCCGTAAAAACAAAGTTTTTCACTATAAATCCTTTATATGCGTGGCGGCTAGAGTCCTCTCGTCCTCTGGCTTGAGATGGCTGCCACCTATGGGTCAGATGATTGCATGCCACCATTAAGCAATTGGTAATTAAATATAATATTTTTGTCTTAAAAAGTGTCAAATTTTGGAAAAAAATTTCACGACCATTGTCACGCACAACGAGTCTGTGTGCAAAATGTCAGCTCGATTGGATCACGGGAAGTGGGTTAAAAAACGACCGAAAGATTTGCACGGTCGTAAGCGCGCAAGTGAACTTAATATAAAGGATTTAATAATATATTCGCCTGTGGAGGACGCAGGGATCGATCCCGCGACCTTTGGCATGGGAAGCGAGGGCGCTACCAACTGCACTACTCCGCCACGGCCTGTGGAGGTGTCACGCTCTGGGCTCCTACACTGTGACGTTCAGCCAAAGCCATGAATGAGTTCTATTTGAATACATGTAAAATAAATGTTTCTTGCCTAAAAAGTGTAAAATTTAGGAAAAAATTTTCACGAACATTAATTGTCACGCACAACGAGTCTGTGTGGAAAATGTCAACTCGATTGGATCACGGGAAGTGGGTTAAAAAACGACCGAAAGATTTGTACGGTCATAAGCACGCAAGCAAGCAAGTGAACTTAATATAAAGGATTTAATAAAGGATTTAAAAATATATTCGCCTGTGGAGGACGCGGGGATCGATCCTGCGACCTTTGGCATGGGAAGCGAGGGCGCAACCAACTGCGCTACTCCGCCAGGGCCTGTGGAGTTGTCATGCTCTGGGCTCCTACACTGTGACGTTCAGCCAAAGCCATGAATGAGTTCTATTTGAATAAATGTAAAAAAAAATATTCGCCTGTGGAGGACGCGGGGATCGGTCCCGCGACCTTTGGCATGGGAAGCGAGGGCGCTACCAACTGCACTACTCCGCCACGGCCTGCGGAGGTGTCACGCTCTGGGCTCCTACACTGTGACGTTCAGCCAAAGCCATGAATGAGTTCTATTTGAATAAATGTAAAAGAAATTTTTTTTGCCTAAAAAGTGTCAAATTTTGGAAAAAAATGTTTCACGAACATTAATTGTCACGCACAACGAGTCTGTGTGGAAAATGTCAGCTCGATTGGATCACGGGAAGTGGGTTAAAAAACGACCGAAAGATTTACACGGTCGTAAGCAAGCAAGCGAACTTAATATAAAGGATTTAAAAAGGTGTGGAATGTTTGTTGCAACAACAAAAAAACAATGTGGCAGTTTAATGAGTCCTGCAGGAAACGCAAAATCGTGCCAGCAGCGTCTGTAATGCACGCGGGGTTCTCATTTCGGTAAGTTCGCGATGAATGTTGATGACGCCGAAGGATAAATGGGTTGAATAATGCGGTTCTGGCACGTGAATTGGTATGGGTTCCGGAGTCTGACCAAGGGGAAGGTTTCAGACATTTTGTTGCTGAAGGCTGAAAGTCGAGAGGCCGCGCTCTGGTGGCGCCACTGCTCAGAGCCCCATTTCCACTCGATGTGCAGCCGCATGGTGCCAATCCCAGTGCGGTGTTTGAGGGGCAAGAGTGCGAGATCTGTCTGGATTTCAGGGACATTAGTCAACTACTCAAATGGCCCAGCCTTCCCCTACCCCTCATCCCATTCACCAACACCGATTTACCACAGTGGTGAAGGATGGTCAATCATCAATTTAAATGTCTTTTGTTTAACCAGATGCGATGAAAAATCCAAGAGACCAGGATAAAGTCTAATTTGGAAGTGACCTAGATCAGCTAAATAACAATAATAATAATAATTAAAGTACAGAATAAAGCAAACAGTAATCTCACCAGAAACAACTGCGTCATTCACCAACACCGATTTACCACAGTGGTGAAGTATGGTGAATCAACACCACACGAATCAAAACATTAGAAAAGTGAAATGTATTTTATTTAACCAGATGAGATGAAAACTCCAAGAACCCAGGATAAAGTCTCATTTGCAAGTGACCTGGATCACCGAAATGTTCTTGTCAATGAAAGTACTGAATAAATAAAATAGAAATCTGACCAAAACAATTTCGTCACGAGAAATCCAAAATACATTGCACTAAAATAAATGTTGAATGCGTTACTTGTCGCCTGAATCGGCTCAAGTAGATTAATTTAGAAGCTATCGTGACTCGCATTGGATTTGTGATCAAGTTTCCCGGCAAGAACGGTGAGTGGCGTCTTCACAACAATAGTGAACATCACAGAAAAAGTCAAACTCAGCCACCCTCCTCCTTCTCATTATCAATCATCATTGTCACTGCATCCATCATCACCATTACCCCGCACGCATAAGGGATTCGTCTGAATGAGCGGACGCGCGGGATTGGTCAGATTTGCACACGGAGACTCGATGAGTCATGTGACGTGACTAAAGCAGGTCGATACGATGATGATTGACATCCACAGCACAGGTGCAGACAATGATCAGTGACGTCACCAACACAGGTGAATGCGGTAATTGGTGACGTCGCCAGCATAGGTGAGTATTTAAGCCCCACGCGAGAGGACTTTTGTGGTCGCTGGTGGTCTTTACATCCTGGTGAGTGCCGTTTATTGGCGTCTTGAATGCGGCGGGACCCCGTGGAGACGGCATCCGTGGATTTGTCGCGTTGGTTCGAGATGGAGGCAGCTGCTCAAGTCTGGGTCCTGATTTGTTTAAAAAAGCCACTTAATCTCGCGGCTGTCTCCAGAAAGAAATATTCGTTTTCTGTGGAGGGTTGCTCCTTTGAGTTAACCTGTGTAGATTGTATACGCGTGTGTAATGTGAGCGGTAGTGTAGCGGTTGGCGTGCTGGGATCATGAACTCGGTGACCCGAGTGCAGGTATTGGCCGAGTATCACGAAGTATTCTTCACCAGTCCTGGGCCTTCCTTTGGTCGACTTGGCCGCCAAATGAGACGGTGTGGTTGTGAACTTTTCTAAAAGGACAAAGGTGGACGGGCGTAGTGCTGGCCAACCACCTCGTGTGGTGTGCTGGCCTTGAATAGATTCTCACAAGTCTAAAGGCGATATGCGGGTGATTGTGGTTTTCGTTTTTGTTTTTTGTTTCCTTCATCGTTGTAATGAGGTACGTGTTCATTTAAAGAACCTCGTGATGCCTTCGTCTGCTGCCGCCATGGAGGATTTGAGCGCTGTCATGGACATCTTCGTGCGCGAGTTCTGCGCCAGCTGTGAAGGAGGCGCGGGGAGCATCTCCATGAGGAAGCACGTGCTGCAGAAACTGCTCGTGAAGCACATGCGGCCCTACCTGGCGGTGGGTTTCCAGCGGGCTTCGCGCGGCGGCACTGCGCACGGGTTTCTTGAGCAGTTCGCGTCACCGACTGCGTCTCATCGCACAGCTGTTCGGCCCTGAGATCGCGCACTGTGGGAGCCCAACGGCCTGTAGCCGCGAAGGCTCGAGCCGGCGCTCGAGTCCGTTGCTCGAGCGCGTGTAGCCACTGCTAGGGGTTGATTTTGACGGCTTTTAATGGCCACCATCGCACGTTGATTGTTGCTCCTACAGCACTGAGCAGAGTTATTGGTGTATTGCCTGTAACAAACTGTCACTACTGCAGGGCGCCTGCCACCCGGATGAAGTGCGCAAGATCATGGGGGATCTTCATGAGAACCAAGGCGCCAGCGTGGACTTCCAAGCGTTCATGGCCACGTGGACGCGGATTCTCGTGGCCGGCCATGCCCCGTTCCATGAGCGCGTGTTCCTCACCAAGGGGCCCCGTGGCACGCCCATTGTTGCTGATGAACCAAAATAAATGCCTTTAAAATATGAATAAAATCTCTGGCAAACTGGTTATTCCTGGTCTTGGTGAATCGTGCGTGTGAAGTTGAATCGGCGAGCAGTGGTTGTGGCTGGCTCTTTTCGTGATGCAAATTTGGTTACGGGCAATGGCGGTGGGCTTAATGGTACTCCCTAGGTTTGTTGGCCACAAAGAGCAACGAGCATGTATTATCCTCACAGATGTTTGGCAAAATCGGCCTATGTACTGTTTCAAAATAGGTCTGTCTTGGGTGGCACTTAACACCCGTTTGCTCTCCGAAAACAGGTACATCCCTGAAATGTGTTTTATTCCAGACAAATAGGTGTAACGTTTCCGTTTAAGATGTATGGGATCTTGGAAAGAAAATGCAACATAAAAATTTCCAGTCTCACGCCTGGCGAGTGATTTAAATGGAAGGTTTTCTTCCGGTGTGCTCATTGAGGCTAAACCTGTGAATTGATGTGAAAACGCGAGAATCTGCAGTGAATGCCCCCCAAAGCTGAGCTCGTGGTAAACGAGCTGAAAAAGTCACGTATCAGGTCGCTATGCAAATGCAGCACCAGTCCGGCAGAATCCCTTCCGGCTGAGTCCTGCCGAGAAGGAACACGTTCAATCGGCCGTCAATGACATGCTGACGGCCGACATCATTTCACCCTCATCCAGTTCGTGGGGAGCACCTATCGTTCTGGTTAAAAAGCAAGACAGGTCCTTGCGATTTTGTGTAGATTTCCGTCGCCTGAATAAAATCTCCGTGGCCGACGCGTATCCGCTCCCCAGAATGGACGAGTCCCTGGACGCATTGTCCGGGACGCGGCATTTTTCTACACTTGACTTACTGTCGGGATTCTGGCAGCTGCCACGCGACGATGAGTCTAAACCTAAGACAGCATTCCGGACCCCAGGGGGCCTGTTCCAGTTTAATTGGTTGCCCATGGGACTCCACTCCACTCCCGCGACGTTTCAGCGCCTTATGGAATTGGTTTTGTCGGGCCTGCAATGGGATACTTGCTTAATTTATCTTGACAATGTCATTGTTTTCAGTGAAACCTTTGAGGAACACCTCCAGCGATTAAGAGGGATGTTCTTGCGGATGCGTTCGGCTAAGTAAAAGTTTAAACCGGCGAAATGCCACCTTCTGCGGAAATCCGTAAGGTACTTGGGCCACATTGTCGATTCTTCGGGGATCTCCACCGATCCCGCGAAGACGAACTGTGTCAGTTCATGGCCAACACCCATGACGGTTTCTGAGGTCCGCAGCTTCATTGGTTTTGCGCCATACTACCGCCGATTCGTGGAGCATTTCGCCACCATTGCCAAACCCTTGCACGCTCTAACAGCCAAAGGAGTCAGGTTTCGATGGGGGCCAGAGGAGGAGGCCGCGTTCTGCTCCCTTCGGGACGCCTTGGTGGGTGCCCCGCCCTTACGTTACCCTGACTTTACGAGTCCCTTCTTGCTGGATACTGATGCTAGTAACACGGGCATTGGGGTGGTGCTCTCACAGGTCGTTGGGGGAGTTGAACGGGTGGTCGCCTATGGTAGCAGGGTTTTGTCGCCTGCGGAACAGCGCTACTGCGTCACCCGTCACGAGTTGCTGGCTATTGTTTTTTTTGTGCAGCAATTTCGACCTTATCTCTATGGCCGTCATTTTACGGTCCGGACGGACCACGCGGCGCTTCAGTATTCATTGAGGGTCGCCCAACCCTCGGGCCAATTGTCACGGTGGTTGGAAGTCCTCCAGGACTATCAATTTACGACCACTTACCGTAAGGGGTTGCGCCACTCCAACGCGGATGCCCTGTCGCGGTTGTCGCCTAGTCCTGAATGTGCGTGCTTGATAGGGTCGGCGGGCTGTAAACCGCCAGGTGCTGTGCCCGAGAGTGAGTTGGTCGCGGCCATGAATGCGCCGATGGTTGACGTTCCCGCTACCCCTGCGGGCGGGGACTCGCTACTCTCACTGTCTCTCGTTGAGTGGGGCCGACTCCAGATGGCTGACAGCTCCCTGCTCGCGTTGCGTCGTAGGGCGGGGGGTCCCGAGGAGGGTCGAACACGGGCTGGCTCCTGGCTGCTCAAGCAGGGCCTGCTAATGAGGTGGGACAATATGTCCCGGCGGCACGCACTCGTCGTGCCTTCCGCTATGCGGGGCAAAGTTGTTTTGGCCGCACACGAACGCCTCTTACATCTGGGGGTAAACAAAACGCTTGCTCTGCTCCAGCGTGACTATTATTGGCCGGGGATGGGGAGCGATGTGGTCAATATACTGAAGGGGTGTGTGAATTGCGCCAAACGGAAACCACCGCCCGTTGCGCCAAATCCACAGCTGCAGTCTATTCAGGTCTCGCGCACCAACGAGCTCGTTGCGCTGGATATTTTGGGGCCTTTTCCTGTCACGCCTAGGGGTAACAAGTACCTGTTGGTTGGTGTGGAATACTTTACCCGATGGCCTATGGCGTGGCCACTCGCCAACCAGTCAGCGGCGGCCGTGGCGGACGCTTATGTCCAAGGCTACGTCTTGGACAAGGGGGCTCCCGAACGCTTGCTGACCGACCAGGGAAATAATTTTTCGAGTAAATTGCTGCAGGAGGTGTGCGACCTTTTGGGTACTAAAAAGGTGCGTACCTCCCCGTACCACCCACAGACTGACGGGATGGTGGAGCGACTCCACAGGACTTTAACCTCCATGTTGTGCCAGCAGGTGTGCGAGGCACAGGTTGACTGGGACTTGCAGGTCCCGGGGGTCCTCGCCGCGTATAGAATGGCCCCCCATGCAGCTACGGGGTTTTCCCCATTTTATCTGATGTATGGTCGAGAGGCCGATCCGCCCATGGAGACTCAGCTGGGACTTTCCGTGCCACGGCCTAATTCCAAATTGGCCGACCATATTAAATTTAACATTGCTAAACTCGCCGAGGCACGGGAGGCCGCATGGCTTAATTCGAGATCTCGGCAAGTCGCCAACGAGCGCTTGCCTGCACAGAAGGTGTCCGTGCACGATTGGAAACCGGGCGATAGGGCCTGGCTGCACTGCCCTCATGCACCTTTGGCTACGGCGCCTAAATTGTTGAGGCCATGGCGGGGACCCGTGGAGGTCGTGCGGGTTGCACGCCCCCAGTGTGTTCAGATAAAATGGGGAAAGCGCCGGTGGTACGTTCACCCCTCCCGACTGAAACCGTTCTCGCCACCATATGGCCTTCCTTTGTGTCGTGATGACCGAGCATGTGATGTGACCGACGACCCGGGGAGGGAAATTTCTTCGCCTGATCCTCACATGTTTTCGCCTGATCCGCTCCCAGGTGTCTTGGAACTGACGGCTGCCGACCACCGGCGACCGGATCCCCGCAGCACGGCCGGTTCTTCCAGGCCCGAACCGTGCCTTCCCGGGCTGCCGGAGCCACCGGACGGTCGACAGCGTCTCGTCCCGTACGACGGACCGGCCAGGCAGACTCGCGCGAGGTCGTGCAACTTTTCCTGACCGAATAAATGGGGTGGGGATGCGGGCCGACGCGGCCGGAGCGTCTGGTCACTACGTTCCCCGTCCGCTTGACCGCTTTATCACCCATTCAAGGAGCGTGCGGAAGGGGGATCGGTAGTCAAGGAGACACTGGACACGTTTTTTTTTTCGGAATAACTTTTATTGTGTTGCTCGTCGGTTTGTACATAGGTTGTTGTTGTGTTGTGTTGTGTTGCATTGTTGTTGTGTTACGGGGCACACTTGGGGAGTGGGGTTTTTTGTTGTTGTTTTGTTGTTGTTTGGCAGCCGGGCTTGCTGCGAGCTATGTGTGGGGGGGGGTGATGTAGTGGTGATACGTGCTGGCAGTAGGGATTGTGGGGTAGCACGTGCTGATTGGCTGTGTGTTGGTGACGCGCGCTGACGGTGAGGGATCGTAGGTCAGCGCGGGGTCATGGGTTATGTGATGGTGATTGGCTATGTGTTGGTGACGCGCGCTGACAGTGATGGATCATGTGGCAGCGCGTGGTGATTGGTTATGTGCGCTGACACAAGCTGGAAGAAGGGATCGTGTGGCAGCGCGTGATGATTGGTCGACTAGGGTGGGTGCTCACATCGCGGTCCGCATAGGCTCCGTCTCCTTGGAGTGGAGGGCTATATAAGGTGGTGCGCGCGGGCGCTCGGGGAGTTGTTGGTGACCAGTGAAGACGGAAGACGGAGGAGGAAGAGATAGGGCCCTGAGACACCTAGTCCCGCTGTCCTTGTAAGGACCGGGGCCCTGTGTGGCTCAGAGGCGGGATCTTGAGACCCGGGGGCCGGACGTCCGTGTGAGGACCGGGCCGCGGGACCCAGTGGTCGTAACCCATACCCAAGCTGGGGTGGGTCTAGAGGTTCCCCCGGATGCTACGGGGCTGGAATGCCCGTGTGTGTGTAGCCGGGTGGAACGTGTAGCGTGAGCTGTAGTAACCACACGTGTCGGGTGGAACGTGTAGCGTGAGCTGTAGTAACCACACGTGTCATGTGGAACGTGTAGCGTGAGCTGTAGTGACCACACGTGTTATTGTGGCAACCAAGTGTTAATAAACTGTGCTACCCGTCAAGTGGTCTCCCGCCGTAGTTTACTATACTACATATGCACCTGGAGATCTCTGCTCGAGGCACACAGCTGGGAAACATCACAATGATTACGAATGAAAGGTGACCGAAGTCACAATATTGAACACGTATAACCCGTAAAAACAAAGTTTTTCACTATAAATCCTTTATATGCGTGGCGGCTAGAGTCCTCTCGTCCTCTGGCTTGAGATGGCTGCCACCTATGGGTCAGATGATTGCATGCCACCATTAAGCAATTGGTAATTAAATATGATATTTTTGTCCTAAAAAGTGTAAAATTTTGGAAAAAAAATTCACGACCATTGTCACGCACAACGAGTCTGTGTGCAAAATGTCAGCTCGATTGGATCACGGGAAGTGGGTTAAAAAACGACCGAAAGATTTGCACGGTCGTAAGCGCGCAAGTGAACTTAATATAAAGGATTTAATAATATATTCGCCTGTGGAGGACGCAGGGATCGATCCCGCGACCTTTGGCATGGGAAGCGAGGGCGCTACCAACTGCACTACTCCGCCACGGCCTGTGGAGGTGTCACGCTCTGGGCTCCTACACTGTGACGTTCAGCCAAAGCCATGAATTAGTTCTATTGGAATAAATGTAAAATAATTTTTTCTTGCCTAAAAAGTGTAAAATTTAGGACATTTTTTTCACGAACATTAATTGTCACGCACAACGAGTCTGTGTGGAAAATGTCAGCTCGATTGGATCACGGGAAGTGGGTTAAAAAACGACCGAAAGATTTGTACGGTCATAAGCGCGCAAGCAAGCAAGTGAACTTAATATAAAGGATTTAATAATATATTCGCCTGTGGAGGACGCGGGGATCGATCCTGCGACCTTTGGCATGGGAAGCGAGGGTGCTACCAACTGCGCTACTCTGCCACGGCCTGCGGAGGTGTCACGCTCTGGGCTCCTACACTGTGACGTTCAGCCAAAGCCATGAATGAGTTCTATTTGAATAAATGTAAAAGAATGTTTTTTTGCCTAAAAAGTGTAAAATTTTGGAAAAAAAATTTCACGAACATTAATTGTCACGCACAACGAGTCTGTGTGGAAAATGTCAGCTAGATTGGATCACGGGAAGTGGGTTAAAAAACGACCGAAAGATTTACACGGTCGTAAGCAAGCAAGCAAGCGAACTTAATATAAAGGATTTAAAAAGGTGTGGAATGTTTGTTGCAACAACAAAAAACAATGTGGCAGTTTAATGAGTCCTGCAGGAAACGCAAAATCGTGCCAGCAGCGTCTGTAATGCACGCGGGGTTCTCATTTCGGTAAGTTCGCGATGAATGTTGATGACGCCGAAGGATAAATGGGTTGAATAATGCGGATCTGGCACGTGAATTGGTATGGGTTCCGGAGTCTGACCAAGGGGAAGGTTTCAGACATTTTGTTGCTGAAGGCTGAAAGTCGAGAGGCCGCGCTCTGGTGGCGCCACTGCTCAGAGCCCCATTTCCACTCGATGTGCAGCCGCATGGTGCCAATCCCAGTGCGGTGTCTGAGTGCGAGATCTGTCTGGATTTCAGGGACATTAGGCAACTACTCAAATGGCCCAGCCTTCCCCTACCCTTCATCCCATTCACCAACACCGATTTACCACAGTGGTGAAGGATGGTCAATCATCAATTTAAATGTCTTTTGTTTAACCAGATGCGATGAAAAATCCAAGAGACCAGGATAAAGTCTAATTTGGAAGTGACCTAGATCAGCTAAATAACAATAATAATAATTAAAGTACAGAATAAAGCAAACAGTAATCTCACCAGAAACAACTGCGTCATTCACCAACACCGATTTACCACAGTGGTGAAGTATGGTGAATCAACACCACACGAATCAAAACATTAGAAAAGTGAAATGTATTTTATTTAACCAGATGAGATGAAAACTCCAAGAACCCAGGATAAAGTCTCATTTGCAAGTGACCTGGATCACCGAAATGTTCTTGTCAATGAAAGTACTGAATAAATAAAATAGAAATCTGACCAAAACAATTTCGTCACGAGAAATCCAAAATACATTGCACTAAAATAAATGTTGAATGCGTTACTTGTCGCCTGAATCGGCTCAAGTAGATTATAAATTTAGAAGCTATCGTGACTCGCATTGGATTTGTGATCAAGTTTCCCGGCAAGAACGGTGAGTGGCGTCTTCACAACAATAGTGAACATCACAGAAAAAGTCAAACTCAGCCACCCTCCTCCTTCTCATTATCAATCATCATTGGCACTGCATCCATCATCACCATTACCTCGCACGCATAAGGGATTCGTCTGAATGAGCGGACGCGCGGGATTGGTCAGATTTGCACACGGAGACTCGATGAGTCATGTGACGTGAATAAAGCAGGTCGATACGATGATGATTGACATCCACAGCACAGGTGCAGACAATGATGAGTGACGTCACCAGCACAGGTGAATTCGGTAATTGGTGACGTTGCCAGCATAGGTGAGTATTTAATCCCCACGCGAGAGGACTTTTGTGGTCGCTGGTGGTCTTTACATCCTGGTGAGTGCCGTTTCTTGGCGTCTTGAATGCGGCGGGACCCCGTGGAGACGGCATCCGTGGATTTGTCGCGTTGGTTCGAGATGGAGGCAGCTGCTCAAGTCTGGGTCCTGATTTGTTTAAAAAAGCCACTTAATCTCGCGGCTGTCTCCAGAAAGAAATATTCGTATTCTGTGGAGGGTTGCTTCTTTGAGTTAACCTGTGTAGATTGTATACGCGTTTGTAATGTGAGCGGTAGTGTAGCGGTTGGCGTGCTGGGATCATGAACTCGGTATTGGCCGAGTATCACGAAGTATTCTTCACCAGTCCTGGGCCTTCCTTTGGTCGACTTGGCCGCCAAATGAGACGGTGTGGTTGTGAACTTTACTAAACGGACAAAGGTGGACGGGCGTAGTGCTGGCCAACCACCTCGTGTGGTGTGCTGGCCTTGAATAGATTCTCACAAGTCTAAAGGCGATATGCGGGTGATTGTGGTTTTCGTTTTTGTTTTTTGTTTCCTTCATTGTTGTAATGAGGTACGTGTTCATTTAAAGAATCTCGTGATGCCTTCGTCTGCTGCCGCCATGGAGGATTTGAGCACTGTCATGGACATCTTCGTGCGCGAGTTCTGCGCCTGCTGTGAAGGAGGCGCGGGGAGCATCTCCATGAGGAAGCACGTGCTGCAGAATCTGCTCGTGAAGCACATGCGGCCCTACCTGGCGGTGGGTTTCCTGCGGGCTTCGCGCGGCGGCACTGCGCACGGGTTTCTTGAGCAGTTCGCGTCACCGACTGCGTCTCATCGCACAGCTGTTCGGCCCTGAGATCGCGCACTGTGGGAGCCCAACGGCCTGTAGCCGCGAAGGCTCGAGCCGGCGCTCGAGTCCGTTGCTCGAGCGCGTGTAGCCACTGCGAGGGGTTGATTTTTGACGGCTTTTAATGGCCACCATCGCACGTTGATTGCTGCTCCTACAGCACTGAGCAGAGTTATTGGTGTATTGCCTGTAACAAACTGTCACTACTGCAGGGCGCCTGCCACGCGGATGAAGTGCGCAAGATCATGGGGGATCTTCATGAGAACCAAGGCGCCAGCGTGGACTTCCAAGCGTTCATGACCACGTGGACGCGGATTCTCGTGGCCGGCCATGCCCCGTTCCATGAGCGCGTGTTCCTCACCAAGGGGCCCTGTGGCACGCCCATTGTTGCTGATGAACCAAAATAAATGCCTTTAAAATATGAATAAAATCTCTGGCAAACTGGTTGTTCCTGGTCTTGGGGAATCGTGCGTGTGAAGTTGGGAATCGACGAGCTGTTGTGGCTGGCTCTTCTCGTGATGCTTATTTGGTTACGGGTAATGGCGGTGGGCTTAATGTAACTCCCTAGGGTTGTTGGTCCCAAAAAGAGCAACGAGCATGGCATTATCCTCACAGATGTTTGGCGAAATCGTCCTTCGTACTGGTTAAAAACAGGTCCGTTATAGGTGGCACTTAACACCCAGTTATTCGCTCTCCGAAAACGGGTACATCCCTTGAATATATTTTATTCTAAACAAATTGGTAACGCTTCCATTTCCGTTCAAGATATATAGGATCTTGGAAAGAAAATGGTGGAATATTAAAGTTTCCAATCTCATGCCTGACGAGTGAATTGGAAGGAAGGTGTTCTTCCGGTGTGCTTGTTGAGGCTAAACCGATAATACAGGTAGGAACAATGTTCCACACTGCCCACCAGGGATTAATTGTCTGTCTGTCGTGCATAAATAAATATATAATACACACAGCTCTTTGATTGGAGACCTTACAAACAGCTTTTTGATTAGTGGAGACCTACTGCCGGGTACGGAGAGGGGAGGTGCCTAAGGGAGGAGGGTGAGGGGGGGGGTTCAGAGGAGGGGCCTCAGAGAGGGGGGGGTCAGGTGGAGGGGCCTACGGGAGGGGGGGTAATGGGAGGGGCCTAAGCAAGGGGAGGGGGCTGGGTGGGTCACCCTGTGGTGCCCTTATAAAACTCAACGTTTAACCTACACACTACACTATACACGACACGCTACACTACACTTATACAGGTAGTAACAGCTTCAACACTGCCCACCAGGTATGAGTTGTCTGGCTGTCGTGCACGAATGCGCTGTCCAACCATGTTCCTACCTGCCCACTCCGAAGGAACGTGTTTTATTGGAGAGTAACTACGACGTAACCTTGTCACAGCCCTTGAAGACTGAGAAAGCCTTAAAATCCGTGTAAATAAAAGAGGTTCTCCAACCTCATGGCAAGGGGTTGTGCCGAAAAACGCCATTAATTTTTTAGGCGAATCGCACTTTAACCAAAGTTATTCACCGGCATTATAATGTTTCCCGAAACTTTGGTGGAAACAAAGGGATAGAGGGGAGTAACCGCCTATAGTAGGTGATCCAAGTTAACGTGCGATGGGAATTGATGTGAAAACGCGGGAATCGGCAGTGAATGCCACCAGAGCTGAGCTCGTGGTAAACGAGCTGAAAAAGTCACGCATCAGGTCGCTATGCACCTGGAGATCTCTACTCGAGGCACACAGCTGGAAAACGTCACAATGTTTACGAAGGCTGGCTACTTATTTAAAGGTGAGCGAAATTACAATAATGAAAAAGGTGTGGAATGTTTGTTGCAAAAAGCAAAGTGGCAGTGTAAATGAGTCCTGCAGGAAACGCAAAATCATGTCAGGAGCGTCTGTAATGCACACGGAGTTCTCATTGCGCTAAGTTCGCAATGAATGGTGGTGACGCCGAAGGACAAATGGGTTGAATAATAAGGATCTAGCACGTGAATTGGTGTTGGTGCTGAAGTCTGACCTCGGGGAAGGCTTCAGAAATGTTGTTGCAGAAGGTGGAGAGGCTGCGTTCTGGTGGATCTACTGCTCGGAGCCCCCACTCCATTTCCACTCGATGTGCAGTCGCACAGCGCCAATCCCAGTGCGGTGTCAATGAGGGGCTAGAGTGCGAGATCTGTGTTTGTATTTCAGGGACATGACGTAACAACTGAAATGGTCCTGCCTTCCCCCGCCCATCTTCCCTATCACCAACACCGATTTACCACAGTGGTGAAGAAGCGTGAATCAACACTGCACGAATCAAAACATAAAAAAGGGAAATGTATTTTATTTAACCAGATGAGATGAAAACTCCAAGAGCCCAGGATAACGTCTCATTTGCAAGTGACCTGGATCACCGAAATGTTCTTGACAATTAAAGTACTGAATAAATAAATAAAATAGAAATCTCACCAAAACAATTTCGTCACGAAAAATCCAAAATACATTGCACTAAAATAAATGTTGAATGCGTTAATTGTCGCCTCAATCGGCTCAAGTAGATTATAAATTTAGAAGCGATCGTGACTCGCATTGGATTTGTGATCAAGTTTCCCGGCAAGAAAGGTCAGTGGCGTCTTCACGACAATAGTGAACATCACCGAGAAAGTCAAACTCAGCCACCCTCCTCCTTCTCATTATCAATCATCATTGTCACTGCATCCATTATCACCATTACCCCGCACGCATAAGGGATTCGTCTGAATGAGCGGACGCGCGGGATTGGTCAGATTTGCACACGGAGACTCGATGAGTCATGTGACGTGAATAAAGCAGGTCGATACGATGATGATTGACATCCACAGCACAGGTGCAGACAATGATGAGTGACGTCACCGTCACCAACACAGGTGAATGCGGTAATTGGTGACGTCGCCAGCATAGGTGAGTATTTAAGCCCCACGCGAGGGGACTTTTGTGGTCGCTGCTGGTCTTTACATCCTGGTGAGTTCCGTCTCTTGGCGTCTTGAATGCGGAGGGACCTCCTGGAGACGACATCCGTGGAATTTTTTGCGTTGTTTCGAGATGGAGGCAGCTGCTCAAGTCTGGGTTCTGATTTGTTAAAAAAAGCCACTTAATCTCGTGGCTGTGTCCTGAAAGAAATATTCGTATTCTGTGGAGGTTTGCTCCTCTGAGTTAACCCGTGTAGATTGTATACGCGTGTGCAATGCGAGCGGTAGTGTAGCGGTTAACGTACTGGGATCATGCACCCGGTGACCCAAGTTTGATACTCGGCCAACACCCGCAAAGTATTCTTCACCAGTCCTGGGCTTTTCTTTTGGTCGACTTGGCCGCCAAATGAAAACGTGGTGTGGTTGTGAACTTTACTACTTGGCAGACAAAGGTGGACGGGCGTAGTGCTGGCCAACCACCTAGTGTGGTATGCTGGTCTTGAATAGATTCTCTCAAGTCTAAAAGTGATATGCAGGTGATTTTTTTTGTTTGCTTCATCGTTGTAATGAGTACGTGTTCATTTAAAGAATCTCGTGATGCCTACATCTGCCGCCACCTTGGAGAATCTGAGCGCTGTCATGGACATCTTCGATCGCGCGAGTTCTGCGCCAGCTGTGAAGGAGGCGTGGGGAGCGTCTTCATGAGGAAGCACGCGCTGCAGAATCTGCTCGTGAAGCACATGCGGCCCTACCTGGCGGTGGGTTTCCTGCGGGATCCGCGCGGCGGCACCGCGCACGCGTTTCTCGAGCCGTGCGCGTCACCGACTGCGTCTCTTTGCACCGAGCTGCTCTGCTCGGATCGCGCACTGCGGGAGCCACACGGCCTGGAGACGCGAAGGCTCGAGCCGGTGCTCGGTTTCCGTTGCTCGAGCGCGCGTAGCCACTGCTAGGGGTTGATTGACTGGGCTTTTAATGGCCAACTTGGCATGTTTGCTACTCGTACAGCACTGAGCAGAGGGATTTCTGCATTTCCTGTAACAAACTGTTCCCACTATCGTGACTGCAGGGTGCCTGCGACCCGGATGAAGTGCGCAACATCATGGGGGATCTTCACGAGAACCAAGGCACCAGCGTGGACTTCCAAGCGTTCATGGCCACGTGGACGAGGATCCTCGTGGCCGGCCATGCCCCGTTCCAGGAGCGCGTGTTCCTCACCAGGGGGCCCTATGGACCGCCAATTGTTGCTGATAAACCGGAATAAATTCCTATAAAATATGATGAATATTAAAATTGCTGGCAAACTGGTCTGTCCTGGTCTTCGTGAAATCGTGTGAAGTTGGGAACCAACGAGCTGTGGTTGGCTCTTCTCGTGTTGCAAATTTGGTTACTGGTGTAGGACTCCTACTGACGCGAAAGCTTGTTTGTCTTTCTCGGTTCTTTAACGCGTATAGTTCACATCTCCTCTGTCGGCATCACTCAATGTCCCGTCGCTTCGCTCGCTCTCCCTCTGCTCCTCTCCTCCAGCAACCCTCTCTCCGGCTCGGTCGCTCTTTGTTCTCTCTGCCGTCCCACTCCATCGTAGCTTTCTCCACCGCTGCTATACTGTACTCGCTCCGTCCACTGCTACTTTATCTGTATTCTCTTTATCCGCTGCTACTCTATTCTTTGTCCACTGCTACCTTGTACTATACTCGCTTGTCCACTGCTACCTTATACTATCCTCTCTTGTCTGCTGCTCTGTCTCTCGTCCCAGGCACCAACCAACTCCCGTTTTTTCCCACGCTTTTTGCCTTCATCCCTGAACCAATCCCCCCATAATTAATTGGACCATCCCCCGCTTTGCTACTCGCCCCCAGCATCACGTGGTGTTGTAGACACCGCGGCACCAATTCCCGACACCCATACCTCTCGTCCAATCACTGGCCTGCGTCCTTGATTACCCCCGGCCACCTGCAGGCCCCCCTTAATTACCATGCCACCTTAATTGGTACAACAACAGTGTCGCTTCGCGCCCTGTGTCCTCGTTTGCCCTCACTCCGCCGCGTGGTTCTCAAGTCCTGCAATAGCGGTGGACTTAATGGCACCTAGGTTTGCTCGGCCCAAAAGGAGCAACGAGCGTGGCACTATCCTCGGATGGTAAGATAATCGGGCTTTGTACTGTTCAAAAACAGGTCCCGTGATGCCTGGCACTTCACACCCAATTATTAGCGCACCGAGAACGGGTATATCCATGGAATAGAATCCATTCTATACAAATAGCGGTCACCCTTCCGTTTCTGATTTTGATGTATTGGCAAATCTTGGAAATAATATTAGAGCGTCCAGCCTCGCACCTCAGCATTTGAATTGGGAAGGGTTTTCTCCTGGCATGCAAGGTTTGGGTTCATCAAGTTCTTGGCGAGACTAACCATGAAGTAACCTTATCCCAGCCCTTGCAGACTGTGTTAAAGCCTAAGACTGAAATTAAAGATGTCCATCCTCTGATGGCAAGGAGCTATGCCAGCGTGCAGATAAAGACTTAATATTTGATGGAACTCTCATTTAACCAAAGTTATTCACAGGGCATTAGACATCAGTTCCCGAAACTTTAGTGGAATCAAAGGCAGATGAGTGACCACCTCTAGTTGTTGGTGGGCCAATCTAACGTGTGATGAATTGATGTGAAAACGCAAGAACTGGCAGTAAAGGTTTTTCAAGCTGGGATCGAGGCAAACGAGCTGAAAAAAAGTCGAGCACAAGGTCGAAATGCACCTGGAGATCTGCTGGAGGCACAGCTGGGAAACATCACAAGGTTTATGAAACCTGGCTAGTTATTGAAAGGTGAGTGAAGTTAATAGTGAAAGAGGTGTTTACATGAACGTGGAATGTTTGTTGCAAAAAAAGCAAGGTGGCAGTGTAGGACACGCAAAATTGTGCCAGCAGCGTCTGGAATGCAGGCGGGGTTATCATTGTGCTATGTTCATGATGAATGGTGATGACACCGAAGGGCAAATGGGTTGAATATTGCGGATCTGGCACGTGAATTGGTGTTGGTTTCGGAGTCTCACCTCGGGGAAGGCTTCAGACATTTTGTTGCTGAAGGCAGAAAGTGGAGAGGCCGCGCTCTGGTGGCTCCACTGCTCAAAGCCCCATTTCCACTCGATGTGCAACCGCACGACGCCAATCCCAGTGTGGTGTCTGAGGGGTTCGAGTGCAAGATCTGTGTTTGTATTTCAGGGACATTACGCAACTACTCAAATGGTCCTGCCTTCCCACCGTTCCTCATCCCATTCACCAACACCGATTTCCCACAGTGGTGAAGTATGGTCAATTAACACCGCAGGAATCAAAACATTCGAAATTTTAAATGTGTTTTGTTTAACCAGATGCGATGAAAAATCCAAGAAACCAGCATAAAGTCTAATTTGCAAGTGATCGAGATGAGCGAAATAAAAAGAAAAATAACTAAAGTACAAAAAAAAGAAAAGTAATCTCACCAGAAACTACTGCGTCACGAGAAATAAAAAAATATTGCACTAAAATAAATGTTGAATGAGTTATTTTTCGCCTAAATCGGCTCAAGTTGATTATACATTTGTAGTGACATAGAATCGGTCACTTAGCAGCATAGCGCTTGTTGCTGGCAGGGAAGGGGATCTGCAGTTGCAGCAGCCCTGACTGACAGCAGGTCACGTGATAGACCTGAGAGAGGGATGTAGGGGAAAGGTTACAGAAGGGGCACATGAAGGAAGCACGGGAACCCGCTCGTCGGCTCTAGAAAGGGGGCGTGGCCGGGGCGGAGCGAGGATCCGCTGGGAGGATAAAAAGGGGACCCGAGCGGGAGATCGGAGCTGTCGTTTGGAGTGCGATCCCGTCGTGCTGCTTGAGTCTTCGTCGCCGTCTTCATCTTCATCATCTTGACGTCGTCAGTCAGGCAGTCTGCCACTGCAGGAGCCCCACGGCATGGAGCCGCGAAGGCTGGAGGGGCGCTCGGGTCCGTGGCTCGAACGACTAAGCGCGCAAAGCTCCTGTTCGGGTTTGATTGTGATTGGGCTTTTAATGGCCACAATTGCATGTTTAAATTTCGATTTAAATTTCGATTAAAAGCTTTATGAAAAGCATGTTTGCTATTCATATAGCACTGAGTAGAGTGATTGGTATCTCGGCCTCGCTGTGCGCTGCGTTGCACCGCTAGTCGAGTAGATAACCTTGCGTTCAATAAACCCTCGGAGCCAGAATGAACGTCCGACTCCAATCGTCATCTATTGATTTGAACAAGGTAAAACTGGTGAAAAAACACAGATACAGCATCTGTTATAACCCGGAAACACCAACACAATGAACACCGCAGCATCAGAACATTGTCTTAGATAACAATAGATCCTGGACGGACCAGGCCCCTACATTACCACTGAACAACTAGACAAGAGCACAAGCCGGTGCGTTGCACAAAGGCACATCGTGTATTCATCCCACTGCACCCCAAATGTACAGCATTACACATAACACTAAACTGTGGATGAGATACTTCGTCATCTTTGCTCTCAGGATCGCAACATAGCCACCTGGGCACAAGTCTGACTCGACCTACTAAATCACAAGTAACATCCACAATAAGGAAAGTTGCAGGCTTCGTTGCTAACTAGGCCTCGTATTTACCACAACAACCTAACGGTACCATAAAGGCATTTACATCACCATAACGGTCATTCCAACATTACAACAGCATTTCCAATATTACAAGAATATAAACAAACTTACAGACAATGCTTCTCAAAGTCCCACGATGGACAATTGCGTCTGGCTTCACTGAGACGCGATGTGTGCCGCCATCTTGACTTATATGTGTAATGGCCGACGCCCGCATGGTTCAGTGGAAATCTAAAATCGTAACTTCCTGGTTACGTGACCAAAATTAGCATCAAAAACAGGAAATTCCTGTGTACATACGCCCCCCCCCCCCATCTGCCGTGCGGCAAAAACTCCTGCCGTGAGACAGAACACTCCCCGTCTGGTATCTAAGAGATACCACCATTTATTTCCTATCTAAACAAATGTATAACAACTTCGACGGGTCAACTTATTTGTCCATATCTTTGCGAGAGAGAAGTAGTACTGTCTCGACTATGGGCCTGACGAAAGTTCTTGCGACACCTTGCTTCGCAATCATAACCTCGACCTTTCTAACTTTTCCATCGGCACTTGGAATCGACTTGAGGATGCGGCCCATTGGCCACTCATTCCGTTTGGCTTGGTTGTCCTTCAGTAGGACGAGGTCGCCTTCTTGAATGTCTGGTCTGTTAGACTGCCACTTGTTGCGCACTTGGAGTGTCGCAAGGTACTCGTTTTTCCAGCAACGCCAGAACGTGTTCGCGAAGCTCTGCACTTGTCTCCATTGACGTCTGTAGAGGTCTGCAGTGCTGGCCTCCTCGGTAGGTGCTGTGAGCATGTCTGTCTTCTGGGTAAGAAGTGTAGCAGGAGTCAAGATGAATGGTGACTCCGGGTCGGTTGAGACGGGGATCAGGGATTTTGAGTTAATTATGGCTGAGACCTCGGCCATGAGAGTGGTCAAGATCTCGTGAGAGAGCCGTGTGGACCCGACATCACATAGCATGGAGTCGAGAATGCGTCGAGCAATCCCGATCATGCGTTCCCAGGCTCCACCCATATGCGAAGAGTGGGGAGGATTGAAGATCCATGTGCAGCCTTGGTCACTAAGGTATTTCCTGACAGAATCATCTTCGACATTCTCCGTATTGATCTTAAGCTCTTTACATGTTCCAGTGAAATTGGTTCCACAATCAGAACGGAGTTGCTTGGCTGGCCCTCTGATGGCGAAGAATCTCCAGAGTGCATTTATAAAGCTCGAAGAGTCCATGGACTCGATGACTTCGATGTGCACTGCTCATGTACTCATACAGGTGAACAGCACTGCCCAATGTTTGCTGTTCGCGAGCCCTCCTCTGGTGCGGTGGGAGATGACTGTCCATGGTCCGAACACGTCGATCCCTACAGAGGTGAAGGGAGGTTCCACACTGAGTCGATCGGCTGGGAGGTCTGCCATTTTCTGTTCTTCCTGTTTTCCACGTAGCTTGCGACACCGGATACACTTGTGGATTGTGCTGGCGATGCACCTCTTTGCTCCAACGATCCACAGCCCTGCAGATCGGATTGCTCCTTCTGTGAAGTGCCGACCTTGGTGCTTGACCTTCTCGTGGTAGTGGCGCACGAGTAAGATTGCGATGTGGCTCTGGCTTGGGATTATGAGGGGGTTTCGTTCATTCTCATCTAATTTTGCATTCCCTAGCCGACCACCGATCCTGAGCAAGTCGTCTTTGTCCATCCTGGCGTTTAGCTTCCTGAGGGTGCTGACCCTAGGAAGGTCTTCTCCCTTGTTGATGGCCTTGATCTCGCTTGCATAAGCTGCCTGTTGCACACAGCGGAAGATTGATTTCCTTGCTCTGGAAAGCTCGTCTTCAGTGCGTGGTACTGTGCAGTGATGCCATCCATTGCAGCTACCAGTGGTGCCTCTCAGTGGGTGATGGAAGCAGTCTGCGATATGCGTTAAATGTGCTATCGCTCGCACGAGCGTCGTCCATTTCGAGAAATGTTCAAAATGGTGTGGACTCAGTGGACTTCTTGGTCGCACATTTTTTACGAAAGTTGTCACTCGGGCTCTATGAGTCCAAAGGTCTCTTTGGTAGTACATGGGCCACCGTCACGTCGTAAAAGGAACGCTGGACCCGTCAGCCAGATGGTTTGTTTCAGCAGAGATGCAGGGACAGACCTAGTTGCGAGATCTGCTGGATTCTGGTCAGTTGGAATGTAGTTCCATTGCTCCGGCTGCGTCGATCTCCTGATGCGCTCCAGCCTGTTGCTGATGTAGGTGTAGAACCTTCTGGTTTGGTTGTTTATGTAGCCTAGTACGACCTCACTGTCCGTGTAGAACTTGACCGCGTCCAGTTTGACGTCAAATTCGTCTAAGATCAGTTCCGCCACCTCTGTAGCAAGAACGGCTCTACACAGCTCAAGCCTTGGGATAGTATGTTCCGGTTGTGGGGCCTTGCCGTGGAACTCCTTCCAGGATTCCCACTCGGACGACAGCTCCGAGTCGAGGAACGGAGAGGCCACGGTCACAGCGACCACCACCACGATCACCAGCAGAGCGACGAGCAGCGGCTTCGTCTTAGTCTTCTTCCCGTCAGTCAGGGCTGGCTTGGAGAAACGTGGAGGAACAAACTCCAGCGAAGACGGTGGATGTACAAGCGAAGTCATGGTGGTTTATTCGTAAGTCTGCACGGTACAGCCTTGACTTCTCTCGCCGAGTTTCTATTTCAGCATGAAGTTGTTGGGGCACGGTTTGAAGAGCGACGTGCATCCATTCGCGAGCACACTCGTTCTGAATGTGCTAATGTGGTCTGGTTTGTGTGTTCCATCGAGACAAACGTCACCTACGATGACCCATCCTAGGTCGAGTCTCTGGGCGTAGAGAGCGTCGTGAGGTCCATTGCGTTGGTCGCGAACCTTGTGGACTCTCAGCATGTCCCTGCCGAGCAAAAGTAAAATCTGTGCCGTGTGATCCAATGGCGGGATGAACTCTGATATGGGTTTCAGGTGTGGGTGGTGACGTGCAACTTCGGGCGTGGGAATCTCACTCCTGTCGTCCGGTATCTCATTGCACTCTGTCACCGTAGGAAGGGCTAGCTTCATGGTGCTATCTATGGTTTCCACCATGAGGCCGCTCGCTCTTCTTCCCGCTGTCTCCATCAGTCCTGAGCATGTTCTGAGCGTGTATGGAAAGGAATTCCCACCTACGCTTAGCTGATCAAAGAACTCTGACCTTGCCAAATACCTGTTGCTCTGGTCGTCCATTATGGCGTACATCCTTGCTGCCCTTTCAGGATGTCCTTTGGGATACACTCGGACGAGGCATATCTTTGAGCAAGATCTTCCTTTGAAGCCTTCTCCACAGACTTCTGTGCATTTGGTTGTGAATGACAAAGTGAGTGCGGCGGTCTCGCCTTGCTCCCCGCCGTGCTCTGCTTCGGGATCAGAAGCCTTAGTGCCACTGGGTTTGGAGTAAAATGTGTGCAAAGCAGTTGCGTGCTTGGCGCTGCCACATTCCTCGCACTTGATATCTGCCTTGAAATTCCTTGCAAGGTGGTTTGTAGAAGCACAGCATTTGAAGCACACTCCAAATTCTTTCAGAATGTTCTTCCGCTCTTCCAATGGCTTCCTCCTGAACTCATGGCATTTCTGGAGGGAGTGAGGTTTATCATGCAATGGGCATTGCTTCTCTGGATCCTCTATCTTTTTCTTTGTGGTGATTGCCTGGACAGAGTTTGCGAATGTCGTAGGAGAGACCTCAGTCTTGTGTACGGAAATTGGCACTCTCGCTGTTCCTCGTTTCGCCATTGCTCTTTCCATTTTTGGGAGATCTGGACTGGAAATCCCCGTGGTGCCAAACATGAAACTCGGGTCATTTCTAGTCTTAACCAGGTTGCGGATAAACTTTGAGAAAAAAAAGAATGGGGGGAATGCAACCTGATGCTCTGACTTGTATCTTGAACCCGCTGTTCTCCATTTTTCCTGCACGTCAAATGGCAATTTCTCTACGATGGGGTTCACGCCATGGTAGGTATTCAAGAAAATGAGACCTGGTAAGTAGGGGTCAGCCTGGGCTGATTCAAGCTCCATCAAAAGATCTCCAAGCTCTCGTAACCTTTTATTGTCCCTTCCAGAGATGTTTGGAAAGTTCTGCAACTTCTTGAAGAGAGCCTTCTCAATCGTTTCTAGGCTACCATAGCACTCCTCGAGCCTCTCCCACACCGCATGCAGGCTTGAGGCGGGGTCGTCAATGTTTGCTGACCGGATCCTCTTTGCGTACTCTGCAGATTCATTTCCTAACCATTTCACCAACAGGTCGAGTTCTTCACTTGCAGAGATGTCTGCATTTCGGATTGCATTCCTGAAGGTAGATCTCCAGGCTCGATAGTTCTCAGAGTGGTCATCAAACTTAACGAGTCCTGTGTTGATTAGTTCGCGGTGAGCCAGGTACCTAGCAAAGTCCCCTAGTCCTGCTGATCCAGGGTGTGTCCATACTGGCGCTTGTGAGGTGGCATTATTGGCTGTATTGCCTTGCATGCCGTCATTTGCGATGGCGTTGGACTGTGGGCCAAAAGGGTTGTGATCACGTTGGTTTGATCCCTTTATGTGACTGTCTGGAATGTGGGTATGACCTGATGCATCCACGTCTTACCCCTCGTGTGCGACGCTGAGTCGGCAACTAACTGCTAGGGCAGGATATGCATTTCCACCATTCCTGTAGACAGCGTTCATGTTCATTCGGTGTGGAGATGGCGATGCCTGAACGTCCACCTTTTGTTCATTATCGTTTGGTGGAGGAGCATTGATGCATTGTTCAGACCAGTCCAAAATATTTTTTCTGGTGAGTTGATCACGGTCCTTGACAGGTATCTGTTGTATCTATGCCCCCTTTTCCAAAAAATAATATTAAGAATAATTAGGCCAACATTTTTTAATATATATATTTTTAATTAAATCATGAAAACAACCCACTACTCGCCACATTCCACGACAGGCATCTGGGAAATGTGGAATGCCATCAAATAGAGAGGGGTCTGGCCTCGGGACGACCCACTCAGGGGGAGAAGGGGTCAAAGGGTCGCGAGGGGGGGTCTGTGCCTTGGATAGCTGGGGCGTCTGTTTTTCGGTTGTTGTTTTTTCTCGCAAGAGATGCGCAGAGGGGAGGGGTTCACGTTTTTGGGTTTTAAACACAAACACACATCACGCAGTGCAGTCTGGTTCGAGTCGCGCTCAGTCTCGGGACTCGGCTTGCGACGCAGCGTTGCGACGGGGCTCGCAAGGGAGCTGGGGCGGGACGTGCCTCGAGAAGAGATGGAACGAGGAGGGGTCGTTAAAGTCGCAGAAGTCTGAGTTCAGCCTGGGTCGAGGCTGGGTTTCAGCCGTGCTCTGGCTGGCGGAGCATCGTGAGGGAGCAAACACCGATACCGATGGCCGGCGTCGCTTCTCGCAGAATGAAGTGGCAAGGTGTGGTCGAGGTGCGAGTGAAACTGACGGAGATGTCAGTTATCATTCTCGAGCAATAGCGAAGTCAACTCAACGTCAACTCAACATCAACCCACGAACGAGAGCCATCGTTCATCGCCAGAGCGCTCCAAGCCGGTGAGTGTGCACAGCCGCGTCGTCCAGAGCCTGAGCCAACACAGCCCTGAAGTAAGGTCGGGTGTCCGTGTGAAGTTGGCAGCGATCAAGGAGAGAGAGAGCGCACGAGCAGCACCACCCGGGCGTCACCGAGCGTTGTGCCGACTCGTCATCTAGCAGCGGATGAGCTGTGCGCTATCCAACGACGGAATCACCGCGCACCGCTAAAGGCGAGCGTCGTGCCGACGCCACTCATCAAGCAGTGGAGAGAAAGTGCACGAGCAGCACCAAGCCCCCGGAACCATCAAGCGCCAAGCAACCAAGTTCTTCAAAGAACATCGTGCCAACGCCGCTCAATCTAGCAGCGGAGAGAGAGAGTGCACAAGCAGCACCAAGCCCCCGGAACCATCAAGCGCCAAGCAACCAAGTTCTTCAAGGAACATCGTGCCAACGCCGCTCAATCTAGCAGTGGAGAGAGAAAGCAGGACGGGCTCGCTGCGGCCACGCCCAAGCGAGAAGGAATCTCTGGCCGCTGGTTGTATCTCCCCTTCCCCACCCCACAAGCTCCGACACAACTCCCGGATCTAAAAAAATAATAATTAATTTTACAAGGAGACAACGCACACACAACACGCACACGAAAAAGACTTTCAAAAAGTTATAGTTGTCTTCTTGGTTCTTTCGGTAAAGTCACGTAGAAGGGAAGTAATAAAAAAATAAAAATAAAACTTAATAAAATTATTCTCACGACGTTTCGGCCACAACGCAAGTAGCCGTCCTCAGGTGAAAACCAGGTCTGTCGAGGCGACAGCGTCTGAATGAAACAGCACACGCGCTTGGAGCATGTATATAAGCTGGGTAGGAAGGGGGGAAGAAAGGGGGAGCCTTGAAAAAAGAATATGCATATCAAGAGGAATTTAGCATATTTATGGGAAATGCAGGTTTGTGATTAGTACTGCATATGCCCGTGCATTATGCAGGATTAGCAGCATCAAAGGGAGGGGGATAAGGGAAATGCAGGTATGTGATATAGGATATGCAGGTATGTGAATAGTACTATTTATGCCCGTGCATTATGCAGGATTAGCAGCATCAAAGGGAGGGGATAGGGGTAGCATTAATGAAGGGAAGGAGTGTTAATAGTATGTAGCTGCAGTAACTAAAACCACCACGTAAACAACTAAAGTATATACTACATATTATCATCAGTATACTAAATATACTCTACAATAAGCTGAGTTACTAACAGTACATTACAATTCTACGTCGTAAAAAAAATATATAAATATAATATGCTTCCATCTAAACTTTATTCTCTTACATCACACGAGTCTACACCGTACTATATACTGCCATAGACAAACCCAACATTAAATTACATACTGTATTGCTATAAACCACTGGCAATGTGTTCCTGGTGAACTCAAACACGTACGCCAAGCTCTTAAGGCTAATGGTTACTCCGACTACACAATCCGCAAAGCCATCACTCCAACCATCAAGAAGGATCCTGTTGAGGAGCCTCTCAAAACCATCACCTTACCCTACATTGCTGGGGTCACAAAAAAGATCTCCAAAATCCTGATTAAACACAAGATCCAGGTCCGATTCAACACAGTACATAAAATCCGTGATCTGGTCCCGTCTGTAAAAGATGTGGTTCCAGACATACAGTACCCTGGCGTCTACAAACTAAGTTGCTTCTGTGGTAGCAGTTACATTGGAGAAACCAAACGACATGTCTCGGACTGCATCTATGAACATAAAGCAGACTTGAAACACAGTAGGACAAACACCTCAGCCGTGGCAGATCACTGTTACAATTCAGTGGGCTCACATGCTATTGACTTCTCCAAGACAGAGGTTCTCTGCAAGCCATCTGGCTACCATGAGAGATTCGTTCATGAGGCGATCCACATATACAAACACAGAGACAATTTCAACCGAGAAGATGGATTCCAGCTTAGCAATCATTGGAAGGACGTAATAAACCATTTCGGATCTTAACTGATTGTGTTCACGTTTACGGTGACTTTCAGACCGCGTTCCACTCACCGGCATTGTATTCTCCGCAGGGAATGGATTCTTTGCTCCGCTGCAAGTTTCCTCCCACTACTCTTCCTCTTAGTATCTTTCACACGACGGTCAATGGTACAGTGTATAATAACAAATAGTATAACATTCATATGCTTAATACAATGTACAAAGTAATATATAGTATCGTAATTGTATAGTGAATATACAGCAGTGTGATATACATTAAGGTGGGTAGAATAATACATAGTGTAATATTACAATATAAGGTATAAGGTAGTTTATAGCAATACAGTATGTAATTTAATGTTGGGTTTGTCTATGGCAGTATATAGTACGGTGTAGACTCGTGTGATGTAAGAGAATAAAGTTTAGATGGAAGCATATTATATATATATATATATTTTACGACGTAGAATTGTAATGTATTACTTACTGTTAGTAACTCAGCTTTTTGTAGAGTATATTTAGTATACTGATGATAATATGTAGTTTATACTTTAGTTGTTTACGTGGTGGTTTTAGTTACTGCAGCTACATACTATTAACACTCCTTCCCTTCATTAATGCTACCCCTATCACCTCCCTTTGATGCTGCTAATCCTGCATAATGCACGGGCATAAATAGTACTATTCACATACCTGCATTTCCCATATCACAAACCTGCATTTCCCGTATCCCCCTCCCTTTGATGCTGCTAATCCTGCATAATGCACGGGCATATGCAGTACTAATCACATACCTGCATTTCCCATAAATATGCTAAATTCCTCTTGATATGCATATTCTTTTTTCAAGGCTCCCCCTTTCTTCCCCCCTTCCAACCCAGCTTATATACATGCTCCAAGCGCGTGTGCTGTTTCATTCAGACGCTGTCGCCTCGACAGACCTGGTTTTCACCTGAGGACGGCTACTTGCATTATGGCCGAAACGTCGTGAGAATAATTTTATGTTTTATTTTTATTATTTTATTACTTCCCTTCTACGTGACTTTACCGAAAGAACCAAGAAGATGAATCCCTGCAGTCACAAAAGCTTTAAATCGAAGTTATCTTTGTGTTTCGAAAAGGGTTGCAATTTCAAGTTGGTACGTTCAATATCAACTGATCGTGCGGGACAGTTGCTGCCGTCGAGTTACATGAAATAAGAGGTGTTTTAGTCATTCATTTTCGTTAATTGCATAATCTTGCCGATGAATCTATTGACGTATACTTTTGCCTTTGCATATTAGAGTGTCATATGTTTGTTTAGAATTAAAATTGCTTAACACCAAGTGTTCGAGTGCTTCTTTCCCAGTCCATGCTAAACTGTCTTATTCATAAGAACTGTAACCTGCGTTGAGATGTGAATTTGGAGACCTAACATAACATAAATACACTAAGATAATCAATAAATGTTTAATCAAAGATAATCGCTTATCCCGATTGATACAACTCTGGATAACGAATCTAAGCCTAATTATAATAACTGCATACATTAACATAATCGCAAGCATTCGCATAAACGAATACGGATATCTCCGTGATTATAATAATTTATGAATAGAATTATATACATTAGCATAATTACGTGAATTATGCATTTTTTTGAAATTTTATCGATATTTTTTTTTACAAAATTTCATAATCCGGCATATACAACATAATGGGGGCTCGTCCGGGATCTCTCGCAGACAGTGTTTTGCATGGATGAAGGAACGAATCACTACATGTTAACCAGAGTATTGTGATCCAACATTGCCTTGTGATTGTAAACGGGTGTAAAACTTAAAAAAACGCACTCTGAGGTTAAACTCCAGAATAGCAGGTTGGAACAAATACAGTGGGATTAAGATAACATCATATCGAACCGATTGCATCCTGTGATAAACTGTGTTAGAGATACGCACTCTGAATTGAAAATAACAGAATAGCTCGAGTCAAACTGACTACACTGTGATATAATTGTTATATGCACTCTGAAAGGGAATGTCAAAGTAGCTCCTGCCACACTTGAGATGCTAGGATTAGGAGGAATTTTTGAATGGATTGGGGAATACTGGGAACTCGTTTTAAAACGTACCGACCGGTCTGCTACAAAGCAGGACAATCAGAGGGACACATGGGAAGGGAGCCGTATCAATGACGCTACGACATATCGAGAGGAACTAATCAACGAGGTAAAATGTCCCCACACCCTCGCTAGGGAGGAGGAACAGGGCTCGCAACACCAGCGACACTCACAGACGTTGAGTCACAGAATAAATATGAAAGTAATAGTACACCACACTCTTGGGCAAGTGGACATAGTCCAGGGACAGATCGCACAAAAATTATGGGTATCGATCAAAATATCCTTGACAAAGAAAATCCCTCGCAATTCGAGAGAAGGGATGGAGATATACAGATGAAAATAATAAAAGGGGGGACTGACAACCCCGAAGCTATAGGGAGGCAAAATCTTAAAATAAAGTTGCCAGAACATGCTCCACTAAGGGCAGAGGCAAAAACTGCAGGGAATTGGCAACACAAGCAACAGAGCCCAGACAGCTCACAAAAAAAATGCACGCCGCTAAAACACGCCCGACACAGCACAGATCATAGTGACAGATCGTCTGACGATGACTCCTCTGACGACCAACTATCCGAATACTCTTTCAACAGTAAAACCCTCAAATTGATGGACAAAGCTCTCGTCAGAATTCTCGATTTTGACCGACACAATAAGAACAGGGATATACACACCCACATCGCAACAGTAGAAGAGGAGGCAATGATCAGAGGTCTGAGGAAACGGGATGAGAAAGCGAGTCTGCTGAAAAGGAGTTTACATGGACAATCTATACCATGGGTAAAGTCGCTACCATACAAGGTTATGAATGATTTCAAACAACTGAGCCTGGCAGTGATTCGGAAGTTTGGAGAATATTCGACACTCACTGAGGGGTTTTATGCTGTAAAATCGATGACCCAGGGCATGGACCAGGACCCACGTGACTACCTTTTACAATTTAAAAAAGCGTATTATGCAGGCGATGTGAATTGGTATCTCGAAGGGGACCATATGTTCAAAATGCTGTTTTTTGAATCCTTGAGCCCAGAGATTACAGAAAGTGTGAGAATGGTTTGAACCCAGAAACAGCCTCCTTACACCGCATAGAGAGCAAGGCGTACACGGCATGATTATACAGAGATAAGAATCATAATTCGGATCCAGAACACAGGGAGAGGGATAATGAACCTAGCCTCTCAGAGAGAAATAAAAATCACAGAGCAGTCCCACAATGCAGAGAGGAGCGAACACGCACGCACATATGGCAAAATAACCCAGAGAGAGGTTGGCACACAAATGAGAGTGACACAAAGCCAAAGATTCATGAGAATCGCAGAATGTGGAGGTCAAGGGCATAACCATATCAACACCCCATGCCCTGACACACGCAAGGTCAAAATTACACACACATATGGCAAGGTAACAATCCAGGAAAAGGTGGCACACAAATTGGAGAAGCACGGGGCCAATAATGTACGAGAATCACAGGATGTGGAGGTTAAGAGCAGAACCATATCAGCACCCCATGTCACGACACAAGCAAGGTCAAAAGTACACACCCCGATGGCGAGATAACCATATAGAGGGAGGGTGGCACACAGACTGCGGAGGCACAAAGGCAACATTCATGAGGATTGCAGGAGGGGAGGTCAAACACAATCGGTCCACTTCCGACCGATCCCCCCACCGGCTATACCAGGAGGGAATAGAGAGACAGATAGTAAGGAAAAACTAAATGCGTCGAGTACCAATTCGAATGTGGTAAAGAACGCAAACACTGCTCCCGTAATTGACACACGTAAAAACATGACTGCAGTGAAGTGTGATCGGACAGTAGATAACGGACAGCAGAGACAAAGAGAAGGACCGGATCGTGCAGGAAAAACAGTGTAGCACGTTGCAGGATCGCGCAATGGTGGTGCAGGGAGATGGAGCACAGAGACACGCCCTGAGGAGTGCAGGCGTCAGCATTTGAATGGAAAATATCCCCATGAAACAAAAATTAATGTGGATCGGAGTGCTGAAATGGAGGAGGCGAATTTCCAGAACGTATCGAGAGTTGTGTCGAAATCCAGCACCCTCACGGACACGGAGGGGGAGACACCACGGGGCACAGAATTGAATCGACACACTGACTCGGCAAATGTGCATGTTGTCGCAGAGGGAGCAAGTGCCACTGATAACGGAGTGCAGAAGTTGGTTGTGTGCGCAAATTCTGATTATGTGCAGCACTATCTTACACCACACACTCCCACGACGCGAGAGAGTGATAGAGGAAATGACGAAAACGAACCTAAAAAACCGTGATCGAATGATCAAAGCGATAAGTGGTAAACCAAACACTCGGAGCTTGGAAAACATATGGCAAGGAGGTAACATGAGGAAAATAATGCATAAATGCGTTCGAACCCACTACTTAGCGTTTCGCAGGACCTAAAAATTTTTTTAAATATTTTTTTTTTATATAAAAAAAACATTTAATAACAAAATAACAAAAAAATGTCTGTAGTTATGATGGATAAGAACCGATGTAACTTGTTGCCTTGATGCTAAAAAAAAAAATTTCCTTATTTCAAATGTAACTATGCTAAGTTTGTGATACGTACGCGCGCGTTGTAAGGAATAACCGCAGAAACATGAGGGTGGCTGATGGGTTCTTTACAAAAAAAAAGGGGCATTTATTTTGTTTAAAAATTCGCCAGTGGCCAAATCGACAACTGATCATTTTTAAAAGGGCGGATTGTTGTATCTATGCCCCGTTTTCCCAAAAATAATATTAAGAATAATTAGGCCAAATTTTGTTTTAATATATATATATATATAATTAAATAATGAAAACAACCCACTACTCGCCACATTCCACGACAGGCATCTGGGAAATGTGGAATGCCATCAAATAGAGAGGGGTCTGGCCTCGGGACGACCCACTCAGGGGGAGAAGGGGTCAAAGGGTCGCGAGCGGGGTCTGTGCCTTGGATAGTTGGGGCGTCTGTTTTTCGGTTGTTGTTTTATCTCGCAAGAGATGCGCAGAGGGGAGGGGTTCACGTTTTTGGGTTTTAAACACAAACGCACATCACGCAGTGCAGTCTGGGTCGAGTCGCGCTCAGTCTCGGGACTCGGCTTGCGACGCAGCACTGTGACGGGGCTCGCAAGGGAGCTGGGGCGGGTCGTTCTTTGAGAAGAGATGGAACGAGGAGGGGTCGTTAAAGTCGCAGAAGTCTGAGTTCAGCCTGGGTCGAGGCTGGGTTTCAGCCGTGCTCCGGCTGGCGTAGCGTCGTGAAGGAGCAAACACCGATACCGATGGCCAGCGTCGCTTCTCGCAGAATGAAGTGGCAAGGTGTGGTCGAGGTGCGAGTGAAACTGACGGAGATTTCAGTTATCATTCTCGAGCAATAGCGAAGTCAACTCAACGTCAACTCAACGTCAACCCACGAACGAGAGCCATCGTTCATCGCCAGAGCGCTCCAAGCCGGTGAGCGTGCACAGCTGCGTCGTTCAGAGTGTTGTATATGTTGGTTATCAAAATTTGTTATGTTGTATGCGTGCGTGGGTGAAATTATTATGTTGTATATGTGGGTTATGAATATTCAGTGAAAATAATAATAATCAAATGAAATTTGGCCAAATGTGTAATTATCCGGAAATATGTTAATTTATGTAATTACGCACATTTAATTATGCCAATTCGAGAGGTAATCGTAGTAATTATGCGAGTGGGTGTAATTATGATAATGCAAGTCGTTATGATAACCAGACCCCGCCTCGGTGACGAGGGTGGGTTATCGATCGGAATAAGGCAATTAATCGTATGCAGTTATGCAGGTGTGGTGTAAGTATGCAAGATTAACTTAGATTAACTCGGCATCGTTGTCTAGGTTCGTCTCATTCTCGCTTTAACATTCCCAGAGTGGGTATTCGTGGTTATATTTTAGGTCCCCGGTTCACCCCGTTATCGCTTTAACATTTACTGAGTATGTATTAGTGTGTTTATTAAGGTCACCAAGTTCAGATCTCAACGCAGAAGCAGATCTTATGCATAGATTTCAGGAAAGAATCACACAACCACTTCTGTATTAATCAATTTATTACTAATTCAACCTCAACTATGATATAGTATGCGAACTCTCAATCCCGGAACGTCAACACGGCATCAATACAGTATCATCAACGATTGTCTGATTTCACTTTGACAACGGCACATGGATCCCGCATAACGCGATGGTTGTTAGTGAGAGAGAGAGTCGTTAAAATATGCAAATACTATGCTAAGAAAAACCTTAACGTTAATGAATGATTATACTCAATATTGTTCACGCAGTACCGCACTCCTTATTGATCATACGCAACCCTTATCACGTTGTTAGCACCTTGGGTCACGGGACAGTTGAATATTCTGTAGAGGATGCGAGTACGTGCGGCGATTATGACTGAAAGATACTTGAAAGATTATACGGCGATAAAAAAACACAATCAAAAACAGTTATTATTCTTAAAGGCACCAATCTCAACAGATACATCGGCAGGTTATCTGACAACAGAATGGCTCGGAGTAAGGGCCTGCGACGGTGCTCCTTTTCCGAAGATCGTTATCTTATACCAAGTTTACTAATTGGGGACCAGATCACCTGATAAGGATCTGGTGGGCCACCACTCCCCACGTGAGCGTGGCTCGGCGGAAGAAGGTGCCAAGAATCAGTTCGTATTGATGGATCTGTTGGGAATTTATGCGATTAAGAGTACAGCCCACTAAATATTAAAGATAAAAATTACGAATACACTTATAAACGACGGATGGCCATCACTCGGTCTCGTTGTGATGCCTTCACAGCCACGGATGGCTTATGGGTTCGAGTGTGTTTGAGTGGTAAGAGTTGTCTTGAATAGTCAGTGTTCGGAGTCGGTTCTTTATGTCAAACAGACGCCTGGTGGTCGTGTGGTGAGGGGGCGGTGCGCGTCATACGTATCAGTCGCTCCCCTGTCACCGTGGTGAACTGGTTCGGATGCTCGTTGATACGCTGTCGCAGTTCGGAACCCGGTCGGTAGGTGGCGCCCACAGCTCGCTCGCAGCGTGCAGTGTTGGGTCGTCGACCAGGGTGAGCACGGAGCCTCGTCGCCAAACCGCGACCCTCCCACTCCGGCGGCAGCAGAGACCTCCGACTCGGCAGAGGTTGACCCACGCAGGCCGAGTTGAGCTGTCAAGCGGGTCTTGCCCGCCTGCAGAGGAGATGGGGAGCCGCTTGAGTCGAGCCCCGAGAGCCGGCTCCGGTGAGCCGATCGAACTCGGCTGAGTCCCAGACGAGCTGAAGAGTCGAGCCGACCCGCTGGTCGCAGCTCGCTCCTGAGTCGACCCTCCCGGTCGAGCTGGTTTCCAATGCTCAGGGTCCTTTCTTTTATGCCGAAAAATCCCTTTTGGATCCTGCCCACAAGGCGGGGTTTCTTTCGATTTTTGCTGTGTCAGGATCTGTCCGTAGGTAGGTGTGTCCATGTGTGTGTCCGTACGTCCGTATGTCCTTGTGTGCATCACCCACGGTATATTCCGTTGTCATACTCCCTCCATAAAATCCACGAGCAAACAATCAGATGTTACAAATTGCCTCACAGTCGTCTCTCTGTCTGGGTGCGATATTATCTCTTGTCTGGCCTTCTTCATGAACCAAAACACAGACGTTACAAATCGTCTCACAGGCGTCTTTGTCCGTGTTGCACGACCTGGAGGGAGGGGCAACACTCCCTCCGACCCTCACCGACGCACAAAGAAATGGTTAAAAAGTTTTAAGTTAACATTTGTCCCTTACCATTTCACAGTTATGATTCTGTATGTAACCTAAGGTCTGTTGTTTCCCATCGTGGTGCTTGACTCAAGTGGAGGTGTTTCCCCGAGCGTATACACTCCTATCCCGCGCTGCGGGGATACAAAGACGGCCGGGATCTCCCTTTCTCTCCGACCCTGGGTTTAACATCGCTCTTTTATTATGTATTTTATATTCGACCTGGTGGTGATTCATCCCGTTATCCTGGCTTTTCCATAAGTTTTGCTTTTGTCTTTTCATGCATATGCTTATTATTATTAATTTATTTCCGATATCTTAGGTTAAGGGGTAAGTTTCTTGATCCTAGGAATTCGTATTCCTTGGTGTCTGCATGGTTATATAATCGTCATTTATTGTTTTGAACAAGGTAAAACTGGTGAGAAAACACAGATACAGCATCTGTTATAACCCGGAAACACCAACACAATGAACACCACAGCATCAGAACATTGTCTTAGATAACAATAGATCCTGGACGGACCAGGCCCCTACATTACCACTGAACAACTAGACAAGAGCACAAGCCGGTGCATTGCATAAAGGCACTTTGTGTATTCATCCCACTGCACCCCAAATGTACAGCATTACACATAACACTAAACTGTGGATGAGATACTTCGTCATCTTTGCTCTCAGGATCGCAACATAGCCACCTGGGCACAAGTCTGACTCGACCTACTAAATCACAAGTAACATCCACAATAAGGAAAGTTGCAGGCTTCGTTGCTAACTAGGCCTCGTATTTACCACAACAACTTAACGGCACCATAAAGGTATTTACATCACTATAACGGTCATTCCAACATTACAACAGCATTGCCAATATTATAAGAATATAAACAAACTTACAGACAATGCTTCTCAAAGTCCCACGATGGACAACTGCGTCTGGCTTCACTGAGACGTGATGGGTGCCGCCATCTTGACTTATCTGTGTAATGGCCGACGCCCGCGTGGTTCAGTGGAAATCTAAAATCGTGACTTCCTGGTCACGTGACCAAAATTAGCATCAAAAACAGGAAATTCATGTGTACATACGCCCCCCCCCATCTGCCATGCGGCAAAACTCCTGCCGTGAGACAGAGCAATTGGTGCATTGCATGTAACAGAAACTGTTCTCGCTATCATGACTGCAGGGTGGGTGCGACCCAGATGAAGTGCGCAAAATCATGGGGGATCTTCTTGAGAACCAAGGCGGCAGCATGGACGCGGATCCTCGTGGCTGGCCATGCCCCGTTCCAGGAGCGCGTGTTCCTCACCAGGGGGTCTTATGGCCAGCCCATTTTTCTTAATAAACCAAAATAAATATTGTTAATCTGAAACAGGATGAAGCATAAAATGTCTTGCCAACTGTGCCCCCGTTGCAGTGACTCGTGTGCGTGAAGCTGTTGGGAAGAGCGTGCAGTGGCTGACACTCAGATTGGTCCCCTCCCCGTGGCACGGGTTTGGTTTGCACGAATCGTGAGTGGGGACGAAGCCAATGGTCAATGCTAGTGGAGTGCAGATGTTCTGATCGGAGATTGTAGATATCGTTTTGCCGTGGGCACCGCGGCTCATGTCGCAGCTGCACGCACGATGAAAGCAACATTTACACGAAGCCCCCATTCTGCCTGAGGTCCATCAGGCGAATCTGTTGCCAGATGTGTTTTCAGGAACGACTGCTATACATTCCCATTGCAATGCGACTGCACTTCATGGCTCTGACTTAAAATAACAACAATAGGCGATTTTTTAAAGTAATATTTGGACTTGTCTAATTATTGGTGTGCAGAATGTTTGCACGGCCTATGACAAACGGATGTGGCAGTATTTGTTTAGTTATGTCAATCTACGGATTATTTGGGGAATGAGGATGAACTATGGGACAAGTCATGGACAGTTTTTTCCTCAAATTAATAGGGTAAATAAATGTCGGGTGTTTCTCGGAATCTACAAATCTTACCGTGAAAGTGTTCGTGGTCTTGAACTCGCATCTCAAACCTGATTCGAAGTCCCTATAGCTGATATATATATGTTACGTAAATTATGAGGTACAAATTTCACGAGATGTCCATGAACTTGATCGTCGTGACATCACTAAGTAGCTGCCCTGCAATCAACCTAAGCGAGTTGACGTCACTGCAGCGGGGTTCGTTACGTATGTGTCGAATCTATGAACGCGTAATTGAATAGAATGTAAACATTGCGGGTATCCATCTCGCTAGAGGCATCGACAACGGCTATTAACCGGAATCGATTATTTTCATTGCTGCAATATGTACTGACGTCACCACAGGTGTGTATGGAATCAATTATCTGCGTTTTTTTCCGATTCTTCAGGCATTCGTTATTTGTCGCCTCAATCGGCTCAAGTAGATTATAAATTAAAAATCTATCGTGACTCGCATTGGATTTGTGATCAAGTTTCCCGGCAAAATAACGTCTTCACGACAATAGTGAAGATCACAGAGAAAAACAAACTCAGCCGACCTCCATAATAGAGGTTTTTATGGTTAGATCACGTAAATATATAAATGTATCGTTAAAACCCACCACCACTCGACACAGCCAACTAGTAAGGGCTGTCACGTGCCAATTCGTCATTAGTACAGCACACCGGTGTGTTGGAGAGCCAAGCCATAACATTTGCAATCTGAGAACGACGTTTCGCCAGTAATTACAACTACCGGCAGCTTCATCCCAGGCAACCTCATCCTCGTCATCATTATCGTCACTGCTTCCATCACCACCATACCCCGCACGCCCAAGGGATTCGTTTGAATGAGGGGATGCACGGGATTGGTCAGATTCGCACACGGAGACTCGATGAGTCATGTGACGTCAATAAAACAAGTCGATACAATGATGATTAGCATCACACAGCACAGGTGCACACAATGATGAGTGACGTCTTCAGCACAGGTGAATGCGGTAATTGGTGACATCATCAGCACAAGTGAGGATTTAAACCCCAGCGCGAGAGGTGTTTGGGATTCCGTGGTATATCATCGTCGCTGTTGTGCCTCCGTTAAATCTCGGTGAGTTCGTCTCTTTGCGTCTTGAATGCGGAGGGACCTCGTGGAGACGACGTCCGTGGATTTTTCGCGTTGGTTCGAGATGGAGGCAGCTGCTCAAGTCTGCGTCCTGATTTGTTAAAAAGCCACTATCTCGCGGCTGTCTCAAAGCAATATTCTTTTCTGTGGAAGGTTGTTGCTCTGAGTTAACCCGTGTAGATTGTATATGGGTGTAATGTGAGCGGTAGTGTAGCGGCTGGCGTCGTGTGATCATGAACCCGGTGACCCGAGTTTGATACTCGGCCAACACCCGCAGAGTATTCTTAACCAGTCCTGGGCCTTCCTTTAGTCGACTTGGTCGTCAAATTATAACGTGGTGTGGTTGTGAATTTTACTACTTGGCAGACAAAGGTGGATAGGCGTAGTCCTGGTCTAAAGGCGATATGCGGGTGATTGTGGTGTTTCATCGTTGTGTAATCGGTGTACGTGTTCATTTTTAAAGAATCTCGTAATGCCTTCATCTGCTGCCGCCATGGAGGATTTGAGCGCTGTCATGGACATCTTCGTGCGTGAGTTCTGCGCCAGCTGTGACGGAGGCGCGGGGAGCATCTCCATGAGGAAGCACGTACTGCAGAAACTGCTCGTGAAGCACATGCGGCCCTACCTGGCGGTGGGTTTCCTGTGGCAGCACCGGGCACGCGTTTCTTGAGCAGTTCGCGTCACCGACTTCGTCTCATCGCACAGCCGTTCGGCTCTGAGATCGCGCACTGCGGGGAGCCCCACGGCCTGTAGCCGCGAAGGCTCGAGCCGGCGCTCGGGTCCGTTGCTCGATCGCGTGTAGCCACTGCTAGGGATTGATTGTGACTTGGCTTTTAATGGCCACCATAGCACGTTGATTGCTGCGCCTACAGCACTGAGCAGAGCTATTGGTTTTTTTGCATGTAACAAACGGTTCCCGCTATAACGACTGCAGGGCGTCTGCCACCCGGATGAAGTGCGCAAGATCATGGGGGATCTTCATGAGCACCAAGGCGCCAGCGTGGACTTCCAAGCGTTCATGGCCACGTGGACGAGGATCCTCGTCGCCGGCCATGCCCCGTTCCATGAGCGCGTGTTCCTCACCAAGGGGCCCTGTGGCTCGCCCATTGTTGCTGATAAGCCAAAATAGATGCCTTTAAATTATGACTAATAAAATCGCTGGCAAACTGGTTGGTCCTGGTCTTGGTGAATCGTGCGCGTGAAGTTGGGAATCGGCGAGCTGTCTCTTCTCGTGATGCACATTTGATTACGGGTAATGGCGGTGGGCTTAATGGAACTCCCTAGGCTTACTGGCCCCAAAGAGCAACGAGCATGGCATTATCCAGACGTTTGGGGAAAATCGGCCTTTGTACCGTTTCTAAACAGGTCCGTTATGGGTGGCACTTAACACCCAGTTATTCGCTCTCCGAAAACTGGTACATCCCTAGAATATATTTAATTCTAGACAAATAAGGGTAACGCTTCCGTTCAAGATGTATGAGATCTTGAAAAGAACATTGTGGAATATTTAATTTCCAATTTCACCCCCAGAAGAGTGATTTGGAAGGAAGGTTTTCTTCCGGTGTGCTCGTTGATGCTAAACATGTGAATTAATGTGACCACTCGAAAATCGGCAGTGAAAGCCTCCAAAACTGAGCTCGTGGTAAACGACCTGAAAAAGTCACGCATCAGGTCTCTGCACCTGGAGATCTCTGCTCGAGGCGTACAGCTGGGAAACATCACAATGTTTACGAAAGCTGGCTAGTTATTGAGAGCAGAGCGAACGCAAAAGTGAAAGGTGGTTCAATTAACAGTGGTTTTTGGAAAACCGAATTTGGTGATAAACTTTTAAAAACATTTTTCTAAACCAACGGTTTTGTTTAAAAGTGTACTAAAAAGTTAAAATAAAACATTTTCAGCCGTCACCAGCTGATCAGAATATTATTTTACAATTGTACCAAAAATTAAACCGTGGGGCGCGCTTTTGATATTTTATGCATAATTAGTCGATTAAGAATTTTGAGTTGGATCAAAGTTTATTTGCATGATGCAATGTATGTCAAAATTATTTTCAATCATTTTTAGTAAAAGGGAAAATTTTGATTAAATTTACCTTTGCGATGAAGTGTAGAACAATTACAAGAGTTTTGAGTATTCTTAATTCGTATTACTTGCTCTTTCTACTCGTATCCGTGTTGCACTGCTTTTTCAACGGTTTTATGTCAACGGTTACATTTAACTTCACTTGTGTTTTGTCGTGGTCAAATCTTGTAATCAAACGTTGGTCTACTTCCTGTTGTCCAATCAATTCCAAATTTTGCACACGTACTCGGATCCGGTGACAATACATGTCTGTATGAAAATTCGCATTAATCCATAAATTAATTGCCTCCTTTCAAGCAATTACAACAAAAAATGTCACGCATTTTTAATGGTAACTATTTTAGCTATTTATGCATTTTTTTAATTTTCCTATCATAATCAAGTCGACATGTGCGTTTCAATTGCTGCAAATACTTATTACTTATGTTACGTTTTCACTTTTGATAAGTAAAATTTGCTCGTCAAGATTTGCAGATCAATGGTGAACTTTATATTATAATTTCATACTAGGCTTTCTTCACGTGTTGGTGTGAAGAAGATCCACGCCGGGGAGAAGAAGCCTCGAGCCACGCGGTCTGGGACCCAGCTTGTGGTCCGGGTGGGGATAGGAAACCGTGTCTAGTTCTGCCATAGCGTGGTTAGATGGGCATTCGAGACCCGAGTGTAGATTGTGTTATGTTGTGTTCAGTTGCGGAATAAATAGTGTTGCTCCCAAGATAACGTCTGTAACTCAGTTGGACTCACTACATATGTATTTATGTCACCACAGGTGTGTATGGAATAAATTATCTGCGTTTTCCCCATTTTTCAGGCATTTCTGGTCTTTTCCCCTTCGAATTCGTTATGGGATTGCAGAACGGGGCCTTTTATACAATCCCTAGATTTCGATTTAAAGCTTTCGTGACTGCAGGGATTCATATTCTTGGTTCTTTCTGTAAAGTCACGTAGAAGGGAAATAATAAAATAAAAATAAAACAATCAAATTCTCACGACGTTTCGATTGCAACACAAGCAATCATCATCAGGTGTGAAATCCACAGCAAAACAAAATTGAAAAAAGTGGCGTTTTTTTCTTAACGTTAGCACCACGGACAGCAACTGGCGGTTGTTCAGACGGACGAGTCCATCTATGCTCGGAACAGAGGAGGGGGAGAGAAGGAGAATGGAATGTGGTCTGAAAGTCACCGTAAGCGTGAACACAATCAATTAAGACCCGAAATGGTTTATCACATCCTTCCAATGATTGCTAAGCCAGAAACCATCTTCTCGGTTGAAATTGTCTCTGTGTTTGTATATGTGGATAGCCTCATGAACGAATCTCTCATGTTAGCCAAATGGCTTGCAGATAACCTCTGTCTTGGAGAAGTCAATGTCATGTGAGCCCACTGAATTATAACAGTGGTCTGCCACGGCTAAGGTGTTGGCCCTACCGTGTTTTAGGACTGCTTTGTGTTCACGGATGCAGTCCGAGACATGTCGTTTGGTTTCTACAATGTAACTGCTACCACAGAGGCAACTTAGTTTGTAGATGCCAGGGTACTGTATGTCTGGAATCACATCTTTTACAGACGGGACCAGATCATGGATTTTATGCACTGTGTTGAATCAGATGAACCAAGTCTTCAATGACTGCGATGGTGTCAGGTACAGGAACTTTGGTGAATAAGGAGACCACATCAAAACTATTTGATGTGGAAAACTATTTTTTTCACACTTGATGGTGTTGGCGAGTGTAAACAGGAGTCCTTGGCACCAGACTGTGTCGTATCCAGAGGACAAGCCTATGAAAGCCTACGGGGCATGTTAAGCGATGGGAAACCGGTTCCTTATCTTTTTTATATTGGCCAATTTTAATATATAAAGAACCGGTTCCTATACAAAGTCTACATGCCAATGTGAAGGGATCAGAAACTGGTTCCCATAGGAAGTCTATGGGGCAATATTAAGAGATAGGGACACACGAAATCGTGCCAGCAGCAGCTGTAATGCACGCGACTTTTACATTACGCTGGGCTGATGATTGATGATGTTGGTGATGAGTGATTACGCCAAAGGAGAAGTGCGTTGGGTAATGTGGATCTGGCACGTGGGTTCCCCCGGAGTCGGACCTCAGGATGGTTTCAGAAATGTTGCTGCTGAAGGCGGAACACAGAGAAACCGCGCTCAGGTTGCGATGGTTCCCCGCAGCTCCATTGGCTCCACTGCTCAGAGCGCCGCTCCATTTCCACTCAAAGTGTAGCCGCTCAGCGCCAATCCCAGTGTGGTGTCCATGAAATGGGCTAGGGAGGGCGAGATCTGTGTTCGTATTGTAGGGATATGACGCGACAACTGAAAGGATCCTGCCTCCCCTGCCCCTCATCACATTCACCAACATCGACTTTCCACAGTGGGGAAGTATGGTCAATCAACAGAGCACGAATCAAAACATTAGAAAAATGAAATGTATTTTATTTAACAAATTCAGATGAAAACTCCAAGAGACCAGGATAAACTCTCATTTGCAAGTGACCTGGATCACCGAAATGGCAAGAAATAACAATTAAAGTACTGAATAAATCAAATCGCAATCTGACCATAACAACTTCGTCACGAGAAATCCAAACTATATTGCACTAAAATAAATGTTGAATGAGTTAAATTTCGATTTAAAGCTTTCGTGACTGACTATATATCTACGTGACTTTACCGAAAGAACCAAGAAGTTGAATGAGTTATTTGTCGCCTCAATCGGCTCAAGTAGATTAAACATTGTAAAGCTATTGTGACTCGCATTTGATTTGTGATCTCAGTTTCCCGGCAAAATAACAGTGAGTGGCGTCTTAATGACAATAGTGAACATCACAGAGAAAGACGAACTCAGCCAACCTCCATAATATAGTTTTGTGGGGTTAGATCGCGTAAATATATAAATGTGTCGTTTAAACCCGTCACCATCCGACACAGCCAACTAGTAAGGGTTGTCACGTGAAGAGAACGTGCCAATTCGTCACTAGTACAGCACACCGGTGTGTTGAAGAGCCAAGCCACAACATTTACAATCTGAGTTTGACGTTTCGCCAGTGATTACAACTAGCTTCATTCCAGCCAACCTCCTTCTCGTCATCATCATCGTCACTGCTGCCATTATCACCATTACCCCGCACGCCCAAGGGATTCGTCTGAATGAGCGGATGCACGGGATTGGTCAGATTCGCACACGGAGACTCGATGAGTCATGTGACGTCAATAAAACAGGTCGCTACAATGATTATTAACATCACACAGCACAGGTGCACACAATGATGAGTGACGTCTTCAGCACAGGTGAAGGCGGTAATTGGTGACATCATCAGCACAGGTGAGGATTTAAACCGCCGCGCGAGAAGCGATTTGGATTCCGTGGTTTATCATCGTCTCTGTTCAATACGCTTTTACATCGCGGTAAGTGCTTGGCTTTTGGCGTCTTGAATGCGGAGGGACCTCGTAGAGTTCGACCTCCGTGGATTTTTTGCGTTGGATCGAGATGGAGGCAGCTGCTCAAGTCTGGGTCCTGATTTGTTAAGCCACTTAGTCTCGCGGCTGTCTCCTGAAAGAAATATTCATATTCTGTGTAAGGTTGTTGCTCGGAGTTGACCCGTGTAGATTGTATACGCGTGTGTAATGAGCGGTAGTGTAGCGGTTGGCGTACTGGGATCATGAATCTGGTGACCCGAGTTTGATACGCCGCCATCGCCCGCAGAGTAACCAGTCCTGGGCTGTCCTTTGGTCGACTTGGCCGCCAAATCAAGACGGTGTGGTTGTAAACTTCACTACTTGGCAAACAAAGGTGGAGGGGGTAGTGCTGGCCAACCACCTCGGGTGGTGTGCTGGCCTTGAATAGATTCTCTCCAAGTCTAAATGTGATATGCGGGTGATTTTTTTTTTTTTGTAATGAAATGTACGTTATCATTTTAAAGAATCTCGTGATGCCTTCATCTGCCGCCGCCCTGGAGGATCTGAGCGCTGTCATGGACATCTTTGTGCGCGAGTTCTGCGCCAGCTGTGAAGGAGGCGCGGGCAGCGTCTCCATGAGGAAGCACGCGCTGCAGAATCTGCTCGTGAAGCACATGCGGCCCTACCTGGCGGTGGGTTTCCTGCGCCAACACCGGGCACGCGTTTCTCGAGCAGTGTGCGTCACCGACTGCGTCTCTTCGCACAGACTCTCGGCTCGCACACTGCTAGAGCCCTACGGCCTGGAGCCCCACGGCCTCGAGCCAGCGCTCGGGTCCACGGCTCGAACGTCTGAGCGCGCGTAGCCACTGCTAGGGGTCGATTGGGCTTTTAATGGCCACCATAACAGGTTGATTGCTGCTCCTACAGCACTGAGCAGAGTTATTGGTGCATTGCCTGTAACAAACTGTTCCATGCTGTCACGACTGCAGGACGCCTGCGACCCGGATGAAGTGCGCAAGATCATGGGGGATCTTCACGAGAACCAAGGCGCCAGCGTGGACTTCCAAGCGTTCATGGCCACGTGGACGCAGATTTTCGTGGCCGGCCATGCCCCGTTCCATGAGCGTGTGTTTCTCACCAAGGGGCCCTGTGGCGCGCCCATTGTTGCTGATACGCCAAAATAAATGCCTTTTAAAATATGAATAAAATCGCTGGCAAACTGGTTGATCCTGGTCTTGGTAAATCATGCGCGTGACGTTGGAAATCGGCGAGCTGTGGTTGTGGATGGCTCTGCTCGTGATGCAAGTTTGGTTAATGGAACGCCCTAGGTTTATTGGCCCCAAAAAGAGCAACGAGAATGGCATTATCCTCACAGATGTTTGGCGAAATCGGCCTTTGTTCTGTTTCAAGACAGGTCCGTGATGGGTGGCACTTTACACCCAGCTATTAGCGCTCTGAAAACGGGTACATCACTGGAATGTATTTTATTCTGTACAAGTAGGGGTACCACTTCCTTTTCCGTTCAAAATGTATGGGATCTTGGAAAGAAAATGGTGGAATATTAAAGTTTCCAATCTCGCGCCTGACGAGTGATTTGGAAGGAAGGTTTTCTTCCGGTTTAGCCTCAACGAGCACACATGTAATTTCTTGGAAAGTAACTGCGACGTAACCTTGTCACAGTCCTTGCATACTGAGAAAACTCGGTGTAAATTAAAGAGCTTCTTCAACCTCCGGGCTAGAGGCTAAGCTGACGATGTGCAGATAGACGCCATTGATATTTGAGGGCAATCTTACTTTAACCAAAGTTATTCACCGGTATTAGAATGTTTCCCAAAATGTTGGTGGAAACAAAGGGATTACGGGGAGTAACCGCCTTTTGTAGTTGGTGATCCAAGTTAACGTGCGATGGGAATTGATGTGAAAACGCGAGAATCGGCAGTGAAAGCCCCCAAAGCGGAGCTCGTGGTAAACAAATTGAAAATTGCACGCCTAAGGTCGCTATGCACCTGGAGATCTCTGCTCGAGGCACACAGCTGTTAAACATCACAATGTTTACGAAAGCTGGCGAGTTATTGAAAGCGGAGCGAACTCAACAGTGAAAGGTGGTTAAATAAACGGAGTGGTTTTTGGAAAACCAAATTTGGTGATAAACTCCTTAAATATTTTTTTAAAACCAACGGTTTTGTTTTAAAGTGCATTAAAAAGTTTAAATAAAATAAAAAATGTGCAGCCGTCACCAACCGATCAGAATATCACTTAACATTTGTAGCAAAAAAATAAAACCGTGGGGTGCTCCTTTAATATGTTGTATGCATATTGAGTTGCTTTTGAATTTTTAAGTTTGATGAAAGTTTATTTACATGATACAATGTCAAGATTATTTTCAATCATTTTTAGTAGAAGGGAAAATGTTGATAGTGATGTAATTTAACTTTGCGTTGAAGAGTAGAACAGTTACAAGTGTTTTAAGTATCTTCATTTTGGAGCTTTCGTGACTGCAGGAATTATTCTTTGGTTCTTTCGGTTAAGTCACGTCTAAAGATAAAATAATAAATTAAATAATAGCATATTAGGACGTTTCGATTGCAACACAAGCAATCATCAGGCATAAAAGAAATAGCAACAAAAATGTTACTAGAAAACTATAGACAAACATACAAGCAGACAGACATCACAAGGACACAGAGAGAGAACACATATCGGCACAAAGAGAGAGGTCGTTTCTGTGACGGTGCCTTAAATATAGAGAGGGGGGCGGGGGCGGAGAGAGGGAGGGGGCAGAGAAAAAATTAGCATATCAATGAGTGGACGGCAACGTGATGCTGCTGCAAGTCAGATGACGACGCGGCACGGCAACGCAAGCTTGAAAATCAGGAGAAAGACACACTAAACTTAAATAACCTAGTAAAATATCGAAATATAATGTAATGCAACACAGAGAGTCGGTCAACACACAATTAACGCATAGCCCGGTTGATTACGTATTTCAAAGATTGCTAAGTTAGAATTTAAGTGTGAAAATTCCAAAGAGAGGACACAGGTAGAGAGAACAAATAGCCAGAGAGAGAGAAAAAGATAAGCTTAAAACTTCCCCGTAGAAGTGGTTCAATCTTCATTTTGGAGCTTTCGTGACTGCAGGAATTATTCTTTGGTTCTTTCGGTCACAGAAACGACCTCTCTCTTTGTGCCGATATGTGTTCTCTCTCTGTGTGTCCTTGTGATGTCTGTCTGCTTGTATGTTTGTCTATAGTTTTCTAGTTAAATTTTTGTTGCTATTTCTTTTATGCCTGATGATTGCTTGTGTTGCAATCGAAACGTCGTAATATGCTATTATTTAATTTATTATTTTATCTTTAGACGTGACTTAACCGAAAGAACCAAATAATGTTTTAAGTATAATTCTTAATTCTGTATTACTAGCTCTTTCTACTCGTATCCGTGTTGAACTGCTTTTTCAACGGTTTTATTTAACTTCACTTGTGTATGTCGTGGTCAAATCTTGTAATCAAAAGTTAGTCTACTTCCTGTTGGCCAATCAATTCCAAATTTTGCACACGTACTCAGATCCGGTGACAATGCAGGCCTGTATGAAAATCGGCATAAATTCATAAATTAATTGCCTCCTTTCAAGCAATTACATTTTTTGTATGGACGGCGTATTAATAATATATTTTTGTGTATGTTAAAAACGTCGCGGTCCCTAAACTGTGGAATCAGCTCGCACAAAAAGCAGGCGCTGCGTGTCTCAGGCGCCATTGACGTACTTATCGACCGTGAGTTAAACAAAGTTGTTAATAAAACCGTTGTTTAAAAAAAATACGTCTCTAAAGAACAGTTGACTGCAAAGTGATCCAAAGTATACCTAAACCCATATTTTTTTCTCAACTTCCGATGGCAACTTATATTCTTGGTCAGAGTATATTAGACGAAGGGAAGATAAGTACATAAATGACATGTACATGTAATTACTATATATAGACTATAACATCTATCTTTGCTTATCCGATAATATAATAAAATCGTAGTAGATTTGTTTCAAATTATTTTGAAGGTATTTGTCAAGTATTTGTAATTGTAATTATTTTAGCTATTCTTTATGCATTTTTTTCCCTATCATAATCAAGTAGACATGTGCGTTTCAATTTCTTCAAATACTTATTATTTATGTTGTTACGTTTTAACTTTTGATAAGTAAAATTTGCTCGTCAAGATTTGCAGATCAATGGTGAACTTTCTATTATAATTTCATACTAGGCTTTTTATTATTGATACGTGATATTCCATATCACGCATATTCTACATTTCCTAGAAACTTACACCTTACCTTTTTCTAGTGATATCAGATACTACTCCCTTCATATTGTGAGACTTTAGTTTACAAAGGAACGCTACAAGCAATTTCATATTATACTTTGTTCCAACTCTTCAAAACCTAAATACTTGAATTTTAGCATGGAATATTTTTGATGATTCCACATGTGCTACAACACATCAAGCATTCTCAACCAACTAAGTATCATCATGAAATTGGTAATAGCAAATAGAGATAGCCCCGTTATGTTCTTAGAAATCTTATAGTATTTGATTATGCTATTGAGTACCATTTGTTGATAACTTTCTTTAGCTATTCTTGGTCATCGATTAAGATAAGAGTTATATTAAAGGAGTGCCCCACGGTTTAATTTTTTAGTTACAAATGTCCAAAAATATTCTGATCAGCTGGTGACGGCTGAATTGTTTTTTTACTTTTAGTGCACTTTAAAATAAAACCGTTGGTTTAAAACAATTTTTTAAGGAGTTTATTTTTTAATTTGTAGTCTTTATTTTAACAAGAATTTTTTACAAGGAATATAATTTTATACTTTTTCAAAATCCTTGCAAAAAATAGCCTCAGTCTAAGACTAAGTATACTTCTTTTGGGGACCTTATCTTTTATAGTGCGATCCAGAGAGCACTGTTCTTAACTCTATACATTGCCTTGATGTTGTTTGTAATGTACTCAAACATATTTGTGTGTATAAGATATTGACACACAAATCGAGTTTATTTAATCTGATTGATGATTTCTCATTCTATCAATTTCTGCTAATGCTTCATTATTGCATGGTGTCTTTCCGGTTAGTTTTCGATTTTCCAAATCTTCAATTCGAAGTCCATCCAGCGAGCGAACACGCCTTAAGGCAACATATGCTTGACATGCTTCGAAGAGCTTTGATCCCAAGTACACGACTGCATGATCCACTGTACATCCTTTCATTTTGTGCAGTCGATGCCCATGATATAAATAGTGGCAGCATTCTTCGTTCAGCTGTACCATAGCCACGATTAGCAGGGAACTGAACTGATTTCGTCTTAATTTCGTGTGTGCCGTCCTTGCCAAAGTCTATTTCAACTATTTCATGTATTTGTCTTTCGTGCAATTGTGCACGACTAGGAGTAGGCCAAGTGATTTTTCTAATATATCCAATTGTACCATTTACAAGTCCTTTAGAGACATCAATGTTGGATCTTAACATGACTTTGGCGCCTAGAAATATCAATTCACGTGGCAAGCCTCCAGTCTTACTGATGTCCTTTAAAATGATTGTGTTCATTTCAATATTTTCAACATTTCTCATGACATCCACTAATTGATCTTGTACTGTTATTGTGTACATAGGGGTCTTAAGAGCTCTGAAGTATTGAAGCACCGCTTCATTATGAGCATTCACTTGATTATTCGTTAGATTCGCAGAGCTTTATCTATGCCAAACTCTCCAATTGGTTCTTGAAGACGTCTGCTTTCCAATACTGTGAAATGCTCAGCTCTCATTTCTCCAACTCGCAGTGCATTCAATACATTTGTAGAGACACACAGATGTCCCGTGGGTAGCACGATCTAATGGCACGTGACCGGAAGCGGTGCTCGATTGGACGAGCTGAAGGCACGTGTCCGTAAATGGGCCCGATTGGACGACCGAAAGGCACGTGACCGAAAGCGGTGCTCGATTGGGCGAGCTAGGGGCACGTGACCGAAAGTGAGCCCAATTGGACGACTCAAGGGCACGTGACCTGAAGCGGGGTCTCGATTGGACGGAAGAACACGTTGTCTTGATACAGTAAGGGGCGGGGCCACGGGATAAGGGGGAAGTTGAAGGGGGATTCTGGGTTCGTTTTGGGGATCCAGCTAGCTAGCAGACATGCACATCGTGAGCAGCCTAACCAGAGTTAACCACACTTAGTAACAGAACCCAGTATACAGTAAAGTTGTTAATAAACGAGTTGCCTCCAAGAATGGTGTGTGTGCGCCTCAGTTGCGTACACTACACATTGATGAACGTATTATCACCTTGCTGTCTCATATTTTCTTAAAGCTTGCACAGTGTGAATAATCCCCATAGATGAGTGGCTGGTTGTAGATTTTCTGGCCGATCATATATAGGAGTGACAGTTGTGTTATTCGGTTTAACTGGAGGAAGCCGCATCAAATCGACAAAGAACAGGATATTGATGCCACCGAAGAATTGATCATACTTATTCTTCAGCTGTCGAAGACACATTAATCATGCATAGCATGGGATATGAGACCATTGATATCTCATCGATCATGATGCATTCAATGTCCTTCTATTGTCGCATGGTTCTTAAGTAATGTCCGGTTAATGGTGACATGGTAGCGCTTCAACCATCTCTTTGAACAGGCAATTTCAATGTGGAATGAATAGTTGATCCACCGATAAGGTGCGCAGCAACTCCAGTTAACGCACAGACTAATACAGCTTTCTTTGCAAAGCAACGATCGATTAGATTTTTCAACACTTTCAGGAATATTTTTCCCACTCCAGCTCCTCCAGTGATGAAGACTTAAGCATTCAGAAGAGTCTTCACTCTCAGGGTCTTCATGCAATTGCTTGTTAATTATTTCTGTGACCATTCTAAACATTTTCTGTTGTCCTACATTCATTGCTCTATGTGCCGATTGGAATTGTTCTTGGTCCATTGGCACATCTGCCACCTCTTTTTCTTCATCCTCCATTTGAACAGATTGGCACACTGCACGTTGCCATCGGCCGTTTGGCTCAGCCGAATCTCGCCAGGGGTAACAGACTTGTGCATTTCCTGTGGTGCCAGGGAATATCTGCCCCACGAGTACTTACGCTGCCAGCGGCTCAAACCAATGTTTCGCCTTTTGGGGGACATCTTCAGGAAACTGGGGGTGCCCTTCTATAACAGCAGCTTCGTATATGGGGTGCCTTACCTGGCTAACAAGCGACATGACCTCGCCAACTTCGCCTGTGTCCAGGCGAAGATGGCAGTGTACAGAACGAGGAAAAATATGCTGGAAGGTGACACTGATGGCTGCTCTGTGCTTCCAGTGTTCAGGGGCCTGCTTAAGGCGCAGCTCCGGCTGGAACACACATACTACACACATGTCGGTGATGTGCACGTCTTCTTCGAATGCTGGGAAGCTGGAAACGCCTATTGTACCAGCGTAGACGGCACCCTCATGTTCACCTTCTGAGGCACTCGCTCATCACCGTGGCGTGCGCGATGACCACCACGACCACGTGACTTTTCTTTTGTGTTTTGCGCGGTGCATTTAGCGCCACAGCACGTGGATTTATAGTGTTTATTTGTTTGCTGGTGACTGTGTATTTCATATCGGAATCGCCTCAAGTCTCTATGTGTCTCTTGTGTTATCTCTCTGCTTATGTGTCTGTCTATGTGTCTCCATGTCTGTGTTTTGTCTCTCAAATTTAGCAATCTTTAGAAGAACGTAATCAACCAGGTAGGGTGTTGACTGTTATGTTAGCCGACTCTCTGTGTTCTATTACATTATATTTTTAAGTTTACTGGGTTTGTTTTCTCTTTCATTTGTACCTGATGACGGTTTCTTGTATTGTAATTGAAACGTCGTATGCTGTTATTTAACTTATTATTTTCTCTTTCTACGTGACTTTACCGAAAGAACCAAATAGTGAATTAATATATTTTAATAATTACAACATCCTTGAAATATTGTTGTTGGAAAATACAATCACGTGGTAGTATTTTATAGTCTACTTGTACCTAAAGGCAGCTTTGAGTAGATAAAATAAAAATATAGAAAATCATGTAAAAGAAATAACCCTAACCCTTTTAAAAGGCTGTTAGAAAATAGCCCTTAGGAGGAATTGTTGAAATAGACTTTAAAAATGCTATATTCTTGGTTCTTTCGGTAAAGTCACGTAGATAGAAAACAAAAATCTAAATTAAAAGCAAAAAGCCCACGACGTTTCGATAGAAACTTTCGTGCAGTCACGAAAGTTTTAAGTCTAAATTTAAAAAATGCTGTTGTTTTAGAAAAGATGAAAAAAGTATCTGAATATATCACTGTGGCTTACCAAACAAGAAAACAGGCATCTGTCTGTGGCTTTTCCTACCAAAAAAATAATGATATACCTGCCTGACATACAGAAAATTATGTTGCTTGAAATTCAAAAGATAACTCTTTTTTTTTGGTTGAACATCCAACAAAGTTTCTGATAAGTCAGTGAAATGACTTGGTGGAGACTATGCACATAGGCTACACCCCATCGATGGGGAGTGGGGAAAAAGACCTCGTAAGAGCTGTCGACAATTTGCATGTCAACGTTAGCATTATCTACTTCCGTTGATCTAAAAACAGACGATATATGGAAAAAATGAATGAAGTTTTCCTTAATCTTTAGGTATGGATTGGGTCTCTTATATATGCGTTAGTATATGAAAAAATATAGCTTTTGCCATATTTTTTATGTTTCACAAAACCGCGGTGTATTTTTAATAGTTGATTTGTCAACGACTAACTAAGCTCTCAACAAACGACGAGCCCTTGGTCTCACTAGCTAGCTTTTTAGTGCAGATAATTTGGTTATAAGGGCAGCATGCTGGCAAAAAATGGCAGCTAGCTATCTAATTTCTGTTAAGCTGAATCATATGGGCAGCTAGCTAGGGAAAATGGCCAGCTTGCTAAAATAAAGGGATAGCTAGTTACAGTAAGTCAAATAACGAACGGCTTGCCATAATATGACGCCCTTCAAACTGTCCTGTTATGCAGAATGAACTGACTTGTTGGTGAATATTGTATCATGTCACAGCATATTGTAGCGTGCCAACCAGTGGCTCAGTTGTACAGAGGCACTGCACTCTCCGAGAGGCTCTCGTTTTAAGCGTGCACTATAAGTAACAAGGGGCCCAGGTGTTACGCTCGATGTATGCACCAAAGGACCTGGGGGCCCTAGTGGTCAACTCACGCTTTACGCACCAAGGGGCCTCCCATTGTAAGCTCTGTGGAGCCCGGGGGCCCTAGTGCTCAGCTCATGCTTTAAGCGTGGAGGGGCCCAGGGACCCTCACACTGTAGGTAACGAGGGGCCAAGGGTCCTAGTGGTCAGCTCACTCTTTAAACACCAAGGGGTCTGGGGGCCCTCACATTGTAAGCGCCCAAGGGTCTGGGGGGCAGTAGTGGTCAGCTCACATTTTAAACACCAAGGGATCTGGGAGCCCCTCCCATTGTAAGCACTGAGGGGTCTGGGGGGCCCTAGTGGTTAGCTCACGCTATAAGCACCCAGGAGCCTAGTGGTCAGCTTGTGCTGTGCGCACTGAGGGCCACGCACCGTGCACGGCCTGAGGCTTGGTGGCCCCCTGGCAGTCCGAGGCCCCGGGGCACTTGCCCCACTGGCCCGGTCCATAATCCAGTCTTGGCTGTGCCCCCCCCCATAGATGGACAAGAACAAATATTAAACTAATGGATTTTTAAAACCCCTGAATAAATACCAGAAATAACCCGACTTAAGTCCCCCCGTTTTACGTCGTTTCGCAAACACGTCGTCACTGTATTTAACTATTGACCATATACCAAACCACTGTATTCATACATCTAGATTGAAAACTAATTTCTTTAGAACTGCTTTTTGTGTTTAGCTTGTCCTTCCCCGCACCTCCGATTAGCACGGTTGGCTGCGTACGGTGCGAAAGAAGTTCAACATACATACATACCACTACCTGATTTCGTTGCCTCAATCCACACTTACATCGCTAACAGCATCGTCCGCCCTTTCTCGTATCCGTGGCCTCTCAGCCTTCACCTCCACCTACTCCTACCCTTTAAGCCGCTTTGATTTGTGTCGTTTCGATATCCGTCGTCGCACATTTCAGGAACGCATCCCCGACGTAAACCGGAGTATAACTTGCCAACCTGAGATTATGTTTCTCTTTCTCTGTCAGATGCTGACACAACGAACCGTCTCGAATTTACTAAACTGCCAATGCTCTTTCTCTGGCAATTCTAATCAATCGTGTAACGAGCTCAAGTTGCTACAGTACTTGTAAATGAATGTACAGATTTGATGCCAGCGTTCTAATCATAACGAGGAAATCTGGACAACACTCCTCTGCTGTCTTCCTTCGATTAACTTCCCGTGCAGTTCAGCCATACGAATGTCAAATTGTAGCTGTTGCTCTGCATCTGCCATACGAAAGCAGAAAAATAATCAAAGGTGTTAAATCGGTGTGGGATAGAGTGCTGCACCCTCGCACGCATGTATTTTCTCCAGGTGCTCCGGTTTCCTCCAACGTGTAAACGCTCATTAATTGACCAATACCATAATATGATTCATAATAAAGGTGTATGGGTTAGATCGCATAAATGTAAATATGTCGTTAACCCACCACCACCCGACACAGCCAATAAGCAAAGAATCGTTCATGAAGCCATCCAGATGTAGAGGAGTACTGCGGGGACCCAACGAGGGGCAACTGCGGGAAGGGGGCCAAGCAAAAGGGAAGTGCCAGAAGGGCGAGAGAGGAGGGTAAGTAGAAAGAGTGAGACGTCTGCTAGTGGGGAAGCCAGGTAGAAGGAGGAGAGCCAGGTAAAAGGGAGGAGCTCGGGCTAAGGGGATAAAAGGGGAACCTGGACGGAAGGGGAGGGGTCAGAGACAAAGGAAAGCCAAGGAGAGAGAAAGGGGCCAGGTAGCAGGTAGAAAGGCTCCTGGGCCGGAGAGACAAAGGAGGCTACGGGTGGAAAAGTATGAGGTAGCCTGGACGAAGGTCGAGGGAGTCGGGAGAGAGGGCTAAGGGACAGGGAGCAGTGAGTACCCGCGACGGAACTAAGAGTGCGGATGTTGGCGTGAATAAACGGCAAGCAGCCCTGAATATTCAACCCGTCTGAGTCTACAATCCCACATGGCATCACGAAGCACGACTCTACACATATATATAGACACAGACACAGTTTCGACCGAGAAGATGGGTACCAACTGAGCAATCATTGGGAGGACGTTATTAACCAGTTTAAGTCATAACTGGCTGTGATGTTTCCATCCTACCTTCCGATGTTAGTAGCTTTTTTCGACTCCCATTAACAGGTTTAATGTCTTTACATTAACAGGTTAAATGTCTCACTAACACAGCTCGTTTACCTCGATGTAGCAGTGGCTCTACGATCTTACATTGACATGCTAATCTCTCACAAGACAATGGCCACTTCCGCAGCTTCGTCGTCGTGGAGGTAGCTCTCCGATCTTACATTTACATGCAAATTTCTCACATTAACATCACTAGCCCCGCCCACATCGCTTATGACCCTTGGGCTACACCCATTTCAAACCTTTAAAACATCCTGCCTCAACAGCTCTCCCGCTATGTTTTCTCCTGATGACGATTGCTTGTGTTGTGATCGAAACGTCGTTTTCTGTTATTTTTTTGTTATTTTCTTTGAATCTATCTACGTGACTTTACCGAAAGACCCAATAGTAATAAGCAATGTTTGTCACATAAACAAAACGTACCAAATTAGTTACTTCAGCACACCGATGTGTTATGCGGCGTTGACATTGTTGTTATTATTGACAAGGGAGGGAACGTGGTCAAACGTACGTCCACCGAGGAGACGGAGCGACGCAATGAGCTCGTGTGCAGGTGCTGGCACGGATTATTCACATCGCAGAATCGTGAAAGGTGGCGGCGGTGACGGCTTTGAGAGGCCTTCATCCAGCAGTGTATTTTTACCATGGCTGCCGCTGATGATAGTGGTCGTGGTGACGATGTTCAATTCCTGCTCACGGCCACCAACACTGGTGACGATTATATTAACTGCTCCTGACACTCCCCTAGGTCGACTCAGCCTAATACGAGAACCTGGTGCAGTGTTGTGTAAACATCAACAATGGGGAGACAAAGGCGGCCGGGCGTGATGCTGGCCACCCCCTTATGTGCCGTGTAGGCTTTAATAGGTGCTCGTTAAGAGTATATTGGGGATCTTTGTCTTTGTGGCGTCATGGTGGCGAGATGTTAAATACCTCATCTGGTATACAGAAGATTGTGGGTTCGACCCTGACCCTTACACTTGTATATTTGGAGTTTGCATGTGCTTCCTGTGGTCACGTGAATTTTCCTCCGGGTTCTCCGATGTGTACCTCCACATTTAGAATCAACATCACGCGTTCAGAGTATTTGGCTGCTTCTATAAATTTCTACACGATAAGCCACTTCGTTGAGCTATCATTTGTGGCCAGGTGGTTTCTTAAAAATGAGCTGCATTGCTCAGTGGGCCTTACCTGGTAAAATAAAATTTTAGTTTAGTTATTCATAAAGAGACAAATATACCCTGTATATATAGCCTTAACAGACTGTTATGGCAAGTGCTGTTCGCGAGAACCGATGAAGGCCGTGACCCCTACACAAGGGGTGGGTGGCCAACACAACGAACGACCGCCTTTGTCTCCCCAATAGCGATGTTTACACACCGCACCAGGTACTCATTTGAGGCTGTGTCGACCTAGGGGAGGCCCCCCGCGCACACCGGAGTGAGCAGTGTTGACCGCCAGTGAGAGAGGGGCAGCAAACATCGCTGTTGTTACCGGCCCCCCTCCTCTCTCTCGAGCTTGTAGCTAAATATGGCAACTTGCAGGGGCTGTTCTGAAAGTGTGGACTAAAAATAACAGCGCGGGTCGTCGGCTACAAGTTGTGTGAAGGCACCAGAAACCTGCATGGAGCTCTGTTGACTTTTGACAACTGTGTAGCGAACCACACAGTTATGTATTATCCAGACGAGGGTGAGTACTTGTGGCTGATACGACACACACGCAATCACACACGTCTGTCTTTGGCAGGGGTCGTGGGGCGTTAAACAAGATGTGTGTGTGTATGTTCGTGACCTTACACTTGACGTTACCGACTGAGCTTCCTCCTAAACACCGTTTTCACACGCGAGTGTAGCCTCACATTACAAACAAATACATTCTGTTAAAATTAAACACATTGTTGGGTGATGCTGCTGTGTTGAGTGCTAATTACGCAACACACAATTAACACTCAACACGTTCCGTGTCAATTACACTCCGTACTTAATAGGAAAACATAATAGGCGACGTTTTGGGCAATGGCCCTTCTTCATCCATGTTCTATGAAGAAGATCCATCGCCCGAAACAGGCCACTGACAAATGTGTTGAGCTTTTTTTGTTTGTTCTGTTAAAAGGTTAAGTGTACGCGGGCACCCCACGCACACACACGTGTACTGGGTGAAGGCCGTTGCGGTCATGGGGCCTGTTTGACCATACTTCACCACCGGTACGGGTTGGACCGGATTAAGGCTATGAGGGGCCTAAGGCTAATATGAGGGAAAAGCCTAAGTATGTATTACGTATTGCCAAAAACAATTCAGAAATCATCAAAATATGTATATGCCTATGTAAAATGTATATATTTATTCAACTCAGTAAATTCATGAAACATAAAACACTCACTGCACTTATTTATCAAACTTTCTTTTCTTCCGAGCTTTAGCTGCGTGGCATATTAATGGTATATCTCCTCAATATCGTTATCACTGTTAACACGTTTATACGATACGCCAGACTGCCCCAGCACAATACAATATGATGTACAACGCCATACACAACAGCATGCTATACTATACATAAATACATTCAAATATACCAGGGTGCGGCAACCTGCGACTCCGGAGCGGCGTGCGGCTCTTTAAGGACTGCTTGGTGACGTTATTTATTAAGGACCAGCACCGTCTCGTGTTCACACGCCTTGCGGCCCTTGAAATATTGAGGTTTTGTTTAGCCAAATTTGAAAAAATGGGTCTTCTTGTTATTTTAGTTGCCGATTCCTGATATAGACAATGTGAGTCGTGGTGGCTACACACGTGGCATGTAATCCAGAACTATGGAGGCAGCATCGAGGATTGATGGATCACACAAATGTTGTGAAATTCCCTTCCCATGGGCATCAAGGCTTTCTAGAAGGCAGTACATAAAAACATGGACGGCCCCTAGGGTTTTTGGGTTGGATCGCGTAAAAGTAAATATGTCGTTAAACCCGCCACCACTCGACACAGCCAATTGGAAAGGGTTGTCACGTAAACAACGTGCCAATCCGTTACTAGTACAGCACACCAGTTTGTTGTAGAGCAAATCCACAACATTGATATCCTGAGCACGACGTTTCGTTAGTAATTACATGTGTGGAGAAATGCTGTAGAGGGATCGATGTAATGACGTCACTTGTGAGTCCTTCGCGTGCGAGGGGGGGGGGATTAATGAGTTCATATAAATTACAATGGGTATCCATTGCCGGTTGGGTAATTCACAATTACAGGCTTCGTGCTGCTTGGAAGCGAATCATCAAATAATACATTGTTTAAATGCATGTCTATACAGGTCACCATACGTAAATAGGAATTACCGATGCGCAGGCATATAACGACAGGAGGTACAACAATCTACATGCATAATGTTCGTTGATTATCATATGAATAACCCAACCAGCAATGGATACCCATTGTAATTAATATGCATTCATTAACCCCCACCTTCACACGTGACGGGCTCGCCGGTGACGTCATCACGTCTACCCCTCTATTTATGGAACGAAACAAGAAGATTTCTCCACAAATCTGGCTGTCCGCCTGATGATGCTAGTTGTAATTACTGGCTAAACGTCGTACTTGGATTGTGAATGTTGTGGATTTGCTCTCTGCTGTACTAGTAACGAATCGGCATGTTCTGTTTTACGTGACAACCCTTACTAATTGGCTGTGTCGGGTGGTGGCGTGTTTAACGATACATTTATATTTACGCGATCTAACCCAAAAAACTTTTATTACGGATTCTGAAATAGGGCAATTATACCTTAATATATAGAGAACCGCAGAGCTTTAGAATGTGTTGGGAGTACAGGTTCATCGTGTGGTGGCTGCTGCATTCCAGCTCGTCTGTGGTTCCTCCTGGCGATTCTGAGTCGTCCTGTCTCTACAAGAGGGAGCAAGTAGTGTTCAGCGTCACAAGACGATATTGATTTGAGAAGTTCAAGACGGGTTGTCGCATATCGCTTGTACGCTACATAACTGGAAAACTGGAAAAGAGAATCAAATTGTGTGAAACGCAGCCGCCAAACGACCACATAAGCGATCTGGATGTACAGGTATTCCTGTTATTGACCACATCATATTCTGGAAAACAAATATTAATGGAACATTTGACTCCTACTCAATGGATACGTATAGTTGCTATACATGTTTAAAGGGTCATCAAAAATGTAATTTTCATCAGACAACGTGGTGTAAACCAGTGCAGTCTCCCACTCTCGTCACCTCACTCGGTTTGTCCATTGGACATCTGTTAAAAATAGCTTCATAGCTAATCGAATTTCTCCAATATAAATTAATATTCCGATTATGCTGGCCTTGCGATGCGGAACAATAGGGGCCATTGCGTGTACACAGCGACTGTGTAGCGTTTACATACTTTTTTCGTCTCTTGTTTGATACTTAAAGTTGTGTAATGCGAGCATAAATGGGGTTGTTGCTGGGCTCTGGTCCAATCACACGGCCCAGGGTATTGGGGGGCGGAGCCTGGTCTGCGGGGCTCCAATGGGAGGCGAAGTGAATGGGGGCGGAGCCAGCAGGGTAGTATGGGAAGGCCGGATCTGACGATCCGGAAGGGGAGGAGTCAGGGTCACGTGGGGGGAATGTATATAAGTGGGAGCCCGGAAGAGATCGGGGCAGTTGGGGAAGTTAAGAGTTTGAGCCACGTTGGGTGGTGAGAGAGAGATCCGCGCCATTGGCCACGTGGCCGAAGGACCTCAGCACGCCGTCGGCCAGCGGTGTGCGGAGTGAGGGAGTAGAGGAGCTAACGGAGGAGCGTGCGTGGCACGCGAGAGGGAGCGTGCGCGGGGCGCGCGCGAGACGACGCTGGTCCGAAGAGGAGACCAGTGGGGTGCGGAGAAGAACCTGAATAAAAGGCAAGCGGAGACCAGCAGTGCCTGACGGAGTCTTTTATTACAGTTGTACTAAAGACAATAAATATGATCAAAACAGACTCACTGTGAGCTATACGTGATCTTATCTGTCACAGACTGTCCACTAATCCCATGAATGAGTCCCACTGCATATGAAACACTGGCAGTTTCACCTGCGTGATGGACACATCTACTAGAGCTGTGTTCTTCATTGTAAGATCCGCTGGCCTGGTTTTTCATTGTAAGATCCGCGGGCCTGGTGGCCTTTAGTGCGGCCCTTGACGTGCGGCCCCAACAATCCACAACACGTGACAACACCCCCCATCATGGTGCTGCTGTAAAACCCAAATGGCTTCAAATATATGGCGGCCCTCACACTGATGATGTCTTATCGACGAAAGTGGCCCCCTCTGAAAATTAGTGAAGAACACTGCTTTAAAGCAGGGGTCGGCAACCTTTCAAAGAAGAAGGGGCCATCCATTTAGAGCCTACGCATGGAGGGGGGAGGGGGTGTTAACCCAAATGTGTACGCTTGCGTATGGGGGGTCTACTGACAATGTACGCATAGGAAACGAGGGGGGGGGTGAAGCCTCGATAACAATGGCAGGCCTCAGCCTGACACTGCGCGTATTGACGACATTCCGATAATACGTAACCTGTTCGACTGGGTTCAGTCGGCGTTTGAACCTAGCGGACACCAGGCAAACTTTTTAAAGTTACGTAACTTAATTATTTAATGCAGTCGGCGGTGGACTATATGTTTGCTTAAACACGTTAATATTATTAATCCTTGATCGTGTCTGCGTGGATTAAATATCGCCCGTTCTATAGGATTCGGGGGGGGGGTGTCAGGCATACGTACGCAAGTGGGGGGGAGGGGTAAAAAGTCCGCGTGCGTACAGGGAGGGGGGGGAGGGGTCAAGTTTTGACATATTTTTGCATACTCATTAAATGGATGTCCCCGAAGAAGAGCCATTGTATGTTTGTTTTTGTCCTGACCAAATAGTTCGAGAGCTGCACCACACGCAGAGCTACTTGTACACAAACACAGCAGATAACCAACAGGTTGACTTAAATAAACAATAAAGGGGCGGTCCATAAATGACGTCACGCGATTTTTGACGATTTTTGACCGTCCCCCCTTCGTCACACGGCGTCACACACAGTCAGAACCCCCCCCTCAAATATGACGTCACAAAGCTCTGCCCCCTCCCTCAAAATAAAAAAATGATTCAAAACGCTTTAAACTATTGTCATTGTAGTGCTTATTTAATGTGGCGCTGCACTCTGATGTTGTAGGAGAAAACATTTATTTCAAAAAGTATATTTAATTAAGTTGAACGTGTTGTCTATATTTATTTAAAGTTGCGCATTTTGATGTGACGTCACATTTCTCAAACCCCCCCCCCCCTCGTCACACATAGTCACAAATGTCTGACCCCCCCCCCCCTAGGTGCGTGACGTCAGTTATGGACGGCCCCATAGGTGATGGAATAAACTGCGTCCATTTAGTTTCCTCCACCCCCTTAGTTATTATTTAATACAGTTTGACTGTACATTCTGTTGTCACCAAGGCATTCATGTTTAATGAATGATATTAACGTCAAAATACGTTGAAGATTTATGCAAAAAAACGGCTGCCCGGTTGCGTGCCGCAAGGGTGAAGCCAAAGAGCTGCACGCGGCTCTCGAGTCACCGGTTGCCTCCCCTTGTACTCGAGGACGCATTGACCCCACGGGTGGCACGACATGTGCGCCGAGAAGCACCTGGAGGGATGAGAGACGTTGAGATAGTTCTTGAGAGGCACTGGAGCTTGTGGCTGGCTGATGGTTGCGACTGCATCGACGATCCAGGAAAGCTTCTATCCAGTTTCGAGACTCTTTCAGCAGGATCCTGCATCGGTGATAAATGGCCAATTCCTCGTGCACGAGTCTTTTTTTTTGTTCGTTAAATTAGCGCACTTGGATTTTTGGCGCTGTCGTTCTCGTAGCGCAAGGCAGTCATCAAAAAGAAAGGCTCTGTTGTTACAGACACACTCTGCATGCAGTTGTTTCACAGTAGGGGCGATGTTGCTATGTGTACCCAGTAAACATGCGACGCTGAACTAACGTTGGCAAGTGGTTGTAAACGTTTGACCAATGTTGACCTAATGTTGGTTCAACGTTGACCCAACGTAATTTGAAAACGTTGGACCATGACACCGGCACACACGGGATCTCTTCAAAGTCGACTGAGAAGTGGCACATTATAGGGGGCGCGTCTGCCCCGGTAGATGCGGTAATACACCTGCGGTGTTCACCAGGGCGTCCTGCCCGGCTGTCTGGGTTCGGATTTCAGAGGTGCGGTGTGATGAGGAGGATGAAGAAATCACGCCGGATTTATGGCAGGAGGCGTGCTGGATTGTCATTAGGTAACCGCGCACCACGACAGCATCCACACAATGGACATCTCATGGTGGGAATTGCCAGACAGCACAGCCTTATTAAACTCAACTAAACTTTTTTTTATTTTACTAGGTAAGATCCACTGAGCTATGCAGCTCGTTTCCTAGACGCGACCTGGCCACAAATGATAGCGCAATGAAGCTGCTTGTCATCACGTGGAAATTTATAGCAGCCAAATACTCCAAACGCGTGATGTTGATTCTCAATGTGGAGAGAAACACCGGAGGACCCGGAGACAAATCCACGCGACCACGAGGAGAGCATGCAGACTCCACATATACAGGCGTCAGGGTCGGGATAGAACCCACGACCTCCTGCATATCAGGCGAGGCAGTTAACATCTCGCCATCGCGGCGCATCACAATGTATTTTTTTTATGATGTTTGACTTAAAATTATAATCTAGCCGGGCGGTTAGGGTGGCTACGCTGCACGTGGCTGTCCGTAATCCAGCATTCATAGAGGGTTGGTGGATCACCGCATAAATGTTGTGAAACTCCCCTTGCAGTGGGTGGGCGTAGAAGAGGAGCCGTACCCTGGCTCGGCCAGGAGAAGACGTTTCAGCACCTGTTCCATCTGCACGGGATAGAGCGTTGCCCCCACACATACACGAGTTGTCTCCGGGTGCTCCGGTTTCCTCCCACATGTAAACATTCATGAAGTGACCGACAACACTTTCATATATATAGAGGACCGCAGAGCTTGGGGAGAATTTGTCTCGGGCTCCTCACCGCGTGCCTGCTGGCGACCTCCGCATTACGATTCCAGCACGCCGCTCACCATCACTGCGCCCACGCCTCCTGATGTCCGCGCGCGCGTGCGCGTGCCCATGTTGTGCTTCCTGCGCGTCGTAGCTCGTACTTTGATGAGAAGGGGCTGGTGAGGCAGCAGCTGGACTCGTTCGACGAGTTCATCCAGATGTCCGTGCAGCGCATCGTGGAGGACTCGCCCGCCATCGAGCTGCAGGCCGAGGCTCAGCACGCGTCGGGCCAGATCGAGACTCCGGTGAGAACGCGCGCACAACAACGCAAGCACTCGCGTTACCCAGCACCGACAGATTTGCAATCACGGGATTGACCAACCCGAGTGAGCTCGGATGTCCCCGAGTTTTCAGAACGTATGTCTACCTGTTGAACTTCTTTCACACCGTACATAGTCAACCGTCCTAAGCGGAGGTGCAGCCGTGCTAATCGGAATGCCTTGTCTTTGGAAGTCCCCCCGTTTTCAGGCTGCGTCGTCCTTTGGATTCACAAGGCAAGTTGAGCTCAGATGTCCCCCAGGTTTCAGGATGCGTTCTCTTAACCATCGTGTTCCACCATGCGTCACGAATATTTGAACGCGTTTATTATATTGAGATAATGTCAATGCGTTGCTCGCCGTCTCAAAATCGGAGCGGGTTCGTCGACGTCAAATTTGCCTCGGGCTTTGGAGCGGTGAGTTGCAGAGGTTCAATAGTTCGATTCCCGTGGCCGCCCTGGTTAATACAACGTAAAAATACAACTGCGCAGTGTCCTAAGATTCTTCTAAACATCGTGGTCCCTGCAACATAAGATCTGATAAATAAATACAAATCATTTAATAATTAATAAACAGTGGACATTCCTTTGTCAGTCCACTGCTTGATAAAAGTTTCTCCACACCCATGTTACTTGTGGACATTGTTCGCCCATACTTCACCACACCGGTGAGTACACATTTGGTGAAGGAGGGGTCCAGGACCAGTTGACATTTACTCGCAACCTCCTCCTCTCGAAACCAAGAACCTGGGCCATGGCCATTGCCGGGCGTCGTTTCTCCGTGGCAGCCCTCGCCGTCTGGAACGCAGCCATCATCGTCCCCAATGCTGCACATTTACAGCAGCAGCGATCAGTCTACACCGACTTCGAAGAGCGACCTAGAGACCCCGCCTCTCTCTTCAAGCCCCCACTCTCTCTTGATTTGAAGCTTTCGTGACTGCAGGGATCCATATTCTTTGGTTCTTTCGGTAAAGTCACGTAGGTATAAAATAAATCACGACGTTTCGGGCGCAACACAAGCGTCCGTCATCAGGTGGGAAAGCGTGGTCTGCTGCTGAGGCAGACTGTTTTAAAAGGTTTGAAATAGGTGTAGCACAAGGATCATACATAAGTGGCCGGGGCTCGTGATGTTAATGTGAGAAATTAGCATGTAACTGTAAGATAGGAAAGCGGCCTCCTCGCCTCTGTTCGAGGCCCCCACTCCCTCTTAAATGCCCCCTCTCTCTTAAAGCCCCCCCTCTCTATTAAGGGCCCCCTTTCTCTTAACAGCCCCACGTCTCTCGCCTGGCTTTTTAGCGACACTGAGCTTGGCTCCGCACCTCAACGTCACGGTCAGGTCTCTCCGTGACATTGTGCGCGTTATAATTCGTATTCCTATGGGTCACCGTCGCATCACCGCTCCGCCAACAGCGTCCGTATTGCGTCCGCCCGTCCGCGTGGTTTTGGTGAGATGTCGAGGGAGAGTGGCGACGTTCCTCCTCCGCATTGTGAGCGTGTCGTCGTTATGAGCGTGTCGTTGTTGTGAGCGTGTCGTCGTTAATGCGTGTCGTTGTTGTGAGCGTGTCGTTGTGTGTCATCGTTGTGAGCGTCTCGTCGTTGTGAGCGTGTCGTCGTTGCGAGCGTGTCGTTGTCGTGCGCGTGTCACAGCCGCGGTACAGCGTCCGCTTCGAGCAGATCTACCTCTCCAAGCCCACGCACTGGGAACGCGACGGGGCCCCCGCCCCCATGATGCCCAACGAGGCCAGACTCCGCAACCTCACGTGAGCGCAACAACAATGACAACAAGAACAATAGTAACAACAATGACGACAATACTAATAATCACTAGGATGGTGGTTTGTGTTTGATAGAACAGCTTGTTTGGTGATGCTGCCGCTGCTGCTGCGTTGGCAGTGATGCACATGCACGATTAGCACAAATCAACTCGACATACTCATCGATAACTGCGTGTGTGGCCTGGAAAGGAAAATATATATGACAGATGACGTTTCGGGCAATGTCCGCTCTTCATAGCATATGGAGGGAAACGTCGCCTATTATACATTTCATGTGTGTAACTTCGCCTATTCTATGCTTTGAAGGCCACACGGCGTGATTATTGGGGGACGAGTTGAGTTGACCATTGACGGAGCCGCCCTCCTCTACGCCGGGCATCCCACGGCTCTTTTAGACGCACCGAGCGACTTGAGTCGGATCTCAAATGCACGTATTTGAAAGGGCACCCCCAATGGCAGCTGTCCCTGTGTTGCACAAGATGAGTCAGTACCTGGCCAGCGAGCGGGCTTCAGGCTGCTAGCAGGGGGGCGATGATTGCTGCGATGTGAAATCCCTCTTGAATATTTCTTTTGCGGTGTAATTTTTCGAATTGGAATAAATGTGGACGCTGACGTCGGCACACAGTGGGCGACTCGTGTCGAATCGTGTCAGGGGTTTTTAACACCCGCTGTGAAGCAGCCGGCCTTGCAGTATTTCTATGGGTCATACACACCGCAGGAATAACCAGGGCGGCTTGCCGCGTCGGAACCGCGAACCTCTGCCACAAGCATCAAATATGCTACTGATTGGTCGTGTCACCGCCAATTCGTCTACAACAGGGGTTATAATATCTTATACAACATGTCTTGCAACAGACTAGAAATTATTCAGGGATGTAACCCACCGGACTCATCGGAGGTGCGGAGAAATTTTTACTTTTGGATTTGTAATTTGTGTTCATTAAGATGCCTTATCTGCTCCTAATAAGGATTCAATTTAAATAACGCTTAAAAATGAAAATAAATCACATGGCGCCTTCCACAGTACAAGGCCTTGAAAAAAAATGTGTACAGCATATGTAAACCAGCTCAAGCCTCCCATTAATCACGTGAGTAGTATGACCGCTCCTCCTCAGTGCAGCAGCAGCATCGAGACCCTGATGCAGCCTCTCCTGACCCTGTGCTCCCGATTCTGCGTTCCTTTTCCACCCCTTTCTTTTCAATCCCCATTCATTATCTTCTCTCTCTCTCTCCCCCCTTTGTTTTCTCTCTTTTCATGCATTGAATCCTTGACTCCCCTTCTAATGAGGACTACAAAGATGCTGGTTACTCCATCGAATCTCGGTGACTCTGGAAATGGTTAAATAAAGGGTGTGCATCTCGATGGTCTTACCCCTGATCAATAAAGCACTTGCAAGCAATAAAACATCAACACGAGCCTTCGTTATTTAAATAAATGGCATCATGAATAACAAATCTCAGCAGAGGGCTACCCCAGGATCAATAAAGCACATCCCAAAGGTCCGACGATACGAAATGCAACGACATCAGTTGGTGTCCTGAAATAAACCAGCGAAGCATGGATGCCACCCGTTATGGATATTGATCATACTGTATTAATTATTAAAACAATCTTTGCTGGCTGGCTGGTGCATCCCACAGCGTTGAGTCGATTCGTACGCCGCTCTGCCGTCACGACTCCCCACCCACAATCCACCTGGACCGTGATGCGCCATCATACTGTCAAACTATATATAAAAAAAAAAGTTTTGCTCACTGGCTGCCAGCCTGGAGGGCAGGACGGACGGTCACGTTCAAGGGACGCCCCGTGCTGCTAGTTTTGTGTGAAAACCAAGAATTTCCAAACACCGCCGTTTGCCTCCGAATCACGACCCCATGCCGCCGTGCCCTCCCCCCCACCCCCTTCAGGTACTCGGCCCCGCTCTACGTGGACATCACCAAGACCGTAACGACCGCCGGCGTCGGCGAGGAGCAGCAGCAGCAGCGCGTGCAGACGCACGAGAAGACCTTCATCGGCAAGATCCCCATCATGCTGCGCTCCACCTACTGCCTGCTCAGCGGCCTCACCGACCGTGACCTCTGCGAGCTCAATGAGTGTCCGCTTGACCCCGGCGGTTACTTCGTCATCAACGGCTCCGAGAAGGTGCAGCGCCAGCAGCCCGGGCGGTTGCGCGGTGGGGTCCGCCCGGGAGGGTTTGGGTGGATCGCCGGGCGGGACGTCGCGAGACAAGTCGCGTTGTCACCCACTGCTAAACCAAAGGCAGAGATCCCCCGTGTAGCCGTTTAAAAAACAGGCTACAGTCTACATTATAGACTGCCAGTACACTCACCCAGCTTAGTAACCATTGCTACAGTCTACATTATAGACTGCCAGTACACTCACTCCGATTAAGAACCAGGCTACAGTCTACATTATAGACTGCCAGTACACTCACCAAACTTAATAATCAGGCTACAGTCTACATCATAGACTGCCAGTACACTCACTCAGCTTAATAACCATTGCTACAGTCTACATTATAGACTGCCAGTACACTCGCCCAGTTTAATAACCATTGCTACAGTCTACATTATAGACTGCCAGTACACTCACCCAGCTTAACCATTGCTACAGTCTACATTATAGACTACCAGTCCACTCACCAAACTTAATAACCAGGCTACAGTCTACATTATAGACTGCCAGTACACTCACCAGCTTAATAACCAGGCTACAGTCTACATTATAGACTGCCAGTACACTCACTACGATTAAGAACCAGGCTACAGTCTACATTAGTGTTTTTTTTTATTCTGTTGAGGAAAGTGCTGTTAGCGAGCACCTAGTGTAGTCGGCACGGCAAGCCAGGGGGTGGGTTGCCAGCCCCATGTCCGGCCGCCTTTGTCTCCCCAGTGCTGATGTTTACCCATTGCACTAGTACTCACTGCAGGCCGAGTCGACCTAGGGCAGGCCCAAAACTGGTTAAAATATGTTGGCCACTGTTAATGGTCGTGAGCGAGAATTGAAGTTGGATCATCGTGTTCGTAGCGCGGTGCGATAACCGCTTACAACTGTAATAACAGCCATAGAGGGTTCACGTGGGGATTGGCTTGCCGGTCCTGCTTTGTAGCCAATAAGGGATGAGCCAGGGAGCATGGCCTCGGCGTGATCACGGCATGTTAGCAGGGGTGATTGGCCTGGACAATCGGGGCCTCAGCTAATGGGGAGCCGGATCAGAGGCGTGGTCCCGGGATTGACAGGGAACCATCGGGAACGGTCAACGCTGTCTATGGAGGATTGGCTGGGGGGTACCACGTGACGAAGGGATTAAGAGAGAGAGAGAGAGCAGTCGTGAGCAGACTTGGAAACGAGAAGAGCAGGAGTCACGCGCGTACGGGGGCTCTGGGTGCCACGTGCGCGGTGGGGACTTGGCGGGAAGTCTGCCCTCTCTCCGTTGTCTGTCAGCAACGGGGAGTGTGTGTGAAGTGTAACTGTGGAAGTTGAAAATAAAGAGGACTGATTCCGGAAGCCGTCTCAAGAAGGTTTATTACATTGGTGTCAGAAGTTCTTCTGCGACCGTTTGGACGATCGTCAAGATGTCCAAGCACCTCAGAAAAAAGAACCTGCCCATGCCTCCATCGGAGGAAGAGGTCGAGACGGATGAAGATGAGCTGTTGGGGGCTACAGCCCCTATGCCGCCTGCTGATACTGCTCTCCTCGACGCCTCTCAGCGTCGACTGGGAGAAGATGCGACCACCGCAGGAACGAAAGACGGATGGCGGCTGATGGCGGAGCAGATCGAGTCGTTACGCGCCATTCTGCTAAGTCTGGTGACCGCGGTGGCGTCCTCACCAGCAGTGGGTCGCCAGATTGCGGATCAGCTGGACGCCGCGGGAAGGGGTCCTACAAAAGAATCTGAGTCCGCCATTGCTCCTGCCACGTGGGAAGAAGCCGTCGTTTTGGGCGGGGCGGCTGCGCTGGAGCCGTCGGCCGCCATTTTGGGCGCGCCTGCCGCCACGCGGCCGCCGGACGCGATTTTGCCTGCGACGGGTGGAACGCGGGAACAGCAGTCGGAGACGCCCATGGTGCGCGCTTGCCACCGCGGACATCGCCTTCCACAGATTAAAGAATTTCTCGCCGGGGGCGATTGGAGTGCTTTTACGTGGCGCTTCGAGTCAGCTTTTAGATCCGTTAACTGGACAGAGGATGAGGCGCTGGGAGCGCTACCTACACTGCTTGATGATGTTTCTCTGGGGGTCTTCCGCTCCATCCCGGCGTCCAAGAAGAAGACACTGCGAGATGCGTTCGCAGAGATGGCGGAATTTTACGACCCACCGACGTCAGCCACCAGAAAATTTATGTCGCGTCGCCGAGGATCGGAGGAGTCGCCTTTGGCTTATCGGGGGGCGTTGATGGCGCTGGCCATGGCTGCCTATCCCGACGCGACGGCCGATCATTTGGATCCTCTCATCCTTTCCCGTATGCTGGAGTTGTCTCAGGAGCTCAACATTTCTCTACCAGTTTGCGGCCACGAACCGCTTACATCGCGATGGGTGGCGCGCTGCCTGGACGCTAAGTTTAATATCAAGCGTTGGGACCAGATGGCGGCGTGGACGGGGAAACCCGAAATCGACGGGCCGCCCTTGGGGTGGTCTCCACGACTGGTTGTCCACTGCTCCGACGACTCTGGCGACGACGACATGCTGGCTGCTGCTGTTCCGCATAGGATTCCGGGACGGCGGCTGCGCGACCAGCGTGGCGACTACGCAGGCCATCCACGTGCGGGGGCCGGGTCATCCGACCGCCGCCCGACGACGGCCGCGTGTTTCAAGTGCGGCAGACGAGGCCATTTCGCCCGTGACTGCCGCTGCCGACCTCTGCTGTCGCCTCTTCCGCCAAGGGGACCTCCATCTCCTCCACCTGCTGCGGAACTGCAACAACCTCGGGCGAGTCGGCACAAATCGGACAACCGGCAGGTCGTGTCACATCATTCATCCACTCGCACTCATTCTTACACTCCTAAGGATAATTTTACTTCTCCTGCACCATTTACAGGCTCTGCTACACAGTGGAAGAAATTGGCTCGCAGGGTTGTGGCTGCGGCGTCGGGCTCGTCGACGATACGGGGTATCATCGACGGCGTTGACGTCCGTATCTTGGTGGACACTGGCGCATCTGCTACCATCATTTCAGATGTTATTTTTCACTTGTTGTCCATTCCTACGTCGCGGATACGCAGGGTTAATGATGCGTGTGTTGCCGCAAATGGGGGAAGCATGGGTATCTGTGGTCAGGTAGATGTGAGCATCGCTATCGGAAATATTACGGCCGCAGGACCTGTGTTGATCTCTCGCTCGCTAGCTGTCCCATGCTTGCTTGGTACTGATTTCCTGCGCCGGATGCCGCTGAAAATACGGGTCGACCAGGATTGTTTGGAAATGCCGGGGGGTCGTAGGATGTCGTTCCTGCCTTCCCTGCTGGCCAGTGCGCCTACAGGTAACGCAGTTACTGCCGTAGTCGCCGCTATGGTGGAGGTTCCGTCGGGAGCGCAAATGCTCATTCCGCTGCGTTACCGAAAACCCCTTCAAATTGGAAGAGATGCGAAGGGCGTGCTATCATCCCCATCGAATTCGGTATCTAAATCTTTTTCTTTGGCGGCGGCACAAACGATCGTGTGACCAGGTCAGGCACCTTTCATACAGGTGTTGAATGGGGGACCTGACCGCGTTGTTGTTCTGGAGGGATCGGTGCTGGCTCACGCCACTACCGATTTCGCCTCTTGTGACGAAACGCCACGCGCCCGGATGCCCGCTGGTGGGCCTCCACACGATCGTTCGCAAGAACGCTGGATCGCAGATTTATGCGGGGAAAATTCTTCCTTGTCGAATGAACAAAGGAATGCTCTGCGTTCACTATTGCTACGGTACGCTGATGTTTTCAGCAGAAATGATTTGGACCTCGGCCGCACGTCGCTTTTGTCGCACCATATTGACACCGGTGCGGCACCTCCCATCTGTATGCACCCTCATCGCATGAGCCCAGCGGAAAGGGAACACGTGCGCGGAGCAGTAGATGAATTGCTGGCGGCGGATATTATTTCGCCGTCCAACAGCCCTTGGGACGCACCCGTCGTTCTGGTTAAGAAAAAAGATGGTGGTACAAGATTTTGCGTTGATTTCCGCCGGTTGAACAAAATTTCGGTGGCAGACGCGTACCCCTTACCGAGGATGGATGACTCATTGGATGCTTTATCGGGTGCTAAATTCTTTTCCACCCTTGATCTGTCCTCGGGTTTCTGGCAGCTTCCCCTTGATGACGAGTCAAAAGCCAAAACGGCATTCCGCACGCCGCAAGGTCTCTTTGAATTCAATCGGTTGCCTATGGGCTTGAATGCGGCTCCGGCGACGTTTCAACGGCTCATGGAATTGGTGTTGGCTGGACTACAGTGGGAAACGTGCCTCATATATCTAGACGATATCATTGTCTTCAGCCACACGTTCGAGGAACACCTCCAACGCCTAGAGACGGTTTTTCAAAGAATGCGGACGGCTGACCTCAAGTTTAAACCTAAGAAATGCCACCTTTTGCAACACTCCGTCCGTTACTTGGGTCATATTGTCAGCTCGGACGGCGTGTCCACTGACCCTCTGAAAACCAAATGTGTTCGAGAGTGGCCCACACCCACTTCCGTGGGTGATGTTCGGCGGTTTATTGGATTCGCTTCCTATTATCGCCGCTTCGTTAAGAACTTTGCGACGTTGGCGAAATCATTACACGTTCTAACGGGCAAAAATCAAAGGTTTAAATGGGGAGCGGAGGAAGAAAATTATTTTAGAGCACTTCGGGACCACCTCGCCACGGCACCTACGCTAGATTACCCAGACTTCTCACAGCCGTTCATCCTTGATACGGATGCTAGTGATATCGGCATTGGGGCCGTTTTGTCGCAACGTAAGGGCGGGGTTGAGCGAGTGGTGGCGTACGGCAGCAGGGTTCTGTCCCCTGCGGAAACGCGATATTGCGTGACAAGGCGGGAACTTTTGGCAATTGTGCATTTTGTTCGATTGTACCGGCCGTACCTGTATGGAAGAAAATTTCTGGTTCGCACTGATCATGCGGCTTTGCAATACTCCTTGAAATTGGATCAGCCGTCAGGCCAATTGGCTCGGTGGTTGGAATCATTACAGGAATTTTCCTTCCATATTACATATCGTAAGGGGGCCCGTCACGCGAACGCTGACGCGCTCTCAAGGCTGCCACCTATTCCTCCGTGCACTTGCCTGACGGGCACGCACCGCTGCGCGGCACCGCCCACCTCGCCCTGCCCGGTTATGGGGGCGATAGCGAATGACGACGACGCAGGGGCGAAAGCGAATGAGGACGACCAGCAGGTGTCGGTGGACACCGATGATACCTTACGGCTGCCGCACGCGTTCTGGTTACGTGAGCAGGAGGCTGATGCCTCGCTGTCTCCGCTACGGAAATTGATAGGGAAACAAAAAGCTCAATTGGCGGGATGGAAGTGGCAGATGTTCCGAGGCAAGTCGGGACTGTTAATGTGCACCGACGGGTTGTCTGACCGACCATGCTTGGTCGTGCCTACTTCGCTTCGCTACGACCTGCTTCGCGCTCTGCACGCTGATAAGTTGATGCACCTCGGCGTCCAAAAGACTTTGGCCGCGATGCAAAAGGATTTTTTCTGGGCCGGCATGACGGCAGACGTCAATGACTTTGTCCGCTCATGCCATGATTGTGCGAAGAGGAAACCGCCTCGGAACCACTATGTACCGCCGTTACGTTCCATTGAGGTGTCCCGCATCAACAAATTAGTTGCTCTGGACATTCTGGGCCCGTTTCCCCCGTCGGCTAGGGGCAATAAATACCATCTGGTCGGGGTGGAATATTTTTCTCGATGGCCGATGGCCTGGCCTCTACCCGACCAAACGGCAGTGTCCATCACCGACGCTTTCTTGAACGGGTATGTCATGGACAAGGGGGCACCTGAGAGGCTGCTCACAGATCAAGGGCGGAACTTCTCCTCTAAATTGCTTAAGGAGGTTTGTGACGCGCTGGGTACAAAGAAAATTCGCACTTCCCCATACCATCCACAAACAGATGGTATGGTGGAACGATTCAACCGTACCCTCTCGACTATGCTTTGTCACACGGTCAGTGAAAAGCAAACCGATTGGGACTTGCACATACCAGGCGTCTTAGCGGCATACCGCATGGTTCCACACACGTCCACGGGATACTCACCATTTTTTTTGATGTATGGCCGTGAGAATGTTCCACCCATCGATGTGCAACTGAGTAAGCCGAGTAAACAACCGTCCCGCTCCTTGCCTGATCACGTGCGGGACTCGCTTGAACGAGTTACGGAGGCGCGAGAGGCTGCCAGGTGTGCGACGGCCCGTGCCCAGGCAAGGAACGAACGGTATGCGCGTCGATCGTGTACTCGCATGCCTTGGTCAGTGGGAGACCTGGCGTGGCTCCACTGCCCCCAGGTACCGGCGGGCACATCCCCTAAACTGCACAGGCCGTGGCAGGGGCCCGTGACGCTGGTAGATGTTCGGAACTCACAAAGTATCCGCGTTCAGTACGGAAAACGTCGGTGGTATGTTCATTCCTCGCGACTTAAACCCTATGTTGATGCGCGTGTCGGTCCTTCATCCCCACTAGCTGACCTGCCGGGTTCTGTCGGGCCGATTACACCGATTGCCACGCCCGTTGATCCCAAGGGGGACTGTGTTGTGCCTCCTACAGATGATCAGGTTCTGAGGGCCGAGGAAGCCCCCGCTGCCCCCCCTCCAACGGGGCCTGCCCTGGACATGACCAAGAACCAACAACCTTCTTCTTCTTCAAGCCTACCACCTCCTGTCGATCTGAAAGCAAAGCGACCAGGCGCTGGAAGCGGAGAGGGTCCCGCGTCGCGTACGCGATCGAAATCTCTCCCGTTTCGTTAATGTTTGATCGTCTAGCTGTTCTCCCTGTCGTTACCGCGCTGCAGGGGCGCCCTAATGTATGTCGGGTTTTTTCATGGGTGACTGTTTTTAAGTGTTGTTCGGCGTGGGGACGCCGTTTCACCCTTTATTGTTAAATGCACCTTGGTGCCCTAATAATATGTTTTACGGAATTGGTTGATCACCCTTTTCCCAGCCGAGACGGCTGATTTTTTCACCGGGGGGGGGGGGGGGGGGGATGATGTAATAACAGCCATAGAGGGTTCACGTGGGGATTGGCTTGCCGGTCCTGCTTTGTAGCCAATAAGGGATGAGCCAGGGAGCATGGCCTCGGCGTGATCACGGCATGTTAGCAGGGGTGATTGGCCTGGCCAATCGGGGCCTCAGCTAATGGGGAGCCGGATCAGAGGCGTGGTCCCGGGATTGACAGGGAACCATCGGGAACGGTCAACGCTGTCTATGGAGGATTGGCTGGGGGGTACCACGTGACGAAGGGATTAAGAGAGAGAGAGCAGTCGTGAGCAGACTTGGGAACGAGAAGAGCAGGAGTCACGCGCGTACGGGGCTCTGGGTGCCACGTGCGCGGTGGGGACTTGGCGGGAAGTTTGCCCTCTCTCCGTTGTCTGTCAGCAACGGGGAGTGTGTGTGAAGTGTAACTGTGGAAGTTGAAAATAAAGAGGACTGATTCCGGAAGCCGTCTCAAGAAGGTTTATTACACAACTACCGCTCACCCTACACTGCCAAACATCTACACACACACAGATGTACTGACGTGTGCGTACTTCAGGGTTTCCCAAACTCCAGGCCTCGCGACCCACCACCACAACATCTTTCCGCCTTTATCAATTTATTCCCCATTCAAATACAAACTCGTTCCACGCTGCACGCGCCTGATGATTGTTAAACACGTCCCATGTGACGCGCAAAGCAAAGAACAATGTTTGCATGAATATAGCCGATTCAAATTAAGATTCATACCTCTGTGTGCGTGTGTGCACGTATTCCGTGTGCATGTGTGCGCGTCTTCCGTGTGTGTGCATACGTATTCCGTGTGCGTGTGTGCACGTGTTCCGTGTGTGTGTGCACGTATTCCGTGTGCATGTGGGCGCGTCTTCCGTGTGTGTGCGCACGTGTTCTGTGTGTGTGTGCACGTATTCCGTGTGCGTGTGTGCGCATCTTCCATCTGTGTGCGCACGTGTTCCGTGTGCGTGTGCACGTGTTCCGTGTGTGTGCGCGCACGTGTTCCGTGTGTATCTACACACGTTCCATGCGCTTCACGTGACAGCCTCAACGTGCACCTGGCCTGGCACAGGCGCCATGGTGACCTCACTGCCACTTAGTGGCGAATGGCGAGTATTGGTGTCGGAGTTTGGGGCACCCTGGTGCAGATGTTCCGGCGGTCGCTCTGCGCTCACGCTACAGGTGCCTTGGGCCCGTCCGGGTCAGGCGCCAACTTAATTTTATTTCTTCTATTTTTGCTCGCAGGTGCTCATCGCCCAGGAGAAGATGGCCACTAACTCCGTGTACGTGTTCGCCAAGAAGGAGTCTCGCTTTGCCTTCTCAGCCGAGTGCCGCTCCTGCCTGGAGAACTCGTCGCGGCCGGTCAGCACGATATGGGTCAGCATGCTGGCCCGCGGTGGACAGGTGCGCAACAATTGGGAGGAAGCACGCGCGCAGCCCAATGTTCACTCAACGTTGGCTTAACGTTGGGGCGACGGTTCGCTCGGTGTTGGGGTAATGTTGGGACAACAGGTTCCACGTTTACTCGGTGGGCACCACCATCACCCTCCCCCTGCCTCTGCGACACAATCCTAGTTAACGTGCAACAATTGGACCAATGTAAGGCCAACGTCGGCCCAACGTTGGCCCAACGGTTCCATGTTTACTAGGTGGACCGCCCCCCCCACCACCCCGACGGGACGTGCGGTTTAGCACCAAACACGACGACACGAAGACAGCAGCGCTCGGGAGTGCGGTTGTTGCTCTTTGGATGGAAACTTGCGTTGTGTTCCAACTTTCCCCATTATGCGGGAGCTCTGCCCGGAATTCCCACGCGCGACAGGATGGTGGGGGAGGGGAGGGCCTCGTAGTACCGGAGAACGCACGAGACGCACGGGGGGGGTGACGTGTAGTGCCGCTGTCGTGATGCGGAGCTGTGTGGATGCACGCAGGGCGTGCGGAAAAGCACCATCGGCCAACGCATCGTCGGCACGCTGCCCTACATCCGCCAAGAGGTACCCATCATGGTGGTGTTCAGGGGCCTGGGTTTCGTGTCCGACCGCGACATCCTCGAGCACATCATCTACGACTTTGACGACCCCGAGATGATGGAGATGGTGAGCGACCAGTGCAGTTGGTGCAAATGAAACCGTTGTGCCCGTGGCACCGCACAACAAAATAAAATAATCACATCCTCACCAAGGAAATGCACAATTTCAAATAACTATTAGAAGCATGCGGTGGTCCGCGAAATGTTTGCACGTTGAAAAGCGGTTCGCACACTCGAACAAGTTGGGAACCGCTGCCCTACAGCAGTGGTTCTCCACCTGTGGTACGCGGACCCCTGGGAGTACGTGACAATGTCCCAAGTGGTTTATAAATGTGTGAAATTATATCGTACATGAGAGTTATTAGTAAATAATAATGTATGAAGCTGCCACAATAATATAGCGACGATACATTTTGTAGCCATATGGCGGAGGTGGGGAAACTTTTTTCTGCCAGGAGCCATTTGGATATTTATAACATCATTCGCGGGCCATACAAAATTATCAACTTAAAAATTAGCTCGTTATATTTGGTCAAACATTGAGTTAACACACCACTAATGTGATGGCTGGAACTGCTTCTATTTGGTGAAGCGTGTGATGTTAGCTGGTATTGATGATGTTGCTACTCGCAACTGCTTTTCCAGGTTTGCTCCTAGATTTATTGAATTTAGAGTCCCGCCTGCGGTTGCCTTGGCAGGGCCAGACCAAATGATTTTGCGGGCCTTATACGGCCCGCGGGCCGGAAGTTCCTCACCACTGCCATATGGTAACCTAGAACGGTATAAAATACCTTTCTAAAACTCATTGATCTTAAATAAAGTGGTTTCCAAGAGTAACCAACGAGCACAAACACATTTCATCACGCTTGCAGTTACGAGCTAGTTAGGATACCTCACAAAATGGACAATTGGTTAAAATATTGATGTTCATTATTCATATTCTGGAGATCATGAGCGACCCGTGCATTCATAAAAAAAAATTCTCAGAACCATGTTGGGTCAGGCAAGGGGGTACTCGGTTGAAACTAAATTCAACAAGTAGGCAAACAAGGTTGAGAACCGCTGCCCTAGAACAACATAAAGGAGGGCACAGCTCAAAATGACTAGCTGGAGGAGAAGGAGAGGAGTGCCAGGCAGGAAGAGGGGTGGGGGAAGAAGGAATGACCGGACTAAGACGTCGGGGATGAGAGGGTGGTGATGATGAGAGGGGAGGGGAGAGAGCGAGTAGAGTGAAGGGAGGAGCAAACAGAAGTGAACTGCGCGAAGGGGGAAGAGCGTCTGTTTCCGCAGGAAGAGAGGGATGTTTCAGTCCTCTATATATTAAGATGTTTTCAGCCAATTAATGAGCTGTTTATACACGTGGGAGAAAACTGGAGTGATCTTGTCTTAAAGCTTTCGTGACTGCAGGAATTCATATTCTTTGGGTCTTTCGGTAAAGTCACATAGATAGGTTCAAAGAAGATAACAAAAAACTACTACGTTTCGATCACAACACAAGTGGTCGTTATCAGGAAAAGGGGGTTAGCTTTTAAAGGCAAACTGTTTACAAAGGTTTGAAATGGGCGTAGCCCAAATGTCAGCAGCCAATGGTAATGTGAGTGGTGGGCAGCGACCGTGACAGTGGTGGGTTTTCCACCAATCAAAGGGCTGCCAGGTAAAAATTTGCATATTAATGTAGGATCGTTGAGCGGCCTCCACGGCGAACAAGCTGAGGTGGCCATGTTAATGTGAGAGATTAAGATGTTAATGGCAGATCGCAGTTTGCCTTTAGAGCTAACGCCCTTTTCCTGATGATGACCGCTTGTGTTGCGATTGAAACGTCGTAGTTTTATTTCTTTGAACCTATGTACGTAACTTTACCGAAAGACTCACAGAATATATAAACTGGAGCGCCCAAAGTATACCTGCGTGTGCGAGGAGGGGAAGCAACACTTTATCCCCATACCGAAGGGACAGACGAGATGTAAGTGCTGGAACGTAAGACTTTCTTCAAAGCTTGCCTTAAACCTTACCGTCACACTTCCGTTCACTCAGCTAATTCAACAAAAGGCTATCAGTGTTGATATTACTACTCCATCATTTATTAGCATTTAGTCAATGAGAGACACTTTGTAAATATAATTATTGTTATTGTTGTTGATCGTCGTCATCATTGCCGCCTCCGATGATACCCCCTCCCCCTTGCTTCACGCAAAAGCTGAAGCCCTCCTTGGACGAGGCGTTCGTGATCCAGGAACAGAGCGTGGCACTCAACTTCATTGGCTCCCGCGGGGCCAAGCCAGGTGTCACTAAGGAGAAGCGCATCAAGTACGCGCGCGACATCCTGCAGAAAGAGATGCTGCCCCATGTGGGCGTCAGCGACTTCTGCGAGACCAAGAAGGCGTACTTCCTCGGGTCAGCGACTCTTGTTATCGTTATAATAAAAGTGATGTCAACTTGTATGTTGCCACCGCCACCAGACAGACCCCGCATTATCGCGCTGTCGGACAGGGAGGACGACTTAGAGGCACGAGAAGAAGCCACAATCGGTTCAATCCTCTGGTAGATCACGTGATTTCCGTGTGGTCACCCTGACTCCCTCCCTCCCGTCTCCCCGCCACCGCCCCCTATGAGAACAGACACTCCCAGTGGCAGCTGCCCCTGTGCGGTACAAAGTGGCTCAGCATATGGCATGCACAGTGGGCTTTCATCTCCCAGGAGGGGGCGATGTTGTTGTTGGTTTTCCCAGTTAAGTAACTTGTGAAAGTTTTTTCACATTGGAGTAATTTTCCATAATAGAGGTGTTTTGGGTTAGATCGCGTAAATATATAAATGTGTCGTTAAAACCCACCACCACCCAACACAGCCAACTAGTAAGGGTTGTCACGTAAACAGAACATGCCAATTCGTCACTAGTACAGCACACCGGTGTGTTGGAGAGCCAAGCCACAACATTTACAATCTGAGTACGACGTTTCACCCGTAATTACAACCAGCTTCATCAGGCGACAGCCAGATAAAATCTTGGTACCACACAGTGGTAGCCATCCCTGTGTGACCGCTCTTGTTACTCGGTCTGCACTCCGTGTGTCCGTGTGCGTGTGTAGTAGTTACATGTGGGGAGTAGTGGTATTGTGGTTAGCGCACTGCGCTACGAACCCAGCGAGTCGAGTTCAAGTCCCGCTCATGACCAATAACAGTGGCGAGTATACTAACCGGTCCTAAGCCCCCTCTACTGGACAGCTGTGAAAAAGAGCTTCATAGCTCATCGGATTCCTCGAGTTTAAATACATATTCTGATTCTGATCTGATTCTGAAGTCGACTCAGACTTAAATGAGAACCCAGTGCAGTTTGCATAAAACACCAGCACCGTGGAGACCCAGTCGGCCTGGGCGCGGTGTTAACCACCCACCTAATCGTGTGCCGTGCCGGCCTTTTGGCCCGTGCTACGCGCCGATAGTACCTTCCCCGACGGTCTGTTGAAGGCTATACGGGGAGAAGGGGACCTTTGTCTTTGTCTCCGTGCAGGTACATGGTGCACCGCCTGCTGCTCGCGGCGCTGGGCCGGCGGGAGCTGGACGACCGCGATCACTATGGCAACAAGCGGCTTGACCTGGCTGGGCCGCTGCTCGCGTTCCTCTTCCTCGGGTAGAGCGTCGCAAGGGGCCGTCCATAAATGACGTCACGCACCTAGGGGGGGGGGGGTCGGGGGGGTTTGAGAAATGTGACGTCACATCAAAATGTGCAACTTCAAATAAATATAAGCACGTTCTACTTAATTAAATAGACTTTTTAATAAATGTTTTCTCCTACAACATCAGTATGCAGCGCCACATTAAATAAGCCATACGATGACAATAGTTTAAAGCGATTTGAAGCATGTTTTATTTGGGGGGGAGGGGCAGAGCTTTGTGACGTCATATTAGAGGGGGGTCTGACTTTTTGCGACGCCGTGTGACGAGGGGGGGGTCAAAATCGTTCAAAATCGCGTGACGTCATTTATGGACGGCCCCCAATGTTTACAAGAAACTCTGACCGGAGATCGACGACTCCACCTACGAACCCCATATCGTCGCGCAGCGTTTGTGCTGTGTGTGTATGTGTGTGCTTGTTATGTACGTGTCCGGCAAAACAACCTCCTACCTCCTCGCGGTGCCGGACGGGCAACACTGTCGTGGGCAGTGCTGTGGGGGGAGGTCCAATGCCCATTGGCCTCTCCTCTCATGGCATCTGTGACCACCACAGTGGCTAAACGGGGGCTCTGGACGGGTGGACGGTGTGTGCTTGTTATGTACGTGTCCGGCAAAACAACCTCCTACCTCCTCGCGGTGCCGGACGGGCAACACTGTCGTGGGCAGTGCTGTGGGGGGAGGTCCAATGCCCATTGGCCTCTCCTCTCATGGCGTCTGTGACCACCACAGTGGCTAAACGGGGGCTCTGGACGGGTGCGAGGGGCTGGTAACCCCTCCACCTTCAATTAACCACCACTAAACTACGAATTAAACATAAACCTGTAATTAATAAGCTTGTGCCGGAGGCCCCGGGGGGTCAGGCTTTTATGACGTCTCCTGGCCAAACCCCATTTGGCGGAGCCAGGAGATTGAATTTTCACCCTCGGGGCTCCTCCAGAAACAACGAAAAACCATTGCGGATGGCCACGTGGAATGTTCGAACGCTCACTGCGGAGGAGAGGCTGCCACTCCTCTGTCGGGAGCTGGACCGGTACCGCCTGGATCTCTGTGGCATTCAGGAGGTCCGGTGGACCGGTTCTGGCTCCTGCCACCATGAGGGGTGGACAGTCCTCTACTCGGGGCAGGAGACTGCCAAACAACAGGGTGTGGCTCTTCTTCTGAACAAAAGAATGAAGGGGGCGTGGGAGCGTGGCAGTGAGGTGTGGGAAGCTGTAAGCCCCAGGATACTTTGGGCTCGCCTTCCCATCAACCAGAGGCGAGGAGTGGTGGTCGTGGTTACTTATGCCCCCACCGAAGACGAACATCCGTGGAGGGATGCAGGCAAAGCCGATGAGTCAGACGCTTTCTATGACCTCCTGTCACAGGTGCTGGCTAAAGTGGCCACTCGGGACAGAGTCATCTTGTTGGGTGACTTCAATGCCCGAGTTGGTCATGATGCTGGCACCTGGTCTGGAGTGATTGGAAGGCATGGGCCAGATCAGCTCAATAATAACGGTAGGAGGCTGCTAGATTTTTGTGCAGCCCATGGGCTTGTAATTACCAACACGCTCGTCCGGCATCGGCGCATCCACACAACATCATGGATACATGCCGGGTCCAAGCAAGAACATCTGCTGGACTACATAGTAACGGACCAGCGGATGCGAGCCCATGTCCTTGACACCAGGACCTACCGTGGAGCTGATCTGACCTCTGACCATCGACTAGTCATCTGTAAGATGCGCCTGCCATTCTTCCACTCCGGTGGTGGGTGTACACCCAGGACCCCATTCCAACCAAAAGTGGCCTGGTCTCAGCTAGCTGATGAAAGTTGCAAGCGAGAATTTCATCATTGCTTGCAGCTGGGGTTGGCATCGTCCCCCACTCCACCTGATGTCGAGGGTAAATGGGCGAGGTTTAAGACTGTGACTCATGCAGCTGCAATGGCTGCTTTGGGTACGCGGTCCAGACCTCCCCAGAAACCCTGGCTGACGGAGGAGGTGTTCAGGTTAATTGAGAAAAAGCGACAGGCCCACTCTCATCGCCTACAGCATCCCACGTCAGAGAATGAGGAGGTTTACCGCAGCCTTCGCTCGGAGGTTCGGAAAGCCGTAAGGCGCTGTAAGGATGGGTGGTGGTCGCGGGTTGCTGAGGAGATGGAGTCTGCCTCAGTGGCCCGCGATCACAAATCACTATTTAACTCCATCAAAAAAGTAACCTGCAGCGCCACACCTATTACCATCATTAGAGGAAAAAACGGTGATCCAATCTCCGACCCCCAGGAACAGGTTTGCAGATTTGCTGAGCATTTCTGTGAGGTCCTGGGGGAGGGAAAATCTCTCAGCCAGGAAAACATCATGGCACAAAGTGGGGATAACCCTGCTGAGGCTGCGGTGCCTCAAATATTGGAAGAGGTCACCCCCTGTGAGTGGCTGGCTGAGGTACCGGCTGTTGAGGAAGTACTGAGGGCGATCCGGAGTCTGAGACCAGGGAAGGCACCGGGCAGAGATGATCTCCCAAGCGAAATGCTGAGGGAGGGTGGCGTTTGTGCACAGACTGCCCTATATGACATCATAACAACAGTCTGGACCACTGGACGGGTTCCACAGGACTGGAAGGATGCCCTGGTGGTCCCCCTCTTTAAGAAGGGGGACCGTACCGACTGTAACAACTACAGGGGCATCTCACTCCTCAGTGTGCCGGGTAAGGTCCTGGCAAGGATTATTCAACATCGCCTTGCTAGGCACGCTGAGGAGAGGCTTGCGGAGCCCCAATGCGGTTTCAGGAAAGGGCGGTCCTGCACAGATGCCATATTTTCTGTCCGTCTGCTACAGCAGAGGTGTAGGGAATTCCAAAAAGACCTACATCTCTGCTTTATTGACCTGGTCAAGGCCTATGATACCATCAGTAGGACTGGGCTCTGGGTTGTTCTTCGTGCTTTCGGAGTCCCTGACCCTCTGCTCACGATCATTAAGGACCTTCATGATGGTGAGCGGGCCCGGGTAAAACTACGTGGCCGGGAGTCGGAGCCTTTCCCTGTACACCTTGGGGTGCGACAGGGATGTCCTCTGGCTCCCACATTATTTAACATCTATTTCGACTGCGTAGTTCGTGAAGCCTTCAATAGCTGTACCGGGGGAATTACCATTTGGTACAGATATAATGGGAGGCTGATCGACGCCCGGGTGCGATCAAGGGATGGCTCCCTATTGGTCAACCACGTTATGTATGCCGATGATTTGGTAATAGCTGCTCATTCAGAAGAGGAGTTGGAGACGCTGCTGCTGAGACTGGAGCGTGCCACTAAGAGGTGGGGCCTTACCATCAGCCCCACCAAAACTAAGCACCTGCCTGGGTATTTTGTACCATCGGGCACTCCACCCCCACAACTCTCAATCGGTGATGGGGCAGTTGTGGAGAGAGTGGAGAGTTTCCCATACCTGGGCAGTGTGCTTATGACCGGCTCCAGTTTATCAGCAGAGGTCTCACTCCGAATCAGTCGAGCGGCAATATCTTTTCATCGGTTGCGTAACGCTGTGTGGAACCTACCTGGTCTGTCGCTCCGCACGAAGCTTCAGGTCTTCTCGGCCACGGTCATTCCCTCCCTTCTCTACGCTTGCGAAACGTGGACCCCCCTAGTGGAGCATCTTCGCCGGTTGGAAACATTTAGGCTGGCCTGCCTACGATCCATCCTGGGTTTAACCAGGCTGGATTGTGTGAGGAGCTCACAAATCCTTGAAAGATCTGGGCAAAGTCCCATCAGTGAGCTCCTCCGGCAGGCAAGGCTGCGTTGGCTGGGTCATGTAGCCCGCATGCCCAGCCACCGCATGCCTAAACAGCTTTTGTTCGGCCGGATCGAGGGGGCTAAACGGGCGCGGCACCGGCTAGAGAAGAGATGGAGTGATGTGGTACAGGAGGACGTGGAGCTGAGTGGACTTGCCGATGACTGGTACCAGCGGTGTCAAGATCGGCCTCAGTGGAGGAGGCTCGTGAAGGACGCTACTGGGCAGTTGGAGGCAGTCGCCCTCCAACAACAACGGAGGGCGAAGGAGCGACGCTCACAACAACGAGCGGAGCGCCGGGTGGCTAAAGCACAGCAAGTTGGCACAGTAGGGGGCACAGGTGGTGCATCAGCCAATCATCTCGGTCATCTCGGTCAGTCGACCCGTGGCACCTGGGTCTGCCCCGTGACTTCCTGCCAGCGGGCGTTCGACACTTCACGTGGCCTCAGGGTGCACATGGCCTGGCACAAGCGTCGTGGTGACGTCACCGCCACTTAGTGGCGAATGGCGGTTGTTGTTGTTGTTATGTACGTATGCATGTTGAACTTCTTTTGCACCGTACATTGTCAACCGTGCTAATCGGAGATGCTGGGGCAGGGGTAGTGCAGCGGTTTGCACGACAGGAGTTTGATTCCCGCTCACGGCCAACACCGGTGATGATTACCTGAATCAGTCCTGAGCCTCCCCCAGATCGACTCGGCCTAAAATGAGTTCCTGGTGCAGTGTGTAAACATCACCACTTGGGAAACAAAGGTGGCTGGGAGGGGTGATGGCCACCCACCAACAAGCCTTCATAAGTGCTCGGTATCAGCAATTTCCCCAACAATCTGTTAAGGCTTTCCAGGGATCTCTCTTTGTATTTGTGCGCACTTTAGGCTGTTTAAAACTCTGGGGAAAGAGGTCCGAATATATGCTCAGAAGTTTATCGATCGAGGCAAGGACTTCAACCTCGAACTTGCCATCAAGACTCGGATCATCACGGACGGACTCAAGTACTCGTTGGCGACCGGAAACTGGGGAGACCAGAAGAAGGCTCACCAGGCTCGTGCGGGCGTCTCCCAGGTGCCGGCATTGCCAAATTGAGCCGCAAAAACCTTCGCCACTTAACTATGTCACTATTTTTTCTTTACCGGATAAGGCTCACTTAACTATATACGACGTGGCTATCAAAATGACAGCTCAACAAAGTGTCTTATGCAGGAATTTATAGCAGCCAAATACTCGAAATGCATGTTGATTCTAAATGTGGAGGGAAAAACTGGAGGAGCCAGAGAAACATCTCGCCACCGTGGCACCTACTTTTTTCCACTGGCACAAACCAAACCGCGCTGGGGCCGCGCGAGCCAACCCTGGCGCGGCTCACGTTGTTTTTCCACTGAAAAAGGAGCCGAGCCGTGCCGTTGACAATGCACAACAAGTTGAGAAGAGCACGTAGGCGGCGCGGCAATGCTTCGTCCTCATGTCGTGCCGATTCAAGTCTTACACGCGTGATCAACGCGTTATTATAACCCAGCTCCCCCTGGCCTTACTTGGCCCTGAGCCGGCATATCGGAGTTTTGATTTTCCGGCTCAGCATGGCAGCAGACGGTGAAAAATCCACACGTGCCATGACAGCGCCACTCCAGTGCGAGTGTGGTGAAGGAGGCACCCCAGGCCCCCGGTTCGGACACCGCTCGCCACCGATGTTAGCCGTGTCCGCAATGTTGAACTCGGGTCTCTGGCTTCGTAGAGCAGTGGTGAGCCACCGCCATCGACTTAAACACACAAATCAAACGGCGATTGCCATTCACGACTGGAATAATGAAGTCCTCAGTTTTTAATGTGCCCGCGGTGCGTCCGGCGTCGGTTGACCAGGTGCTCAACCGGCTCACGTACGCCTCCACGCTGTCTCACCTGCGACGCCTCAACTCTCCGTGCGACCGCGGCAGCAAGCTGGCCAAACCGCGGCAGCTCCACAACACCCTGTGGGGAATGATTTGTCCTGCCGAGACTCCAGAGGTTCGTGTGCCTGCATGCGCATGCGCGTCCGTGTATCCACACGTGTGTGCTTGTGTGTGTCTTAGTCAAACCATGGCACCTAGGTCTGTCCCGTGATCTCCTACCAGCGAGCCTTCGACACTTCACGTAGCCTCAAAGTACACATAGCCTACTCTTAGGTTTTTTTGGTAAAGTCACGTAGGTAAAAAATAAATAATAAAAGATAAATAATAGAAATAAAATAGTCATTATTTCTTCTATTATTTTTATTATTTATCTTTTAATAATTTTTTTTACTTACGTGACTTTACCGAAAAAACCTAAGAGTATGAATCCTTGCAGTCACGAAAGCTTCAAATCTAGAATTACACAGGGCCTGGCTCACGCGCAGTGGTCACATCACCGCAAATTAGCGGCGAATGACGGCTGTTGTTGTTGAAGGTGGGGTGGTAGTGTAGTGGTTAGTGCGCTGCGCTATGAACCTGACAACCCGAGTTTGATTCCCGCTTACGGCCACCAACACCAGTGACGATTACCTGAAACAGTCCTCGGCCTCCCCTAGGTCGACTCAGCCTCAAAGAACAGGAGAGTGAGAGACACGTGGTGCATCTGCCATTCATCTCGGTGAACTCATAGCACCTGGGTCACCTTTGGCTTCTGTGGAGGAGACTCGTGAAGGACACTACTGGTCAGTCGCTCTCCAGCAGCAACGGAGGACGGAGGAGCGACGCTCACAACAACAATCGGAGTGCCGGGCAGCTAAAACGCAAAGAGGTGGCCTAGGGGGAGCACAGGTGGTGCATCTTCATCTTCCAGTCATCCCAGTCAGCCAACCCATGGCACCTACTGGGTCTGTTCCGTGACCTACCAGCAGCGAGTCTCCGACACCTCCACGTTATGACCTAACAGTGCACCTAGCCTGGTACAAACACTGCGGGGACACCGCCACCACTTAGTGGCGAATGGCAGTATATGCGTTCTCTGGTCTGGCACTGACGAGACAAGGCCATACAGAAGGCTCTCTCTGGTGGTAGGTCAGTTTCAAGGACAATGCAATATATTACAATCACAGCATGTTGGTGTGCATGGTTTGCCACAAGAACGTGTGGTTGATGCAGACTAGATTCCTTGCAATAGGTCTCTAGTTAGTATTTGGACTCCTGTTTTATTGCCAGAAAGGGTAAATACTTATTATTATTTTATTAACAGAGAGGAGCCCAGCCAGCCAGTAAACTGGAGGCGTGGATTATTTGTAACCGTGCAGTTCGTATGTATTTATGTAAAACCTATTTTGCACCGTACGTAACCAAACGTGCTAATTGTTATGTTGAGTTTGTTGTCCTTCCCCCGTACCTCCGATAAGCACGGTTGGCTACGTACGGTGCTAAAACAGTCCAATGTACATGCATAGTTGTTTGGTGGTTATGACGATGAAGTGGTCGTGTGGGGTTGTGTGCGGTGCGCGCAGGGCCATGCCGTGGGGCTCGTGAAGAACCTGGCCCTCATGGCCTACATCTCGGTGGGCTCCCAGCCCTCCCCCATCCTCGAGTTCCTGGAGGAGTGGAGCATGGAGAACCTCGAGGAGATCTCCCCGTCGGCCATCGCAGAGTGAGTCGTGCGCCCCCCCCCAGCTCCCCATCACGGTTGCTCAGCAACAGGCCCCAAAGGCCCGCAATGACAAGTGGCCAGCAAGAGGCAGCTCTCTCAAAGTGATGGCGAGGGTGCGAAAGACTGGGCCAGAGCATGGTCTTTTAGTTCTCTGTGCATCTGTTTACCTATCTGGATGTGTGCAATTCTGTTTATGTGTTTGTGTCTCTGTCTTGCTGTTTGTGTGTCTGCCTATGTACACTATACGTGTGTGTGTATGTGTCTTTGTCTCCCTGTATATATTTGTGTCTTTCTGTGTCTGTGTATCTGCATATTTACACTACAGTGAGGGAAAAAAGTATTTGATACCCTGCTGATTTTGTACGTTTGCCCACTGACGAAGAAATGCTCAGTCTATAATTTTAATGGTATGTTTATTTGAACAGTGAGAGACATAATAAAACAAAATCCAGAAAAACGCATGTCAAAAATGTTATAAATTGATTTGCATTTTAATGAGGGAAATAAGTATTTGACCCCCTCTCAATCAGAAAGATTTCTGGCTCCCAGGTGTCTTTTATATAGGTAACAAGCTGAGATTAGGAGCACACTCTTAAAGGGAGTGCTCCTAATCTCAGCTTGTCACCTGTATAAAAGACACCTGTTCACAGAATAAATCAATCAGATTCCAAACTCTCCACCATGGTCAAGACCAAAGAGCTCTCCAAGGATGTCAGGGACAAGATTGTAGACCTACACAAGGCTAGAATGGGCTACAAGACCATCGCCAAGCAGCTTGGTGAGAAGGTGACAACAGTTGGTGCGATGTTTCGCAAATGGAAGAAACACAAAAGAACTGTCAATCTCCCTCGGCCTGGGGCTCCATGCAAGATCTCACCTCGTGGAGTTGCAATGATCATGAAAACGGTGAGGAATCAGCCCAGAACTACACGGGAGGATCTTGTCAATGATCTCAAGGCAGCTGGGACCATAGTCACCAAGAAAACAGTTGGTAACACACTACGCCGTTAAGGACTGAAATTCTGCAGCGCCTGCAAGGTCCCCCTGCTCAAGAAAGCACATATACATGCCCGTCTGAAGTTTACCAATGAACATCTGACTGATTCAGAGGACAACTAGGTGAAAGTGTTGTGGTCAGATGAGACCAAAATGGAGCTCTTTGGCATCAACTCAACTCGCCGTGTTTGGAGGAGGAGGAATGCTGCCTATGACCCCAAGAACACCATCCCCACCGTCAAACATGGAGGTGGAAACATTATGCTTTGGGGGTGTTTTTCTGCTCAGGGGACAGGACAACTTCACCGCATCAAAGGGACGATGGACGAGGCCATGTACCGTCAAATCTTGGGTGAGAACCTCCTTCCCTCAGCCAGGGCCTTGAAAATGGGTCGTGGATGGGTATTCCAACATGACAATGACCCAAAACACACGGCCAAGGCAACAAAGGAGTGGCTCAAAAAGAAGCACATTAAGGTCCTGGAGTGGACTAGCCAGTCTCCAGACCTTAATCCCATAGAAAATCTGTGGAGGGAGCTGAAGGTTCGAGTTGCCAAACGTCAGCCTCGAAACCTTAATGACTTGGAGAAGATCTGCAAAGAGGAGTGGGACAAAATTCCTCCTGAGATGTGTGCAAACCTGGTGGCCAACTACAAGAAACGTCTGACCTCTGTGATTGCCAACAATGGTTTTGCCACCAAGTATTAAGTCATGTTTTGCAGAGGGGTCAAATACTCATTTCCCTCATTAAAATGCAAATCAATTAATAACATTTTTGACATGCGTTTTTCTGGATTTTTTTGTTGTTATTCTGTCTCTCACTGTTCAAATAAACCTACCATAAAAATTATAGACTGATCATTTCTTTGTCAGTGGGCAAACGTACAAAATCAGCAGGGGATCAAATACTTTTTTCCCTCACTGTATATGTCTATGCCTGACTGACTGTATGTATATTTGTGTGTGTCTGCCTGCCTCTGTGTGTGGTTCTGTGGGGAGCAGTAATGTAGCGGTTAGTGCGCTGCGCTACAAATCCGGCAATCCGAGTTCGATTCCTGCTCAAGACCGCCAATATCAGTGTCGATTATCTGAACCGGCCTTGGGCCTCCCCTAGGCGGACTCAGCCTCAAATGAGTACTCAGCGCAAAGTGGAAACGTCAGCAATGGGGAGACGAAGGCGGCCGAGCATGGAGCTGGCCTGCATAGGTGCTCGCTAACAGCAATTGCCCGACCAGTCTGTGAAGGCTACACGGGGGATCTTTGTCTCTTGTTGTGCCTGTCTGGTAGCACGCAACACCACCTATTGTGGATTGAGTGAACGTCCAAAACTTGTAGCGGTACTTACATTTTTTTAGGCGTGTAAATATATCTCGCGTTTCACGATGCCGATTGCATTCATTGATCGTGCGGTGAAATATGGACATGTAATTTGACATTTGTGATTGCAGTGCAACCAAGATCTTTGTAAACGGATGCTGGGTCGGAATACACAAGGACCCCGAGCAGCTCATGACGACGCTGAGAAAGCTACGCCGCCAAATGGACATCATCGTGTCCGAGGTGAGATCGCTCGGTACGGGTGCGTGCGGGGTACGGGGTAGTGAACATGTATGGACATGTATGTTGTACATATATATATATATCTATGGTACCTTTTTTCCAGGATCAAAAATTACGAAAAATCAGAATAGGTTTTACCCTTTCTGGTAATGAAACAGGTGTTCATTTGTTCAAACACCAAATGGATACTTTTTGCAAGGCATAAAGTCTGCATTGACCGCACATACTTGTGAAAAACCATGCAAACAAATATGCTCTGGTAATACATGTGTTGTGTGTCTAACTAACTACATGGAGACGATTTCTGGAGGCAATGAAGGGATACGGCTCCTTCAACCTGATAGTCTAAGGGAGGTACAGCCTCCCTTCTAGTGTGTCCTACACACACCGGGCTACTCTACACCCAGGTCCCTTGCCACGGCCGCTAAGGGAGGCGAGACCGACCCGACCCTGCCAGGATACGGGTCCCACCACTGCTCCGCTACAACCCGGCTCTGACAAGAGCCTCGGTTGAGGGTCCCCGGGTGCTGGTCCAGTCTTCAGGTCTTGGATGTTTTCATGTTTGAGTTGGTTCAGAGGGCCTGCTTTTTATCCCCAGGTCGGGGCTTACCCCTCCCTAATGACCCCCCCTCCAGAACCTTCTGGAAGGTGTTGAAAGGCCTTAAATCCTAAAGGGTCTTAAAATCGGTGGGCGGTCTCTACCCCCCCAGCCCCCAGCCCTTGGGGGTCTGGGGTGTCAACCTCCGGTCACGGGCCACCCAATGGGGGTTTAACCCCGTGACCGTGGTGGCAGGTAAAGCGACTTACAGCGCCTTGTTATGGCGCAACATCTGCATTGATGTATGTATATGTATGTAAGTTGAACTTCTTTCGCACTGTACGTAGCCAACCGTGCTCATCGGAGGTGCGGGGGAAGGACAACAAACTAAACACAAAAATCAGTTCTAACAAAATTAGTTTCCAATCTAGATTAGTTAAAAGTGCATAGCTCCAGTGGCTTCCTAATATTGGAAGGGAAAGCGTTCCAGACGGCTGCAGAAGCGCATCTGAAAGTACGCGATGCAGTGACCTTCTTTGTTCGATGGCCAGCCAAAAGCCGCTGCTGCAAGGATGAGCTCGAGTGATGGTTTATACTCCTTGACGAGATCAGCAAGGTTTTATGGTTCATTTGTACCCGATTGTTAAACGTGGTGTGGATCGCTCTCCAACAACAATACCGCTACCGCTAGTACTGCTGCAGCAGTGATGAGTGGGCGCGTTTATTTATCACGTGATGGTAAGTTAGGGTTAGACCGGGAAATACTTGACAACCTGACTCATTTCAAGTGGTTTTCACATAATTCACTGTTGGTCACACAAAGAAGTTGGAACCGCGATGGTTACGGCACCCTTGGTGGTCCCGAGAATTGAGATCAACTATCTACTATTTTTTATTTTACCAGTTAAAGCCCACTGAGCGAGATAGGTCTTTTTCAGAAGAGAACTGGCCACAAATGATAGCTCAGCGAGTGGCTTATCATCATGTGGACATGTATAGCAGTAGCAAAATACTCTAAAAGGGTGTTGATTCTAAATGTGAAGGGAAAAACCAGAGGAATCAGAGAAAAATCCACACGCCCACGGGGAGAACATGAAACATCCAAATATACAGGTGTCAGGGTCAGGATCGAACCCACCAACCTTCTGTATACCAGGGGAGGGAGTTAACTCTTGGTTCTGTTGGAGTTGAGATATCTTCTGATAAGCTTTTAAGAGGTCACGGTGGCTGTTACCCAACCGTCTAGAATGTGTACCAAGTACACATGCATACCTTTTTCAAGACGACTTGCTCTCCTGGGAAGAGTAGGCCAAATCCCCTTCCAGTCAGAGGCCTTTCAGCAGGCAGTGGCCGCGCGCAAACAATCGCGTGGGCTGCCCTCTTCAGTCACCACATGGATCGAACTCCACCCCAGGTGTCCATGGTGCGCGACATCCGGGAGCGGGAGATCCGTATCCACACGGACGCCGGCCGCATCTGCCGCCCGCTGCTCATCGTGGAGAAGCAGCGGCTGCTTCTCAAGCGCAGACACATCGAGCAGCTCAAGGAGCGCGAGTACAACGGATACAGGTGCCTGTCTTTCACCTTGCCCACCTCCCACGGACGGATGCACGCGCCCGCACACGCGCCCACAGTGTCGTTACAACGGCAGGGTTGGGGTGGGGCTGGGTGGGGCATGGTGGGGTGGACTGGGCTGGGCCCAATATTGGACCAAGTTTATTTAGTTTAACCCGATGAGATGTTAACTACTTCGCCTGGTATACAGGAAGTTGTGGGTTCGATCCAAACCGTGATGCCTGTTTATTTGGAGTTTGCGTGTTCTCCACGTGATCACGTGGATTTTTCTCTGGGTTCTCCGGTTTTTGCCTCCACATTTAAAATCAAAATGTTTTTAGAGTATTTTTCTATTAATTTTCACGTGATGAGCCAATTCGTTGAGCTATCATTTGTGGCCAGGTCGCTTCTGAAAAATAGCAATATAGATCGGTGGGCCTTATCTATTAAAATAAAAATAGATTAGTTTTAAAGAACTCAAGAGACCAAGAGTGACCTGGGGTATTCGTCTGCCAGCAGGGGCTGATGATTGATATTTGTGTCATGCCTAATTGAGTAATCTGCTGGGTTGATTGACTCTACTCCTGTAGCCGTGGTGATTACCAAGTAAACATGTCAACGTTGGGCCAACGTTGACACGTGCTTTGAAACCATTGGACCAACGTTGATGGGATGGATTCTGGCTCCTGGTGAATTTGGCGTAGAGTGCGGGCACGTGTGGTCTCAGTTGGCAGGAGCTGGTGGCGAGCGGCGTGGTGGAGTACATCGACACGCTGGAGGAGGAGAGTGCCATGATTGCCATGAGCCCCGACGACCTGCAGGAGCGCGGCGTGGCCTACTGCTGCACCTACACGCACTGCGAGGTGCACCCGGCCATGATCCTGGGCGTGTGCGCCTCCATCATCCCCTTTCCCGACCACAACCAGGTACCCGGCCGCAACCGCACCTCACTACCCGGTCACAACCACAACCAGATACCCAGCCACAACCACACATCACCACTCAACCACAACCAAATACCCAGTCACAACCACACATCGCCACTCAGCCACAACCACAACCAGATACTCAGCCACAACCACATCATCACCACTCAGCCACAACCACAACCAGATACCCAGCCACAACCACACATCGCCACTCAGCCACAACCAGATACCCGGCCGCCACCGCACATTACAATCGCGAAGGTGGAATCTTTCACAAAATTAAGCGCAGAACCAAATTTAATGTGACTGTGTGTGCAGTCATTGGTGTATGGGCTGAGACCATAAACTCACTACACTTGAGAACGCGGTTGTTTAATTGTGGTTGTGTGGCTGAAAACCCAGATCTGAAGCCAGGATCTCAGCCCCCTGACCACTGAGCCAGCTGTCAACGCTTAAAGGAGGCAGCGTTACACTGCACGCCCCTCCGGCAACGCTCTCTCTGCGTCACAACACAGAATTCCAGCATAAGCATTTCAAGCGGTGCCCTCATCGCATGGTCTGCCGACGGTGGCTTCTTCTGTGTGTAATATATGTTGAACTTCTTTCGCACCGTACGGAGCCAACCGTGCTAATGGGAAGTGCGTGGGATGGACAACAAACTAAGCACAAAAACAACCAGAGAGTATAAACACAAAAATTAGCACGGTTGGCTATGTACGGTACAAAATAAGTTCAACAACAGTACATAGCAGTTTGCTGGTTATGACCAGTGACGGACTGGGACTAAAAATCAGACCAGGCATTTGTAAAGATACCGGCCCAAATTCTGACATTCGCCGCTTCAGTTCCTCCCCGTTTCCTCCTTGACTGCCCCTCTGCTCCTCCGTGCAGTCCCCGAGGAACACGTACCAGTCAGCCATGGGCAAGCAGGCGATGGGCGTGTACATCACCAACTACCACGTGCGCATGGACACGCTGGCACACGTGCTCTACTACCCGCAGAAGCCACTCGTCACCACGCGCTCCATGGAGTACCTGAGGTTCCGAGAGCTGCCTGCAGGTACGGCCGCGACGCCCGACCACCGCGGGCCACCGGTGGCCTGTTAGTGCGGCCCCTGACGTGCGGCCGCCCTGATAACACACGAATGTGAAGACAACCCCATCACCGTGCCTGTCGAACCCAACTGTTTCAAATATGTGGCGGCCCTCCTCGCTGATGTCTTATCGGTGAAAGCGCCCCCCCCCCCCCCCGAAAATGAGTGACGGACACTGCCCTAGTGCCTCTCCATGTCGGTGGCATGTGCGGTGCCTCCGTGCTAGGGGTCGGGGAGAGAGGAGGACGGAGATTTGTCGCAGAATTTCCAATTGATCCCGGAAGAAGAATTCCGTAAATTGAGAGTAGCATGGCTTCGTTTTGGAATGATCCAAAAATAAAACCGTGGACACATGGGAAGTGATGTCACTATCGCGATGCCACGTCCAGTGCTATTCCCCCACCAAAAGTGCCGTCGCGTGGCATCATCGGACGCTGCTGCTATTGTTGGCACAAATGCGTTTTCTTTAAAAAGCATGAAAGGCAAATGATGAGAAAAAAAATTAAAACCCCAAAAACTATCGTTAACGACACGCGTCTGGACACGACGTATCGTCTTCGTGATTTTACACATTTGTCAGCGATGGGAGAAATCCTCGCGCATTTACACCAAAAAATGAGACATTCGCTAACAAACTCGTAAATCGCAGGCCCTGAAACTCCACCACGTCACGGAACGGCTCACACCCGTCACATCTTTACTCACCACCGATGTGAGCCGTAGCGGAGAATCGGCCGGGTTCACCGGGCTACCAGGTTAACCGAGTCGCCTGGTTCACCGTGCAGCGTGCACCTCTCAACCCCCAGGGCCAATAAAATGTCTCACCGCTCACGTTGATCCCATGCTGCCGCTATCGCTGCTGATGTTGCTATCTCTGCTACTGCTATCGCTGCTGCTACTGTCACTGCTACTGCTATCACTGCTGCTACTGTCACTGCTACTGCTATCACTGCTGCTACTGTCACTGCTACTGCTATCACTCCTGCTGCTTTCGCTGCTGCTATCGCTGCTGCTATCACTCCTGCTGCTATCGCTGCTGCTACTATCGTCGCTGTTGCTGCTGTTGCTGCTGCCCCCCACCCCAGGCATCAACTCCATCGTGGCGATCGCCTCCTACACGGGCTACAATCAGGAAGACTCCATCATCATGAACCGCTCAGCCGTGGAAAGGGGATACTTCCGGTAAGAACAGCAGAAGCAGCATCGTTTTATAATTGGCAAGATGAGGAACGCACAGGAACCTCCGCCACGATTGCTATGAATGCTGTAACCGATCTTCATTATGCGTGAGGCTGTGGACACGGTTTTGGCTACGTGGATCTAGACCCTGATGCAGCCTCTTCCTCCTCTCTATCCTCATCTCTCCTGACCCTGTGCCCCCGTTTCTCCATTCCTTTCCCACCCTTTTCTTCTAATTTCTCATTCTTTCTCTTTTCCAATCTATTACATCCTGGACTCTACTTCCCACGGTGTGTAGCCGCAGGTGACAAATTGCGAATACCGAAAAAAACATTTTTACACAATACCGGATGTCGATACAAATCAATTTCTGCCACCTGGATACAGGTGCCAAGTCCCAGACTGCCCGGGTCGAACCCAGACATGTGGAAATCCGAGTGAGTGACCAGGTTTGTAGAACTTTATGCACACCAGCGTGTCGCTTTCATTGAACGAGAAAAACTCTCTCTTCTGGTCTGACGTTGCAGCTCCGTGTTTTATCGCTCGTACACGGACCAAGAGTCGAAGAGGAGCTACGACCAGGAGGAGGTGTTTGAGAAGCCCACGAGAGAGACCTGCCAGGGTCAGTACAAACCGTACACTCTGTGTGCTTCATGTGCACTTGCCACGTAAGGATGGGGCTACCTCATGGACCAGCGTGGCCGGGACAGTCCCGGTATCAGAACGACTGTTCTACCATCCTCAAGTATTTTTTAAAATTACAAAATGTTCTGGTCTCTTGCTCGGCTACCCTGGACACCTTCGCCAATGAGTTGTTGCATCTGAAGAGATGTTCCAGGTGATATATTGGAAAACGTAAAAAAAAAGAATGCATTATGACACAGACAAGGGCCAGCTTGGCAGTGGAATAGACGTAGCCCATGGGGCCAACGTCAGAAAGCTCCAGGTGCCGGTCCACTCACTGTGTGGCCGGGGCTAGTGGCTGAGTGGGCATGGCTATACAAGTCTGGGTAGGACTACCGAAGTGGTGGGTGGGGCTACCTGAGTATTGTGAGGGGCTGGCCGAGCGTTAACGTGGCGAGCGTTAACGTGGCGAGCGTTGACGTGTGGATGTGATGGGGGCGGTCGCAAGGGATGCGCCACGCGATCTACGACAAGCTGGATGACGATGGGCTCGTCTCGCCGGGCGTGCGCGTCTCTGGCGACGACGTCATCATTGGCAAGACGGCGTCGCTGCCGGTCACGGACGATGAACTGGACTCGGTGGCGACGCGCTTCGTGAAGCGCGACACCAGCACCTTCCTGCGCAGCAGCGAGACCGGCATCGTGGACCAGGTGATGGTGACCCTCAACCAGGATGGGTACAAGTTCACCAAGATTCGGGTGAGGGTGTGGCATGCGCACGCCCCGAAGCCTCGAGGCACGCGCTTTCGTTTCCAGGTGTTTGAACAGAAAAGTTGGCGGTGCGTATTCCGGAAGACGTGTTTTAGACATTCTAAGAATCATGTTCTGGAAGACGGCTCTGCGTAGCAGTACCGTATTTTCCAGATTATAAAGCAACCCTGTATTTCAAAATAACCCCAAGGTCTTGGGTGCCCCTTACTTTCTGGAGCATCTTATAATCCAGAAATGTGGTAGATTACATCTTGCATGCACACGTCAAGCCGCACTCATTACACACAAAGGGCTTGACACAAATGAACTACAATACCTTTGCCTGATCTCGTCAAGGAGTATAAACCATCACTCGAACTTATCCTTGCAGCAGCGGCTTTTGGCTGACCATCGAACAAAGAAGGTCACTGCATCGCGTACTTTCAGATGCGCTTCTGCAGCCATCTGGAACGCTTTTCCTTACAATATTAGGAAGCCACTGGAGATATGCACTTTTAAATCATGTAGATTGAAAATCTATTTCTTTAGAACTGCCTTTTGTGTTTAGTTTGTTGTCCTTTCCCCGCACCTCCGATTAGCACGGTTGGCTACGTACAGTGTAAAAGAAGTTCAACATATATACATGTACATGCATGTTTACCCAGTGCCCCGCATGTACCTATACCGAGCGTTCTACGTGCCTCTCAAGTTCAACATACATACAAGGAACTGCGCAAGTAAAGGTGTAACGTTGGCCCAACATTGGCGTGTTTACTGAGCCTTTACATCCCTCTTAAATACCTTCCTAGTGAAGCACATGATCACATATGATGTGTGATCATGTTTTTTTTATTCCAGGTGAGAACTCAATAAGAAACGAGGATGAGTCTCATTTGTAAGAGTGAATTGGGGCTTTAGGCTGCCAGTAGGGGATGATGATTGCTGCTGTGTGTGATTTCAATTGAGTAAACTGTAATTTTCGAGTTTTGCAAATGTGGACCCTGACACCGGCACACAATGGCCTACTCTTGCGAATTACGTCAGAGGATCTTTAACGTTCACTGTGAAGAAGATGGTGCAGAGTATAATCTGTGTAAATTAACCAGCTCAAGCCTCCTCTCGTAAACCACGTGACTTCCGTGAGGCCACCCCCACTCTGAATCCCTCCCCACTCCCTGCCACCGCCCCCTGTGAGAACAGACGCCACTCCTCTTCTGTGCAGCTCACTTCTGCTCGCCTTGTCTCTATTCTCCCTCTCTTTCCTCCTTTCACATCGTCATCACTACCCTCTCATCCCCGACACCTCGGCACCGTCATTCCTTCCTCTCCTCGTCCCTTTCCTGTTGCTCATCTTGAGCCGTGGCCTCCTCTTCAACCGTCTTGGGGACCTCCCTCCCAGCATCGCTTCCCTTCCCTTTCTCTCTATCCTTGCTTTACTAAACTAAACTATTAAACATTTTTTTTGTTATTTTACCAGGTAAGGCCCTCTGAGCTATGTAGCTCTTTTTCAGAAGCGACCTGGCCACAAATGATAGCTTAATGAAATTGCTTACCATGTGAAAATAAATACTCTAAACGCATGTTTCTAAATGTGGACGGAAAAACCGGAGGATCCGGAGAAATATCCACGCAACCACGGGGAGAACATGCAAACTCCACATATACAGGCGACCTCCTGTGTACCAGGTGAGGTAATTAACATCTTGCCACTACACTCTACCCTCCTTCCTGTGGTGGTGCCGCGGGCACAAAGTATAATTACGGTAATTACACGACCGCAGTAATAACCAGTGCGGCCGTTGGATTCGAAACTGCAAACCTCTGCGACGAGCGTCAAAGGAGCCGCCTCCGGGCCGCGTCACCACCCGATCGACACGAGGGTACAAGTTGTGGCAACTCTGTCACCCCCCGCTGACCCCCCACCGCTCTCTCCCCTTCTTCACATGTCCCCGCAGGTTCGCTCGGTGCGCATCCCTCAGATCGGAGACAAGTTTGCGAGTCGGCACGGGCAGAAGGGAACCTGCGGCATCCAATACCGTCAGGAGGTGTGTGGGGGGGGGGCCTCTTCTTTGCTTTACAAAACATCCCCTCCCCCTCCCCTACCCGCCTGCACCTCCCTTGTGTTTCATAGAAAAAGTTGAGGGATTCGTCTTATAATCCGGTAGGTGTACATGTGTGTGTGCGCGTTGTGCATGTGACCAGATTTGTGGGGAGTGGAAGTATATTGGTTAGCATGCCGTGCTACGAAATTGGTGTGCCGAGTTTGATTCCCGCTCATGGCCACCATCAGATACGATTATTTGAACCGGTCTTGGGCCTTCCCTAGGTCGACTGGGCCTTAAACAAGTACCCGGTGCGATGTGTAAACATCACCACTAGGAAGCCAAAGGCGACCTGGCATGGTGTTGGCCACCCACCCCCTCGTGTACCGTGCCAGTCTTCATAGGTGCTTGCTAACAGCACTTGCCCCAACAGTGGTACTGGCTATACGGGGAATATTTGTCCAACTTTATTCCCACCCGGGCACCAGGGTATCTGTGGAAGCGGCCTTGTAACTCGTCCCCCTCTCTGATCTCGCGTTATCTGATTGAAGCCTTTGTCTGCAGCCACCTGGTCCCTAAACTGGGACCCTGCTGGGGTTAGGGGAGGGTTCGGGTCAGGGAGAGAGCGAGTGGCTGGCTGGTTGGCTTGTTGGTCAGGAGTAGTAACTGACTGGATGGCTGGATGGTTAGGGCTAGTGCTAGTGGTTGGCTGGATGGCTAGTTGGTTAAGAGTAGGGCTAGTGGCTGGCTGGTCGGTCAGGGGTAGTCTCCCCTAGTCACAAGTCGCTTGCCCCCCCCCTTCATCGTTGGATTGCGTCGCCCCTCCTTAGCGTTGTGGCCGCGTTCCTTTGCCCGCTGCCCACTGTGTGGTGGTGATTCAGGGAGTGCAGGGTTTACCGCTTGCAGTCATCGCCGCTTGGGGTACTAGTGTTGACCATTTTAGAGTTCGCGGAGCATAGATCGGCCTCGGTTGCTGGTGCCGTCGCAATTCCTGTGAATGGCGGTCGAAATATCGGCGAGGGAGCCCGCGATGTTTCGTCGTGCGGCAGCCCACGAGGACTTGTGTCGTTTGCCCTCCGCAGGAAGCTCCACGCAACAGGAATGGGAACCTTTGTGAGGAGTATCGCACTTCCCGTGTGGTGGTCTGGGAAGTGCCGGTTTGGTGTACCGGCGTATCCCGGCACTGCCTGCAAGCGATGTCCTCTCCGAATGAGTGGCTGTGGTGATGGCTGAAGCCGCCACGTGTTGTTGTTGTCATTGTTGTTCTCGTCGTTGTTGTTGCTGTCGTCGTTATTGTTGTCGTCGAGACAGTAGGAGCAGTGATCGCGCCGAGGGGGTTCTGCTGGCCGTGTGTGTGTGCAGGACATGCCCTTCACCTGTGAAGGACTATCTCCGGACATCATCATTAATCCCCACGCCATCCCTTCCAGAATGACCATCGGGCACATGATCGAGTGCATTCAGGGGAAGGTGGGCAACGAAGCATGCACACCAAGCCTGGCTCTGTGATCCGCTTGCTGTTGTTAACCCTTTCCTGTTCCGATGACGTACGTGTACATCATCGGTTTTGATTCCGTTTCGATGACGTACGTCATGAAAACGAAACCATAAGAAAAACTCAACTGAAATAAATGTATCGGTACCGAAGCTCCCACAAGGCCATGCGGGAGGGGCGTATTGCACAGTTTGGCGCCAGCTATTGTAGGGTGCGGTCGCGTCACTTCAGTTCTCTGTGGTGAATACAACGTCTTTAAAAACAACGGCGCGACACCTTTCTAAATAAAATGAATGCTTAGCCACTTGCGCGATCCGACATTGAGCGGGGAACGGGACACCACTCGCCCTGCAACTTGCAGACGTTTCAGAACGGGTTAAGTTTATGATGCTATTCGACAGACGCTTCTCGGGCTTTGCTTTAGAAAAGTGGCAAAGTCTCACCACTGACCAATTAAATATTGAGATGTGAAACAACGTTAAAAGACGGGTGTGTTACTCGTGGCAGTATACGTCCAGTTTAGTGGAATGCCTGAGTTTAGCACTTTTCCTGACATCACTCACATTATGCAAATTATCTGAAAGTCCAAAAAAAGGATCCGAATCTAGAAATATGAAAAGCCGACGATTCAAATGTTTAATCGCAAAATCATCCCATGTAGATGGAGGTCCATGGAGATTAGGAGAATGATCTTTTCCACTACAGATGAAACCCAGACATATCGCTCAGCATTTGGTCAACAATCAGAGCTGTATAACATCCTGCCGTCAAGAGACCGGTACCGAGATCTCGATAATAATCACTTCCTGCCACCCACACACAGATGCCAAATCTGGACAGGTGGCAACCCTAATGGGTGGGTGAGTGGGTTGCTGAGTAATGAAGAAAATTAACGAGTGAATGGTTCTTTCGGTAAAGTCACGTAGATAGAAAAATATATAAAAGAAAATACATTTCGGTCGCAACACACACGAAAGGTCGTGTTTTCTTTTATTATTTTTTTCTATCTACGTGATTTTACTGAAAGAACCACAGAGTATGGATTCCTGCAGTCACGAAAGCTTCAAATCAAGGCTGAGTGTAGGGTCGTCACCTTTTCCACAAACCAAACCCTAGGTCTCTCAGATCTGTTCAGTACAATGTAATAAGGTTCATTACAGTACCAGCTCCAGATTTCAGTTTAAATCTATTGTCACCTGAACACAAGATGCCTATTCCTGGACAGGTGGTAATGCATGTGAGTTGGTGGGTGAGTGAATGAGTTACTGAGTGACTTGCAAAATGAATGAGTGAATGAATGAGTGAGTTGGTGAGTGGGAGACTGAGTGACTGAGTGGGTGAGAGAGAGAGGTAGGATCACCACTATTTCCACTGGAGACCAAACCCAAACAAATGGCTCAATCAGCATAAGTCAATTATCAACACTGTGCAGTTTACTACAATACAGTTCAACACAGCAATATGGGTACCAAGTCTCGGTACAGGTATCCCTCGATTACGAAAGGGATGCGATCTTTAAAAAACACATAGAAAACAACATTTCGTGAATCGGAACGATTTACCCTACTCCTAACCGAAACATGTTCATCTATATCACTTATCACAACGTAAAAATCATAACATAAACATTGAAATGATTTTAAAATAATTAATTTTAAGCAAAAATGAACCTTTTCCGGGAGCTCGCCAAAAGATATGTTGCATGTTGGAATGCCTGGCAAGGCGATGTGGAGTCGGTTCCTGTGGCACCGCAGGGACACCATGACGCTGTCATGGAAGGATGGCGACGGAGCCATCCTGGGTGCTGCTTGTTGTTTGATGATCTCGTGGCAGGTGGTCTGTGAAATTTCGTTCACGTGGAAATTCAATTCAATTTATCGAAAACTGTCCATAATCTGTCAATTGCGTGAACGCGAAATCCCATAAATGGAACATTCGTAAATCGACGGATGCCATTGTAAACGATTCCCGGACGCCAGGTGGCAACCCTACACCAGCAATTCTAATCCTTGTTTAGCTACTGAATTTAAGTTTCAACTGACCCAACATGGTTCTGAGAAGCAAATGTATGAATAATGAATATCAATATTTTAACCAATTGCCCATTTTGTGTGGTATGCTGTCTCGGTCTCACGGTGCGCTGCGTTGCACCACTATCCGAGTAGTTAACCTCACATTCAATAAACCTTCAGTCAGGTTGAACATCCAACTCCAACGTATTTAATGAATGAAACGAAGTAAAACTGATGTAAAAACACAGCACAAAATACAGCATCTGTTAATAATTGCAATATCAATACAATTAATGAACACTGCAGCATCATAACATTGTTTTAGATAATATGAATCTCAACAATAGATGGACCAGGCACCTACATTAGCTATACAAGATAATAATCTGTGTTAAATAAGGTCACTTTTGTGTAATCACCATACTGCAGCCTGAATGTAGAGTGCTGCATATAACACTGAACTGTGGATGAGATACTTCTTCATCCTTGGTCTCAAGAACGCACTAAAGTTACGTGGGGACAAGTCTGGCTCGACTTATGCAACTACAAATAACATTCACAATAATGCAAGTGGCAGGCTTCGTTGTTAACTAGGCCCCATATTAATCATAGCAATTTAACAGCATTATAAAGGCATTTACAGCATTATAATGCCAGTCCTAATATTATAATAGCATTCCCAGTATTATAAGAACAATTACGAACTTACAGACAATGCTTCTTAAAGTCCCGCAATGAACAGATGCACCCGTCTTCACTGAGATGCTAATTGTGCCTCCATTTTGTACTCTGTGTAATGGCTGACACCCCTGCCTGGCCTCATGACTGAGAGACCCTTAACTCGTAACTTCCTGGTCACGTGACCAAACTCAACACCGTCATATCAGGAAATTCCTGTGTAAACACACCTCCATATCTGCCGTGGGGCGGAACACCTAACTAGCTAGGCACTGCGAACAAATAAAAACAAAATCAACAGATGCCCTGAATGCGTGACGTCATTTGTTCATGCTCGCTGGTTACTCTTGGAAACCACATTTACGATCAGCGAGTTTAGAACGGTCTTTTATATCGTAATAGTTTACCATTTGGATTTAAATTATATCGTAGTTTTTTTATATTAGCAGATTCATAAATGCTTATTTACCAATGACTCTCACGTATGATGTAACATTTATAAATCACCTCACATACCCCCGGTTGAGAACCCCTGCCCTCGACGGCGGCATGGTCCCTGAACTGGCGGCGTGTCCCTCCCCGCCGCCGTGGGGCTGTGGGCACGAGCATCGCCCCTGACGCCCGTCTTTGACCGCGTGCCGCGGGGGTTTGCGACCGTCCCATCCAGGTGTCGGCGAACAAGGGCGAGATCGGGGATGCGACGCCCTTCAATGACACGGTGAACGTGCAGAAGGTATCCAACCTCCTGCAGGAGTACGGCTACCATCTCCGCGGCAACGAGGTAGGCCACGGTGCGCTCGCACGCGCCGCATGGGCCCCCCGTGTCAACGTGGGGTGGCTAGATGTTAACTACCTCGCCTGGTATTCAGGAGATCGTGGGTTCGATCCTGACCTTGACGCCTGCTGTTTATTAGGTCTTTGCATGTTCTCCCCGTGGTCATGTGGATTTTTCTCCCGGGTCCTCCGGTTTTTCCCTCCATATATAGAAACATGTGTGTAGAGTATTTGGCTGCTATCAATTTCCATATTCTTTGGGTCTTTCGATAAAGTCGTGATCGTCATCCTGATGATGATTGCTTGCGTTGTGATCAAAACATCGTAGTTTTTTGTTGTAATATTTTAAATCTTCTTTGAACCTATCTACGTGACTTTACCGAAAGACCCAAAGAATATGAATTCCTGCAGTCACGAAAGCTTTAAGTCAAGATATAAATTTCCCGCTCATGGTCAACTTCAGTGACAATTATCTGAACCGGTCATGGGCCTCTTGACTCGGCCTCAAATGAGTGCCTGATGCGGTGTGTAAACATCAGCACTAGGGAGATAAAGGCGGCCGGGCTTGATGCTGGCTACCCACCCCCTAGTATGCCTTGTCGGCCTTCACAGCTGCTCGGTAACAACACTTGCCCCAACAGTGTGTTAAGGCTATACAGGGAATCTTTGTTGTGTTGGTGTTCAGGTTTAGTACCATGGCCTTGTTGTTTGTGCCATTGTGCAGGTCTTGTACAATGGCTTCACAGGCCGTAAGATCACCTCTCAGATCTTCATCGGCCCCACCTACTACCAGCGCCTCAAGCACATGGTGGACGACAAGATCCACTCACGTGCCCGGGGCCCCGTGCAGATCCTCGTGCGACAGCCCATGGAGGGGAGGTCTCGGTGCGTACATGCAAACTGTCAACCCGCCCGCCCGTCTGTCCGTCAGTTCGTTTGTCCGTCCATCAGTCCATCCGTCAGTTCATTCTTTCATCCAGCACTAGGCGCCACAAGCGTTGAGTTGGCAACGGTCCCGACCGCTGGCCCCTTCTACCCTCCGAAGAAAGGGATATGGCCCAAAACGTTATCCCGTCATAACGTGTCTGTTACAAGGCAGTGTTAACCATCGTCACTATCTACTTAAAAAATCATCACGCACACTCCGGTCATCCTCGCAGCAGCGGCTGTTGGCTAACCATTAAACAAAGACAGTCATCGCATCACACGCTTTCGGATACGCTTCTGCAGCCGTCTGGAATGCTCTTCCTTCCGATATTAGGAAGCCACTGGAGCTATGTACTTTTAAATCAATATTGAAGACCCATTTCTTTAAAACTGTTGTGTTTAGTTTGTTGTCCTTCCCCCGCACCTCCGATTATATATTTCGGTTGGCTACGTACAGTGCGAAAGAAGTTCAACGTACACACACATACATACCATACGCAGCCAACCGCGCCAATCGGAGGCCTCGCATTTCACATCCGCGCAGGGACGGAGGCCTGAGGTTCGGCGAGATGGAGCGAGACTGCCAGATCGCGCACGGCGCCGCCCAGTTCCTGCAGGAACGGCTGTTCGAGGTCTCCGACCCCTACCAGGTGCACGTGTGCAACCTGTGCGGCCTCATGGCCATCGCCAACACGCGCACGCACACCTACGAGTGCCGCGCCTGCCGCAACAAGACCCAGGTGAGCGCCGCCACCGGCTACTCGTGTCGCCATCCTGGCTCCCAAATCAATCTCTCATTTCCCCCTCTCAATCCCTCACTCCCAACTCAATCTGGCATCTCCCCTTTTTAAATCCCTCACTCCCAACTCAATCTCAATAACTATAGACATGCACACGTGTGTTACCGCGACAGCTGTCCATCGGATTCCACCTACACTTCCTTTTGACGAATGTGTTTGAGTTTTGTTGGTGGTTTTTTACACGATAATCGAGTCCACGCGTACGTGCACGATGTGTCTCCCGTCTCATCCCGCTGCCTCCTCGGGGCTCCCCCGATGTGCAGATGTCACTGGTGCGCCTGCCCTACGCCTGCAAGCTGCTCTTCCAGGAGCTGCTGTCCATGAGCATTGCACCACGGATGATGGTCACCTGACTTCGCTCACTCCCTCAACAAACACCACACGCGTACAGCCATCCCGCAGCGCTGGGCGTAAGAGAACGTCTAAATAGCACGGTTGGCTACGTACGTTGCGAACCAAGTCCAACATGCCTACACACGTACACACATACGAAGCAAAAAATGAGCGGCTCAAGTAGCTCAAGGGGCATTCTGGGATTCACTAAAATATTAAATAGGGGTGCATAACATACCGGTTCAAATTCCAATCCTAATAAACACGAGCCAAGTAATGTAAAACAATTAATTCAGTCGTAATATTTCTTGATTATTGAAGGGTGTGTATGCCACTGTGTAGCTACTACTAGTGTGACTATTCAAATACCAATTTAAAATAATTCTCACCAGGCCCCCACGGCGTAAACACGTGCCGTCTCCAACTCGCATCGTCCACTCTGCCTCTCTACAGGCCTCTCTGTGTATGTACCCATGAAGGATTATTGCCCAAGATGTTTCCTATTTTCTAAATTTGTCTTCTTTTAAGGCCACACTGAGTCGTTATTGACGAGCGTGTCGACTTGTCTTGTTATTTGTGCTTGTGCACCACTGCCAACGCAGCAGCATCATTAAATAAAATGTTTCATCTTTCAATCAGAGAGGGTTGTTTACACGTCTCTGTGTGTGTGTGGGGAGAGGTAGTATAGTGGTTAGCACGCCCTACTACGAACCCGGTGACCCGATTTCAATTCCTGCTCACGGAGAGACTCACCACTGTAGGAATATGGAATTTCCACCGACTGGCTCAGCAGGCCTGTAAATGGGAATGAGCATCAATGCCTCGATGCTCATGAGAGCCCATAAATCACTCTGGGAGCATTGATCTTAAAAGAGAACCCAATGTTACAATTTCAGTCACACATACTTTTTATTGGCTGCAAATGTGTTCCGATTTGTCACCTGGAAGACGATTAAACCCTCCGGTGTGTGCGTGCGCGTGCGTTCAAACTCACGCTGCATTCTCAACGGTGCGTACGCAACGTACGCCTGTGAGGCAGGCTGGGAGAAGGGCCGTATAGGCGGGCGTGCGTGCGTGCGATGGGGCCACGTGATCTGTTAAATTAGGGAAGGAGCCGCGAACATCGATGCGAGGGGAGCTGATAAAATACGAGAGTGAAGCTGGCTTCACTACTTAAGCATATTGGCACAAGAGGAAAGTGAAAACAAATGAGGAAATGTGCAGTGGACACCTACGGGCCATCTGCCCGTGGATGGTGACGATGGTGATGATGAAGCTGGTGCGCGTGCCCTCAAGGGAAGGGGTCGTTCGGGGTGATGTTGTAGCTGGCGTTGAAGAAGATCCCAAAGGTTCCCAGGGACGTGAGCAGTAAGAAGGTGATGAAGAAGATACGATCCACGACCATCGCCACAAACTGCCAGTCTTCCTTCAGCTGAAAAAAGACAAAGACCCCGCCCCCCATATAGCTATAACAGACTGTTGGGGCAAGTGGTGTTTGCGAGTAGCACCTATGAAGGCCGGCATGGCACAAGAGGTGGTGGGTGGCCAGCCCCAAGCCCGGCTGCCTTTGTCTCCCTCGTGGCCAAGTTTACACATCGCACCAGGTACTCAAGTAAGGCTGGGTTGACCTCGAGGAGTCCCAAGTCCAGTTCAGATATTCGTCACCGATGTTGGCCGTGAGCGGCCATTGAACTCGGGTCGCCAGGTTCCTAGCGCAGCGCGCTAACCGCTACACCACCGCTCCCCACGCTAAGCGCATGCACACAGAGAGCGATCGCCATCTCTCAAGGTCAGCTGCCAGATCTCTTCGCTTTCCCCTGAACCTCTGACCAACGGAGAAGCGCCGTGATCTACACAGCGCGTCCCCAGAATCTATCGGTGAGTTTTGTGTCAATAAGGCCGGCGTGTCGCGTATCAGTCTATTTTGTCGCCACGACGGGCGTATTAAAAATGTCTCCTGCACGATAGCCATGCCGTAGCCTGCACCCGCCCCCCCACCCAGTACCTCTGGGAGAGGGCGGTGCGTTGCGGTGCCAGGGCCGCGCTGGTGACACAGGGGGGCGCCGTGGTGGCGAGATGTCAACTACCTTGCTTGGTATACAGGAAGGCATGGGTTCGATCCCGACCCTGACGCCTGCTGTATATTTGGAGTTCGCGTCTCTCTCCCCGTAGTCGCGTAGATTCTTCTCTGATTTTTGCCTCCACATTTAGAATCCATGTGCGTTCAGAGTATTTGGCTGCTATAAATGTCCACGTAGTGTCGATAAGCCACGCGGTTGAGCTATCATTTGTGTTCGCCAGGTTGCCTCTGAAGAAAAGAGCTATATAACTCAGTGGGCCTTACCTGCTATAATAAAACATAGTCGATAGTTTTATTTTCACCTCGTCGAACTCCTTCTGATTGAGCATGTGCTCCGAAATGTAGTGCACGGCGTCCACCGCCGATTGCAGCTCCGGCGGCAGCACCACGTGGAGCTTGTCGGGCCCGGCAAGCTCCGAGGAGAACGGCGTCATTCCGAACCTGCGGCGGGGCACCAACGCTTGTCGTTCTTACGGGGCAGGAGGATCATCAACAAAGTGAAGGCGCTGCGGTCGTTCCACGGCAGGTAGGGGGCGATGTTGCCTCGCGCGTCTGTGAGCAGCAACATTGGACCCCCGGACGTTGGCACGTGATGGCCTACCCGTTTCATTTGACGTCACAGGGCCGTCCATAAATGACGTCACGCGATTTTGGACGATTTTTGACCCCCCCCCCCCTCGTCACACGGCGTCACAAAAAGTCAGACCCCCCCTCAAATATGACGTCACAAAGCTCTGCCCCCCCCCCACCCAGAAAATGAAACATGCTTCAAATCGCTTTAAACTATTGTCATTGTCGTGCGTATTTAATGTGGCGCTGCACTCTGATGTTGTAGGAAAAAATAATTGTAAAATATATATATTTAATTAAGTAGAACGTGTTGTCTATATTAGTTTAATGTTGCGCATTTTGATGTGACGTCACATTTCTCACCCCCTCCCCCCTCGTCACACAAATGTCTGACCGCCCCCCTCCCCCCCTAGGTGCGTGACGTTATGCATGTGTAGTGGTGGTATTGACGTGCGCCGACTGTGACAGTGATGGATCACGGGGCGGCGCGGGGTGCGGGGTTGGGCACGCGTTGTGGGCGTGGTGTGGACGCGCGCGCCGGGAGTGACAGATGACGGGGCGGCGCGGAGTGAGTGGTGAGGCACGATGAGATGTGGGAAAAGAGGATCGTAGCCAGCGCCCGGCGATTGGTCGAATAAGTGGGTGCTCGCAGCGACGTCCGCAGGTGGGGTATAAAGGGGGACGCGCGAGAGCACTCGGGGAGAGTTACCCAGTTGAAGACCCGAAGACGGAGCTGAAGACCTAGTGAAGCCGAGTAGCTCAGTGGCGTTAGTCGCCGAGTAGCTAAGTGGATGTTGGTCATCCGAGTAGCTCAGTGGCGTTAGTCGCCGAGTAGCTAAGTGGATGTTGGTCATCCGAGTAGCTCAGTGGGCGTTAGTCGCCAAGTAGCTAAGTGGGTGTTTGTCACCCGAGTACTCAGTGGATGTTGGTCATCCGGGTAGCTCAGTGGCGTTAGTCGCCAAGTAGCTAAGAGGATGTTGGTCATCCGAGTAGCTCAGTGGGCGTTAGTCGCCAAGTAGCTAAGTGGGTGTTTGTCACCCGAGTACTAAGTGGATGTTGGTCATCCGAGTAACTCAGTGGGCGTTAGTCGCCAAGTAGCTAAGTGGGTGTTTGTCACCCGAGTACTAAGTGGATGTTGGTCATCCGAGTAGCTCAGTGGGCGTTAGTCGCCAAGTAGCTAAGTGGGTGTTTGTCACCCGAGATACAAAGTAGGTGTTAGTCACCTGTAACCAAGTTTGATAAAATAAAGAGTGTGTTACCCGTGAAGTCGTCTCCCGTGGAGTTACTACATTACAACTGGCGTCAGAAGTAAACCTGTCTTCAAGAAGTATGGACACAAGGAAGACTACCCGTACCCACGAGCGAGGTCGGGATGACGACGGCGTACCGGGGACACCGACCTCGGGAGTAGAGGACGAGGAGTTGCCGCCGATGCAGCACTTCGCGGTGATGGCCGACGCTCCGCTTGCCTCCGACACCAGCCTCCAGGACGCGCACTCCCGGTTGGCGGAGTTGCTGCTCGCCGCCGCTGCAATCTTGGCCGAGATCTCCGTTCCAGCGGGCGAGAAAACGGCTGCGGGGTTGGAGGAAGGAGCGAGGCTGGCGGGATCCCGCCAAAAGGCGCTTCGCGCCAAAAGTCTGGAAGTTCCCGCCGTTTTTGAGGGGCCGCCATTGATTGGCGGGAAACACGGACGCCACGTGGCCGGACACCTCCGCGCAGCGCAGCCCACGTCATCAGAGCGCGCCGGAGCCCTCCATTTTGCGCCTGACAACCGAGCCGACATTTTACACAACTCCAGCGGAGCGCGGGAAAATCTCTCCGACGTCGACGACGATCGGGTCCTCCAGCAAAGATTGCCCGCGCTGTCGGCGTTCAAGGCGGATGGGGGCGACTGGGGAGCCTTCCAACGAAGGTTCCTCGCTCATCAGGAGATGTCGGGGTGGTCCGACACCACTGCCCTGCGTGCGTTGCCAGCGATGCTTGACGACGACGCGCTTGCAGCCTTCACATCTGCTGCAAGGTCGTCCCGCTCTACGCTCCAGGCCGCACTACACCTGATGGCGAAGGTGTTCGGGCCGCCCTCCACGTGTCGCCACCAGTTCTACGATCGGCGGAAGGTGGCTGGGGAAACGACGCTAGCCTACCGCACGGCACTACTCGCCTTGGCGGATGCGGCTTTTCCCCGCATGGATAAGGAGGGGAAGGACGCCATGGTGACGGAGCAGCTGCTGGTGTTGGCCCACGAGTTGGGGGTCCCCATCAACGTGGCAGACGAGATGGAGATCTGCTCCCTGGCGATCGCCACGAGCATTCACGCGTACGAGGTCCTCAAACGCAAGCCGGGGGTCGTCTGCAAATGGCCGGGGAACGCGGCACTGGCCGCCACGATCGCCGAACCTCAGCCAGCTGCGGTGCAGGAGCAGGCCTTCGCTGCATCGCGTCCGGGGGAGTGGAGAACGGGAGGTCGTTCGCCCACACGTTCGCCCCGCAAGCTGGAGCAACCGAAACCTACGACGTCCGTCGTCTGCTACAACTGCGGCCTTCGGGGTCACGTCGCAGCCGGGTGCCGGGCCCCGCGTCAGCGCGCCGCAGGACCACGTCGGGACGACGACCAGGGCCACAAGTCATCCCAACAAAACCCGGCAAGTCGCGGCACCTCACACGTTCGGTCCACAAACACGGCACATTCGGGTCGCCGCTTCGCGGTGGGGGGTTCGCGGCTGGGTGCCGGGGGTTCAATTCAGCGAGGGGGGTCCGTACGCGGCCCGCAAGCAGTCGAGTGGTCCGAATTGGCCCACAGGATCGTGGCTGCGTCAGCCGGGTCGTCCGTGGTAACGGGGTTCATTGACGGGGTTGAGGTCCGGGTGCTTGTTGACACGGGTGCGTCGGCCACCATCATCTCGGACCTTATTTATAACATTCTTCCCGTCCAAAGTAGACCCCTTCTGCCGGTAGACGTGCCATTTTATGCGGCGAATGGGGGATCCCTGGGGATCATCGGCCAGATTCGGGCGACTATTTGCATTTGTGACATTAAATTAGCGGGCCCTATTTTTGTATCATCATCGCTGGCCGTTCCCTGTTTGCTAGGTACGGACTTTTTGTCAAAAATGCCCATCAAAATTCTTATAGATCAGGCCTGCATAGAGCTTCCGTCAGGTCGGCGGGTTGCCTTCTTGTCGAGCCCTACCAAAGTGCGCACGGTTTGTGCGACGGTGCAGGCGCTGGCGACGCACACTGTACGGGTGCCCCCGGGATCGCAAATGTTAGTACCCCTTCGGTTCAGGAAGCCACTCGAGGTGGGTGCGGAGGCACAGGGGGTGCTGTTGGGGCCGTCAAACAGAGCCAGTAAGGGCCTCGACTTAGCGGTTGCTCAAACCATGGTGAGAGGGGACAGTGAGCCGTTCGTAATGGTCCTGAATACGGGGTCGCGGCCGGCCGTAATTGCGCAGGGAACGGTGCTGGCTCACGCCGCGCCGCTACCCGTTGAGGAACGGCTCGTGGCTCAAGCAGATTTCACTGTCAAGTCGCATCCTCAAAGTGATGAGGGGACTGAGTGGTTGGACTCGCTGTGTGCGGGTTCAGATAATTTGTCCGGGGTGCAATTGGGAGCATTGAGGGGTTTGCTCATCGAGTTTGCTGACGTGTTCAGCAAACATAAGTACGATATCGGCTGCACTGACCTGTTGCGCCACCACATAGCTACAGGGGACGCGGCCCCTATTCGTCAGAATCCCTTCCGGCTCAGCCCGGCCGAGAAGGAACATGTGCAATCGGCGGTTAATGATATGTTGGCGGCAGATATCATTTCGCCCTCTTCTAGTCCGTGGGGTGCTCCTATTGTCCTAGTAAAGAAACAGGACGGGTCCTTGCGGTTTTGTGTCGATTTCCGCCGCTTAAACAAAATCTCGATGGCGGATGCGTATCCGCTCCCCAGGATGGATGAGTCGCTGGATGCCTTGGCGGGAGCGCAGTTTTTTTCCACACTCGATCTGCTTTCTGGATTTTGGCAATTGCCACTCGATAACGAGTCTAAACCTAAAACTGCTTTCCGGACACCTGGGGGCCTATTTGAATTCAACCGTTTGCCCATGGGCTTACATTCCGCTCCCGCCACGTTCCAGAGACTCATGGAATTGGTTTTGTCGGGCCTCCAATGGGATACCTGTTTGATTTATCTTGACGATATTATCGTCTTTAGTCGGACTTTCGAGGAGCACCTCCAGCGACTGAGAGCGGTGTTCCTCAGGATGCGTTCCGCTAAGCTTAAATTTAAACCGGCTAAATGTTTTCTGCTTCGGGAATCGGTCAGGTATTTGGGCCATATCGTGAGTCGTTCAGGGATCTCGACGGACCCTGCTAAGACGCATTGCGTCAGCTCATGGCCAACGCCAACCTCGGTCACGGAGGTTCGTAGTTTCATTGGTTTTGCCTCCTATTACCGTCGTTTTGTCAAGCAATTTGCCACCATAGCCAAGCCCCTGCACGCTTTGACGGCTAAGGGTGTGAGGTTTCACTGGGGGGCGGAAGAGGAGGCTGCGTTCTGCTCCCTCCGTGACGCTTTGGTGCAGGCTCCCCCCTTGTGTTACCCCGATTTCACACAACCGTTTTTGCTTGACACGGACGCCAGCAATACGGGTATCGGGGGGGTGCTCTCACAGGTGGTAGGGGGGGTTGAACGGGTGGTCGCCTACGGTAGTAGGGTTCTTTCCCCCGCAGAACAACGCTATTGCGTAACTCGTCGTGAATTGTTAGCCATTGTGTTTTTTACACAGCAATTCAGGCCGTATCTTTACGGCCGTCATTTTACGGTCCGGACGGACCATGCGGCTCTACAATACGCTATGCGCGTGGCACAGCCATCGGGCCAATTGTCCCGATGGTTGGAGGTCCTTCAAGACTACCAATTCACGACGATTTACCGCAAGGGGTTGCGGCACTCAAACGCGGACGCCTTGTCGCGGTTGCCGCCGTGCACGGACTGCACATGTTTGTTGGGATCAGCGCGGTGCAAACCCCCGGTCGCCGGCACCCCGGGAGTTGCGCTCGCCGCCACTGACACCCCGGGAGAGGACGCCCCCACGGGGAGGGATTCGCTGTTGTCGTTGCCCCTCATTGAGTGGGGCCGCCTCCAGATGTCCGACAGCTCCCTACTTACGCTGCGTCGGAAAGTTGGCGCTCCCGAAGAAGGGGAGGCGCGGGTCGGTTCCTGGGTGTGCAGACAGGGCCTTTTGATGAGGTGGGACAACATGTCCCGGCGTCACGTGCTCGTTGTGCCTGTTGCTATGCGGGGTAGGGTTGTTCTGGCAGCTCATGAACGGCTCATGCATCTGGGTTTTCACAAAACGCTCGCCCTAATCCAGCGAGACTATTATTGGCCGGGGATGGGTAACGACGTGGCGAATATTCTTAAGGGATGCGTAGGGTGCGCAAAAAGGAAACCGCCACCATTGGCAGCTAATCCACCGCTGCAATCCATTCAGGTTTCGCGTATAAACGAATTGGTAGCGTTGGACATCTTGGGGCCCTTTCCGGTTACACCAAGGGGAAATAGGTTCCTGCTGGTTGGCGTGGAATACTTCACCCGATGGCCTATGGCATGGCCGCTCGCCAACCAGTCGGCTGCGGCGGTGGCGGACGCCTTTGTCCAGGGTTATGTGTTGGACAAGGGCGCCCCCGAACGCTTGCTGACGGATCAAGGGAAGAATTTTTCGAGCGTTTTGTTGCGCGAGGTGTGCGACCTGTTGGGTACAAAGAAAGTGCGTACTTCCCCCTACCACCCGCAGACTGACGGGATGGTTGAGCGTCTGAACAGGACGATTACGTCTATGTTGTGCCAACAGGTCTGCGACGATCAGGTTGATTGGGACTTACAGGTGCCGGGGGTACTCGCGGCCTATCGAATGGCCCCTCATGCGGCGACGGGGTTTTCCCCATTTTTTCTTATGTATGGGCGGGAGGCCGATCCGGCCATGGACGTCCAACTGGGGATTTCCCAGCCACGTGCAAAATCTAAATTGGCAGACCACATCAAATTTAATATCGCCAAATTGACTGAAGCGCGGGAGGCGGCAAGGTTGAATTCGCGGTCGCGGCAAATTGCAAACGAGAAATTGCATGAGCGGAGGGTGCATACGCATGATTGGAAACCAGGCGATAAGGCCTGGCTGCATTGTCCACATGCACCGTTGGCTACGTCCCCCAAGTTGTTGAGACCTTGGAGGGGACCGGTGGAAATTGTGCGGGTTGCACGACCCCAGAGTATACAGATTAAATGGGGGAAACGCCGTTGGTATGTGCACCCCTCCCGACTGAAGCCCTATGCGGCACCGTGTGACCCCGTTCTGTGCCGTGACGACCGGGCGTGTGATGTGACCGTCGACTCGGGGAGGGAGGTGTCGCAGGCTGCTCCTCACGTGTCTCCACCTGACCCACCCCCAGGTGCCTCGGGCTTGACGGCTGCTGACCGTCGAGAGCCTGAACCCCGGGGCACGCACGAGCCCTCGATGCCTGGCCGATGTCTTCCTGAACCGCCGGCACCACCGGACGTTCATACGCGTCTGGTGCCGTACGACGGACCGGCAAGGCGGACTCGGGCTAGGTCTCAACAATTTTCATGAAGACGGTTTTTTTGCTCTACACCGAGCTCGCCCGGTGTTCCCCTCTGCCGGGGTAATGTCCCGTTGTAGGGACGCTCGGAAGAAAAGGGGACACTGCACGAGTTGAAAGAAAAAAAAAAAAATTTTTCCATTTATTTTTTTTTGCATACACATTGCTATTGTCACTCGCCGGTTTGTATATATTGTTCTATTGTCGCGGTGGCATTGGTTGAGGGTTGCGGATGGTAGTGTTCGCGTCGTGTTGTGTTGTTAGCTTAGTTGTTGTGTTGTGTTACGGGGCACACAGGGGGGTTTGTATATTTTTATAGCAGCCGGGGCGGCTGCGAGCTATGTGGTAGGGGGTGATGTAGTGGTGGTATTGACGTGCGCCGACTGTGACAGTGATGGATCACGGGGCGGCGCGGGGTGCGGGGTTGGGCACGCGTTGTGGGCGTGGTGTGGACGCGCGCGCCGGGAGTGACAGATGACGGGGCGGCGCGGAGTGAGTGGTGAGGCACGATGAGATGTGGGAAAAGAGGATCGTAGCCAGCGCCCGGCGATTGGTCGAATAAGTGGGTGCTCGCAGCGACGTCCGCAGGTGGGGTATAAAGGGGGACGCGCGAGAGCACTCGGGGAGAGTTACCCAGTTGAAGACCCGAAGACGGAGCTGAAGACCTAGTGAAGCCGAGTAGCTCAGTGGCGTTAGTCGCCGAGTAGCTAAGTGGATGTTGGTCATCCGAGTAGCTCAGTGGCGTTAGTCGCCGAGTAGCTAAGTGGATGTTGGTCATCCGAGTAGCTCAGTGGGCGTTAGTCGCCAAGTAGCTAAGTGGGTGTTTGTCACCCGAGTACTCAGTGGATGTTGGTCATCCGGGTAGCTCAGTGGCGTTAGTCGCCAAGTAGCTAAGAGGATGTTGGTCATCCGAGTAGCTCAGTGGGCGTTAGTCGCCAAGTAGCTAAGTGGGTGTTTGTCACCCGAGTACTAAGTGGATGTTGGTCATCCGAGTAACTCAGTGGGCGTTAGTCGCCAAGTAGCTAAGTGGGTGTTTGTCACCCGAGTACTAAGTGGATGTTGGTCATCCGAGTAGCTCAGTGGGCGTTAGTCGCCAAGTAGCTAAGTGGGTGTTTGTCACCCGAGATACAAAGTAGGTGTTAGTCACCTGTAACCAAGTTTGATAAAATAAAGAGTGTGTTACCCGTGAAGTCGTCTCCCGTGGAGTTACTACATTACACATGGACGGCCCCTAATAACCGGGGTGGCCTGCCAGATTCAAACCGCGGACCTCCGCAAGGCGTGGCGAGGTGGGGCGGCTGTGCCCCACAGCTCCCCTTGCGCCGCCGCGCTACTCACGAGTGCGAGGTGGGCAGCAGCAGCAGCGCCTGGCTGGGCGGCGTGCGGATGAAGTACTCGTCGTGGCAGTGCTGCTGGTGCTGCGCCAGCACGGGGAGCTTCGGGGCGAGCTCCTCCTTCTTGGGACGTTCGATCCACAGGTACTTGGGCAGCGCGTGGATGAAAATCTGCAACGCCGCAACGGCAAAACGGGGCCGTCCATAAATGACTTCACGCGATTTTGGACGATTTTTTATCCCCCCCCCTTCGTCAGAGGGCGTCACAAAAAGTCGGACCCCCCCCCCTCAAATATGACGTCACAAGGTTCTGCCCCCCCCCCCCCCAAATATATAAAACATGCTTTAAATCGCTTTAAACTATTGCCATTGTAGTGCGTATTTAATGTGGCGCTGCACTCTGATGCTGTAGGAAAAAACATTTATTAAAAAGTCTATTTAATTAAGTAGAACGTGTTGTCTATATTTATTAAAAGTTGCGCATTTTGATGTGACGTCACATTTCTCAACCCCCCCCCCCCTCGTCACACATCATCACAAATGTCTGACCCTCCCTACCCCCCAGGTGCGTGACGTCATTTATGGACGGCCCCAAAGGCGGCCACGGACACCACACGCACACACGCACGTGGTTACGTGGCGAAGTGGGGGGGGCGCCACGGTGGCTTGGAGATGTTATCTCCCTCGCCTGGTGTGCAGGAGGCCGTGGGTACGATACCGACCCTGACGTCTGCTGCTGTATATTTGGAGTTAACGTGTCTCTCTCCCCGTGGTCACGTGGATTTTTCTCTGGGTCCTCCGGTTTTTCCCTCCACATTTAGAAACGTGCGTTTAGAGTATTTGGCTGCTATACATTTCCACACAACAAGCCACTTCATTGAGCTATAATTTATAGCCAGGTCGCTTCTGAAAGAGAGCTACATAGCTCAGTGGGCCTTACCTGGTAAAATAAAAAATTGTTTCGTTTTGTAGTTTAAGTTAGCCAAGATTCGCAATGGCCAATCAAAATCCCCCGTTGGAGCCGGGCAGTGGTGGGTCTACATTGCTGCACATGGCTTGCCTGTAATCCTCCAGCACTGAGAAGGCAGAAGCGAGGGTTGGTGGATCATCTTACAAATGTTGTGAAACTCCGTACTACCCGTGGGCATCGAGGAGGTGCGGTGCCCTGGCTTTGCCAGGTGAAGATGACACAACAAAGTGTGGACTCCACCTGTTCTGTTAGGATGGGAAAGTGTTTCTCTCTCACACGTGTGGATTTTCTCCGGGTGCTCTGGTTTCCTCCCATAAGTAAACACTCATTCATTGGCCGATAACACCTTGATCAATAGAGAAATACAGAGCCTGTGTAATTGTTGGTAGCACCAGCTCTCCGCGTGGCTGCTGCCTTCCCGCTCGTCTTCGGCTCCTCCTCGCGCGTCTGAGTCATCCTCTCTCTCTGAGAGTGAGCGACTTACTTGGCATCTGTGCCGATGACTCTGGTGGTGGTAGCGATTGTGGTAGTGGTGGTGGTGGTTGTGGTGACATTGGTAAGCTCTCACCCGGCGGACCCAGTAGGGCATGATGTGCGTGGCCGGCGATCGGAAGTGCAGGTTGAGCACGATGACGGTGAGGATGACGCAGGCCGTGACGATCACCATGGTGAACATGAGGTAGTTGACGATCACGGGGACCCCGAGGGACGTCTCTGGAACCTTGTCGGCCAGCAGCAGCAGAAACACGGTGAGGGCCAGTAGCACGGAGATGCACAGCCCCATCTTCTCACCTGCAGGATATAAACAGGTGACGTTTCATGTGAAGGGTCGATGGGCTGCCATGCGAGTCAACATCGCAACCAGGACTTGAACTCGCAACTTTGTGACTGCGAGTCGCTCTGCCGCTGTGCCACGTGGCCAGTCAAAGCCAACTTTTGGCGCTACGGTGGCTAGGAGATGTCAGGGGCCGTCCATAAATGACGTCACGCGATTTTGGACGATTTTTGACCCCCACCCCCCTTCGTCACACGGCGTCGCAAAAAGTCAGACCCCTCCCCCTCAAATATGACGTCACAAAGCTCTGACCCCCCCCCCCCCCCAAATAGAACATGCTTCAAATCGCTTTAAACTATTGTCATTGTAGTGCGTATTTAATGTGGCGCTGTACTCTGATGTTGTAGGAGAAAACATTTATTAAAAAGTCTATTTAATTAAATAGAACGTGTTGTCTATATTTATTTAAAATTGTGCATTTTGATGTGACATCACATTTCTCAACCCCCCCCCCCCCCCCATCGTCACACATCGTCACAAATGTCAACATTACGTATTTAATGTATTTGGATGCTATAAATTTCCACGAATTAAGCAATTTTGTTGAGCTATCATTTGTGGCCAAGTCGCTACTGAAAAATAAGTTAGCTCAGTGGGATTTAGCTGGTTCGATAAAAATGTGTTTAGTGTTATTTGTATTTTTTTAAAGTAATTTGTTTAACTTTCCTATACTTTGCACTCCTATCGTGTTTTTGCATTGTTTGTTGTTGTAACGTTCTGACTCGCCCCCTTACGAGACATCTGTGAAAAAGAGCCTTATAGCCCATCGGATTCCTCCAGTATAATAAAATATTCTGATTCTGTTTTTGTAATGCGAGCACCGCCCACCGAAGGGGATCGCAAATTCCCGCGGGTGTCACAGGCCAGAGGTCGCGTTGCGCCCAGACCACGGCCCTGTCCAGGGGCGGCTCGCCTCACCTGCATCCGGGGGCAGGTAGAAGGTGAAGACGGCACAAATGGTGATGAGGATGCAGGGCACGACGATGTTGATGATGTAGAACAGGGGCTTCCTCTCCATGATGAGGTAGAAGGTGATGTCTTGGTACAGAGGGTCCCTGGGGTTGGTGTTCTTGCGCGATGGTTTGTGCTTGATTTGCCACTCGCCGCTCACTGGGCACGCCCGGACACAAGGGGCAGGGCACGCACACGGGCAGATGTCACCTGCCGTGCCCGCTGCGGGACAGCGCCGACTCCGGGATCGCGCCGACTGCGAGACCGCTCCCCGCTGCGGGACCGCTCCCGCTGTGGGATGGTGCTGACTGTGGGACCATGCCCACTGTATCCTTCACTTAATGGCACCGGCCAGTGCGAAGTTCTTAGCAGAGCCACGGAAGCCGCGTGGCCGCGTCCGATGCCGAGGACAGTGCAGGCTGTTGTGGAGCCGCTGTCGTTTGTGGAGGTGTACGGTTTGCACCGGCGGTACCTGGGAAGGTGCTCTCGTCGATGATGATGTGCCTGATCTCCTGTCTGTGCTCGTCGAGCGCATACTCCAGGTTGATCTCCGAGGTGTCATACGTGAACGACTGAAAGACCATGGAGCAGTTCTGCCAATCGAAGGGGAAGTACTTCACCTGCAGGATGCAACCGTCAAACGTCTGAGTGTCGAGATCGTTTGATTTGTCACGTGAGATGATGATCCCGTTCGCCAGTCACCCGACTATTTTACACGGGGGATCCATGGTGCGTTAGCGACAAAAAACACGTATTTTTTGCAGAGAATGAGTAACAGAGTCGTTCAGGAATAATGCACACCTAACAACGAAATACTATGCATGCAAATTGAAAAAAACAGTGCAACTTTTTCTGGTGCCAGAGGCAAAAAGAAGTTAGGTACAAGGGCAAGTGCTGTGTTTTTGTCTAATAGGCACATAAAGAGAAGGAGTGAAGGGAGAGAGCCAAGTTGTAGATAAGAAGCAAGAATATTCCAGAAACGTGGAGCAGCAATGCGGAAATACTCTTCATATCAGAGCCACGGCCTCCACCGCTAGGAACGGGTACACCAAGGCCGTAGCCATGGAGTCAACATTGGGGGGGACCAAATCTTGCAAGGGGTCTGGGGGTCCCCCCCAGAAAAAAATCTAAATTTGAAAACTCATTTCCTGCCTAATATATAAAAAAATTCACTAACACATAGGATGGACTTAATATTTATTTTTTACAATAATGTATAATAATGTATTGTATTACATTTCTGTTTTTTCTTTTTTACCTTTTCTTGTTTCATTGTATGTAATGGCAAAGATTCGGGATTAATAAAGTACAACCATAACTACGATCATATAAACAGAAATCTATTTTATAGCAATATATTAGGGGGGACATTTTGAGCATATTTGAATATTGGGGGGGATGTGTCCCCCCCAATATATATTACAATTACGGCCTTGGGGTACACCAAATAGCACACACACAGCTAAACATTATCATTGAGCGTCGTCATAGTGGAGAATACAAATCACAAATAGATAAGACGATACGTCTCCTTCACGTGTACGACTCTCCACTTAAAATTATTTTTGTTAACCAGGTAAAGCGCACTGAGCTTTCTGCTCAGAGGCGACCTGGCCACACATAGGAGCTCATCACAGTGCCTCATATCATCACCACACCTGGGAATTTATTGTAGGCAGCCAAATAATAAAAACGCATGTTTCTAAATGTGGAGGGCAAAACTGGAGCAACTTGGAGAACAATCCACTCGCAAACTCCAAATATACAGCCATGATGTCCCTGCGTGTACGGTAGCTGTATCCCTGCGTGTACATTAGCGGTGTCCCTGCGTGTACGGTAACCGTGCCCTTGATTGTATGGTAGCCGTGTCCCTGCGTGTACGTTAGCGGTGTCCCTGCGTGTACGTTAGCGGTGTCCCTGCGTGTATAGTAGCCGTATCGCTGCGCGTACGTTAGCGGTGTGCCTGCGAGTATGGTAGCCGCGTCCCTGTGTGTATGTTGGCGGTGTCGCTGCGTGTATGGTAGCCGTGTCCTTGCGTGTACATTAGCGGTGTCCCTGCGTGTTCAGTAGCCGTATCCCTGCGTGTACGGTAGCCGTGTCCCTGTACCTGCATGCCGCACGAGCTGCGGTAGATGGACGGGGGGACCCACCGCACGGCGCCCGTGTAGTCCACCAGCACGTGCACGTAGAGCCCGAAGTCAAAGTTGCCGTCGTTACTGCGAAGGGCGACAGCGCATGCACCGAGTAGCCAGGGCGGCCGCTTGCTGACCCCCCCGTAATTGTGCGGGGGGGGGGGGGGGCAGGCCGTGCAGTCGTGTGGAACCAAATCATCGCTGCCGCGGGGTCAAGCCCGCGATCGTGCTCGAATGCAACTCAATCATCCTCACATCTTCTGCTCTCTTCATCCAATTGTTAAAATTGTGTTTGATTCTGGTTGGGCTGCGCATTCTCACCCTGAAAAGTAAACTAAACTAAGACTATTGTTTATTTTACCAGGTAAAGCCCACTGAGCTATGTAGCTCTTTTTCAGAAGCGACCTGGCCACAAATAATAGCTGAACGAAGCGGCTTATCGCGTGGAAATGTACAGCAGCCAAATACTCTAAACGCGTGACGTTAATTCTAAATGTGGAATGAAAAAATCGTAGGACTCGGAGAAAAATCCATGCAACCACAGGGAGAACACACAAACTCCAAATGTACAGCAGGCATCAGGGTCGGGATCGAACCCACGACCTCCTCCATACCATGCGGGGTGGTTAACATCTCGCCACCGTGGCACCCTTTAACCCTCCACCACCCAGCGAGAGAGCTGTCTCGTGGGACTTTAGCTGACGATGAGTTCACTGGGCATGCGTCGGCTCCCCCTGCCTATGAACCTCTCCCCTTCTCTTCCCCCGCGCGGCTGCCGATCACACCCAACATCATCAGGTGCCAACAGCAGTGCAGCTCTCCTTGTGTGGCATGTTTGGGGCCGTCCATAAATGACGTCACGCGATTTTGGACGATTTTTAACACCCCCCTCCCCTCGTCACACGGCGTCACAAAAAGTCAGACCTCTCCTTCAAATATGACGTAACAAAGCTCTGCCCCACCTCCCCCCCAAAAATAAAACATGCTTCAAATCACTTTAAACTATTGTAATTGTAGTGCATATTTAATGTGCCGCTGCATGTTGTAGGAGAAAATATTTATTAAAAAGTGTATTTAATTAAGTAGAACGTGTTTATGTTTATTTAAAGTTGCGCATTTTGATGTGACGTCACATTTCTCCTACCCCCCCCCCCCCCTTGTCACACATCGTCACAAATGTCTGCCCCCCCCCAGGTGCTTTACGTCATTCATGGACGGCCCCTAAGCCAATTCGTCACGCTATCATTTGTGGCCTGGTCGCTTCTGAAAAAGAGCTATATAGCTCAGTGGGCCTTCCCTGGTCAATCAAATGAAAAGTAGTTTAGTTTAGAGCAGCGGAACTGGGCTGTGCGAAGTGAAGCACGTACTTGTTAGACAGAGCGATGTCCGGGAGCCAGATGCGCTTCGGAGACAGACGGATGGACCTCAGGTTGTCGTAGTTTCTTGGGTCCCAGGACAAGCGAGGGTCTTCCCAAGACTAACCGATCAGACGCGAGAGTCACTGCTGAACGTCATCATAGCAGGGCAAGTGAGCGCCACGGTGTTGTGGAGGTTGTTTTCAAGTTTCATTTATTAGGTATAGCCCTGTGAGCCATGCGGCTCTTGAGTCGGGTGCAACCGCAACAAACAAAATATGAACAGAGGACATCTTAAAGCGACGACGCCCAACAGAAACATCCTGGAATATACCAGCAAATCTTCCAGAAAAAAAAAGTATTACAACGCTGTGTGCAAAAATCCCAGTGTGATGCAAGTCAAATAATAGCAACCATAAGACAATTTAGATTAAAGTTATGAGGCCAACTCCGCACTTCCGCAAGAAACATGGCTTGTGGGTTCGATCCCAACCCTGAAGCCTGCTGTATATTTGGCGTTTGCGCGTCTCTCCCTGTGGTCGTGTCGATTTTTCTCCGGGTCCTCCGGTTTTCCCTCCACATTTAGAAACATAAGTGTGGAGTAATTGGCTGCTCTACATTTCCATGCGATAAGCCATTTCGTTGAGCTATCATTTGTGGCCAGGTCGCTTCGGAAAAAGAGTATTATAGCTCAGTGGGCCTGACCTGGTCAAATAAAAAATAGTCTATAGTTTATATTTTACCAAAAGAGGGAAATGTCAGCCAAAATTTGGAACAATATTGTACAAAGCAAGTTATGCGTTTGTTGCCAATGTTTTGGCAGAGAAAAGGCTGCGTTTAGTGTACACATTAACAACACAGACCTTGCACTCACGTAATCCACTGTGGCCTTCTGTAGGCTACTCATGTTTAAAGGGTACGTTTCAGGATTTGTGAGCCACATTTAAAACATTGCACTGCATCCATTGGACATTCAGCAGCAATTACAAACGTGATTTTAATCAAGTGTGTGAATAGGTCACTGGTTCAGTAATCTACAACACGCGCGCAGAAGTGGGTATTAGCCTGTGCTATATCTGCAACGTTCAGAGTGTGTGTGCATGATTATAATCATGGCATAATTATGCGATTAATGTCATTTGAAATTGAAAGACTGAAGACAAATTTTGATTTAAAGCTTTCGTGACTGCAGGGATTCATATTATTGGTTCTTTCGGTAAAGTCACGTGGAAGGGAAACAATTAAATAATAAAAATAGAAAGCAATAAAATTATCACGACGTTTCGACTGCAACACAAGCAATCATCATCAGGTGTGAAATCCACAGAAGAAGATTTTATTGTTTTATATTTCTTTATTTTATTGTTTCCCTTCTATGTGACTTTACCGAAAGAACCAAGAAGACTGAAGACAGTTGTGCAGAAGTACATCCAGTGCAGTAACAGTGCTTGGGCACGGATTTCAGACTGGCTGGAGAAAATGACTAACAATGTCTTATTCGTACACTGCGTCATTCGTGGCAAACGCATATCAAGACGCCGGTGTGGTAGAACTTGTAATGTGGCGTTGGGTGGGGTGGGGGGTTCGCAAGGAGACGCCACCGCCACCAGAGTAAACCACGGACGGGAGCTTGGGGAAGGCGGCCAGAACCGGCGCGACCAACAATTATCCGAGTTCTGTGGTCCAATATTGAGATGCATGGCCAACTTCCATTTACGAGTGGCAGGAAATTGGAGCACCCGGAGAATGAATTCATCTAAGATGTATACCGCTCAACCATATTCAGCAAAAAAAATCGGAGACGGATGCGTGGACGGCAGAGAGAAAAATTCAACAAAATTAAAACTCTACAGAAGAGAACAAAAATGTTCCTAGTCCATTCTTAAAAGCACCAACTGTTACGGCTGAGCAGACTTCATTTGTCAGCGACTGTTCCAGACACCGTGGGGGGCTGCAGATGAACAGCTCCGTTCTGCTGTTCAAAGCCGAGTGGATTTCACGTGCAGACAACGATCGCGACATGTCGGGGTGGGGGGAGAGGGGGTAAGACTCAATCCCCAGACCGATGGGATTACGGGTGGACATTATTCCCACTTGCTGTGCTGCCATCAAACCCTGCCAATAAACCAGGAGATTGTGACCTCGACGCCCTTCTGGCGTGCGATCATCCTCGGACATGAGTGTGGGAGGCCGAGGCTCTCACCATGTCCATGTAGACGCTGGTGGTCAGCTCCTCCTTCTTCTCGTTCTGCAACGAGTCCACGCGGGTACAAGCAGCTTGCGTCAACGCCTCCGTGCAACTCCATTTTTGGGGTCAGATGGCGCCAGTACAATGTGTGTCGTACGCCCTGCTCCACCCGACATAATCGAGGTGCAACGTTTCTAAGGGACCATTTTGCGAGTTTTAAAACGATGACAAACAGAACAGGCGTTACCCTTTCTGGCAATAAAGCAGGTGCTAAGATGTTCAAAACACCTATTTCAGGAAGAGATCGCGTGAATATACATGTGTCGTTAACCAACCACCAGCCGACACAGACAATTAGTAAGGTTTGTCACGTAAACAAAAGCAACTGTTAATGTTGTGCGTTTACTCTCCAACACACCGGTTACTGCTGAATAATCACTGCTGAATAATCATTAAGCAGTTTTAAGTTGAATCTACAAACTCACCTTTTGAAACTTGCTTTTACTTAAGATTATTTTATAGTGTTATTTTTTTATATGCCTTCAATAGTAATTGATTATAATGCAAGTTTGACTTGTATGGAATTTGCTTATATTCTTCTTGTGATTTAGTCTATAAACAATGTTTTTTTTTATCTGTACAGCACTTTGAATGGCATCCTTTGCACGAAATACAGTAGTGCTATATAAATAAAGACTTGATTGATTGAACTAATAACTAATTGGCACATTTGTTTATGTGACAAACCTTACTAATTGGCTGTGTCGGGTGGTGGCGGGCTAACGACACACATATATACGTGATCTAACCAACCCCCCCCCCCCCCCACTATATTATAAGATGAAAACTTTATTAACGGGCTTATCACGTGGAGGAGGGTGAACAACACACATTTTACCTACACGATCTCAGCGAAAAATCTATCACAAATCACGTTAATAGTTACGAAAGCCCACGTGTAAAATCACCGTACAACATCCCGATGACAGTGATACATTAGCAGGCAAGGCCAAACGATCACCCATGCTCAAAGGTCTGAAACGAGGATCGCGAGGATGCGAGAGATGGGCTTGTGTACAGGTGATGTTTTCATCGCAGAGACTGAGAGAGATGGAGGAAGCTTCAGGAAGCCTGAAGTTCCTGGCCACGATGAGAGGGCTTTAGGAGAGAGAGAGAGAGAGTTTATGCCATGTTGCTGTTCCTCCTCCGCTGAAGCAACACAGAATACAGTGGTTGACTATAAAGTCCATAGTTTGTATGTATGTTGAACTTTGTTTGCACCGTACGTAGCCAACCGTGCTCATCAGAGGTGCGGGGATTGGATTGCATAGCCACAATCGCACTACCTGTGGATTAAATGTTTCACGTATGGCGGAGAAGATGTGTACATCATCCTGTTGATGTGCTGATGCGGTTGATGGTTCCACCACCGGTGTCTTCCAGGAGGAGGAATGTGAAAGCCGGGAGGTGCGATGATGTTTGGGTCAGGGGCGGTTTCTTCATTAGGGCGATTGGGCGACGCACCACCAATGTCATTCAACCACAGAGTCACGCTAGCCGTCACTGTGCCTCTGGATATAGTCCAATCAGCGTCATGCTACGTTCTGTGGAGTACCGCCTCTTTTTGGGCGATTTCCCTCCAGCTGAGAATCGCCCCGAGTGGTCCCATAGACTTACATTCAAAGATGTTTTTTTCGAACGGGGGCGCTGCAATGCATTCTCTATGGCTTCCGGGAGGGCTCGCCCTAACGTGCTTACGTCATCATACGTAAGCACGTTTCATCCAACAATATAATTTGTCGCCACCTAGTGGAATCTTTAATAAAAGAAACTTGAGTGGTTTGTTTTAATAGTGAGTATAGAAACAAACAAGATGTATTGTAAGAGTCACTTTATTTTTCATTAATATTAAAGAAGTGAAGTTGCCTTTACATGCTTAAGCTGTTAATTTATCCATTGCATGGGTGGACCTTATCCTTATCAATCATCCAGACATTTGCCCCCCCTGAGAGATTTAGCAGGAGCCGCCACTGGTTTGGGTCTCATGAGGTGGCGACTCTATGACTAACACGCAAACACATTCCTGCGGAGGGAGCTGGTAGGAACGTTGGGTTGCTCGGTCAATGGCCAGGGTCAACGGCGGCGTGGTGTATTCCGCAAATATGCCCGACTGTGAGGGCGGGTACAAGCCGGCGTGAGTAGGTTAAACGTTGAGTTTTATAAGGGCACCACGGGGTGACCAGCCCCTCCCCACCCAGCCCCACCCCTCCCACCCTCCACCTTCCCCACCCAGCCCCTCCCAACCCTCCCCACCCAGCCCCTCCCCACCCTCCCCTCCCCACCCAGCCCCACCCTCCCCACCCAGCCGCTCCCCACCCTCCCCTCCCCACCCAGCCCCTCCTTCCCCTGTGGGCTGGTGTAACCAGGAGGTTCCTACCAGTAATATTCGTCATACCAGGCTAATGAGCTGTAAGAGCGTCATACCAGGCTGATGAGTTGCGAGAGCGTCATTCCGAGGCGCACGGTGACGCGACCCGTGGCGGTCCATGCGGGCCGCACCAGGGTCTTGTACTGCTGCGCCACGAACAGGTCCTTGAGCAGATTCTCCTCTGCCTGCAGGCCGCCCACTCCTGCAGAGCAACATTTGTTCAGAGGGCTCTTGGCCGACAAGCAGTTGCCATGCTAATGAGACACTGAACTTCATAATAAACGTTTTTGGGTTAGATCGCGTTATTTATAAATGTGTCGTAACCCTCCACCACCCGACACGGCCAATCAACAAAAAAGTGTCACGTTGACAAAGGACAAATAGTTCACTACTTTAGCCCACCGGTGTGTTGAAGAGTGAATCCACAACATTTACAATTTTGAGTACTGTACTGCCCAGTATAAACCCATTGACTGCGGCATCTCTCTCACTTTAGTACAATTTCTTGCTGTGGTTGTCACACCTGATGATGATTGCTTGTGTTGCAATCGAAACGTCGTGATTCAATTTATTTATTTCAATGTTTGTTTCACCTACGTGACTTTACCGAAAGAACCAAAGAGTATGGATCCTTGCAGTCACGAAAACTTAAAATCCAGAACACTTTTAATGTTCATATATTTCTCCATCCTACATGTGGGTGTCCACATCGCGTCGGTTTCTTTCTCAGCACCGCCTGCATCATCACCAGTTTGCCTTCTTCTACATGCAAACTTATCTCACTTCTACGTTGGTCACTCTTTGTAGTCCAGCTTAGATGCAGCAGCAGCAGCAGCAGCCTTCTGTAGCAATACATTTCGAGTGCCGATAAATAAACACACGGGGTTATATATTGCCGTGTATACAGAGCACGTGCATTAGAGGCGAGGGATCACGGCATGGATGAGTGTGGCGGCGTGCACGAGTTGGGAACCTGGGCGAGTGAAGCGGGGAGAGGAACGCGCTGGGCTGGCGCCAGAGGTCGCAAACGGGTTTTGATTCCTTACCCGTACCCGTACCCGGCCGCACCAGGGTCGCAAATGGGTACCCGTACCCGGCCTTTCCCTACCCGTACCCGTACCCTACCCGAAATGAGTGACAAACGGTTACTCACCAGTGACTCACGGCCTACCCGTACCCGGCCGCACCAGGGTCGCAAACGGCTACCCGAACCCATACCCGGCTCGGTACGGGTAGCCGGGTATCGGGTAGGGTACGGGTATCGGGTACCCGGTTGCGACCTCTGGCTGGCACTGCCCTGCGAGCCGCACTCTCATCAACGCGCGCTCCGGATACCTCGCGGCTCCGGGAGTTTCGGTGGCGATACGAAGCCGGCCACATGAGTTTGATTACCGCTCGCGGCTAAGATATGGTGCGATCTCTCCCTGAAACTCCGATTAGCGCGGTTGGCGACATACCGTGCGAAAGAAGTTCATCGCGCAGTCGCATAGATGACATTGACGCTGGTACAGGGCTATCTTTCTTCTAAATTGGCGAATATCGAAATGCATTGAACACGTACGGGCCTGGATTCGACTGCTGTAGTGCCCAGCAGATGAACATGACACCCCCACGCGCGTGTTCAATGTTGTCGGCTTTTGAACAAGTATCGGGAATCGAAAACAGCAGCAGCAGCAGCAACAACTAAACTTCATAGAATGTCCACAAGCCCGGCCAAATCTGGCCCGAGGGCCACACTCGAGAGAGCGAGAGACGAAGCAGTCCCGGCCCCACCTCCCCTCCCGTGTCTCGGACTCGACTCATCCACGCGGTTTCGGGGGTGGCTCACGGAGCCCCGGGGACGCTCGGGCACCTTCAAGCGACGTGAAGACGACGAGGAGGACCCACGCTCTCTGGCTGGTGGCCATGGCTGCGTCGTGTTTGGTGTCTCGTGGGCCTCTCGCCGGAGCTCGCTATGGCGAGCCTGCTCTTATCGCTGCCCTCGTCGCTGCTGTTGTCGTCTGCCGCGGGCTGTGGAGAGGAGGGAACTTTGTTGATCTATTTTTGGCCGCTGCGATTTTTGCCGGACGCGGCGTGAACCAGCCATGTAGCTCGTGTTGCAGGCGAGCCGCAGCAGCTGTCACTTCGTAACAAAGACAAAGATGCCCCCCCCCCCGTATAGCCAGCGAAGGACTGCTGGGGCAAGTGCTGTTAGCGAGCACCCTGAGTGAAGGTCGACACGAAGCCGCACAAAGGGGGTGGGGTGGCCCAGCAACAACGCACGGCCACCTTTGTCTCCCCAGTGCTGATGGCTTTTTTTTGAACACACAGCCCCAGAAACTGAACCGGCCCTCTGAAGGAGTCCCAGGACCGGTTCTGATATTCGCCGCTTGCAATAATTATATCAGTCAGCGAGAGCTGGGAATCGAACTTGGGTCGGTGGGGCGGGCTCGGAGCGCGTCCGTGCGCTCATCCACAGCCCCAGAAGCCGCGCGGGCTCCATTCTCGGCTACTCGTCGTTCGGTGCATATTGAGAGAGCCGGGTGAGAGAGTGAGAGAGAGAGCCGGGGGAGAGAGAGCCGGGAGAGAGAGCGAGAGAGCCGGGTGAGAGAGTGAGAGAGAGAGAGAGCAGACGACACCGACTCCCTCTCCCCTCTCCTGTCCCGTTATATGATGCTGGGAGCGCAGTGTGTCTGTGCTGTGACTCACGGAGAGTCATAAGACACGGGTCGGAAACCAAGATAACAACAGGAGACGTTCGTTTTCGAGTTTGGTAAATAAAAAAAATAACTCGTTATTAAAAAGAGCCTGCAATGCGTGTGAAGACGCAGACTGCCGACTCCTGGTCCAGCAAGCAGCAAGACACAATATAGTTTTTTTGGGGTTAGATCGCGTAAATATAAATGTGTTGTTAAACCCGCCGCCACCCGATACAGCCAATTGGAAAGGTTTGTCACGGAAACAGAACGTGGCCAATTCGTCACACCGGTGTGTTGGAGAGCAAATCCACAACATTTACAACCCGAGTACGACGTTTCGCCAGTAGTTACAAATAGCTTCATCAGGCGACAGCCAGATTTGTGGAGAAATCATTCTGTTTCGTCCCTTAAATATGATGGAAGTGACGACCTCGCGCATCCACTCAGCCACCTACCCATCTACGGCACTGCAGGGCACAACACCCACTCATCACCAGTGTAACCGCAGATACCAACGCGTCTCTTTCTGCGTTTTCCTTCGCACTGATCCACTTTGGAATCCCCTCCCATCGCCTCTTCCCCAAGCTCTTAAATCCTTGCTCAATTCAAGAAACGTGGCACACTTATCTACTGCAACTTTAAAACAGTCGTGCTGTTTGTTGCTGGCTGCTTGGCGTTTTGGGGCCTTTGGGCCTCTTTGCAGCAAGAACAATAATAATACAAAAGTCAAACATGTTTGTGAGATGAACATCTTAAAATATGTACTTGCTACATCACTAGAAGAAAAAACACGCGTTCACTTACAATGCAGTTCCTTAGCAATGTGACAAGTTCATGTCAGCTCAAGCGTCTTGTCAATCACGCGAATGCCTGATGGTCACTCACACTCTGAAGCCCTCTCCTCTCCACAGCTCACTTCTGCTCCCTCCGTCTCGCTAATCCCTCTCTTCCCCCCCCAACCACCTCTCATCATCATCGCCTTCACTTCCCCAACATCTTAATATCGACAAGGCTCGATTATTGCAACTCACTACTCTACGGGACGTCTGGCAAAAGACATTACGTACGGTGCGAAAAAAGTTTAGCATACACGCATAGCTCCGTGATTAATTTGCTCCCCCCTTTGCCCCGTTTCTCCATTCCTTTACCATCATTGCCCTCTTATTTTCCATTGTTGTTTACCACGAGTGAAGCCGCTTATTCACAAACAACATAGATTTCGATTTAAAGCTTTCGTGACTGCAGGGATTCATCTTCTTGGTTCTTTCGGTAAAGTCACGTAGAAGGGAAATAATAAAATAATAAAAATAAAACATAATAAAATAATTGTCACGACGTTTCGGCCACAACGCAAGCAGCCGTCCTCTTCAAGCAGCCGTCCTCTTCACCTGAGGACGGCTGCTTGCGTTGTGGCCGAAACGTCGTGAGAATTATTTTGTTGTATTTTTATTATTTTATTATTTCCCTTCTACGTGACTTTACCGAAAGAACCAAGAAGAGGAAACAACATAGACTTCACATATATAAACAAATATTGCGGCCCTTTGCCAAACCACTGCTGAAGGCCTATCCACGCGCGTCGTGTACATCACAGCGGTTTGTTTGACCAAGATCTGTGTGTGACGAAGAGTGATGGGCTCAAGACCAGTTCAGGGATCGCTCGTCACCAATAATAGCCGTGGCCGGAAATCGAACTCAGGCCGTCAGGTTCGCGGCAGTTTGCAAAACCACTGCGGCAACGCTTCCACACGTTCCAGTCGTACGTGCGTGCAACGCACAGCTGGCGATGTGTCTGCTCCAGTGGGGGTTTTGTCGTCATTTACAGACTGGCTATTTAAAATGGACCGCGGAGCTTGACTTATTGATGGCGCCGACTCATTGCGTGGCTGCTGCCTTCATCGCTGGTCTTGTCGTTCCTCCCGGCGCCTCCGAGTCGTTCGCACTCTCCAAGAGAGCGAGGAGGTAATACCCTGCAGCCGCGACGCGTTACAATTATTATTGCAAACCCCAATACTGCACACTGAGTGCACCTGAACAGTATTTTAACAGCGACAGTACCCATTCCACAAGTGCGTGGTCAACCACAAACTGCTGACCTCCATTCTAGATTTTAAGTTTTCGTGACTGCAAGGATTCATACTCTTTGTTTTTTTCGGTAAAGTCACGTAGGTAAAAAAATTAAATAAATGTATTGTAAAAATAATATTTTAAAACATTCATTTTAAAAAATAAATGTATTAAATTTTTTGTTAAAATAAATGTATTAAACATTTTTACCTACGTGACTTTATCGAAAAAACCAAAGAGTATGCTGACCTCCAGGTCCCACCGATTCTCTGCCACCCGTACCCAGCCGATCTCATCCTCCATCGGGTCAACACCGATTAGGACGGTTGGCTACGTACGGTGCGAAAGAAGTCCAACATATCTACACCACACACGCAGTCCCTCCTACCCCCGCCTCACTCCTCTCTTGCCACGCTGGTCTCAATCCCACGCCACTGAATGGCCATTGTCACCCACTGTCTATGTTATTCCAGTTTGAGAGGTCATCTGGCGACTGTGAACACTGTAGCATATCCATGATTTGATAGAGGTGAGATGAACACGGAAACTTGGGTGGTATGAACATGAGCCATTGGTTAGCACACGGCGCAGGTTTTGGAGGTCGCTGCACGCCTCTTGTGCATAAGCTGCAGGACCTGGCGGAGGTTATAAAGTGCTGGCGGAGTGGGGTGATGGCATCTCCAGCTCTGGCCACGGTAACATCTTGATCTTGAGTGCTCTGTTGCGACTACTGGCCTGTGAGTTGTACTCGTTTCTGAATTTGTATTCAATTTCAATATGAATTTGTATTCAGAAACCATGGGTTTACAACAATTGGCATATTCAAAGATTACCAAACACATTTCAAACGCTCAAATTATAACTTAAGAATACACATCACACGCAAACATTTTGTGAAGTTTAATGGAACGTTAAACTCAAAAACAATACCCAGGCCACCCAGAAACCTAAATCAATCGTTCTCACACGTCATGAAAGTGAGAACACCCACCTGAGCCCTGGTCTTAGTGTTTGACGAGACTGCGCACAACTCATTCAGCACACGAGACGCGTTTCAACAGACACCTGGATAATATACTGGAGGCGGACAGAGCACGCATGGCGATTTTGCACAACTGCTGGATGAGGGCCTCCCCACTTATGTGCAAGATGTGAATTATATTTAACTTCACAACGACGCTGGTCAGTGCGAGTTGGTGAATGTCGGCTACTGCACTGCCCCCGAGTGTCCGCATTGGCGCTTTACAGATGTGTCAGTGTGCACGTGGTGGTCGCCCATCCAAGCGCTTCACAAGGGCTAAAAACCTGTTTATTCCTTAGCTTCCGAGGAGCGATGGGTATCAAGCGCGCAATGGGGAGGGGGGGGTGTTTGGTCATAGGCAGCGCGTGAATAAATGTGGATGCAAGATCCCCCAAGCAAGTTTGTTCTCAAGCAGTAAAACTCGCATCGTGCTATTTCATAAATATGTCAAGCAAGTTTGAACATATACGTTAAATACTTTTGTTCAACACTTGTGTATAGGAGGAAAGGAACACACGTGCCACCATATCTGTAATGTGAATAAACATTTTCTCGGCTTGCATTTTGCATTCATTAAACTTTCTAGAAAACAACTAAAATACCACGCCCTAATTGAGACCGATAACATTGTGTACAATAACGTTCAACTACTTAACTCTCCGTTGTCACGACACCTGCTGTACAGGCTTGGACAAAGCAACCCGATTAGCTTTCATTAAAACCCAATGCTTCCGTCAGTCACACAGCGTGGCCTTAACATTAAAAAACTATATATAACAGGCAACGTTTCAGACAATGGTCCTTCTTCAAAGCACACATTTACATTTATGTATGATGATGAAGGCCCATTGCCCGAAAAGCCACCGATTATATTTATACATGGTTTCCTTTTAATGCCACTCACAGTGCGAGTGGCAATCGTGTTGAGTTGTTGTTGTCTGCGATTGAGCACCTCCACCAGCGGCATCACCACCAAACATTATTGGCGAGCTTTCATGGCACTAAGCCATCTCCTCTCACGAAATGTTGACGATCAGACCATATTGCATAGCTTCAGACTTTATAAAGGCAAACGCAGAGAAGCAATCAGCACCATGTGTTGAGACCGTGGGTTGAAATGTGTAAATGTGAAGCATCTATTCCTCTCCCCAAGATCCAGTTAATTGACCCGGGTAAAGTGCAAATGTTCAGAATCTAATAGTAGCCTTCATGTGCATGAGAATGGCCATTTAGTAATTATAGTGTGTCATAGGTGAGTGCATGTCTCACACATCCAAGTCGGGAGTTACCTTGGTAGTCCTATCACTCTAAGGTCAATTAATTAGTACCGTCTTGCAGAAAGTAAACAGTGATTGCCCCACAGATAAAACCACTGATGCTATAATAACGTGGAGCTGCCCACCATAGGAATACGGGTTGTTAAGTTGATGATCAAATTTTGCAGCAATTGATTACGGAATTGATCATCGGTTCGAGAGTCGTGGAATCAACGATCAGATCCCAGTTCAACGAAATCGAGGATCACAGTGATTGGAGCGAGCGGCCGTCCAAACGGCACGGCCCGTTCCAGTGTGGTCACGCGACCGCCCGTTACGTACAAAGTTAAACGTATAGAACGTACAGCCGCTAGTCAGTCCACTGCTGGATGAAGGCCTCACCCACGCCCTGTTGGTCATGAGGCTTGTTTGACCATACTTCACCGCGCTGGTCAGTGTGGGTTGTCGCTGGTTAGTAAACCGATATTTTTATTGGATTTTAACTTCCCCCCACCATGCGATTATCGATAACCCTGAGCCTCGTTTGTTAAGATGGGGATGTGGACCACGGTGGAACTGGGCTGTAATCGTAGAGCAGGCGGCCAAAGTGGACAGGGAAATGTTTGCACGCTACAACTATGATATTTAATATTATTAAGTAATTGATTTTCATGCCTGACAACAGACTGAGCCTGACATTCGCTGTGGATAAAAGCTTCTCTTCGATGCGTAAAGCAAACACAACTCTTGCTGAAATAAAGTTTGGAAATGTACAGGATACAAGAATGTAACCCTAGAATGTAATGCATTGTGATATAAATGAAATGAATAGCATTTTGTTTTAGCTTTTCTTTTTACGCTGAGAAAGCACGGCGCCTTCTCCGTGAACTCCGAAACTGCCATTGGCGCCATCTGCCGTGAGAGTTCAGCATCGAGTCGCAGGGTATCGGTGAGCCGATCACACAGGTGACTGAAAGTGCCGCTTGCCGTCCAGGTACAGCATGGATTCTGAAATGTAAAAAATAGGGAAGAGTGGGCGTTACACCACCAACATCGAAACACCGCGACAGTAGTGCCCTGTGAATGAACCGGCAACATTGTAGTCCCTTGGCACACACAGCAGGAAGGGGAGTAGAGTCAAGGATGGGGAAAAGACCAGGAAAGGGAAAAAAGAGAAGGGAATAAATGGGGGATAAGAGGAATAGGATGGGAAAGGAATGGAGAAACGGGGGGACAGGGTCAGGAGAGATGAGGAGAGGTAGGAGGAAGAGGCTACATGAGGGCCTCGACGCTGCTGCTCCACGAAGAGGAGCGGTGTTTGTTCTCACAGTGGGCGGAGAGAGGGGAGTTGTTCAGAGTGGGGGTGGCCAAACACAAGTCACGTGGTCTATGGGAGGCTTGAGCTAATTTAGACAGAGAGATGTAAATGAAACCATCAGGGACAAGTTGCATTTAATATGCTAATTATATTAGCCTGAATTACAAAGAAATGGAAATGGCCTACGCTTTGGCAGTTGGTGATGTGACACGTTGGGTACTTTAGCACACATTCATCTGATGGTTTGACTTCGTCACTCACTCTCAACCTCAATATTTACCGCAACATAAAAGTGTGTCTCCTTCAGCCTCAGCGACAGTCATTTGGTTTAATGTTGTTGTGGATGTTAACTGACACAATAACTCGACAACTTCTATCACCATGACTGTCTTAGATGGCTTTGTATGTATGTTGAACTTCTTTCACACCGTACTCAAAATCCTGCAAATGTGGGATTTATGTGAGGGTGTATGTGGAAATTATCGAACAGCTACTTATTTAATGACGTGCATGCACATATTTTTACAAGGCAGCCACACAAACCGGCACAAGCTGCTTCTCCAAATAAAATTGTGGTTGTTGAAAGGATTGCTTGTGCTGAAACAGCAGTGGTGGCTACGCACATGGCCTGCATTCCAGCGTCGTGGAGGCAGCGATGGCTGGTGGATTACACACAGATGGTTGTCAAACTTTCCTCCTGTGGGCATCGAGGAGCCATACCCTGGCTCGCCAGGAGAAGGCGGTACAGCAAAATGCAGATGATCATCTGTCCCTTTTGTAGGGCACAGGGTTACCCTCCTTTCACAAGTGGGGTTTTCTCTAGGTGCTCCGGATTTCTACCCACATACATAAACACTCAATAATCGGTGGAAAGCATCTTACTGTAGAGAGGAATGCAGAGCTTTGGCAATTGTTCGTAGCACCGACTCATTGCCTGGCCCGCTGCCTTCCAGCTCGTCTGCGGCTCCTCAGTGATTGTGAGAAGCAATTTGCACGAACGATGACAACGCTACACGTAAATAATAATCTCTATTTTATAAAGCGCCTTTCATATTGAAGTATCCCGAAGCACTGAACGTAAAAATAAAATTACACTCACAAGTTTAGAAACAATCTAAGTGAAATAGAAAGCTGCAAATAAGAATAATAAAAGCAAACAAGCAAAAAACACACACGAGCTTGGCTCTTTCAGTGTTTGCTATTGCCAGGTACCCTTGTCTACGTGGCGGCACTTGGCCACGAGCCGGACGCTTTCCCGGCGACCCCTCACCTCCGTACGACTTTGGAGCCACCTTCGGAACGGCGGAGTCGGCCATGAAGGTGAAGTGGAAGACGTTGGTGGTGTAGTGCTCCTTGAGCTGCGGCACGTGCACCTCGCTCTGCACTCGCACCTGGATGCTATTGCCCTCTGTGTAGCACACCTACAGAGACAAAGATCCCCCATATAGCCTTAATGGACTGTTGGGGTAAGTGCTGTTAGCGAGTAGCACCTATGAAGGGCGGCATGGCACACGAGGAGGTGGGTGGCCAGCACCACGCCCGGCCGCCTTTGTCTCCCCAGTGGCAATTGTACACACTGCACCAGGTACTCATTTGAGGTTGAGTCGACCTAGGGGAGGCCCAGGACCGATGAAGATAATCGGCACTGGTGTTGGCCTGAGTGGGAATCGAACTCAGGTCGCTGGGTTCGTAGTGCAGTGCGCCAACCGCTACACTAACGCTCCCTACCCCTATAGTAAACCCACAGAGACACACAGAGATACATAACTCATATATACATAGAGACCCGTGAAGATACATACAAGACAAGCCACAGCAGTGCAAGTGTGGCCATGCAACCCAAACTACGGACCACATAGCAACCCCACTGTGGTCTGCGCTCCTTCAACGGAGGAGGAACAGCAAAACGACACCGACTCTGCTGAAGCCCTCTCGTCGTTAATTCTAGATTAGAAGTTTTCGTGACTGCAAGGGTCCATACTCTTTGGTTTTTTCGGTAAAGTCACGTAGGTAAAAAATTAAATAAAAAATTAATTAAATCACGACATTTCGGAGGCAACACAAGCTTCCGTCTTCAGGTGGCACCGTCACAGCAAAATTACTGTATCATTGATACAGTAAAAATAAATTAAACGTCGTGATTTAATTTATTTTTATTTATTTTTTACCTACGTGACTTTACCGAAAAAAACCAAGAGTATGGACGCTCTCGTCGTGTGCAGCAGACCTCGACATTGGCATTCAGTTCCTGAACGCATTGCCGCCACCATCACCTTATCTTCTTGTGTATTTATAGAGCGCCCTCGCCCAAGGCACTTTACATTGTTTAAAGGCACGTGACAAAACAGAACTGTTTAGACGGCAGGGGCATGCAACGTTTGAGGAATGAGTGACCGCGACAGAGGGGTAATGCGCGGTGGCGGCGGTGAGCAAGGGTTAGGGAAGGACGGGACGGAGTGGAGGGGCGCGGGGAGGGAAGAAGAAGAGAATGGACAGTGGAGAAGAGATGATGCACAAGGATATAGTAGGTAATGTATGTGTGTATGTTGAATTTCATTCGCACCGTACATAGCCAACCATGCGAATCGGAGGTGCGGGGGAAGAAGAAGAAAGTAATAACCAAAATCAGCTCTAAAGAAATGAGTTTTCAATCTAGATTTAAAAGTGCACAGCTCCAGTGGCTTCGTAACTGGTTCAGTTGTGGCAAGCTCCTTGTGTGTAATGAGTGCGACGAAGAGTATGGATTCCTGCAGTCACGAAAGCTTCAAATCAAGATTATCGTGTATCCGTTCGTTATGCGCAAGGATGGAGAGTAGAACGGCGGGTACCTGAGAGTTGAGATAGAGTAGGGCACCGATTTCAACGGGCTTCTGGAAGAGGATGTCATCCACGGCCACCACGTAGACACGCTCTCCGCTGCGGGGCGACAGCGCAACGACAGAGGGAGCAACGTTGGCATCGAATCTGTCGGGGTCACACCCCTGCCGTGCCACGATTAAACGAGTAAACATTTGTTTTATTTTACCAGCTAAAGGCCCACTGAGCTGTACAGCTCTTTTTCAGAAGCGACTTGGGCTAATACATCTAAGTGGCTTTTCATCGTGTGGAAATGTATAGCAGCCAAATATTCGAAACGCACGTCGATATAAATGTGGAGTGGAAATCCTGAGGACGAGGAGAAAAATCCACGCGACTACTGGGAGAGAGAACATGCAAACTCGAAATATACAGCAGGCGCCAGGGTGGGGCTCGAACCCACGACCACCTCCTAGCCACCACGTCATCATCAAACAAGCGGGCAATGCGTTTCCTCCACGCGTCATCATCGCTTTCTTCTGGGTTGCCATGTGGGTATGAAGTCATGTTTTCTTTTATTTATTATTATAGCCTTCCACCACCCAATGACACAGCCAATCAAATCAAGTTGGGCAAATGTGCCGGATGGTTTGGTTTCTCACCAGACCAGAGGAGGAGGAGAAACACTTAAAAGCCTGAGCGAAGTATTGGACAAATTTTCTGTATGATGTTTCGCTGGAGATGACATCCAGCATCATCAGGTGTTCATGCCAGCTCAACTCTCATTTACTATTATAGTTAAGCAATTGACACGATACCTCCACGATCTAACCCAAGATAAAATAATACATCTTAATATGGGTTGCGAAGGCCAACGTATAACAATTGTCTCCTTCATTTATACCGTCTCTCCAGACAAAAATAAAAGTATCTTTTACACAACACACTGGCCGCACGGCCTTCTTGGATTGCATCATTTCAGCAACATTGGTTCAATACAATCAAACACTTCTGGAGCGGTTTCGACGTACAGTGTCTCATCAGCAGATTAAAGCTTTGCTCAAATCAATGCCAAACTGCCAGATGTTGATGAGCAAGGAGCCCCTCCTGACGACTTGGGGTCCCAGTTTGACGCAAATTGATCAAACACGTAACTCAAAATATCTGTCAGTGTTGTGGTGGTGAATATAAATAACAAAGGAGATAAGTGGATAAAACGTCTGCTTCTACGGGACGTCTGGCAAAAACATTAGCAAGCTGCAGCACGTACAAAATTCTCTGGCACGTGTCGTGACGGTGCTGCAAGATCCGACCGTGTCCGTCCAGTGCTCGCTGAGCTGCATTGGCTTCCGGTTGCCAAACGAATGCATTACAAGGTCGCACTCTTTACACACAGAGTGCTTGCCACAAATGAATCACAATTCCTCGCTGATCTCGTTAAGGAGCATAAACCATCACTTGAACCCCGGTCATCCTCACCGCGGCTTTTGGCTGGCCAAAGACGGTCACCGCATCGCGTGGTTTTAGATGCGCTTCTGCGGCCGTCTGGAACGCTCTTCCCTCCGATATTAGGAAGCCATTGGAGCTGTGCACTTTTAAATCCAGATTGAAAACGCATTTCTTTAGAACTGCTTTTTGTGTTTAGTTTGTTGTCCTTCCCCCACACCTCCTATTATCACGGTTGTCTACGTTAAGTGCGAAAGAGGTTCAACATACACACATATATATACATACACATACATATAGACGTGTCAGTCTCATTCCCGTCTCACGTCAGTTCCATCTGTCCCGTATCTCGTTTGTTCCGTGCCATGTGCATCGTTTGTCTCGTCCACATCGCCTTGCGTGTGTACCGTCACAACCACGGGTTCCGAACAAATAAGTCGTCTTATTGGTCGCGCGACACGGCACAGTAACGCGCTCTCAAGCTCGTCGACGAGTCCCAATGAGGTAACCGTTTCAATGAAAATGTCATGACGTTAGGAGTTGAGTATCTGACACTTGCCAGAACACATAAGCATTGGCCCACGCCAACTCGAACGCCTTCCTCATGAGGAATCCGCCGAAGATCTTGTTGTGGATGTTCCGTTCCTGTTGGCGAGATGGCATGGGGGGGCGGGGGGGGGGGGAGCCATCAGCCGCTCGCACATGCAAGGGGGCTTTCGTTGTTGCTGAAGCTGTCGGCAAAGCGCGCACTCATTCGCTCGCTCACCTGTGGATGACAGATCTGCAATCCCTTGAGCTTGGCGTTCTCCATCCACATGCTATTGTCAGGCAGGCAGCGCCCTTGAAAGCTCACCGTACTGGGGGAAGAGACAGCATTTTTGGCACGTCATTGCGGTTGGAATTTCACTCAAGGGCCTTGTCCACACAGACGGTGGTGGCTCGTCGTTGGGGCTCGCGGGTCCGGGAGCTACATGTGAAGTAAAAAAGACACCCGTAGCGAAACTTACCTGGTCGTTACGTAGATTATAAACCGCATAAACCCGCTCCCAATCCCCTCCCTCATCACTCTCCCCCATTCCCGCCACCCGTGGGTTTGTGCTCCGCCAAAATATTTACCCGTCGGTCACCGCTGCATCTTGGGATAAATGTAAATAATCCCAAGATTGCGATGGCCCTGAGGGCAAAGCCAGTGATGCCACCACCACCACCGCTCACTGCCGCCACCACCACCACCACCAACCCTCACTGCTACCACCACCATGACCATCCCTCGCTGTTACCACCACCACCACCACCCCTCGCTGCTACCACCACCACCCCTCGCTGCCACCACCAAATATCACCTGAATAGACAATGATCCCCCATATAGCCTCACCAGACTGTTGGGGCAAGTGCTGTTAACGAGCAACTATGAAGGCCGGTACAGCACACGAGGGGGTGGGTGGCCAACACGGCGCCCGACCGCCTTTGTTTCCCTGGTGGGTGATGTTGACACATTGCACCAGGTATTCATTTGAGGCTGAGTCACCTACTGCCCTCCACCATCGTGCAGCTACCCCACTGCAGAATCGCAGCGACCCCCGAGATGTGCTCTGAAGGGATGCCCCCAGCTGTTGCTGCCAAATGTTTGTTTGCACTTGGGAATTTCAGACACTTAGTGATATTTGATACTCTGTTGAGGGTGTGTACGCGTGTGTATGTATACGGGGGTCGTAGTGCAACGGTGAGCACACTACGCTATGCACCTGGCCAGCCAAGTTCGATTCTCGCTCACGGCCAACACCAGTGATGATTCCTGGGCTTACCCTAGGTCGACTCAGCCTCAAATGAGAATCTGGTACGGTGTTTAAACATCGGCACTGGGGAGACAAAGGCGGCCGGACATGGTGCTGGCCACCCACCCCCTCGTGCGCTGTGCCGGCCTTCATAGTTAACATCTCGCCACCGTGGGGTCCACGGTGGCGAGATGTTAACTACCTCGCCTGGTATGCAGGAGGTCGTGGGTTCTTTTCCGATCCTGACACCTGTATATTTTGACCTTTCATGTTCTCCCCGTGGCCGTGTGGATTTTTCTCCAGGTCTGCCGGTTTTTCCCTCCGCATTTAGTGTTTATAGTATTTGGCTGCAATAAATTTCCATGTGATGAATCACTTCGTTGAACTATCATTTGTGAGAGCCAGGTCATTTCTGAAAAATAGCTATACAGCTCATTGGGCCTTACCGGGTAAAGTAGAAATAGTTAAGTCTCATAGTTCTTTGCGAACAGCACTTTCCCCGACAGCGTGTTCAAGGCTACATGGGAGGCACGTCGGGTGGCGGCGGGGGGATCTTTGTGTTTGTGTGTACGTACGTATGTCCAGTATATGTGTACGTTTAACTTCTTTTGCACCGTACGTAGCCAACCACGCTAATCGGAGGTGCGGGATGTGTGCGCGTACCGGGTGTCGAGCGTGCCCAGGAATATCTTATGGATGATCTCTCGCTCCTCGGTCGTCGGCGCCATCTTCAGCAGCGACGCGTTGCTGGTGTTCACGCGACGCAGCTTGTTTACTGAAGAGAGTCACGGAGCGGCCAACAACCACACAAGCGTCACAGCGGCGGAGGGTTGTAGTAACAAAGAAATTACTTCGTCACCGACTACCACCACCGCATGATTCACCCAACCTGTGTGTATTTAGGCTGAACTTGTTTCGCACCATACGTAGCCAACCGCACTAATCGGAGGTGCGGGACCTAAAGCCAAAGATCCTCTGTATTGCCTTAGCAGACTGTTGGGGCAAGTGCTGTTAGCGAGCACCTATGAAGCCCGGCACGGCACACGAGGGGCTGGGTGGCCAGCCCCACGCCCAGCCGCCTCTCCCCAGTGGCGATGTTGACACACCGCACCAGTTACTCATTTGAGGCTGAGTCGAGCTAGGGGAGGCCAGGACCGGTTCAGATAATCGTCACCAGTGTTGGCCTTGAGCGGGAATAGAATTCGGGTCTCTGGGTTCGTAGCGCAGCTCGCTCACTACTGGGGACACGGCCACTGTCAACACCGCACTGGAGAGTGCGGTTGGTTCACTCACTACTGGGGGACCGCCCCCCCCCACCCCGTGACACTCACTCTCCCCCCGTGACACTCACTCTCCCCCTGCTGGAACTGCGCCATCTCCTCGGGCCCCTCGGGCTTGAGTGGGTGCACGAACGCTCGTCTGGAACGTCACAAGGCGGAGAAGCGACGCGTCACACAAACGCCCACAAAATCACACACACAAACACACACAAACGCGTGTCGGCATTTACCGAGGATTTGTGCTTATGCATTCATTCGACAATATCTCATACAGAAACAGGCAGAAGAAATCAGTATACTAATTGCTGTACTGCATTCTGGAAATATTTTATCATGTGTGCATTGATCCACCAACCCTGACTGCGGCCTCCACAGCTCTGGACCGCAGACTACCACGTGCGTAACCACCACCGCTGCCCGGCAGTGGACTTTGACGGTAAAAGAGCGGGGGGGGGGAAAAGATACTCACTTTTTGGTCTCAGGGTTTCGTGCGACCAATACGAACGTAGCGTCGAGGACGGGACTCCAACCCTCGTCGTGGACCTGGGGGAGACGACGAGAGCGCAAGCACGGCAACTCGGCGCTGCACGGATGGACACACGTGCAGCGGTGCACAGGATCGCCAAAGTATACCCACATGCTAAGATAATAACACCGGTAATAATGTGTTATATTGATATGTGTTATATTGATCAAACACCAAATCGACACCATTTAGAAAGCATTAAGTCTGGATTATCCACACATAGTTGCGGTAAAACATGCAAACAAACATGCAAATCACGTGCCCTAATATATATCCTGACGCTAACCCCTAACTCTGAACCTAATATATACCAAAACTCTAACCCGCATTAAGATCTTAATAAGAACGTTAATATACACAGCATTCCCTCTTTATTCACCAACTTCCTATCCGTTATGTTGGCTATCCGCCAGAGGTGTGGACTCGAGTCATGTGACTTGGACTCGAGTCAGACTCGAGTCATGAATTTGATGACTTGCGACTCGACTTGGACTTGCATAACAATGACTTTGTCCCACCTATGAGATGTGGACTCGAGTCATGTGACTTGGACTCGAGTCAGACTCGAGTCATGAATTTGATGACTTGCGACTCGACTTGGACTTGCATAACAATGACTTTGTCCCACCTCTGCTATCCGCAAATCGCATCTGGAACTCTACACGACTACTGCACAGAGAGAGAGAAAGACGAGATAAAGTGATGAGAGAGAATGTGATGTGAGAAAGTAATGAGATAAAGAGATGAGAGAGCTTCTCAGACAGTAATTCATAAAACAAATTGATTTTCGTTGGCCAATATCACTATCAGCGAAATTTGCTATTTACGAGCATTTCCAGATTGTAAATTACTCACACCGACTCGTTATAACAATGCACCTGCTTACACTTCATTCACCTATTCTTGCACCAGTTGTAGGCACTCCGATAACTATCTATACGGTCACATATGTTTAACTTCTCCCCACTCTTATCTACCTTCCACCTCACTTATTCTGGACTCGGTAGCTCTGCTCTCAGCGACTCCGCACAAAGCGTCTTCGCATACAGCATCTTCACACACAGCAACCCTACATCTCCACCGCTGCCCTCACCTACGCTCCCTCAGACCCGCTCACCCATCTGTCCCGGGCGGAGATATCAGCCAACACCCGCCCAGCGACGGCGTGACGGTTGAGGTCCCGTTGACGGCTGGAGCGGCAGCGGCGAGATGTCTTCACTCTTCGACCCCGGCAACAACAACTCCCCCTCCGCTCACGCACACACCCGCTTATATCCCTCTGCTAATTATCCAAGACCTCTCGTGCGTCTCTTTAAGCTCTCGCCAGGCCGGCGCCTGTTGGCCCATCAATCAACCCTCATCTCCCGTCTCCCTGGCAACACCTCTGGTCTCAACGTGCACAACCTGTCGACCCCGTTTGCACCTGCTTCGCCCCTTAACAACTGGCGGTTTGTCCGTGCAAACCTCACGTTGCACACGCGCACCTGTTTTCCCTCAGTTGCCCTCGGTTAACTGTGCACACCGCGTATTTCACTCCTCTACACACGTATACACAGAATGTGCGCTCGCACACTGGCGAGTCCATGGCTCAACCCTGTGAATAATGCAAACTCTGCCTTCATGCCTGACTCACGATGAGCTCTCATGGAGAATGCAGTGTATTCAATCCACCGGGTTGAATATGCAGCGAATCGCAATTGTGTATATGCAGAGTGCACATCGTAGCACAACTGGTAAGGGTTTTATTTTACTATGCAATCTATTGCAGTGTACATCAAATGAGATGTCATTGAATCATTGCTGATGCTATTGTGGGCATCCGACCCCGGCTTGTTACGAAGATTACCTGCATCATCTGCATCTTGACCTCCATGGAAGACGCGCCAGCCCAGGACACGTGGCCACAGAACTTGATGTCGCTGTCCGGTCGGATCACTCGAGTCATCGGGTCTGTCCCACGAGACGGACGCAACGCCACGTCAACCCCAAATCAATCGACACACGCACAGAACGGCACGGCGACAGGCACAACGCCCAGAGACATCGACGCAGAGCCCTGGCGCCTGCCTGCAGCCAACGAACACCTTGACTGCAGCACGCTGTACGTGTCGTACAGTAATCCCCACACTCGTGTCTGTGTATGAAAAAATAAGAATAGGCTTTACCCCTTCTGGCAATAAAACAGGAGGTGTGAAGGTTTTCAAACACCAAATAGATACATATTGCAAGGTATCAAAAGTCTACATTAATGAAGAGGGAGAGAGACTGAAAGGGAGAGAGACTGAGAGGGAGACTGAGCAGGGGAGAGACTGAGAGAGATAGAATGAGAGAGATGACAATACAGGACCTGGGTTCATGAACCTGCCCGAGTGGCACTTCTGAGTAAGGCCGTAGCCATGGAGTCAACATTGGGGGGGACCAAATCTTCCAGGGGGTCTGGGGGTCCCCCCCCCCCAGAAAAAATATAAATTTGAAAACGAATTTCCTGCCTAAAATATAAAAAAATTCACTAACACATAGGATTGACTTGTATTGATTTTTTTACAATAATGTCTAATAGTGTATTGTATTACATTGCTGTTTTTTCTTTTTTACATTTTCTTGTTTGAGATTAGGGATTTATAAAGTACAACCATAACCACAATCATATGAACAGAAATGTATTTTAAAGTAATATATTGCGGGGGGGGGGCATTTTGAGCATATTTGAATATTGGGGGGGGGGTGTCCCCCCCCCAATAAATATGATAATTACAGCCTTGCTTCTGAGTGTTGTACTACATCATGACTGGGTTTTCTCTGGGTACTCGGTGTTCTCCTCCCACATTCAAAACCACCGACTGAAAAGGACAAATCTACACGCCAATGCAGAACCCTCCCCGTAAATCATCCCGAAGCTGTACGGCCTAGAGACAATAAAATTCACTGTCGTTATGACTTTCTTTTATATTTTGAATATCACGTTCGCAACGTACTCAGGTGTATCTTGTCCACCATGGCAGTGACGATGGAGAGAGGCGACGTAATGGACTTGGGGTTCTTGTTGTGCGTGTAGCTGATGAGCACTGCAACAGAGGTCACGACGGCCGTTACAGCACCCGGAGTAACCACATCGAACGTCACCTGCTGGACATCACCGAATGGACGTAACCCAGCAAACGACCCAAAAACGTTACGTGACGTTCAATGGGTTAGGAAACATTAAAGGGGTCAAACCCATAAACCTTAGACCAGTTTTATACCCCTGAACTCAGAACGGCAATAACCAATAACCTCCCCCATCCCCCCTCCCCCCTCAACGCTGCTATGAGGAGCCCGGAGTGGGGGACCGCGGCTTGAAACCGCCGATGTCCCTGGAACTACTGCCCGGAACGGCAGAATGTTCCCCTGTACCCGTCTAGATTGAAAACTAATTTATTTAGAACTCCGTGGTTAGCAACGTACGCTGCGAAATAAGATCAACATACAGACATACAGACAGACATCAATGTATGATGTGAGGATGTCGAATACATTTTGTAAAATATATATATATATACAAAAAAAAGTGGCAAACCCATCCAACATCAGCCCGAGGAACACAGCTGAGAGCATCGCTACGTGGAGACGCTGAGTAGACCGCACGCGCGCACACACACACACATAAGCAGGATAAGCCCATAACATGAACAAGACAGAAGACAAGAAAGAAGACATATGGATGTGAACCATCTGCTTATTTACTGTTATTTATATTCTCTACAATGACCCTGATTATCGCGACGTGTTGTGTATTATATGGTTTTGTGTCGAACTAAGATCCATGTCTATGAGCGAATACTATGATCCAATAGACAGTATTATGATCGAATGGCCAAGAATATGATCTATTAGCTAGTATCACGATCCAATAGCCAACACTCAAGGTGCTTAACATAGTTTAAAAAACAGTGACAGAATAGAATGTTTTACATGGCAGGGGCGTGCAAGGGTTGAGAAATGAATAACAGCGATAGAAGGGTACTTAGGGATCACGCAAGGGTAGGGCAGGGATGTGACGCAGTGGAGGGGGGCGAGGGGAGGGAATCTGGCAGCAGGAGGGAAGCTGTGGGTACGGCGTGGTGGCACCAACGGCGTTGGGCACTACATGTTTATAACTAAATTGTCATTACCTGAAAATGTGTCCAAATCTTCAAGAATCCTTCCAAACCTGTATTGCAGTAGAATAACAAAAAAAAACAACGTTGGTTACATTAATGTTCACCAAATATTTGAAGTCAGAGAATTCAGCTGCGGTGGCGAGATGTTAACTCGCCCGCCTGGTTTGCAGGAGGTTGTGAGTTCCATCCCGACCCTGATACCTGTATATATGGAGTTTGCGTGTTCTCCCTGTCCTATCGTGGATTTGTATCTCCGGTTCTTCCGGTTTTTCCCTCCACATTCAGAAACATGCATCTAGAGTGTTTGGCTGCAAATAAATGTCCACATAAGCCAATTCGTGTAGCTAGGTCGCTTCTGAAAAAGATATTTTCTAGCTCAGTGGCCTTACCTGGTAAAATAAAAAGAGTTAAGAAAAAGTTTATAGTTTCCCAGGTGAAGCCAACAGAGCTATAAGCTCTTTTTCAGAGGCGACCTGGCCATACGTAATAGTTCGTCGCAGTGGCTGATATCATTACGTGGGAATTTACAGCAGTAGCCAAATAATATAAACGAGTGTCGATTATAGGCAAACTCGGAGGACCTGGAGAACAATCCACGCAACCACCATGATGGAGAGAGAACACACAGCCTCCAAATATACAACAGGCATCGTCAGGGTCCAAAATCGAACCTGCGACCTGCCGTGTACCAGGCGAGGTAGTTAACATCTTGCCATCATGGCATCACATCTTCCCTGTGGTATGGGGCTCCGTGCCACGGAGAAGGACCATTGCCCGTAACGTCACCTGTTATAGGTTTAATATTTTTAGGCCACAGTGTTATTGACGAATGTGTCAACACTTTCGTGAATCGCGGTGTAGGAGAGCCTATCTCACTGCCAGCCCTCAGATTGCGGAGGGACAGAAACTGGAATGAACCTCACCGACCTGCGCTGACCGGCGTGGTGAAGTAGGTCAAAAAAAATTACCCGCCCCCACCCCCCCGGGGACCCACACCACGGCGTGGGGAAGAGCCCTGGCCCAGCAGCTGATCGGCAAGGGGAGGCCTCGTAGATGCACCGTGCGTACCGGACTCCCTTGTGGAAGTTGAGGTACTTCTCGCGGAGGCGCATCTCGCTGCCCAGGGGCAGCAGCACCTCCTGGTAGCTATCCTTCATGCTGCGGGGCTCCAGCTCGTCCTGGCTGGCGGGCAGCAGCTCGCTCTGGGCCTTGCGCTCCATCGCCGCCTTGCCGTGGTCACTGCAAGTCACCCGCACAGCCCAGCAGGAGCGGTTCATTTTATATGTTTAACGAATGCTTTAACGCGTGACTGTCGCACGGTTAGAGCACCAGATACACAAGAAAAGAAATAGTATGTTTGTCGATGTTACATTGTAAGTGGACGTCAGCCCACGTAGCCACAGAGCTACATTACAGCCTCCTCCAGCACGTGTAGGGCAACAACCAGCCCGCCCAGCACGCCCCGATGGACTTCACCGCCAGAAACAATGTGGACTAGGGTCTCCTGCTCCCCGCATTCACACAGTGGGCTGTCACATCGTAGTAGGATGCCCCATCGATATTTGGAAGCAGCATACACCCTGCCCTGGAAACACCGGATGCGATGCAACTGAACCTCCCCCCCCTCCCTATTCCAGTGGCCTGTAGTGCCACTGGAATTAATACAAAGCACCTGGGCAAAATGTTCAGCTAGGGCCATACACGGTCATGTCCGAGAGTCTCGCCAATCTGATCCTGACTGTGCGAGTCTCTGGGTCTATGCGCGAGTGTCTGGTGGTGCTCCCCTGTAATCCAGCACTGTGCCGGTCCTCTATATACAGTAAAACCTTGGATTGCGAGTAACTTGGTCTGCGAGTGTTTTGCAAGACAAGCAAATTTTTAAAATAAATATTAATTTGATAAACGAGCGAGGTCTTGCAGTACGAGTAGTACGTATATACGCTTTGTCTACCGAGCGTCACGTGATCACAACTGATATACGAGTGCTTTGATCTACGAGTGCTTTGGATTACAAACACGTTTCCGGAATGAATTATGCTCACCATCCAAGGTTTTACTGTATAAAGTAGTTTTTGGCCAATTTGGTAATGGCTCTGAGTTGTCCTCTCTCTGTGACCCAGGGCGAGCGAATGCGGTGCGGCGGCGAGGGGGGGCGGCGCACGGTTACAAGGGTTTGGTGGATCGTGGTAAAAACGACGTGAAAATCCTTTCCTGTGGGCGTCGAGAAGGAGCCATTTCCTGCCTCGTCAGGCAAAGGTGGGTAGAGCAACGTGCCCAATAATATGATCCGTCCCTTCTGTAGGGGATACAGTATTGCCCACTCTTGAAGTGGCCCAGTTTCTTCTCACATGTATAAACTCATCTGTTGGCTCGAAACATCGTAATGCAGAGAGGACCGCAGAGATTAGGCAATTGCTGGTAGTGTCGGCTCATCGCCTGGCTGCTGCCTTGCAGCTGTGGTTCCTCAGCGATTGTGAGATTTTCAATTTGCACGGGCCACAACGCTGTATATAAAACAAAATATTATTATTTCTTTATATTTGTGGAGAGAGGAATGAAATAACAAGAAGAGATGTCACAACGCCGCAGTACCACGAAGCGTATCCGTCTGGCAAGGAATTACTCTTTGGTTCTTTCGGTAAAGTCACGTAGAAAGAGAAAATAATAAATTAAATAATAGCATACGACGTTTCGATTGCAACACAAGCAATCATCATCAGGTACAAATGAAAGAGAAAGCAAAACCTAGTAAACTTAGAAATATAATGCAATACAACACACCCTACCTGGTTGATTATGTTCTTCCAAAGATTGCTAAATTTAAGAGAGAGATTAAACACAGAACAGGAGGCACATAGACAGACACGTAATCAAATGTATGGAATGAAAAAAAGTAATGTAGTGTACAATACTATACACGTATCCTCGAAGAAGTAGTGTATACTACAGGAAGAAAAATTGTGCGACTGAACCTTGCTGGCTATTCAGTGTAGGCTGGAAATGGCGTGTGCCCTAGCACCTGCGATGGGCCGCTTGCGAGACAAGATGGCGCGTGGAGACAAGATGGCACGTGCGTTCATACACAGCAGCATCGTCATGAGCAGTACAGTTACAATGTGTGCAGAAATCTCACAGGCAACCGCGAATGGTCGAGCCACTGGGGTGCGATCGTTGAACTGTACCTCGATAAATTAGGCGCGAGAGCTAAACCCGTGAGAGGGAAGGGTTTGCTGTATTACAATGATGATTATTACTCCTGCGGTAATAATCAGGGTGGCCGTTGGATTGTAACCGTGACCGTCCGCTACAAGCAGCTAACGGCCGGGCCACATAGTCATGCTGAAACTACGAAGTGGCAGCCAAAGAGCGGAACGCGCACGAGAGAACGTCCAATGCAGAGATGGGGCAATGAGATTAGCGGGTGTCCAGAAGCCACGTGGACTGTTGGCAGGTGAGTCTGTGAGGGATGACGAAGGCTTGGGGCGGCCTTCATCCAGCAGTGGATAGATCATAGCTGCTGAGGATGACGATGATGATCTTACCTCCACAAGTCGGACACACCGATGATTTCTTGCAGCTTTTTCCGTACTGTGAAAAAAATTTGGCAAACACTTATCAAACTATCGCAAACGATACATTCTTAAAATAATCTAAAATGATGATATTGTTAATTTTGCCACTTCGTTTTTACGACTGTAAACGGACAGTAATGTCAACTTGTAACAGTGCGCCGCCACCGCCGCTGCATTCGCTCCTGGGTCACAGAGAGAGGACAAAGAACCACAAGCAAGCTGCCATGCGGCGAGCCATTACCAAATTGGCCAAAAACTACTTCATATATAGAGGACCGGCAAAGCTTGGGCAATAGTTTTTTAGCGCCAGCTCATCGCGTGGCTGCTGCTGGTGCTGCCTTGCCGCTCGTCTGTGGTTTGTCATCTTCTCTCCACGCAAGCGAGGAGTGAACACTGTGGGGTAGTGGAGCGGCGTTACAAGTCGGCGTTGTTATTATTGTTGTTGTTACAAGTTGACATTATTATTATAATCGCTGCCTGAAGAGTGTGACTGGTCGTGTAATGGACACGCGGCAACGGCTTCTATCTGCCAGTGGAGGCACGCGTTACGCTCACCACAATTGGGGTTATTTCCAAACACCGCCTCGAATGGTTCCACTTACTAATTTTCTCTGCCACGCTGATCAAATTTGTACGTGATGAACCACACGTTGGCAATCGTACACACTCTCTTACGATTGGGAAGCCAATGCCATTTGAACGAGGGCCATTTAAGGCAACTTGTAAGTGATCAGGACAAATCCGAAGATTGACCATGGACTCTATGTGCTAAGAGCGCCGTGGGCAGCAAAGCCGGAGCGTTAGTTGGAACACACATAACTTTAATTAGCAGCCCGACGGCTGAGAAAAACAGTGACTGTGTTCCCATGGGTCACCATATTTTTAGAAGTTTAAAACAACACGTGACATTGTGTATGGGGCATCCCACCATCCTAGCTGGTAGCTAAAATATCACACGTGGCTCTGATACGACCTTTGTCAGCAAGCCTTCATCACACAGTTCACCGCACGTAGTCCAGTTGAACTCCACGACACTTCATGATGAAAGTTGGCTTTGTTAGGGGATAAATAAACGTATTGGCGGTACACCGGTACGCGGCTCGGATGACATACAATCTTTACTTCTGTCCCTCAGGGACTGTACGTTTAAACAAACTGGAACACAGCAGGTCAAGATTACAAACAGACATATTACATACCTTCAGTCATTAGCATGCCAGTACCTGCACAAACGGGGTGAGGAGAGAATGAGTATTTCAATGCAATGTCAGCACAGAGGTAAACGTTTCATTTATCTTACTTCCCCAACGTGGACACTAAAAACCTAAACGGTGAATGTTTAAATGGTCGCGTATTATGCTTTATATTCTACTAGCTTTACTATCCGGCTTTGCCTGGGACTTGGATTTTTGTCTCTGAATAATACACGGCCTACGCGAAGGGTGGGGGGGGGATGCGTGACGTCAGCAGGCACACTGCGTGACGCTGCCGCATGCGGGTGACATCACAGATGTGACGTCACCGCTCACTTGCCATGCAAAATATATCCATTATTGCGCCCCCCCAAAATACAAAAGTCTATTTTTATACTTTTTGCATTGTGTGCAGTCTGAAACCTACCCACATGCCAAATTTCAAGTTTGTTGCATATCGGGAAGTATGCTAAACATTTTGAACAGACACTCATTCACAAATTTCCCTTATATATAGATGACAATCAAGTGTATTTCATCTGTATGGAGTGACTGAAGCACACCTTTGGCAGCCATGCTATTAATGTAATAAATGTATTAATAATGTTGTATATCAACAACATAATGCTAATATCCACACTTCCAATCAGCACGGTTGGCTACGTACGGAGCAAAGAAAGTTCAACATACATACAACTTGTTAATGTGCCACACTCGCGTGCCATTGAAAACGTGAAGGTGTTAGTTTAAAAGTCACGCCCCCTGGTTGTATTCATTTGCCTGTTAAACCAAAGTCACTGAGCTGAGAGAGAATCCCTCCATCCTTGACTCCACTCCCCTACCCGTGGTGTGTGCCACGGGTGCAACGTTGCTCACTCTTTCCAATATTCTTCAGCGCTATGCTCTCTTGATGGACATCCAAAACGTGCAGAGCAGAGGTCGCAAACGGGTTTTGATTCCTTACCCGTACCCGGACGCACCAGGGTCGCAAACGGGTACCCGTACCCGTACCCTACCCGATACCCGGCTACCCGTACCCGGCCGGGTATCGGGTAGGGTACAAGTACCCAATTGCGACCTCTGGGATGAAGCCATGTTGCAGGCGCAGGTGGGTTGATTCTAGGAACTTGAATTGTGAGAAGAGACAAGACGTTGGGAAATGAGTGACAAACGGTTACTCACCAGTGACTCACGGCCTACCAATACCCGTACCCGGCCGCACCAGGGTCGCAAACGGGTACCCGTACCCGGCCGGGTACAGGTAGCCGGGTATCGGGTAGGGTACGGGTATCGGGTACCCGGTTGCGACCTCTGGTGCAGAGTGCCTCTCAATTCCGTGGTCTGTGCAAGACGCATAAAACTGTCTCTTTACTTGTAATTTGATCTATTTGTATTTACTACTTACTTACCCTCGTGAAATGCGTTGCGCACGGTTGCACATTATTTTGCGCGTGGTTGCAGTCGGTGTTAGCCGCTGAGGTCATGACAGGTTTCCTCTCTCGTTGCTGTTGCTGCATGCCCCCTGTACCGTTCCCGATCTGCAGTAATGTGCACTGATGCCGACTTTATTGAGGGCGATATTGGCACGTAAAATCAAGATTGAATGAATGATGGACTTGTTTGCCAGATTGCATGCTCTCGGGTTGTACGTGTGGCTTTTACCTGCCACTTCAGCTGTCTCAGAGGCAGACAAGTTTAATTGGACAAGGACGTCAACGGAGATTTCCTTGCTCAGGGTTTGGTGAATCCTTCAGTTTATTTTTATCACCGAGTGAATACAAAAAATATTTGTTGCTAAAAACTATTTTTTATTTTACCAGATAAGGGCCTACTGAGCTATTCAGCTATTTTTCACAAGCGTCCTTGGGCTATCACAAATCATAGCCCAAGGAAGTGGCTTATCACTTGGACATTTATAGCAGCCAAATACTCTTAAAGCATGTCGATTCTAAATATGGAAGAGAACAACCAGAGGAACCTGGAGAAAAATCCACGTGACAACAGGGAAAACATTCAAACTCCGAATGCAGAGGCGTCAGGGCCGGGATCGAACCCATGACCTCCTGTATATTAGGCGAGGTAGTTAACATCTCCTAGCCACCGTGGTGAGATGTTTATGATTTCTTTGGTTAAAAAGCAACACATCAAAGACGTGGAAAATTACTAAATGTCTTCATCTCTCTGTAAGAGAACACGATGTCAATTTAAAAAACATAAATTCTATCATTTGCAAATCAATTACTTAAACCAACCTATAATTATGTTGATCATGCTGTTAATGAATTGGAATCCCACGTGATCAATTTCTCAACGGGTTATTTTGATTATTTTCTAAGTCCCCCCGTAGAGGGACTCTATCATTCCAACTTGTAGCGCTGCGGCGGTGCCGCACGGCGCTTGCTCTGGGAGAGAGAACGAGTGAGAGGCTTCAACCAGGAGCCAGAGACAAGCAGGGGCAGGCAGTGGCCACGTGCTAAACCGGCACTACCAACAATTGGCCAAGCTCTGCGATCCTCTATACATATTAACCCTTTGCCATTCCAATAACATATGTGTATGTCGTAAGTTTATTTTCCGATTCTGTTCTGATGATATACACGCCATTGGAAACTGGAAGAAACACTAGAATAAAATAACTTTATCGGTACCGAGGCTCCCACAAGGCCATGCAGGGGGGCGTGTGGCACAGTTTGTCGCCGGCTATTGTAGAGTGAGGTCGTGTCGCTATCGGTTCTCTGCGGTGAGTTATGTCTTTAATAACGGCGCTACGCCTCTAAATAAAATGAACGCTAAACTGCTTACGCGTTCAGAGATTCAGCGGTGAACTGGACACCCATCAAAACTCACGCTATCCCGTACAGATGGAACAGGTGGAATTCACATTTAGCCGCCCCGCCCTCTCCTGGCAAGCCAGAGTATGGATCCTCCTGGACGCCCTTGGGAGAGGAGTTTCACAAAGTTTGTGTGGAGCGATCCACCAACCCTCGCTGCCACCTCCACAGCACTGAATTACACCATGCCGACAACGGAAGCCATTCTGACAGCAGTGCTGTGAGCAAGAAATTGTGGGGCTGACCCTGTACCTCAAACCAACTTTTATGAAAGTCAAATGACCAGACCTTACAGTCCCATCACCATCGGGGTCATCACATCACTTAGCAAAACTCTCACAAGATTAGCAGGGTTGGCTACGCATGGTGTGAAAGAACCAAAATTAATACTACACTATATACTACTACACACTACACACACTATACACAACAATACACACTACACTACTTTCCACTAAATTGAAAACGAATTTCTTACGAACCACTTTTGTGTTTAGTTTGTTGCCCATCTCCCCCAGCACCTCTGATTAACACGGTTGGCTGCGTACGTTGTGAAAGAAGTTCAACGTTCATTCATACATCACTGGTTTATTTTAGGTTCGATCACCGTGCAAATAAATCGAATGCTTCCCCCCGTACTGACCTGCCGCCTGGCTGCTTGAACACTCCCTGCGGGCGGCCGCGGGGAGCTGCGTCTGCAGGTACCATCCCAGCCTGCAGGACGAGACACAAAGCCTCCATGTGGACACGCTCGCTTGTCAGGGAGCGCCCGCTAAGGTCAGCAGGGCACGCGAGCATGCGTGGTGCGTGCCAACGTCATCAATGACGCAGCACACACTACTCGGCTTCTCGCTTTCAGCTTGAATCCAGAATCAGAATCGTTATTTGGACTGGAGGAATCCGATGAGCTATAAAGCTCTTTACAAAAACACGATAGGAATACAATGTGTAGGAAAGGTAAACACATTACTTTTAAAATATACAAATACAACTAAACTACGTTTAATCTTACCAGGTAAAGGCCACTGAACTAATAATTTATTTTTCGCAGTATGAAGAATGGCCATTGCCCGAACCGTCGACTGCTTTATCCGTTTCCTTTTCAGGTGACGCACACGCAGCATTGTTGACGAACGTGCTGAGTTGTTGTTGTCTTCCTCGTAGCTTGTTTGCCCCGTTAACCTGAATGTGGCAGCGTATCCACCGCTGGGTGTATGTATGTTGAACTTTAAAAGCCTCTCCGAGCCGTCACATCCCCCGCGGTCCTGCGATGCAAGGTGATCCACCTTGGGGCCTGCACACAACCCGGTCTCATGGCTCCATCTCCGCGCTGAATGTGCTCTCGGATGCGTCCACCCCTTCGGCTGCCGCTCTGTCATTAGTCCCGACCACCGGCCATCGTCATACGGCCATCACCACGCTTCTGCGGCCGTCTGGAACGCTCTTCCCTCCAATATCAGGAAGCCACTGGAGCTTTTGAGGCCGTCTGGAATGCTCTTCCTTCGATATTAGGAAGCCACTGGAGCTGTGCATATGCGATTAGTACTACTTGTGAAATGCGTAGGAGGTTTGGCGAGGGGTTTAAAGTCATCATGCCCATGCATATCTGCATTTCCCATAAATATGCTAAATTCCTCTTGATATGCAAATTATTTTGTCAAGACGCTCTTCGCCCCTCCATCCCAGCATAAATAGTCGCTCCAAGCCTGGGGCGTGCCATTCAGACTCTGCCTTCTCGACAGACCTGTTCTCCACCTGAAGACGGCTGCTTGCGTTGTGGCCGAAACGTCGTGAGAATTATTTTATTATGTTTTATTTTTATTTTATTATTTTCCTTCTACGTGACTTTACCGAAAGAACCAAGAAGATGAATCCCTGCAGTCACGAAAGCTTTAAATCGACATTTAAGTAGAACGTGTTACTCTATGGTTCTTTCGGTAAAGTCACGTCTAAAGATAAAATAATAAATTAAATAATAACATACGACGTTTCGATTGCAACACAAGCAATCATCATCAGGTATAAATGAAATAGCAACAACAATTTTAACTAGAAAACTATAGACAGACATATAAGCAGACAGATATCACCAAGATACATAGAGAGAGAGTAACACAGGCACAGAGAGGGAGATTGTCTCTGTAGCGAGGCCTTAAATAGACAGAGGGGGCGGTGTCAGAAAGAGTTGGAGGGGTTAGAGAAAAAATGTACATGTCAATGAATACGAAGCACGCCTGGTAAAGTAAGCAAGCTTGAACATTCGGAGAGAGGGAGAAAAAACCACACTAAATTAAATAACCTAGCAAAATATCGAAATGTTATGTAATACAACACAGAGAGTCGGTCAACACACAATTAACGCATAGCCTGGTCGATTACGTATTTCAAAGATTGCTAAGTTAGAATTTAAGTGTGAAAATTCCAAAGAAAGACAAAACATAAAACAAGAGGAACGGAGACACACAGCCAGAGCAGAACATAAGAACGACAAAAAACGAGTGGAGACAGAAAAACACTAAATACACAGGCAGAGAGAGAAAACAAAAAATCCAGAGAGAGAGAGAGAAAAAGATAAACTTGGAACTTCCCCGTAGAAGTGGTTCAATCTTGAATTTGGAGCTTTCGTGACTGCAGGAATTACTCTATGGTTCTTTCGGTAAAGTCACGTCTAAAGATAAAATAATAAATTAAATAATAACATACGACGTTTCGATTGCAACACAAGCAATCATCATCAGGTATAAATGAAATAGCAACACAAATTTTAACCAGAAAACTATAGACAGACATATAAGCAGACAGATATCACCAAGATACATAGAGAGAGTAACACAGACACAGAGAGGGAGATTGTCTCTGTAGCGAGGCCTTAAATAGAACGTGTTGTTTATATTGATTTAAAGTTGCGCATTTTGACGTGACGTCACATTTCTCAAACCCCCCCCCCCATCGTCACAAATATCTGACCCACCCCCCCAGGTGCGTGACGCCATTTATGGACGGCCCCTAAGGCCACCGCGTTGAGTTATCATTTGTGGTCAGGTCGATTATGAAAAAGAGTTCGAGAGCTCAGTGGGCCTTACCGGGTAAAATACAAAAAACATGTTTAGTTTCTAAAATAAAAATAATTGAGTTGAGTTTAGCTCCAAAAAAAAGGGGATGCACAAAACGAAACGGCACGAGTAGCGCGTTAAATACACGCAGTACAAACGAAGTACACACACAGTACACACACACAGTACATGTGTAATAAACGACTGGACCACGATGTCTGGCTCAGTGTCCGTTATTCGGTTCGTGCTGTACACCCACACGGCTGTCTTTACTCTGTAGCTTCTCCACGGTGCTGACTCCAATGTCGGCCCGATCCACAACAGCAGCTCCGCTGCTGTTTCTCTCACAGAGCCCCCCTTGGCTGTACTCGCTGCAACTCCTCTCCCTCCGCAGCTCTGACAGCCTCTTGCTGTCTCTCTCTCTCTCCGCAGCTCCTCCTGGCAGCCACACTGCTGCCTCTAACATGCAGCCCTCTCTCTCTCTCTCTCCGCAGCTCCTCCTGGCAGCCACACCGCTGCCTCTAACACGCAGCCCTTCTGGCTGTCTCCTCTGCAGCTGCACACCACTCCGCAGCTTCCTCTTATCTTCGGGGTTGGCTCCCGATGGCCGTCGGCGCCCCCCCCTCTCCACACTCGCCCGCGTGGCCTCACTCTTTTCCGCTCACACCCCGACTGCCTTCCCCTTCCGGTTTACCCGCTTAAGGACCCGAACCTTCCCCCCACGTCACATGACTCCACCCCCCGTGACGTCACATCCGGAAGGTCGCTTACGCCCGCATTACACCACCCTCCCCCGTAGAAAAATCCCAGCCGACCTCGGCTGACCAATAGCAAATCGTAATGCGGCGAACCGAGCTTCCCCCCCTAAAGGACACTAAGCATACAATGTAACAGCAAGAACAACAACAACAACGCAATTAACATCAACGAACGTACAAAAAGCATGCAATAAATACAACTGTAAGAAAAAAATAACAAGACAACAACAATCAACGAAACGTAAGCGATTTGGAACGTGTGCGGGTCGCCGGCCCGTCCCGGACGGTCGGCGGCCCACTCGCAGAACGGGAACGCGATGAAAGTCGAGGAACGACAGGGGGTAATCCCCCTGTCGCAGCTGGAAGTCCACCGCCGTCCCGTGTCTCTAAAGAGTTAGTCTTGGGCTTGTCCTGTGACCGTGCCCGCAGCTGGGTCGGAAGGGCTGCAGGGCTCGAAGGTCCCGCAGACCTGGCAGGCGTCCTCCGAGCAGGGCCCCTCGTCCCCCGCAATGTCACGGCCGGCCTGTCTGGAACAGGTACGACAGGCGCTCTAGCAAGATCAATGGACGCAGGCAGGGGAGAGTCAGCAGCAACAGACCCCGGCAAGGCAACATTGGGGGATGACGCATCATGTAAGGGAGCAACATATGGTTTCAAGCGCGACGTATGCACAACCCAGCGACGAGACCCAATCTGGACGCGTGCTGACTGTGGGTTGGGAACCGCAATGAGGCGTACGGGACCATGCCAGGGTTTGTGCAATTTCGGCGAGGTCCCCGGACGTACCTGTGGACAATGAAGCCAGGCTAGGTCCCCAACCTTCCAAGGGCACTCCCCCTCAGACCGTCGCGCATATCGCTCGTTCCGGGCCTGGGCTTTGGCCGTAGCCACGCGGGCATTCTCCCGCGCCTCCGTGACTCGGCGAACCGTGTCCTGAATGTATTCAGGAAGTGGTTTACGAGGTCCCTTCACCCCAGTTCCCAATTGCACATCCACCGGCGGCACGTTTTCCCGACCATACATAAGGTAAAACGGCGAATATCCTGTAGCCGCATGAGGCGTCATCCTGTACGCCGAAAGCACCCCGGGGATGTGCAGATCCCAATCTGATTGTTGTTCACTCACGGTATGGCAAAGCATGGCAGACAATGTCCTGTTCAGCCGTTCAACCATACCATCCGTCTGCGGATGGTATGGGGATGTCCGTACTTTCTTAGTCCCAAGGCCCGCGCACACTTCCGCCAATAATTTAGAAGAGAAATTCCTGCCCTGGTCCGTGAGGAGTCTCTCAGGCGCCCCCTTATCCATAATATACCCAAACAAAAAGGCGTCGGTAATGGCCGCGGCCGACTGATCGGGCAACGGCCAGGCCATCGGCCAACGGGAGAGGTACTCAACCCCTACCAGCAAATATTTATTACCCCTCGCCGATGGTGGAAAAGGTCCCAATATGTCCAGTGCCACCAATTCATTGACTCGAGACACCTGAATCGACTGGAGAGGCGGCACGTAAGGATGTTTCGGCGGCTTACGTTGTGCACACGCAGGGCACGCGCGCACGTGCCCTACGACATCTGTCGCCATGCCGTGCCAAAAATAATGACGTTGCAACGTCAACAAGGTCTTCTGCACCCCTAAATGTAAGAGAGTGTCACAATGGAGGGTTCTAATCAACTCGAATCGCAAGGACGTTGGTACCACCAGGCGCCAACGTTCCTGGAACCCCTCCCGCCACATAAGCAGACCATCTCGGAGAGCGGTTTGCGGCCCCACAGCCGTACTCGGATTCCCATTGTCCTTAGCAGACCGCTTCCGCAAGGACACCAATGACTCATCCATCATCTGTTCCCGGATCCAGACAGACCGCGGCAGATTCAAAACCCCGTCAGCCGGTCCCGGTTCCATCGGAGTGTCCGACTTCTCGACGGCCAACGTAAGCGGCTGAGGGGGGTTTGGAATCGGCGAACACCTATGCGTCCCCGACTCACATTTACAAGGGGCGCGCCGCGGTAATCTGGAAAGTGCGTCAGCGTTCGCATGGCGCACTCCCTTCCGATGTTGAATTTGGAAGGAAAATTCCTGTAGCGTGTCCAACCAACGTGCCAACTGTCCGGATGGCTGGTCAATTTTAAGGGCATATTGCAAGGCCGCATGATCCGTACGCACAATAAAAGAACGACCGTAGAGGTATGGTCGAAATTGCCGTAGGAAAAAAACAACCGCCAATAGTTCTCTGCGAGTGACACAGTAGCGGGTTTCCGCAGGAGACAAGACTCGGCTACCATACGCCACGACATGCTCTACACCCCCTTTAGACTGTGATAACACCGCCCCAATACCTGTGTCACTCGCGTCCGTATCAAGAATGAATGGGTGATCGAAATCGGGATAATCCAATGTTGGGGCCGTGGCCAATAGATCACGCAGACTCCGAAAGGCCGCCTCCTCCGGCTGTCCCCAAACAAACTTCCGTCCTTTACCCGTAAGGAGATGCAAAGGCCTCGCAATCGTCGCAAAACCCGGCACAAATCTTCGGTAATACGAGGCAAATCCCAAAAACCGCCGAACATCCCCCACGGTGGCCGGAGTCGGCCAATCCCGGACGCACGCCGTCTTTTCCGGATCCGTGGACACTCCCTCAGCGCTCACAATGTGCCCCAAATAGCGGACGGACCGTTGCAGTAGGTGACATTTCTTTGGTTTGAATTTCAATTTGGCAGAACGCATCCTCGTGAACACTGTCTCCAGCCGCGTCAAATGTTCATCGAATGTGCGGCTGAAGACAATGATATCGTCCAAATATATAAGACATGTCTCCCACTGCAACCCCGTCAAAACGAGCTCCATCAATCTTTGAAATGTAGCAGGGGCCGCATTCAATCCCATCGGGAGACAGTTGAATTGAAATAACCCCTGCGGCGTACGGAATGCGGTTTTCTCCCGTGAGGACTCGTCAAGGGGAAGCTGCCAAAATCCCGAAGAGAGGTCCAGTGTGGAAAAGAACTTAGCCCCCGACAATGCGTCGAGGGAGTCATCCATACGCGGCAGGGGGTACGCATCTGCCACCGATATCTTATTCAATTTGCGGAAATCAACACAAAATCGCAATTTGCCATCCTTCTTCTTAACCAAGACGACTGGAGCGCCCCATGGGCTGTTAGATGGCGATATAATGTCCGCAGCCAACATGTCTTCCACTGCCCCCCGTACGTGTTCTCGCTCCGCAGGACTCATCCGATGCGAATTTAATCGAATAGGGGCAGCATCGCCCGTCTCAATGTGATGGTAAAGCAACGAAGTGCGGCCCAAATCCAAATCATCGGAGCTGAACACATCGGAATATGTCAACAACAATTTACGCAGCTCACCACGTTGCTCCATGGACAGGGAAGAATTTTCGTCACATAAATGAGCAACCCAACGATCATCCGAACTCCTTGGCTCGGAAACCCCAGCAACAACTCCCCGGCTATGTGGACAATCATGGGTCGCAAACGCCGTAGTGGCATGTGCCACAACCGTACCGGCCGGGACACGGACGTTTTCTCCCCCCGCATTAAGCACCTGTAAAAACGGTAATTGATCCGGCCGGACGATGGTCTGTGCCCCCACTAACGCCAACCCGGTTGTTATCGCGGCGGACGGTGACAACAAGACCCCTACTGCTCCTAGCCGATCAGGCAGGGGCTTCCGATACCGCAAGGGTATAAGCATCTGTGTACCAGGTGGGATGTCCACAGATGCGACGGACAGCGCCTGCACTTGTACGGCCGAAGCAGGTCGCCCCCAGGGCGACGGCAGAAACGAGATTTGACGGCCCCCCGGCAGTTCAATACAATTCTCATTGATTTTGATCAAAATGGGCATCTTAGCCAAAAAATCGGTGCCTAACAAACAAGGAACCGCCAAAGATCTCGATATCAACACAACACCCGAGGCCGACACATCCCCAATAGATATCTTAGCATCCACCTGACCCACGATACCCATGCTACCCCCGTTCGCAGCGACGCACGACCCATAAACCGGACGCACAGCCCCCGGCGGAATGCCCAACAGATGGAAAATGACATCCGATATAATAGTCGCAGACGCCCCCGAGTCGACCAAAATGCGCACGTCCACACCTTGTATGGACCCCGGTACAGTGGACGAACCCGTAGCGGCCGCGACAACTCTCCGTGCCAATTTGCGCCACTGCGTAACTGAATGACAAGGCCCCGTCGATGGCCTTTCTTTAACAACAACAATAGGATCGCGCAACACAGGTGGTGGGTGAGGTGGAAAGCCTTGCCGAGTGTCTGGTGCGTGCCGACATGCCTGTTTCGGAGGATCTTTAGCCGACTTGACCGGTGCCGAGGCCTCCTGCTGCGGCGGAGCCGGGAAGCGGGCCCAGCAGTCTCTGGCGTAGTGGCCCCTACGCCCGCAGCGGAAACATTCGGCCTCGTTGCGCCGAAGCGCAGGCCTCGCCTCCTGACGGGCCCGTTCTGGTAGCGCCGCGCGCGGTCTCGGCCCGCCGCGTCCCGTCCATGGAGCGGAGGCGGCCGTCAGTTGTTGAGGGCCCCGGTCATCCGGAACATAGACAGCCTGCGCAGGGTTCCACCCCAGCGCATCCTCTTCTTTGACGGGCCCCCCCGTCCACGCCGTCACTTGTTTCCAGCGACGGAGGTTGAATTGCGCATCGAGACACTTAGCAGCCGTCCGGGAAGTTAGCTTCTCATGCCCACACACAGGCATGGGGATCCCTAGATCCCGAGACAGCTCCAACATTTTCCGTAATATGAGAGGCTCGAGCAGGTCCTGTGGCGTCTCAGGATAAGCTGCCATGGCCAGCTCCAGCACCGCACCCCTGAACGCCACGGGCGACTCCTCTGGTGCTCGTTGTCGTTGAGCGAATCGCCGATGCGCATCATCTGGTGGCTCATAAGCATCGGCCATTTCTTGAAAAACACCACATAAAGTTGCCTTCTTATCGGTCGTTATGGAACGGAAGAATCGGACAGATTCGTCGTCCAGGAGAGTCGGCAACACCTCCAAAGCCTCCGCATCGGTCCATCTTGCTGTGCGTACCGCCGCCAAGAAGCGGCAGGCGAACGCGCTCCAGTCCCCACCGACGGAAAATTCTTTAACCGTTGTAAGGTGGCGACTCCGACTCCTCTTCCCGCCGTCTTCCAATGGTGGTGGTTGTGATGGCAAATTCAAAATGGCGTCGGCCCGCGGCGTGGCCAAGATGGCGGTTTGGCGCCACGGAGCGCGCAAAATGGCGGCCTCCTGCCGCGTGGGCAATGGCGGCGGCAGGACAGGCAACGTGGCGGCCCGCGGAGCACCAATTGCATCATCCATCGTCCCTGGCGCGACGAGATGGCATAGATGCGCCAGGACGTCCTTAAGTGCCTCCAGTTGTACCGCCATCGCTTGCCATCGTTGATCCGCGTCTGATGATGTCGACGGACCCGCCACCGCGCCAACATCCTCCACTCCTGTTCCCGTGGTCGCCTCAGCCGGGCTCTCCTCCACCACCCCAACAGGATCCGTGGTTGGAGGGAGTTCGTCGTCGTCGGACGAAGAAGCCGATGCAGGCGCCGGAGTAACTTTCTTCCTCACTTGTTTCGACATGCCGTTGCACTTCCGACACCAGTGTAATAAACGACTGGACCACGATGTCTGGCTCAGTGTCCTTTATTCGGTTCGTGCTGTACACCCACACGGCTGTCTTTACTCTGTAGCTTCTCCACGGTGCTGACTCCAATGTCGGCCCGATCCACAACAGCAGCTCCGCTGCTGTTTCTCTCACACAGCCCCCCTTGGCTGTACTCGCTGCAACTCTCTCTCTCTCTCTCCGCAGCTCCTCCTGGCAGCCACACTGCTGCCTCTAACATGCAGCCCTCTCTCTCTCTCTCTCCGCAGCTCCTCCTGGCAGCCACACCGCTGCCTCTAACACGCAGCCCTTCTGGCTGTCTCCTCTGCAGCTGCACACCACTCCGCAGCTTCCTCTTATCTTCGGGGTTGGCTCCCGATGGCCGTCGGCGCCCCCCCCTCTCCACACTCGCCCGCGTGGCCTCACTCTTTTCCGCTCACACCCCGACTGCCTTCCCCTTCCGGTTTACCCGCTTAAGGACCCGAACCTTCCCCCCCACGTCACATGACTCCACCCCCCGTGACGTCACATCCGGAAGGTCGCTTACGCCCGCATTACACATGCATAATACACACACAGTACACACACACAGTACATGCATAATACACACACAGCAGACACAGCGGCATGCAGACTTGATTGATAGGCGAGAGAAAGCTGGAGTCAGAAGCACGACTTCTGCTATTACAACCCAAAGCTCAACGACCAGAAATGACTTCCTGGCCTCTGTCCTCAACATGCCTGACAATATTTCAAGTGAACAGTCATTTATATAATTGATAAATACAGCTGTGACAATTGTTCTTCAACTAACCCTAGGTGAGCTGAAACGATCAATAATTAATTGGCGTTGCATCGCTTGTACACGCGACGATTTTATTTGTTTGGCCGTGTCGGGTGGTGGGTGCTCCAACGACTCACAGGTTTGGCCAGATTGTCACGTGGCCCGACCAAAAAACGTCTCAAAAACACATTCCTGCGGAGGAAGCTGGTAGGAACGTTGGGTTGCTCGGTCAATGGCCAGGGTCAACGGTGGCGTGGTGTATTCCGCAAATATGGCCGACTGTGAGGGCGGGCACAAGCCGGCGTGAGTAGGTTAAACGTTGAGTTTTATAAGGGCACCACGGGGTGACCAGCCCCTCCCCACCCAGCCCCACCCCTCCCACCCCCCAACCAGCCCCTCCCTCCCCACCCAGCCCTTCCCCACCCACCCCACCAGCCCCTCCCCACCCAGCCCCTCCCCACCCTTCCCACCCAGCCCCTCCCCTCCCCACGCAGCCCTCCCCACCCAGCCCCTCCCCACCCAGCCCCTCCCCACCCTCCCCTCTCCACCCAGCCCCACCCCTCCCATTTTTGGATGCAGGACGGACGGACACAATAATCCCCTGTGGGCTGGTGGAACCAGGAGGTTCCTACCAGTATAAGGCAACGCATGGACCGGGTCAGCCGAGGCACACTGGGCTGCCTTCTCGCTCGGTCTACATCACGACCCTTTGGTTTAGCGGTGGTGGGGTACTTTGCACGGCCCTGGGGACTTAATTAAGTTACGCCTAATTGGGTTAGGCGTACAGTGCGGTGGTGGCCAGTGAACCGAGCACTCAACTCTCATTTGGCATCAGTATAGAAGCAACACCGTACAACTCTCTACTTGTACGTTGAACTTATTCCCCACTGTACGTAGCCAATCGTGCTAATCAGTAGTCAGAAAATAATAAATATAAACGATTAAACTGTGTTTTTTTTTACCAGCTAAGGCCCACTTAGCTGTGTAGCTCTTTTGCACAAGCAACCTGGCGATTACAGATGATAGCAGCTCAAACAAGTGGCTTATTGTGTAGCAATTCATAGCAGCGAAATACTTTAAACGCATGTTGTATGTTGAATTTCTTTCGCACCGTACGTAGCCAACCGTGCTAATCGGAGGTGCTTCTAAATGTAGAGGGGGAAACCGCAAGACCCGGAAAAAAATTCACACGACCACTGGGAGAGAGACACGCAAACTCCAAATATTCAGCAGATGTCAGGGTCGGGATTGAACCCCCGGGACACCTCTTGTATACCAGGCGAGGTAGTTAACATCTCGCCACTGTGCCGCAATAATAATTTAAACTTGTAACGTGCCCGGACAGTATTCGCTCACTCTGGAAGAGAGAGAACGACTCAGAGGCACGAGGAAGAACCACAGACGACAAGTGGGGAAGGCAGCCAGTTGGCACGCTGTCGCCAAATTCTCCCAGCTCTGCAGTCCTCTATACATGCAGAGACGTCTTCATACAAACACTGGCCATTCCACATGTGGGAGGAAACCGGAGCTCCGTGCGAGGAGGCAACACTGTATCATACACTGATGGAACAGATGGAGATTAGTCCACATTTGCTGTACTGCCTTCTCCTGGTAAGCCGGGGTATGGCACCACTTTGATGTCTCTGGGGAGCTCCACCACATTTGTGATCCACCAATTCTCGATGTCCCCCTGCAATGCTGCTGCCCAGCTGAAAATGCACTCCAAATAAACTTTACCATTTAACATAGCAAGCGGTGATATGCATAATACAGGTTTTGGGTTGGATCGCGTAAATGTGTCCTTACACCGGTGGCTCACGTCAGGAAAACGTGCCAATCAGTTACTACTTCAGCACACCGGCGTGTTGGAGAGTAAACCCACAACATTTACAATTCGAGTACGACGTTTCGCTGGTGATTACAACCAGACTCGGTTTACAAAGAGCTGTCTTCAGAACGCCAGGTGACCTCTGTTCCACAGATGTGGTAGCAGCAGCATCAGCAGCTTCCCACCGGCTCTGACACTCGTCTGTGTGACGGTCCCACAGACCATCAAATCACTGCACCCAAGAAACCGGCTGAACCACAGCTCAGTCTGTGTGAGTCTATGGATCTCTGTGTAAGTCTATAGATTTCTGTGTAAGTCTACGGATATCTATGCAAGTCTATGGATCTCTATGTAAGTCTATGGATCTCTGTGTAAGTCTATGGATCTCTGTGTTAGTCTATGGATCTATATGTAAGTCTATGGGTCTCTGTGTAACTCTATGGATCTCTGTGTAAGTCTATGGATCTCTGTGCGAGTATATGGGTCTCTGTGTGAGTCTATGGATCTATGTGTAAGTCTATGGATCTCTGTGTAAATCTATGGATCTCTGTGTGAGTCTATGGATCTCTGTGTAAGTCTATGGATCTCTGTGGGAGTCTATGGATCTCTGTGTAAGTCTATGGGTCTGTGTGTAAGTCTATGGGTCTTTGTGTAAGTCTATGGGTCTCTGTGTAAGTCTATGGATCTCTGTGTAAGTCTATGGATCTCTGTGTAAGTCTGTGGGTCTCTGTGTAAGTCTATGGATCTCTGTGTAAGTCTATGGATCTCTGTGTAACTCTATGGATATATGTGTGAGTCTATGGGTCTCTGTGTAAGTCTATGGATCGCTGTGTAAGTCTATGGATCTCTGTGTAACTCTATGGATCTCTGTGTGAGTCTATGGGTCTCTGTGTAAGTCTATGGATCTCTGTGTAAGTCTGTGGGTCTCTGTGTAAGTCTATGGATCTCTGTGTGAGTTTTTGGATCTCTGTGTGAGTGCATGAGCTTGAATGAAAGTAAATGTGATGGAATGTAAGTGTGAATCAGAGTGAATGTGCCAATGAATTAGAGTGAATGAAAGCGTGTGTGAGTTAATGTGGGTGCGAGTGAAGGAGTGTGAGCGGATGAGTGAGTGATTGACAGAAAGAATGACCGAGTGAATGCAAGCAATAATGAGTTAATAAAAGCAACAGTGAGTGAATAAAAGCAAGTGTGAGTGAATGACAGAGGGAGTGGATGACGGAGGGAGTGAATACAGTGAATGACAGAGCGAGTGAATGAAAGCTAGTGTGATTGACAGAGTGAATGAAAGCAAGTGTGAGTGAATGACAGAGTGCGTGAATGAAAGCAAGTATGAGTGAATGACGGAGGAAGTGAATGAGAGTGAATGACAGTGTGAGTGAATGACAGTGAGTGAATGAAAGCGAGTGTGAGTGAATGAAAGCAAGTGAGTGAATGACAGTGAGTGAATGAAAGCGAGTGAGTGAATGACGGAGGAAGTAAATGAGAGTGAATGACAGTGAGTGAATGAAAGCGAGTGTGAGTGAATGAAAGCAAGTGAGTGAATGACAGAGTGAGTGAATGAAAGCGAGTGTGAGTGAATGACGGAGGACGTGAATGGAAGGAAGTGTTATTCAGTGTAAGTGCCGCGCTCCCACCTGCGAACAGCGCCGCGACTCATCGCGGCCATGACAGAACACCCGGGGGACGCGCACCCACGGGCGTGGCTCAACTCTCACGCGGTGACGTTGTCACGCACGCGCGTGGTGACGTCACGCGCAGAACGCGGCGCTTTGATGGTCCAGTGCGCGATGACGTCACGAGCGATACAAGCAGGCGTCATGGCGTAGTCAGTTGCGTAAGACATTAATATCGAGCGTGATGACGTCACACGTAATGTCGTTCTTTTAGAGGTGAGATGACGTCATTGGCATATCGTTTTGTTATGACGAGACATTTGACATATTCTCCGGATCATGAGACACATTTATTCTCCTTGCCTTATAATCCGGTAGCTGTTGGTGTCTGTGACGAAATTTATATATCTTTATTGACACCGTGCGGAGATTAATGTGATGAACGTAGATGACGTCATAGAGGACCTTTGTGATTAGTTTGTTGTCCATCCCACCGCACCTCCAATGAGCACGGTTGGCTACGTACGATGCGAAAGAAGTTCAACGTACTGTACATGCATCACGCAATAGTGCAAATAAGTGACGGGATACGCATGACGTAATGTCCAGTCCTCTCGGCATTGGCGGATTGCAGCGCTATGACGTCAAATTCATCAAACGCTCTGCGCGATGGCGTCATGTCACCCGAGGGGGGGGTGGTGTGCCTGCTGCGCAATGACGTACGGCGTGGTGACGCCACGACGCTGAGGCCCGCTGCGCAGTGACGTCATGTCAGCCGAGGGGGGTGGTGGTGGTGTGCCTGCTGCGCAATGACGTACGGCGTGGTGACGTCACGACGCTGAGGCCCGCTGCGCGGTGACGTCATGACGCGCGCGCTATCCTCGTCGAGGCCTGCGGAGCGGAGCCCGCGCCCTTTTCGCGACGAGGAGGAGGAGGCGGACGACCCGCGGCGCCGCGCGGCCGCGCATGGAGTGAGCAGCGAGGAGGGAGCGCGGCGCAGCGGCCACGCGGCGGTGAGGACGCGCGCGGAGACGCGGCGAGAACGCGAGCGGCGGCAGTGGCGGTGGGGGGGTGGCCCCCGAGGTCCAACGCCACCCCGTAGCGGGGGGCCCTCTTTGCGGGCCGCGCTCAAGGCGAGTCGAGGGCCTCCCGCGAGGCCTTGTCGCGGTGCCGCCACCACACGCTTGCCGCGCCGCGTCCCTTCGCTGCAGTCAGGGGCACTGCGAGGAGGCGCGGGCATTGAAGCGTAAGCCCCGGCGGCAAGAGAGACGCGGGAGACGTGGTGATAGTAGTGGTGGTGGCGGTCCCGTGGTGATAGTGGTGGTGGTGGTGTCTGTGATATGTGATGATGACGGGTGGTGGTGTTGGTTGGGGTGTTTGTTGATGCTCGGTGGCGATCTGTACAGATTGTGGTCATGGACGGTAGTGGTTATTGTGGTCTTTCGTATGGCTGATGCAGAGCAACCACTACAATTTCACGTGAAGGTGGTCAGGCCAGAAAACCGCGTCAGGAGTAGCGGAATGTATCGCTGCGATGTCTCCTTTGTGTGTGTGTGGATCGGGCATTGCGTCGTTATATGTTGCACGGACTATTCTGGATTTGTAATGGGCAATTAATAATAGCGGGCTTTTGCCAGCTAATACCTGGGTCGGGTCCTTTCCTATACACTCGGTGTGTTGGCTGCGTGCTGCTGCTGCTCTTGCTGCTGTCAGGAAACATCAAAAGGTCACGAGTTCAGGTCTCGGTCATGGGTCGGATCCGCCCATGATCGTCATCATCCATACCTTTAAGGGCGACAAAACGCGTACCATTTGTGTGTAAGGTCTGCAGCAGTTCTATATGGAGAGAAACCCGCGACCCACGCTTCGGGAATGTTACATTTCTACCGCTGCCTCAGGGCTTACAACAGCAACAGCCGTGTGCGTTGCATTTTGGCTATTTTGAATTGCGTTGGTCTAATTTCTCGCTTTATTGTTGAGTATTTGACAAAGGCAGATGACCCCATGCGTATGAGAGGACATCTCTCAAAAGGCCAAATAGGTGGCCATATGTGAGGATGAGCCGCGGTTTCAATTGATGAACGTTAGCTTTGGTGCTCTGCTGCTTGTACTGAAGATATGTAAATGTTTTACTTGTAATCTAAAGCCGCCTTGACTTTCACCTGGCATGTCAGTTAAGTGAACTGGGGCCTGCTCACACAGCTGCCGTACCCCTCAGTGGTCCGCTCTCATCCAGGGCAGCAACACGCATGCACCTTTTTGGGGATCGGGCATGTCAGTAGAAGAAGAACTGTTTGGAAGGATGGGGCGCGCAAGGCTAGAGTGGTACGGTCACACGGAGGCAGGGGAGGAGGGAACTGATTTCCAAGGTGGGTAAATTTAATTCGGGATAGAGGGAAGATAACCAAGATGGCAGGCTGAGGGAGCGAGGGCTTGTTGGTGTCGTGGAGGGACAACGGGAGAGTGGTGGAGGGCAGTAGACGATAGTAAGATGAGGGCATGGAAACATGGGCACCACGGTGGCGAGATGTTAGCTACCTCGCCTGACATGCAGGAGGTTGTGGGTTCAATCCCGACCCTGACACCTGTATATTTGGAGTTTGCGTGGATTTTTCTCCAGGTCCTCCGGTATTTGGTGGCTATAAATGTCCACATGATAAGCCACTTCGTTGAGCTGTCATTTGTGGCCAGGTCACTTCTGAAAAAGAGCTAAACAGCTCAGTCGGCCTTACGTGATGAAAAATGGTTTAGTTTGTTTCCTACTCACTGATGATGTAATGCAAGGATGTTACAACATGTAACGGGTTCTCCAGTACTGTATATAGCCAGGTGTTAAGCGTGCACACATTATTGACGTTCACGTTTTAAGCTATGCGCAGAACACACGCTGGGACACGCAATAAAAGCTTGCGTTCATTTCTCCTTCAGAGTTTTGCCGCTGCTGTTGAACACACCCTGAAGCCCACCCTGCATCACTCGCATCTAGAACGCATCTAAAAACGTGTTCATCGGTGGGTTCAGCTCTCATAAGACGCCACTCACACAAACTACAGTGTCATATTGATGATAATTGATAACGTCCTCTCTTTGCTTGAATAACTAATATTTATTTGAATAATCGAGGTTTGTGAGGTTGATCATGTGGATTCAAAATATTTTACAAACTTTGAAAAATATGTATTTCTCAACCACAGGACAAATAGAGTATCGAATATTAACCTACTTATTTGCGTAAATGTATGCATGCCATCCCACTGACTGTCAACCCATTTTAAGTCACCACATGGGTAAATTTTTACTTAACTTTCGTGACTGCAGGAATTAATTATCCTTGGTTCTTTTGGTAAAGTCACGTAGATAGAAAAAAAAATGCAATAATAAAAGTGAGCGTACTGGCAGTCTATAGTGTAGACTTATTCTAGTTCTTTCAGTAATAAAAATAAATACAAAAAGATTGCCAATACACTCACCAGCTTCAAAACTAGTCTACCAGGCTACAGTCTACATTCTAGACTGCCATTACGCTCACTTTTATTATTTTATTTTTATTAAAATGATTTGTTTTATCTACGTGACTTTACCGAAAGAAGCAAAGAATATGAACACCACGTGGGTGTTGAAAAATCAATTCGTGTTTACATCCCATTTGATTTGAATGACTATTGCTCACCAATTTCAACGTTTATGTTTCTGTAATTCCATCGTGTCTCGTGTTCAGCATTAATTATGCCTTTCCTTGACAATTTTCTGAAATTGCTTAATTTATGAGTAAAAAAAAATCACTTGGAAATTCCTTGCTTTGGAGCATCTTGTTTTCAAGGGTTTCTCCATTGACACATACATAGCAAACGTATTGACGCATAAAAACATCTATTGGCTTTAAACACTTAACGCCTGCTCTAATCCTGGGATTCTCAACTTCTGTGGTGTGGAGATCCCTCAATCTGGACTCTGCCCCTAGCCCCACTCAATTTTAAAAACATTTTGGCATAAATGTGGAACTTGAACGTATAGATCAAACTGGTGAGGAAAATCTCTCAGGGTGCCACGGTGGTGCAGTGTTAACGCCCTCGCCTCATATAGAGGAGGTCGTGGGTTCGATCCCAACCATATCGCCTGCTGTATATTTGGAGTTTGCATGTTCTCCCTGTAGTCGCGTGGATTTTTCTCCGGGTCTTCCAGTTTTTCCCTCCACATTAAGAAACATGCTTTTCGAGTATTTGGCTGCTATAAATTTTCACACGATAAGCCACTTGGTTGAGCTACCCTTTGTGGCCAGGTTGCTTCTGAAAAACAGCTACATAGCTCATTGGGCCTTACCTGGAAAAAAAATGGTTTAGTTAGCTGCCACGCCACCATGAGTCTCGACCACTGGCCGCCATCCCATCTATCGACGGGGTGATCGCAATTCCACGTACTTTCTTATAAATCAATATTAAGCATCCTTTAATGTCCACTTATCCTAGCTTGAATCAAACCAATCTTGGAACGTAACTGTTAACTTTTGGAAGTAGCCGCCTCTCGCACTGCAAGTTATTTGCCTGGAGGCAGATATGGTCAGGAGCCAAAAATCATGGGATTAAACTTAAAACGGTGGCAGCTGCTGCGGGCATTATTCTAATGTCTTGATATTATGTTACACACAATAGCGGCATTGGCTGCATACAGAGCTGAAAGTGTTGGGATGTCATTCTGATAAAACTCCACATGTGGTTCATCAGTAATCTATCAGTAACTTATCCTGCACTGTATCCATGCTACTGCCTGCATCCCTCTGAAAGACTTTCCTTGTCTTATAGGACCACTGCCCTAATCCTTCCAGAGCAACATCCCAAAGCTCTGGGAAAATAACTTGCCTCTCTGTATAGTAAGAATAAATATTCTGGAAACTTCCTGCCTCAAATGTGCTCCCAACTTAGTGTGTCCTTAAACTGACCTCTGTAATTACATATTCCATGTACACTGATATTTATACCATTATGGTAATGAGACCTTGGTAAATAATGCATTACCCATAACTTTGTTTCATGTGAAAATCTTATCTTATGTTTAAAGGGAATGTGTTACGCGTTAAACGTTCTACGTTATGATTATAAAAAATAAGGTATCATGTATGTGTTAACCTCGCGTCAACAGTCTTGCGTGTTCGATTGAAACCTAATTTCTTTAGAACTGCTTTTTGTGTTTAGTTTGTTACGTACGGTGCGGAAGAAGTTTAACATACTGTACATACATACATCTTGCACCCCACTATCGAGGAGAGCCAGTTGATACAACTGTTACCTTCTTCCTTGTACCCCTGCATTGCAATCCTCGTCGCTCTTCACAGTCCGCAGGTCTCACGACCCTAGCACACCGTGAACTCGCTAAGTCCGCCCCGTGTACGTTTTGTGCGCGAACCATTTGTGCAGATTTATCCAGGCGTTGGTGGAGCACGCTTATGATTTGCCTGACTCGGAGACTGACTTGGGTTGTGAGCTGGCCAAGAGCTGACAGCGAATGGGTTTGTGAATTTAATGTGTGCAGATTTTTTTGTTATCACCCCCCTACCCATATTTGAGATTTTTCCCTGGATACTCAAAAGCGCATGTGTCTGATAGTGATGGCTATGGACACCTGTAATCCAGCACTGTGGAGGCCACAAGAGTGGGTGGATCACACGAATTTTGTGAAACTTCATTCCCCGTGGACATCGAGAAGGCATACCCTTGCTTGCCAGGAGAGGGCAGTAGCCCAAACATATGGACTCCACCTGTCCTGTTCATATAGGATCCAGTGTTACCCTCTCACGCGCGTGGATTTTCTCTGGGTGCTCCGGTTTCCTCCCATATGTATAAACATCTCGTAAATTTTCCAATGACACCTTAATATGTAGTGGATCGCGGAGCTTGGGGGAAGAATTTGGTGCCGCCTCACTGCCTGGCCGTTTACTTTGGTGCTTTTCTGGAGTTAATCCCTGTGCCTCTGAGTCATTATTTATTTCTCTTCGAGAGCGAGCGGATACTTTGCGGTACATTCCGAGTTCAAATGTATTATTATTATTAAGCCGAAGACGCATACGCTGAATTGAATTTGTAAGAATATATTTTTTTTCGTTTCGTACTCTGTTGAATGAGTTCATTTGGCAGCGCAGCCATTACAACAACGTTGATGAGAATTCTTGATTTTAACCACGACCATTAATTATGACAATTCATCGCATCGGGTGGTGCATAATTCACCCGTATAACTTGCCCTCGTAATTGGGCATGTCATCAGTTAATTACTAATTGATTACATTTATTATTATCCTCATGACGTGCATTGAATTGTAAATGTGAGATATTGATCATAAGAAAACTGGAGGGAAATGTCACGTTGAGACTGATTGAACAAACTAGGCAACATCTACGGGCCTATTCCATTCCTTGCCTGCCACTCGGTTATTAATGTTGACCGTCATCCTTTATAGCAGCGTGCAGTGTCCAAGCACACGTCCTTTGCTTGACAGTTTGGACGATGTCATGAACCTGCACGTATTTCCTAATAATAAAACGATTAAATGATCTACTCTGCGAGATGTTAACTCCCTCACCTGGTGCATAGGATGTTGTGGTTTTGATCTGGGCCCTGACGCCTCTGCACGCTTGCAGTTTGCGTGTCTCTCTCTTCGTGATCGTGTGGATTTTTTGCTGGATCCTCTGGTTTTTCCCTCCACATTTATAAACGTGTGTTTAGAGTAATTGGCTGCCACAAATTTCCACGTAATTAGCCACTTCATTGAGCTACCATTTGTAGCCAGGTTGCTTTTGAAAAATAGCTATATAGCTCCGTGGTCCTTAACTGGTAAAATAAAAAATTGTTTATCGATTCAGTTTTTTGTAAACTTGACCCCAAACCATGACAGTTCATAGATTCACTCGGACGGGTGATTTCGAGTCCCTGCTGGGGACATCTTGAGGAGCTCGTTTTCTATTTCTGCCTCTGGATCTCGCTCACAAAAGCGCAACTTTCTCAGCAACGATCCTTTACATGCGCATGCTGCAGATAATGGCGTACAGTGTCGGTGTGTTTACTAAATAAACGATAGTTTTGGTTTGAGTTGCACGTTCCTTTAATGGCCTGCCTCTAGTAGGGGTCTGTAACGATTCACCTCCCTGCGGCTCCAATGAATTGTCGTGATTCAGACTCGTGATTCATTCAGTGGCGAGATGCTAATGCCATCACCGGGGTATGCAGGAGGTCGTGGGTTCTATCCCGACCCTGATGCCTGTATATTTGTAGTTTACATGTTCTCCTCGTGTTCTCGTGAATTTTCCTTGGAGTCCTCCAGTTTTTCCATCCACGTTTAGAATCAACATCACATGTTTAGAGTATTTGGCTGCTATACATGTCCACGTGATATTAAGCCACTTCGATGAGCTATCATTTGTGATAGCCAGGTCGCTTCTGAGAAAAGAGCTACAGAGCTCAGTGAGCCTTAGCTGGTAAAATTACAAAAAATATATAGTTTATATTCTTGGTTCTTTCGGTAAAGTCACGTAGAAGGGAAATAATAAAATTGTATTAATATAAAACATTAATATAATATTAATATAAAAAATGTATTGTTTTATATTAATATTTTTTTATTTTTTCCCTTCTACGTGACTTTACCGAAAGAACCAAGAATATGAATCCCTGCAGTCACGAAAGCTTTAAATCAAGATTTAATGTATAGTTTAGTTTAAGAACGAGAGCATTCCCCGCTTTGGCTGCCACTCCGTGGCGAGTCTCGCCCACGCTCCTAGCAGCTCGTCACTTTCGAATGAGAGTCCGTCTTAGCTTCGTGAGTTCTCACCCAGTTGAACAAAAAATAAACTTGGAACTTCCATCACCTTTGCAGTGGCGTTGTTACTCGAGTTCACTTGTAGTGATGCGGCGTGCCGTGGCTGAGTGAAATTCACACTGCAGCCTCGGTGTTTCACTACCTAGTCACTCACTACCCAGGTCACTTTACAAATGAGAGACTATCCTCGCCTTTTGATTTCTCACCTGGTCAAACAAAATGTTTTAACTTTTTGTGTCTAGTTTGTTGTCCTTCCCCCGCACCTCCAATTAGCACGGTTGGCTACGTATGGTGCGAAAGAAGGTCAACAGATACTGGACGTCTGAAAAAAAACTTAATAGCTCACCGGATTCCGCCAGTATAAATAATACTCTGATTCTGACAACGTCCAACGTGCTGTTGTCGTGCGTCTGTCGCGCTCTCTGGCGCCGCCTCGTGGACTAAGCGAGACAAAGTAATAGTCTTGGCTCTTTCGGTAAAGTCACAGAAGGGAAATAATAAAATAATAAAAATAAAACAATAAAATTCTCACGTTTCGATTGTAACACAATCAATCATCATCAGGTGTGAAAACCACCAGAAAAAAATATTGCTGTGGTTTTCACACCTGATGATTGCTTGTGTTGCAATCGAAACGTCTTGATAATTTTATTGGTTTATTTTTTATTATTTTATTATTTCCTTTCTACCTGACTTTACCGAAAGAACCAAGCCAATGAATCCCTGCAGTCACGAAAGCTTTAAATCGAGAGACAAAGTAAGTTTATGGTTTCACAAGAGAAACATTTTTAAAACGTGACGGTACGAACCAGCAGATGTCTTGGACGTTGTTTACGGAGCCATCCTTTGTGTTGGTTTTACATTCTTGGAAACAACTTAACTCGTGTGCTTACATATTTTTTCTCCAGATCCTCCATTTTTTTGTCAATATTTACAAACATGTCTGTGGCTGCTAGACATTTCCACATGATAAGCCACTTCTTTGAGCTTTCAATGGTGTCCAGTTGGCTTCTAAAACAGAACTGATAGCTCAGTGGGCTTTGGCACGTAAAATCGAAATGTTTATTTTGTTATAATTTAACTATATTTAGTGATTTGCTTACCTTTCCAATGCTATAGCACTCCTAACGGTTTTTGTACATTTTGTTGGAACTTTTTGACCTGCCCCAACTGGAAATCTGTGAAAAAGAGGTTCATAGCTCATCGGATTTTTCCAGGATAAAAAAAGATTCTGATTAATGGATTGGCACAGGCCGGGCAACAAGGTACTTACTTAACCTTGCCACTGCAGTTGTTGCTAATGCTGTTCTAGTTTGTCGTTCACAAGAATAATAGGAATATACATTTCTGCAGGAGCGAGGGATAGACTCGTATTCAACTGCACTTTAATGCAGCAGCTGCTGCACATTATTACATCAGCCATAGTCAACCCACTGCTGGATGAAGGCCTCCCCAAGCCGCCACCATTCGCAAATCGTACAATTTAATAATCCACCTAGTACCTGCACACAATCTGATTGTGTCGCTCCATCTCCGCGGGTGGACGTACTGTCAGGCACCTAACCATTATTGCTTGGCTGCAAATCTGTTTTTTTTGGCTATCGACCATCATCCCACATAGAGACGTGTTCTGCTCAATCCCAATTACCTATCTTCATATTTAGAATTATTGTATTCACCTGCAAACGCTCTCCAGTCGCTGTGTTCAGTGTGTAACTGGCTGCTCTGACTTATGGCTCAGAAACATTGTCGTTGATTCAAATAATGGGGAAGAGACTGAAAAGTTTAGTTTATTGATTCCGTCTGTACTGGACCATTGTCACCGGACCTTTGTCCAGTGGTAAAAAAAACTTTATAAATATTACAAATGTTTCACTTAAAAAAACCAAAGGTTATCACCGGTCAAACTTATTCTATATCACATTAAAAAAAATTCACTAAAAATGTTGGTGTTGTTTGGAAAATCTTCCTCGTTCCAGTCATTGGCTGTACGATACATAGAGCGGTATTCCCCTGTATCACAAGTCACGTGTTTTTTGTATTACTTTTTTTGTTTTACCATGGTCCATCCCACCAACATGAGAGACGGTTGTTGACTAAACCTACTCATATTCTTGGTTCTTTCGGTAAAGTCACGTGGAAGGGAATTAATAAAATTATAAAAATTAAACAATGACATTCTCACGACGTTTCGATTGCAACACAAGCAATCATCATCAGGTGTGAAAATCAATCAAAACGTGAGAATTTAATAGTTTTATTTTTATTATTTTATTATTTCCCTTCTACGTGACTTTACCGAAAGAACCAAGAATATCAATCCCTGCAGTCACGAAAGGTTTTAAATCGAAATTTAAACTTATTCAGTTCAGTCCAAGCTCTCCCTTCGATGTGTTTCAGTATGGCTTTCTTTCGCTTGGTAGACAGTACTAACCACTGGAGTTTATTAAGCCTCCTGCTAACACCATCCATCGCTAGTCGCTGACACTTTATCTATTTCTTTCTCAGACTCGGGCTCTATTAATTCAGCTGGTGAGGCCCCATTGAGCTAAGTAGCGCTAAGTAGCGCTGTTACACAGAATACCGCAGCCCAAGACCATCAGCAGTGGTGGCATTTACAGGGCATTACAGGGTGGGAATTTGCAAACTAACAAGAGCAAAATAAGTAATATTTTTTTCATGAAAACACGCTTTAATGAAATGTACCCTGCTGGTAATGGAAGAACTGCACGACTCCAGGAAGTGGCCCCGAAGCTTGCCATCACGTAAGGGACCGTGGTGATTTACAGCCAACGTCAGTTGAGCGTGGATAATTAGACCCAAGCCGAAACATAACATAGAAAAAAGATTGTTTACAAATATTTTTTTTATTTTTTTTATTGAATATAGTATTGTCATCAGTATGACATAACTATACCAAGTTTGCAGTCGATACCACATCGGGAACTGGGTTAAAATTGAGTTACAAGATTTGAGGATGCAACGACAACAACAGACAGAGTGAGTTAATAAAAAGCGTGTATCAACAACAACATTTATTGACTGGCGAGGGACCCAGGCAGTGCAGAAAGTCTGGGGGGGGGGGGGTTGGCGGCGGGCCGCCAGTGTTCTGAAATGTGCAAACAAAGCGTGGGGAGTTTCATGTTATTGTGCCTGCACTGTATTGCAGCTGCACTGTTGTGCACCACATTGGGCCCTAGCACAGCTACACCGCAGTGCCACTTCACCACTGCTGCACCTCATTGCAGTTGCACTTTATTTCCGCTTCAGTACAGCAAAATTTGAATTTTTTTGCTTTTATTTGAACAAAACGCAAGCCCAATACAGCAGTACGCCGCGCAGCTCCACATAACCGGGTATCACTGGTGCAGCTGAATTTTATTTCAGCCTCGCCTGGGGAAAAAAATATCAACAGCAGGCAAGGTCGATAAAACTAGTTTATACTCCCGTGGAGCCGTGTGGCGGTGTCGCTCGGCAGCAGCAACAAGGGTTGTGAGAATGAATCGACGGGAGTGAAGCTTGTGCAGGGTGGATTGATGGGAGAGGGTCGAGAGCCATTCCAGTTCCGGTGGACGTTTGGCAAACTGCAAATAATTAATTAACCCCCCCCTCTTCTCTGTCATTTTGTGATGTTATTGTTCGGGTCGTTCTCGTGCCAACGAGGTGGTACACCGCTCGCTTCTACAGCTCTGAATAAAAATCACTTTATCTCTTGACATGAAACTGAGATCACAAACAGAATTGAGAGAAGAAAAAAAATGTTCGACCAAATGTTAAGGAGGAATTTCACATTTTTACACATTTCACATTACAAACATGAATGTTATTCTACACAAAATGCATTCTGTGTATGTAAATATATTCGACATTTCTTAACCGAGCAAAGTTCTCACAATGCTAATGCTCATGTTGTGTCTGGTGTTGGTGTAGAACTGAACCATGAATATGGATCAGGACAGCATCAACACCGAGCTGCAGTTCCAAGAGGAGAATGTGATCGCCACTTTGGTAGAAATGGAACAAGATCAGCCATTGGGTAAGCCGCACCTCACCCTGTCCGCAGTAAACAACAACTCTACGCGTTGGACAATAGCACTGTGCGTGTGTCTTTGAAATAAAAACTATATAATAGGCCATGTTTCAGGCAATGGCTCTTTATATAGCCCATAATGTCACCCATTATAGATGTTTCCTTTTAAGGCTGCAAACACACAAAGTGTTCTTAGTGACACGGAACACGTTGAATTGTTTCATTGTGGTTTTCGTGCCGCTGCCACCGCAGCAGCATCACCAGAATAATTTTCTTAAAATTAGACACCGTCATGCCGTTTCAATCATCATTAACACAATCCTGCGGAGGGAGCTGGTAGGAACGTTGGGTTGCTCGGTCAATGGCCAGGGTCAACGGCGGCGTGGTGTATTCCGCAAATATGCCCGACTGTGAGGGCGGGCACAAGCCGGCGTGAGTAGGTTCAACGTTGAGTTTATAAGGGCACCACGGGGTGACCAGCCCCTCCCCACCCAGCCCCACCCCTCCCACCCCCCACCCAGCCCCACCCTCCCCACCCAGCCCTTCCCCACCCTCCCCACCCAGCCCCTCCCCACCCTCCCCTCTCCACCCAGCCCCACCCCTCACATTTTTGGATGCACGACGGACGGACACAATAATCCCCTGAGGGCTGGTGTAACCAGGAGGTTCCTACCAGTATTAACCCCCTTGCCTCTCCCACCTCAAGATTTCCTCCCATTTTCTAACGGGTTAGCGTTTCCCCCTTGGCGTGAGTGAATGCACGCGCTGACACGTTATCTATTCCTTTCGATCCTCAAATCTTCACATCGGCACTGGCTACGTACTGTGCGAAGGAAGTTCAGCATACATGCAACAAACAATGCAAACAAAAACCCTGACTCGGCCTATCATCCCTTTTGCGACAAAATAATTACCACTTTGTGGGAGGTCAAACGTTGGGTCATTGTATGGAGAGTTTGGCCTCCATCAGGGTAATGTGGAATTTCCACCGATGGCTCCGGTCTTTCAGGTGAAGTCGGTCACTTGAACGCGTATATGAGAATCGAAACATTTGAAGTTCAAGAAACGGGTCAGTGGAAGGAGGTACAGAAATAATGTTTCCGCAGAGAAGTGAGCATTGCCACAGAGACGTGAGCATTAATCGGCCAGTACATCTACCTTGTTGACTGCTTTCAGCCTTTATTTGAACCTTTGTAGACTTATTCAATGTTACATTGCTGCTCTGTTGAAACAAGTTATTTGGTGATGCCATGCTGGAATTTGTGCACGAATAACAACTCTTTTTACCCACTCCATCTCATTTGGCCAACTCTATGTGCCCCAAGCATGGGCTGTAATATATTTATTTATAATGCCACACACGTACACAGTGTTATTGATGAACCTGTCCAGTTTATTTCTCTTTTAAATGGACTTTGTCCGTGTCACCACATTTCCATTTCTACAGGCGATATAGATGGATCCCATTTGAAGGACATTGACATCAAAAGAGATGGAAATACTTGCTCTGATATTATCAAAGTTTACATCTTCAAGACGGAAAATGGGCAATACAACTCCGGTACGAACAGCAGACCAATCGAATAACCTCGTCTTTGCATGCAACCTCCCTTCCGTGCCCTAGTCCCGCATTCATTGCTCTAAAAAATAAATCTACCACTAATTGAAATTGGAAAAAAATAGTGCTCGTTGTGCCTATAAATGCTCTGCACACATAATCGAATATGTAATCCAAGTCTTTTGTTTGCTATGAAGAAGGGGCATTGCCCGAACACGTCGCCTATTATATGTTCTAACTTTTAGGCCATGTGGTGTTATTGTCGAACGCGTGGAGTTTTCAGTAAGATGTGTACATGTTACCATTTCACTTTGCTTGATTGACTGAAGTTAAGTGTGTTGGCTGAGCTGTGATAGGTCTGATTAGACAGTCATTAGAGAAGACAGAAAATAATACAATTATCTAACGATTATTGCATTATATTTATCCTTTTTCGGCACTTGATATCAGCTTGACTTCCTCTGTATATATATTTCTGTAACGTGAGCACACTTTGCCCGGTACACAGTGATGGAATTCAAAATCCATTAAAACTCTTTGACGTTTAATGTTAAATTAAATTGTATCATTGCCTTTGTATCAAAGAATGTGCATGCATATAATATAAACACTGAGTGGACCATTGTCTCTCTGTGCATAGTGAGGCCTGAAAGAGTTACCTGGCACATCTTTGGTATGGCGTTTGAAAAAAAGCAGCAGGCTACAATGTACGTGTAATGTTTTAAGCCGTTCCATGGCATCTGGGGTAACTGAGTGGAGTTAACTTGTTTCACCAAAATACAGCACGTTGTATTGGAGTCATCAGTGATGTGTGACTTATGATTTTCAGTTCACCACATTCGCAGTTTGGTGGAGGGGAGTCCCCGATCGTTCCACTTGTGGATAAAATATCACCACACCTTCATCCTCCGTGTCGTGTTATTGTTGGGCCGCGGTTGAGAGCGGTCCCCACTGCCGTTGGGGCAGCAGAGAGAGACAGCGGCCGTTCCTCCGTCGGGCCTTAGGCGATGCTCTCGACTGGGACGCCGCTGTTTTTCCTCACGTCCCACGCGCCATCGGGTGACACGAGGGGCCTTTTCGGCCGACAGAGGGGTCGAGGCGCGTGTCCGCAACGGACGTCTCGATTTCATACGGGCAGAGGGTGGTGGCGGGGATTTTACGTCCAATTTTGTGAAAGTGTAACGACTCTGTGGATCGCGTGGCGGATTGTGCGCATGACGCAGGGGCAGCGTCTGGTGTGGCCATCGACCCTTCACATGTGCATATCAAGCAGGAAGATGTGGCAGTGCTGGATTCCACGAGCATCACCACAGTTCCACAGGAAGAGCTCGTGTACATGGCAATGGATGGTCCGCAGGATCAGGTGCAGGAGATCAGTAAGTTACACGCCCGTGCGATGTCACACTTAATGGACCGCCCGGTTAAGAGCGCATCACACGCCTGCAAGCCGGCGATTTGGAGGCAAGGGTTGGTGGATCGTTTGGAAAAAATGAGTGCGTTAATTTGTCTGAACGCGATTAATAATGTATTATTTTGGGGGAACTCGTCCACGTAATGATCTGACGAAACTCGTGTCGTTAGATAGGCGGCAGCGCAGCTGTAGCAATGATGCCTTACAGCAAGAAGAACCTGGGTCCAATTGCCGACTCGGGGTGCTTTTCTGCGTGGAGGTTGTGTGTTCTCCCCCTGTTCTGCAGAGAGTGTTGAGAGGTTTTAAGAGAGTGAGTGATTGAGTGAGATTAAGTGAGTTTATATTTGTGGAGTTTGTATGTTCTCTCCCTGTTCTCTATGGATTTCCTCCAGGGTCTTCAGTTTCCTCTTATAGCAAAAAAAAAATCACACATACAATATGACTGGTACTGGCCAAACATCCCAATGCTGAAAAAATGCCTGAAAATGTATCAATTGGGGTCACACGCAGCAGCAACAACATTGCCCACGACTGCGAACGCTTGGTAGGACCCTCCTGAAAAAATGCTGTTGAGTCTCAGTAAGTCTTTGCTGTGTAAACAAGCAAATAATAAAAGACCCTCGGCAAATAAAATAGTCACATGTACAAAGGTTTAACTTGTCAATTATTGTTTCATCTCATCGGTAAATTGAAGAAGAGTTCTCACAGCCGTATTTAGCGCTGGTTCTATGACGCTGTGTTAAACTTCTTTCTCACTATGCGTAGCTAACCGTGCTTAGTTAGGACGTTGACTGCGAAACCCTGTGTGTTATTGTAAGAATGTGTTCATGATTGTGTGTATGCGTGCTTAATGTGGGGAGCGGTAGTGTCACAATCAGTGTGCTGAGCTACGACCCCGCTCACGGCCAACAGCAATGACTATTATCTGATCCCATTCCTGGGCCTTGACTAGGTCGACTCTGCCTCAAATGAGTACCTGGTGCAGTGTGTAAACATCGCCACTAAGGAGACAAAGGCGGCCGGGCATGGTGCTGGCCACCCGCCCCCTAATGTGCCGTGCCGGCCTTCATAGATGCTCACGAACAGCACTTACCCCAACAGTCTGGTAAAGGCTGTTTTTTCCGATCTTTGAAATGTCTCAACCAGGCTGTGCGGATATGACGGACGACGTGTACATGGAGGTGATTGTTGGTGATGATGAGGCGGTCACGCTGGAGGCGGAGCCCCGAGTGGAGGAAATGGCCCTCAACGAGGAGATCCTGCCCGTGTCCTGGACGTCCGCGTATGGTATGGCGTTAGGACGTCAGAGCATACCGCTGCGATAAAAGGCCTCTTCACACTTATCTTTAAATACAACATTTTTCATTTGCATCACCATAGCTGGGCATATTCGTGTGTGTGTGGAAGTGTTGTGTATGATGGCCCAATGTCTTGACATGAACAGACAACCTGGGAAAGTTTGGCACATTGTTTGGCCAGCTTGGAAGAGTCGGTCAAAACACCCTCTCAGTGCAGGGGGGTTGGCAACCTGCGGCTCCCGAATCACGTGCGGCTCTTTAAGAACTGCTCCGTGACGTTATTATTTAAGGACCCACCGTCTCGTGTTCACATTACATGGCGGCTCTTGAAATATTTAGTTTGTTACTGAATTCTAAAATAATGGCTCTTCTTGTTATTTTGGTTGCCGACCTCTGCTCTAGTGGAGGCCTCTTCCACGGGCAGTGGCATGAGCGTGCCATTCCTGGGCTGTGCCTTAACCTTATGCGAATTATATCAACAAGATGCAGGTGATTCTAGATTTTAAGTTTTCGTGACTGCAAGGATCCATACTCTTTGGTTCTTTCGGTAAAGTCACGTAGATGAAAAATAAAAATAATAAAATGAAAATAACTAAATTAAATCACGACGTTTCGGAGGCAACACAAGCTTCCGTCATCAGGTGTTGCCTCCGAAACGTCGTGATTTAATTGAGTTATTTTAATTTTATTATTTGTATTTTTCATCTACGTGACGTTACCGAAAGAACCAAAGAGTAAAGATGCAGGTGACAGAGTTTGCACTTTTGCAGGTGTAAAAAAAAACCGATAGCATTGTCCTGAGTGCTTAACTATTTTAACATTCATGAATATTTTTTTTTTGTTAACACATCAATGGGCTGTTTCGGACCCTGCGGTAAATCGTGATCCCCCTTGATGTCGTCGAAGCGTCTCGATTGGTGAATGAACTGGCTGATTTGCGTGAACTTGTCAAGGGGAAGAGATGTTAGATTATTGCCGTAAAATGTACAAACGTGTGAATTGCTTCTTCAGCAGAAGGCGGCGTGGATGCAGTGGACAGCAACGGCGTGCTGAGCCTGTCGAGCAAGGCCGATGAAGTGATCTTGACTCCCACAAACAAAACCGACCATCGCAGGCAAAGCCGAAAGAAGAACGTGGCCACTCGGATGCAGCACACTATGAGTGAGTGTCTGTGCTGTGACGCAGTCAGATCGTGTCTACCACAGTTCAGCACATCATTAGTGAGTGTGAAGTTAATATTCCTAAACGACTACTTTTTTTGAAACCTAATAATTGTGCAATACAGCAAAATGTGGACTGCCTGGTATACAGGAGGTCGTGGGTTCGATCCGGAGCCTGATGTCTGTATATGTGGAGTTTGCATGTCTCTCTCCCCTTAGTTGTGTGGATTTCAACCCGGGTCCTCTGGTTTTTCTCTCCAAATCTAGACTCAACGTGCATTTAGAGTATTTGGCTACGATGAATTTCCGCACGATAAGCCACTATGTTGAGCTATCATTTGTGGCCAGGTCGCTTCTGAAAAAGAGCGATATAGCTCAGTGGGCCTTACTTGGTCAAATAAATCATAATTGGCCGATGACACCTCAATATAATGCGGACCTCAGAGATTGGACAATTTTTGGTAGCGCTGGGCTCCTCACCGCGTGGCTGCTGCTGCTTTCCATCTCGTCTGCGGTTCCTCCTCCTGGCGCCTCTGAGCCGTCCTTTTCCCTCTCCTCTCTCTGTGAGAGCGAGCGAATGCTGCGTGGCGGTGGCGGCCACTTTGCAAGTTGAATTCTCGCCTGTGGTCGCGAGCTCTCCATAGCGCGCCGCGTGTGTGACGTAGCGGCCTGGGCGTTGTTTATAATCGAGAGCGCATGGAAGAGGGGGACGGCGCTAAACGAGAGGCGAGGAGAGGCCCAGCGGGCCACGCTCGAGGTGGTATGATGATGGTGGTGGTGGCCACCGTGCGCCAGCCACGTAGCTCGCTTGGGAGTGGATACTTTCCCGGCCAATTGGCAGGAAGAGATTGATGGGTGTTGAGAAACACATCCTAGCTGTTATCATGGGGACTCTTTTCCAATTTTCTTCAAATTGCCAAACTCGGGCAGAGCTCCCAGTCCGATGTATCACGGGTACCAGTTATATAAGAGGGACCGTGTCAGACTATTCCCAATTAGCTCAGAACGGATGCTTTCATTTATTTATTGTTTCATCCATAACTACCAACTTTAATGTGCTCAAGCGAATGCGTTAATACGTCCGACGATACGTAATGAAGTGACTACGCGTGTTAACGGGCCCACGTACAACAATGCTCAGAAATGTGTTCTGTTTGTGTCTCTTAACAGGTATTATCGTAGGCCCGAATGGGGAAAAGATCCGAGTGCACCCTTGCTTTGTGTGCGGGAAGAAGTTCAAGACAAAGGGATTCCTGAAGAAACACATGCTAAACCATCCCGAGGATCACCTGGGGCGGAAGAAGTACCAGTGCACCGACTGCGACTACACCACCAACAAGAAGGCCAACCTGCACACCCACCTCGAGGGCCACCGCCTGGGCCACCCCAAGGACCGGCCGTATGAGTGCGACGAGTGTGGCAAGCAGTTCTCGCAGCCCGTCGCGCTCACCAACCACAAGCTCACGCACAAGACCAAGGGCGCCAAGATGAACAAGTGTCGCTTCTGCGACTACGAGACGGCCGAGCCGTCGCTCCTGAGCCACCACCTGCAGGCCGTGCACAGCAAGAGCTTCCCGCACTGCTGCCCCGAGTGCGGGAAGCGCTTCCGCCACCCGTCGGAGCTCAAGAAGCACGTGCGCATCCACACGGGCGAGAAGCCCTACGCTTGCGCCCACTGCGAGTACCGCAGCACGTCCAGCTCCAACCTCAAGGCGCACATGCGGTGTCGCCACGCCAGCGCGCTGCCCTACAGGTGCGACGACTGCAGCGCGGCGTTCCTCACGGGCTCCGAGCTGCAGAAGCACGCCGCGGTGCACCTGGGCGCGGACCGCGTTTTCCAGTGCCAGCACTGCAGCCACCTGAGCGCCACGGCGGGTGAGCTGGAGCGCCACGTCGTGTCGGTGCACACGGAGGACTTCCCGCACAAGTGCGACGTGTGCGGCAAGGGCTTCTACCGGCCCTCCGACCTCAAGCGCCACATGGTGGCGCACACGGGGAAGAAGCAGCACCACTGCCGCCACTGCGACTACCGCAGCGCGGACCCGTTCAGCATCGCCCGGCACATCCTGTCTGTGCACACCAAAGACATGGCCTACAAGTGCAAGCGCTGCAAGAACTCGTTCCGTCAGCACAAGGAGCTGAAGAAGCACATGCGTCAGCACCAGGCGAAGAAGGTGTACCAGTGCGAGTACTGCGACTACAACACGACGGACGCGTCGGGTTTCAAGCGGCACATCATCTCCATCCACACCAAGGAGTACCCGCACCGTTGCGATTTTTGCAACAAGGGCTTTCGCCGGCCCTCCGAGAAGAACGCTCACATAATAAAACAACACAAAGGGCAAGTGTAGGCCTGCAGGGAGATGGGAGGTGGTGTGTGGGCCCCTAAGATGCTCGGCCCTGAACGCTTTGCTCTACCGAACCACATGTTGTTTATTCTATCGTCATCATCATCTATATTGAAATCTTCTCCGCTGCACGCGCACACTGTGTGCGCGTGCGTGCATTATTCACAAAAAACACACATTTTCTTGTGTATATTTGTATGTTTTACAAAGTATTGTGTTTGTGGATTATATTTGTAAATGTAAAGCTGTAACATAATAATAATTAATAGTTATCATTTAAGGGTAAAGGTGTTATTCTCCCATTTTGTTTTTGGGAAAGGTAGTATTTGGGGGTAAAAAAAAACAACACCTGGCTGAACGTATCTCGTTCTTTACGTTCAACTTGTGATTTTTACTTCTATTACAGTGAGCGTCCCACCTACCTGTAAATGCTTGTCAGTTGTGAATGAAATTCAAAAAAAAATAAAACTGCTTTTGTACAATTTAGCATTTGGTTTGCAGGCCGTGACAGCATGACGCACGCGTTTATTCACTGGGGCGAATGGGGTCGCGCGCGGTTGGTTTCACGGACGTAGCCGCCCGTCCTGTGGGCCTGCCTTGTGTTATTTATACAAATCGTCACCTATTTTCCATACGTTTGTCCACTGCATTTAACGATGAAATGAAAATATTCTCGCCACAAAATAATGTTTCGTGTTTTCGGAACTGAACCACCTTGTGACCAATGACGTGTTTTTTATACGGATTTTATGCTTTTTAATAAGTTTGGTGTTATTGACTAATGTGTTGAGTGTTTTTGTTTGTTTCACAGGAGCGTATTTCCTGTTCAATGTACAGATGTGTACATGTTGCACCAGTGACCAGGCGAGTGCTGATGATTGTGTCCAATATGTGTCTATTAGTGCTGGATGACATTATTTGGTTATTATTGCTACCAAGCTTTACCCAGGAAAGCCGAAGGCTACTTTTTCAGGAGGGTCCTGCCAAGAATTTGCATTGGTCTCTTTGACCTCTGGGACACCCAAACAAAAATCTCCCATATTAACTCAACAGACTTTTGGGGCAAGTGTTGTTAGCGAACACCTATGAAGGCTGACACGGCACACGAAGTGGTGAGTAGCCAGCACCATGCCCGGCCGCCTTTGTCTTCCTAGTTCTGATGTATACACACCGCACCATGTATGTATTTAAGGCTGAGTCGATCTGGGGGAAATCCAGGACCTGTTATTTGCTGAGAGCGATAATCTAACTGGAGGTCACGTGGTTCGCAGCACAATGCGCTAACCACTGCGCTACAGGGCCCCAGGACAAAAGGCAAAATCTCCCCGTATCGCCATAAGACTGTTGGGGCAAGTGCTGTTATAGCGAGCACCTATGAAGGCCAGCACGGCACACGAGGGGGTGGGTGGTCAGCACCACGCCCGGCCGTCGTCGTCTTTCTCGTGGCGATGTTTACACATGGCACCTGGTCCTCCTTTAAGGCTGAGTCGACCTCGGGGAGGCCCATGACCGGTTCATATATTTGTCAACGATTTTGGCCGTGAGCGGGAATCGAACTCTGGTCGCCGTGTTCGTAACATCGCGCACTAACCACTCCACCACCGCTCCTCACCACCGCGTGTCCGACACAACACCACGCACTCGCAGCAGAGGGCGCCAGCGATACGCCAGTTGAGATTCACAATTGTCGGCGTGCCCATGTTTTCATCATCTGAATATTGAGACTGCCGGAGGACTCCGATGAGCTGTGAGGCTCTTATTCACAGATGCCCAGAAGGGGCGGGTCAGAAAGTTACCACAACAAACAGTACAAAAACACGGTGGGAGTGCAAAGTTTAGGAAAGGTAAGGAAATCACAAAAATACTTTGTAAAATTTTCCAGGTTAAGGCCCACTGAACTATTGGCTTATTTTTCAGAAGCGGCCTGGCCACAAAAGCTCAAAGAAGTGGCTCATCACGTGGACATTTTATAGCGGCCATAAGCAAGCTGCCGATCGATCAACACTTGGCGTACCACACTTGTTACCGCTGCTGCTCGGTGAACAGAGGCGGCTCTGGTGGCGTTTAAGAAAGCTGTCTCCAATGTCTCAACTTCTCCCTTCGGGAGGTTAAATCGAACCGGTGACATCATAATCGCAGGCCCTGTGATCTGCGAATCATTGAATCGCCTTGGCAGCTCCCGCAAGCGGGAATGGGTGATGGATACATCATACAGTACTCTGTGAGAACATCTCCGATATGTGCACACACAAATCACATTGCAACATTTTATAACGGAGAAAAGGCAATGGAGCTTCACCACCGTTGTGAAACTTGACATTTAGATTCGATTCAATCTCCCGGAGCGGCAGTTTCTTCAATTCCCCACTGCCTGTGTCCAGCCAAGCGGCCGTATGGATGAATGGGTTGCTTTCCCACCTGATGACGGACGCTTGTGTTGCACCAGAAACGTCGTAATTCATTTTATTTTATACCTTACGTGACTTTACCGAAAGAACCTATAGTATGGATTCCTGCAGTCACGAAAGCTTCAAGTCAAGATTGAAACGCAGAAAGATGCAGGGAGACAGACACAGATGCACATGGATACACAGAGACGGACACAGACATTCACAAAGAGATACAGGGACAAGAGAGATACGGAAACGCAAAGACAGAGGCACAGACACAGACGGCCACATGCATAGAGACCCAAAGAGACTAGCACAGATCAATACAATAAGATAGAGAGAGAGATCATGAGACAGATACAGAGAGGCACCGTCGCCACTGAGCGTGTGGGCTTGGTGGTGTTGGCACTGGGCCCGCTGCTGCTGCTGGAGCCGCGCTCCCTTCGTGGAGTGAACGCGAGAGGGCGGCCACCTGCCTCTCGTGGCACCCCAAGCGCAAAGTGGCCCAACAGAGACTCCTCCTCGGTTCTAGATTTGAAGCTTTCGTGACTGCAAGGATTCATACTCTTAGGTTTTTTCGGTAAAGTCACGTCGGTAAAAAATAATAGAAAAAAATAATAATAAATGAAAATAAATCAATTAAATCGATAGATTTTTGTCATTATTTTATTTCTAAATAATAGAAATAAAATAATAAATGAAAATAAACCAATTAAATTATAAAAATAAAATGATAATAAATGAAAATAAATCAATTAAATCGATTGATTTATTTTCATGTATTATTATTTTATTTATATCTTTTTTACCTACGTGACTTTACCGAAAAACCCTAAGAGTATACTCCTCCTCGGCGCTGCATCTGTATCATCTCGTAGGTCTTCTCCTTTACAGTTTGGAGTAGTAATTATTGTTATAATGAAAGTTACGGAAACTCCTTCACCACCCCAAATCTTCAGCACTGGCGTTACGTTACGCGGTCTGGCTGCCAGGTTTGCAAAAGCCCCTGCTGCACCATCGACTGAGTTATGTATTCAGAAATGTAAAAAACATGTAACGGAGTTTTCGTGACTGCAAGGATCCATACTCTTTGGTTCTTTCGGTAAAGTCTCGTAGGTGAAAAATAAAAGTAAAAATTAAAGTAAACAAAATAATAAATAAACTCACAAGTTTATTTTTTATAAAAATAATAAATACAAAAAAAGCTACCAAGTTTATTTTTTATTTTTCACCTACGTGACTTTACCGAAATAACCAAAGAGTATGTAACAGAGTGCTGCGTTAAGGAAAGCAATGTGATGATAAAATAAGGACGTGGTTCTAACAAACAGCTGTGTACCCCCCCCCCCCCCACCGCGGGAAAGGGAGTAGAGTCGAGGACGCAATTGATGGGAAGAGAGAAAGGGGAGAGGGAAGAGAAGGAATGGGGATTGAGAGGGAAATGATGGGAAAGAAACGGCAGCGCAGGGTCAGGAGAGAAGGAGGAGGAAGAGGCCGCATCAGGCTCTCAATGCTTGCGGCACAGAGGAGTGGCGTCTGTTCTCACAGTGGGCAGGGAGAGGTTCAGAGTTGGGGGGTGGCCACACACGAGTCACGTGGTCTACGGGAGGGCTTGAGCTGGTTTAGAGAGAGAATATCGGGGCGCTAATGATGCGGCAAAAGGAGCACGCAGGAGCGTTGCGAGCGTGGGGCAAGCGGGGTTACCTTGCCCCCCCCCCCCGTGGCCACAGTTACGAGCTGGGCCCTCCTTAGAGGCCGTCCATAAATGACGTCACGCACCTGGGGGGGGGTCAAACATTTGTGACGATGTGTGACGAGGGGGGGGGAGTTTGAGAAATGTGACGTCACATCAAAATGCGCAACTTTAAATACATATAGACAACACGTTCTACTTAAATTTTGATTTGTATTATTTTTGTATTTTATTATTTCCCTTCTACGTGACTTTACCGAAAGAACCAAGAATATAACGTTCTACTTAATTAAATAGACTTTTTAATCAATGTTTTCTCCTACAACATCAGAGTGCAGCGCCACATTAAGTACGCACTACAATGACAATAGCTTAAAACGATTTGAAGCATGTTTTATTTACGTGGGGGGGGGGGGCAGAGCTTTGTGACGTCATACTTGAGGGGGGGGTCTGACTTTTTGTGACGCCGTATGACGAAGGGGGGGGGGGTCAAAAATCGTCCAAAATCGCGTGACGTCATTTATGGACGGCCCCTTATCAACCACCATGAGATTTGCTTTCAACAGTGCAAAAGAACAACAACTTATTTAAAACGCGCTTTCAATTCACTTGTTATGAAAAAAAAATCATCTACGTTCCACGCTTTAATGTAATTGGAGCAGCAACGTCATATTGCAAAGAGGTACTCGTACGGATCTGTCGTGGTTGCATTTTGCGAAGACGGAGCGCCCCTACGGCGTTAAATGTTCGAGACCGTGAGCGCAAACGACGATGTGAGTATGTGCAAGAGGAGCTTTCATATCCAATAGCCTGGGTGCGACCGTGCGAGACAAATTAAATATCGGTGGCCCCCACCTGAACGATTGCTGCACCCCCCTTGAGCTGATCGTGTCGTCACTCCGCCATTGGGAGCACGTGGTGTTGGGGAACGTGCTCCGGTTAGTGGGGACGTCGTTTCGACTGCGTGCAAGTGGCGAGGTGAGTGTTGGGCGCCGTCAGGAACGTTCCCTGCAAGGCGCGTGGCCGAGACTCGCCACGGAGTGGCAGCCAAAGTGGGGAACGCGCCCGCGGAAATGGTCACTGCGGAGTTCGCCTTGCGGGTGACATCAGCTCGTTCTTAAACGAAACTAGACACTTTTTTTTTTATCTTACCAGCTAAGGCGCACTGAGCTCGTTTCTCAGAAGCGACCTGGCTAGCACAGATGATAGCTCATCGAAGTGGCTTAATATCACGTGGAAATGTTTAGCAGCCAAATACTTAAATCGCGTGTTGATTCTAAATGTGGAGGGGGGGGAATCGGAAAACCCGGAGATAAATCCACGCGACCACAGCGAGAGAGACACCGCAAACACCAAACATCTAGGCATCGTCAGAGTCGGGGTCGAACCCACAACCTCCTCCGTACCCGGCGAGGTAGTTAACATCTCGGCACCGTGGCGCCAGGAGCTCGGTGAACTCTGTTGTATCTCAGGCGACGGCGTTGGAGAGGCAGTCATCCAGCAGTGGATAGCTCATGGCTGATGATGGTAAAGCAATGTGTGGCATAAGAAAGCCACATGGACATTCATGAATAAGTAAAAACGCTCAAAACGTACGTTCCTAAAGGGACTCAAATTGTACCTTCGTTGAGCACGAGTGGTTACGTACAGCGTGTTGTCGTCGCTGTTTTGTGTTCAGTGTGTAGTGTTCACTGTGTTGTGTTCAGTGTAGAAGACGACCGAAACTGAATTTCTGGTTTCGACCTAAACCGAAACCAGACCGAAAGTTAAAAATTGACTGTCGGCCGAAACCGAAAGTATGCCGAAAGTGGCCATTTGCCAACTTACGGCGCCGAAACCGAAACCGAATTTCGGTCGGCCTTTAGTTCAGTGTGTTGTGTTCAGTGTGTTGTGTTCCCTGTGTTTGGTTCACGAGACACTGTCATATCCACGTGAAACTCTCAGCAGCAAGCAGGGTACCTTCACCCCGTGTCCGAGAACGGCCTGTGGAAGATGGCATCACAGAACTGCGTCTGAGACCTCTGCAGTTTCCGCTTGTCCGCACACTCGGTAGCACACATCACGTGCCCTGCTATAGAGCAGTATGTTACGAAGTAGTCGTTAAGTGCTATGAGGAAGGGTCATTTCCCGAAACGTCTCTGATTATATATCTACTTGTGAATTGTGCGACAGAGTAGGCATGCCGCATGACATGGACAGTCCAGGAATGTGTGCGGGTGGCAAAATTAATTGATTTGTTCCGAGACCTTGCGCTGCGAACGAATGCTGTGTTGAACGTCAGTACAAGTTATTGTGCACAGATGTCACGAGAGACATCTGCTTCCCTCTGTAGATACGCTGGTAGCCTTTCACAGAACTTGGGGTTGTTTCTACATGGCCATAAAAATGAAAATTGGGAGGGCTCAGAGTCTTGGCGAATTACCTTACAGCAAATTATTATTTGTGTGCAGTCATTAGTGACTAAGCTGAGACCATCAACTGATCGTTACACCCGGGAACCCGGTTGAGTCCACTGATCGATTCACCTGGGAACCTGGTCGGATTGACTGATGGTTACACCTGTGAACCCGGTCGATTTGACAGGTGGCAGTTTCCGGCATTCAAACCCCAGGGTCTCGGCTATGCTGGCTCAATGCTTAGTCCAGGCCCTTAATCCCGCCTGTGCCAATGAGCTATTAGGCTCTATTTCACTTGCGTCCTCCGACGGTGCAGATGTTATGCATAGACTCACACTGCCCATAGACTCAACACTGCCCATAGATTCACACTACCCATAGACTCACACTGCCCATAGACTAACACCGCCCATAGACTCAACACTGCCCATAGACTCAACACTGCCCATAGACTCACACTGCCCATAGACTCACACTGCCCATAGACTCACACTGCCCATAGACTCACACTGCCCATAGACTCAACACTGCCCATAGACTCACACTGCCCATAGACTCACACTGCCCATAGACTCACACTGCCCATAGACTCACACTGCCCATAGACTCAACACTGCCCATAGTCTCACACTGCCTGTAGACCAACACTGTCCATAGACTCACACTGTCCATAGACTCAACACTGCCCATAGACTCACACTGCCCATAGACTCAACACTGCCCATAGACTCAACACTGCCCACAGACTAACACTGCCCACAGACTCACACTGCCCATCGACTAACACTGCCCATAGACTCACGAGGCCCATAGACTAACACTGCCCATAGACTAAACACTGCCCACAAACTCACCCTGGTCCCGGTTCTTGTGTGTGCATACCGTAGTCAGTTCGTCCAGTTTGTAAAATTGCCCTACAATTTACCCAGGAAAGTCTCACCGAGTCCCCAGACTATTTTCAAGAGGACCCTGCCACACATTGCGATACGTTGCCAATTCATCATGAGCTCGGCCACAAAGGTAGTTAACATCTCGCTACAGTCGCCTGGTATACAGGATATCTTGGGTTCGATCCCGACCCTGACGCCTGTATATTTGGAGTTGCCATGTCTCTCTGCCCGTGGTCGCGTGGATTTTTCTCCGGGTACTCCGGGCTTTCCCTCAACATTTAGAATCAACATCAGGCGTTTAGAGAATTTGGCCTGCTATAAATGTCCACATAATCTCTCACATAGCCATAATATAGGTTTTTGGGTCAGCTTTTTTTAAGCTGATTGTAATTATCAGCGAAACATCGTGCTACTCAAATTTTAAAATGCTATTGATTATCTCTTCAACACACCGGTGGGCTAAAGAAGTGAATTATTTTGTCCATTGAAAAACGTGACACATTTTTTACTGTTTGGCCGTGTCGGGTGGTGGAGGGTTACGACACATTTATAAATAACGCGATCTGATCCGAAAACCTTTATTATGAATAATATTGGTCGCGAAAGCCTCTCACGTGTTGAATTTATTAACATCGCCACCTTGGCGCACTCGCAGTGGAAGATGCTCGGCAATCTTACATTGACATGCTAATTTTTACCTGGCAGCCCTGTGATTGGTGGAAAACCCACCACCGCCGCAGTCGCTGCCCACCACTCACATTAACATTGGCTGCTGACATTTGGGCTACGCCCATTTAAAACTTTTATAAACAGTTTGCCTTTAGAAACTAACCCCCCATATCCCGATGACGAACGCTTGTGTTGCGATCGAAACGTCGTAGTTTTTTGTTATTTTCTTTGAACCTATCTACGTGACTTTACCGAAAGACCCAAAGAATATGTCCACATGATGATAAGCCACTTCGTTGAGCTATCATTTGTGATTGGCAGGTCGCTTGTGAAAAAGAACTACATAGCTCAGTGGGGCCTTACCTGGTAAAATAAAAAAAAGTTTCGTTGAGTTTATCTCCGTCTCGGCTACCGGACCGAGTTTCTGATGCTGATGCTGGTGGTGGCAATGGTGGTGGGGGTGGTGGTGGTTTTTGTGTGCGTGTGGTGCCATCTCCTGTTGCCTTGGAGCGACGCAGACTTTCGTAATTAACTCCGCTTTGTGGTCCCTCGGGGAGACAGATGGGAAGTAATAATCCCGTTCGGGGTGCAAACACGGAACACAGGCGGGATGGGGCACGGAGCGCGTAAGGAGCAAGAGAGGGCATCAGCTGTTCAGTCCGAACAAGTTTGAGCACCGAGAACCCGAGATAAGTTTTTCTGGTGTTGTGAAAAGTACTTTAGGATCAGAACGGTGGAGGGAGAGGGGAGGCAGGGGTGGGAGGACGGGGTGGGTAATGCCGCAGTGGAGTAATAATGTGACCAATATTTATTTTCTATTTTACAAGGTAAGGTCCACTGAGCTGTATAGTTTTTGTTTCAGAAGCGTCCTGGCTATTACAAATGATAGCTCAACGTGTTGGAATTTACAGCAGCCAAATACTCCGAACGCTTTGACGTTGAATTCTAAATCACGCGACCACCACGGGGAGAGAGACACGCAAACTGCAAATATACAGCAGCAGGCGTCAGGGTCCAGATCAAACCCACAGCCTCCCGCATACCCGGCGAGGTAGTTAACAGCTCGCCATCGTGGCGCCCCTAATGGATGGCACCAACATCGGACTTAAAATATCGAATATTGGAATCGGTCCTATATTCGGACGCGGAAGTTTAAACAATGCTACATGTGTGTTTGTACATATATATATAACTCGATTGTCTCTATCTATCCACACATAAACCCAGACTGCGTCTATCCACACAGAGAGTATATCTGTATCTACACTGGCACCTAGCCAGAGTGGAAAAGTATCGGCCAAAAATGTTCCTCTCCGAGGGGGCTGTCTTCTTGAGTGCCCCGTCTATATGTGCAGAGGCAAGGTTCGCCAGCGGGTGCCGTGAGCGAGCAGTTCCAAGAGCTGCTCCTTTAACCTGTCCTCCAGGTATGGCGCAGGTACAGCATCGGCAGGGGCAAAGATGGAAGCTCTCTCAAAGAGCGTTAAAACACATGCAACGTTTAAAAACAGGGTTAAGGTGGCGTTGTGTGTACGCACGCCATTCGGTCTAAATAAAGTAATAATATATACACGCACACACGGGAGAGAGTTTGTACTTGAGAATGAAGGGAAAATGTACCAGCACGCATCTCCCAAAGTGGCACGAAGCGTTCAGTACAAGGAGGAAGAGGAGGGCCCGCTGAGTGGACGCGGCCTATTGATACAACTGCCATGTGAATTGCGGGGCTTTTAATCTCAACTCCACTGCACAAGCGAGGCTGAACATTCTTTCGCCGCTAATCACCAAGGTTAAAAGTCCAATTAGGCCTAAAGTGCCAACTTTAGTGTCTCTACAGAAGCACGGACAAAAAGTGCTAAGAGCATCGCTGCATGGGTTGTTTGCCACCAACTGCCAGAAAATTGATTGTCGGCGCTGGCTCGAGAGGTTTGCTCAGGAGGAGTGTGGGCCTCCCAAGTATACCACGTCTCAACAAACGATCACTTAGCAACTTCGGGGGCTCAAGCTCCCCTGATCCGTGGGATCGCTGTTTGCACAGTCGCTAAGGCTACGGCGGGTGGCATTCCTCGTCCACGCGCTCAAATATTCCGGCAACCCGGGGTGTGACTCGCGCTGCGTTTATGCGGGCCCCGCTTGAAGAAGAGCTGGATATGAATGAGTAACGTCCCATCGTTCATCACTGAGAGACTACGGATCGCCAGCGAGACGCGCAGGGCTGTCCTACCCATCCCGTAGCCCGGCTCGTATCGGGACGCGCCTGTACTTTCCACAAAGATCCGCCTGTGTAGCCTTAACAGACTATTGGGGCAAGTGCTGTTAGCGAGGGGCACCTATGAAGACGGGCACGGCACACGAGGGAGTGGGTGGCCAGCAACCAAGCCCGGCCGCCTTTGCCTCCCAAGTGTCGATGTTTACGCACCGCATCAGGTACTCATTTGAGGGTTGAGTCGACGTAGGGGAGGTCCAGGACCGGTTGAAATATTCGCCACTGATACTCAAATATTCGTACTCTCCTTAACCACCACGTGGATTAGGAGACAACGCTTCTGCCACTGGAAGCGCAGCAACCCGAGTTGGATTCACGGTCCACATCTGACTCGCTGTTGCACGCCCGCCCAGCGCGCTTCGGCAACCCGCACTGGCCGGTTGGGCTGAAGCAGTCGAACAATCACCGAGGCCGTGAACATGGAGCCAGCAAACGTTTGCCCAACGTTTGCGTGTGATTTACCTCCTTCCCCCGCACCTCCGATTAGCACGGTTGACTACGTGCGGCGTGAAAGAAGTTCAACACACGTACACACACACGTACACACACACACGAACATTGGAACCGTTGGACCAACGTTAGCCCAATGTTATCCCAACGGTTCCATATTCACCGGGGATAGGCTTTCATCCAGCAGTAGGTTAACACAGGGCCTGACATTATACGTGTTTATTGCGATACGTAGGGTTTCATGACCAATAATTATGAATCATAATTCGTTTCTTTTGGGTTAGGTTGTGTATGAATCTGTGTCGTAAACTCTCCTTCCACCCGACACAGCCAACGAATACAAGTGTCACGTGAGTAAAATGTGGACAATTGTATCCCATATGATAATTGGTTTTTTACCCTTCTATCTGGCAACAAAACTGACCAATTATCATATTTTTTACTGGCAAATGAGGTTCCAATGGTGAATTGTATCCCACTTTTCTTCAATTGACACATGCAGGGACCCGTGGCGGGTTCGTCCAGGACCCTTACCGTGACCCCGGGCGAACCTCGCCAGAGGCGGCCCCTCTACAGCGCGATGGAATGGGGGGGGGGGCTCCGTTTAAACTAAACTATTTTTTATTGTACCAGGTAAGGTCAACTGAGCTACGTAGCTATTTTTCAGAAGCCACATGCCTATCCCAAATGATGGCTTATTAACCACAATACCTGCGGTCAGAATGCAAACAAAAAACAACTCTGATAATGTATGCACTGTCTTTGAAATTGATTGGTCCACACCAGAGACAGCTTTTCTTAGAGCCCAGTCTCACATGGTGTTGGACCAGATGACGCCAAAAGGCGCACAACTCAAAGACAACGCACGAGGGCTCGCGGGGTAAGCATTAACATCATGAGGCCTCCTTTGCCAGTAGCAAAATATAATAATAGTTTTTTTTACCCTGATGAAGTTAACGTCTCGCCACCGTGGCGCCCCATCTCTTCACACGCACCCTGATTGACCCTGAGACGATACTCTCTGTGTCACCTCCCTGGCTGCGTCGAAGCACTGTGGTGCGGCTGTCCCGACACCCCCCCCCCCGTCCTCCCCCTCCCCTCCCACCTCGAGTGGCACTCATTTACCAATGAGGCTTCTTAGGAGCCAGCGGTGGCAATTCCACATTCCCGTGGCAGTAGCTAGTTTATCCATTGGACGAACCACTGTTGATTTGGCGCAAAGGTGGCGCAAGTTTTGTGGACGCTGGCGGAAGGAAGGGAGGGAGGGGCGCGTTCAGATCGCCCGCACCTCCGATAAGCACGGTTTGCCACGTACGGTGCGAAAGAAGTTCAACGTACGGGACATACATAACGGGGTCTGAACGCGTGCCCTTCCTCTCAGCCAGGAGCCGTGCTCTCGTACCAAAGACAAAGGACAAATCCCCCGTATAGCCTTAACGGACTGCAGGGGCAAGTGCTGCGAGCGAGCACCACCACCACCGCCACCACCACCACCACAACCGCGCTCACTCAGCCGGCCTCGTGCAGCAACAGCAACAACAACAGCGATGCCCTTTGTTTACCTTTTATTTACCCAGGGGAGGCTTCACGAGGTCTCAAGAATCTCTGTCTCTCGGGAGGGGCGCCTGATCTGGTCAAGGATATTTGGCCATGCGCTCCCCGTTCACGAGTGCTGCGTTATTCATAATCTGAATCTTTATTTGGAACTGGAGAAATCCGATGAGATATAAAGCTATTTTTTTCACAGATGTTCAGTAGGGGCGGATCAGAACGTCACAACAACAACAACAAAAATATACGAAAAAAAACTCAACCATAATTGTTTCTTACCCAGGCAAAACCCACTGAGCTACGAGTTTATTTTCTCGAATCGATCTGGCCACCAATGACAACTCAACAAAGTAGCTTTTCACGTGGACCATTCACAGCGGCGAAATAACTCTCCCCCGTTACTGTTGTGCGGTCGAGCCCTCGCTGTCGATTCACTGCTGGATGAAGCACGCCCCTCCCGCTCCTGTCGTCACGAGCGACGGAAAGTTGCCCGACCCTACCGGTCCAGCGGTGTGCGAGAGTGCACACGCTCGCCGCGCCACATGCTTGGGAAGGTAGCGTACGCAGGCACGCGACGTGGAAGCGATGCTCTTGCGTTGTCCCGTGGTGTTCCAATCCCCTTTCTTATAATCAAGAGCTTAAGCAGCAGTTGGACACCGTCGTTAATTGCTATGCATATTACAACGGCTAATTGCCACAAATGGCTGTGGCAATTTTAATAAAATGATCATTCGTCGACATTCCTGTTCGTGGTGTCATTGTTCGTGAATTGCCGAGATTCGGCGGCAGCAATTGTTGAGCGCGCTGATTGCACGTTGCGAGCGATCTGAGCATCGCGAGGCGTCGAAGGCTAACTCGACACCAACACTTCGTGTGTCAACATCGGGCCCGCGTTGGAACGCCGCGAAACTGGATCTATCTTTAAGACCGCGCACGATTTTATTGCATGCCCTAATGAAATACAGGCAGTTAATGTGGGTAATTTATGTAATCATCGCAGCGTTATTGTCCCCGCGGTTTAAATAGATTCCCTGCTATCTCACGAGTCAAGCTCGAGTTCCAACTACACACAGAATCAAATCCTGACAAAATATATAATTCATTGCCCAAGTAATTGATTTAGCCGTGGTGGTGGTGGTGGTGGCTACCACTGCACGTGGCCTGTAATGCAGCTCTGTGGAGGCACTGGCGAGGGTTCGTGGTACAGCAAATTGCGGACTAATATCAACTGTCCCTTCCGTATGGGATGGAGCAGCGTTCTTCAATAATTTTCAGAGGGGCCACTTTCGCCGATAAGATCATCAGTGTGATGGCCGCCACACATTTGAAATAATTTGCGGTTTGACAGCAGCACCATGATGATGATGGGGGGTGTTTTCACTCAGTTGCCCGCGGGTCTTGCAACGATGAACACTGGGATAGAGTGTTGTCCCCTCGCACGCGTGGTTGTCTAGGGTGCACCGATTTCCTCCCGCATGCGTAAACACTCATTAGTAACACCTTCACATATAGAGGACTGCAGAGCTTGGGAGGGGGGGTGTCAATTGGCGCCAGCTCATCGCGTGGCTGCTGCTGCTACCTTCCTGCTCGTCCGTGGTTCCTCCACCTGGCGCCTCTGAGTCGTCCTTTCTCTACGAGAGTGAGCGGACAGTAGGCGATGATACAATATGTGAAAATGAGCTTTTTAGCTCATCGGAGTCCTCCAGTATAAATGATAATTATGATTCTGAGTCGCAATGACTATTATTTATCGAGACGAGTCTCAAGGCGCATTTTCACGACTAATTTGCATGCCGAGGGACAGGGGGAGGTGGGATGGGGGTTGTGGGATTTGAGTACCCAGAGGGGACCCACGCGTACAAGAGGGACAATACACTGACAGATCCTCACAGATAGGTTCACGAACCCACCACTCCACTGAGTGGCGCTAATAGACAGCGGCAGGTGTGACGCCGTGGCCCAAGATGCGGCGACTTGGTCCACCATCTCCCAAACAGGGTAGATAAGGTGAGAGAATCGGTACCCGTTTGTGAGAAGTCGATATTGGTCAAGGTGTCGCGAAGACTTCCTCTGCGCTCACGGTGTCCTGCGGGAGTCGTCAGCGCATTCCGTTCACCCCCCTCCTCCTCCCCCCTCCTCCTCCCCCCCCCCTTTCCCCCCCTCCTGCCCCTCCTCCTCCCTCCCCCCTCCTCCTCCGTTCCCCCTCCTGCCCCCTCCTCCCCCCCCTCCTCCCCTCTCCTCCTCCCCCTCTCCTCCTCCCCCCTCCTCCTCCCCTCCTCCTCCTCTCCCCTCCTCTCCCCTCCTCCCCCCCTCCTCCTCCCCCCCTCCTCCCCCCTCCTCCTCCCCCCTTTTCCTCCCCTCCTCCTCATCCCCCCTACTCCCCCCTCCCCCCTCCTCCTCCCCTCCTCCTCCCTCCCCCCCTCCTCCTCCCCTCCTCCTCCTCCCTCCTCCTCCCCTTCTCCTCCCCCCTCCTCCTCCCTCCCTCCTCCCCCCTCTCCCCCTTCCTCCTCCCCCCTCCTCCTCCGTCCCCCCTCCCCCCTCCTCCTCCGTTCCCCCTCCCCCTCTTCCTCCTCCCCCCTCCTCCTCTCCCCTGGTCTCCATCGCGCACCCAGCAGTCCCCCCCCACTCTGTCGCCTCCTCCGCCCCCCCCCCCTTAGACCTCACGCGGCTATCATCACGCGCCGAACGAGCGAGCGAGCGGTCGTACAGATTAAAGTTTTATTTTTTTATTTTTTTTAATCCCAACGAGTAGCAAACCCCTTGGTTCTGCAACGGAGATGAAGAGGCCTCTGTTATTTTCCTGTCCTTCTCAGAATCCTACTCGGATCACTGACATTAATCGACGATTTTAAGAATATTCTGGCCAAAGAAATTGCATTAATAGGAGCACACATCGAAAAGTTGGAGCGATGTTAAATGAACCATGGCCAGCCTCCTGTATTCGTTACTCTCCCCACCTCTTTCGCTGTCGCCATCCATTAAACTTCTTCAACGCAACGTTTACTCGTTACAAATCGCGTGTAACCGGTCCTTGGCCGCGCAGGACCGGTTCGGATGTCGCACTCGGGTTGCTGGGCTCCCGAGGGCAGCGCCCGCACGGCAGGAAACGTCGTCGACATTGACGCTTACGGCGCTCGTGCTCGAAATGTCACCACGACTCGGAACGCGGCGGCCCTTGTTTGTCCGATAGGCGCCGAGCGATCTGCGGCCAAACATCGCGGATCGACGAACAACCCCCGCGCGGGAGGAACAGCGCCCGCAGCGCTCGCTCGCCCGCTGCGATGAGCGCCCGAGGTGTCGGCTCCGCGGTGACGTTGACGTCTCATCAGCTTCTTTGCAGCTGCTCGTTGTCATTCTTAGACTCCTGGCGGGCTGGGGGAGGGGGTGGTGAGCAAATGAAACAAAAAGTGGCACCGTCAGAAGAGGCCGACAGCGCTCCGTTGCCGGACTGCTGCGGGAAATGTCCTCCCTGGTGTCTCGTTCGGGTTGGAGACGTCAAGACATTTATGCTCATCCACACACGCAACTGACATGACACCACATGCGCCTACCATCCGCAATAGGTAGGACAAGCTCTGTTCCAGTGAACATGGAACGTCCGGGCAACGTTGGTCCAACATTGGCTCATCGGTTCCAACCACATGCCACTGGAAATGGTTCAGTTTTGTCAGCATTCACGCGCGGCGGTCGTGGCAATGCGCAGCCATGTCGAATTAAATGATCAAACCACGAGGCAATGCGCAATATCCACTGCTGGATGGATGGCCATTGCGGCTGCTTGACCACTTCACCACACTGGTCGGGGCGGGTGGAACCTCGGACGGGTTCAGATATCGCTCGCCACGTGATGTTCGCCGCGATCGGGAATCGAATTCGGGCGAACTGGGTTGTGATGAGCAAACCAGCGCTAACCGCTGCAGCACCGCTCCTGCCGTACAACAGCAAACATTTGTTTTCACAAAAACCTAACACGACATTACGCACGCCTTCGCCTTGTATACAGGCCGTTACACACACACACACATACACACGTGTGCATGTGTGTGTGTGTCCTGGGCCTCCCCTAGGTCGACTGAGCCTCAAATGAGTACCTGGTGTGATGTGTCAACATTACCACTAGGGAGACAAAGGCGGCCGGGCGTGGTGTTGGCCACCCACCCCCTCATGTGCCGTGCCGGCCTTCATAGGTGCTCGCTAACAGCGCTTGCCCTAACAGTATGTTAAGGCTATATGGATGATCTTTGTCATTGTTGTGTGTGTGTAACGGTGTGTGTGTGTGTGCAGGGAGTGTAATATACACGCACACACGTTGGCGCGCGCGTCATCATCATATTCGTGATGTAACAATGTACTATTGTATTATTTATTATTTGGCCCCAGTATTCGTGTCGACAAATACGGCACGAGGCGGAGGCGGAGGCGGCGGGGCTCACGGACCCGCCTCGCGCGCCTCCTCGCTGAGAGAATGCGCCGCGGGCCCCTATCGTGCACACGACGCCTTCGCTTCGGTCTTGTGTTAAAAACCTCACAATTCTCACACCACCACCCACCCCCCTCCCCTCTGTCTCTTCTCTCGAGCTACCCCAGCGCGTTTCCGTGGCTGTCTCACGCTGTGCAGCTGCGGTGCCTTCCTGCCCGCCTGTATTTTCGTTTTAAATTGAAAAGATTAGCACAATTATTCTGTCCAAAATTCAATAGCGAGTAATGTCAGCTTGAGCTGATTGTACTGTAATTGGCCACAGTACCAGGCAGGTGCATTCTCTAATATTTTCAGCAATTGCTTTTCATCTTTCCTATTGATTTAATGGGAAACAGGCATTTGGCTTGAACGTGTGAAATCTCGGCACGTTAATTTCTGTGCAAATTACCACAATAGCGGGTATCTGTATTTAATGCATTGTAACTGGAGCAATCATGGATAATTGAGTGTCTTTCAAATGGAAAGCAGCAGATTGCATTTTGACTTGCAGAGGGCCCATTTATCAACTAATTGGGCTTTAAACTACAAATTTCGGGAACAAAAATCATGTCATAATTTTGCTTAAGTGTATTTGGAAATCATAGTCCTTTGAGCAAAGATAATTGAAATCAAACCCCTTTCAGCCAAAGTGACATTGCTACATTTTCTCAATTGAAAATAGCAGCTAAAATTGAGCGTAAATGATTGCCGAATGCGAGGCACTTACCGCCTTTAAATGGGGAAATTATCCGCACAATGAAAAGCCGGAGAGAGAGAGAGAAATCAAATTCAGCAGCCCGAAAGAACATGTCGCGGGCTCGCTCGCTCGCTCGTGTGCCAAGAGTAAAGATTTGCATTTAAGCCAGCGAGCGAGCGAGACGCGCGTCTTCTAGCGCTCGCCGCGATATTTACCGTAGTTATTTTTTGTGGGTTGTTTGGGGGGTGGGAGGGAGGGATACTTTTTTTAATATAATTCCAGGACAACCCTTGTGTGCGGTTAAAACAAAATAATTCTAATAATACATTTTATTTAAAACAAAAACATTTAAAGTGTCATTTCTTTTGAATGCTTGGAGAAATGCAGAAGATTTCGCAAGTTGTCCGGATCACAATTTTGCACAGCTCGATCTGTGACCAATTCGGCGGACCGGTTAGGCATGGCGTGGCCGGACCGGTCCGACCCGGTCTTCTCTCTCCCGGGTGATTCTACATTTCCACGTTGTAATGTGGAGAATTCAAATGTCGCAGGCAACTTTGGAGGGGGCAGGGTGGGGGGAGCAGGGACGACTAATCTTATAATTCACTTTCTCTCTTTGTCTACTCGAGTCATCGTAGAGAAACATCTTCCCCCTCTCTCTCTCATTTCTCACACGTGCAATTCAAGGTGTGGTGGGGATACTCTCTGAATGCGCGGCGAGATACAAATCGATACCATAGTCCAAATAGCAGGGGCAAAATTGCCGCCTGGAAAACTACTAAATGTATTGTGCGACGCTATCACGTACAATTTATCATAGTTACCGAAATTTCAATTTTTTTTAAAGCTTGCTTTTGGGTGGGGGGGGGGGGGTTGGGGGGCGGAGAGGGGGGGGAAATAGGGCAAAGTAATGGACTGTTAAGAATAGACCCTTTTATAGGGGCGATGCTTCAGGTTAAAGCCTTTTCGAATGCAGTTTAACAGCTGCTTTGATGCAACCCAGCCAAGCGTGGAAGCTTCAAAATTGTTCATCCTTGTGGAACATGTCACTTCCAAACCAAGGAGCAGCTGAGGCTTTGCACATGGTACAGTTAAATACACACGGAGGCTCTATAGCAACTGCAAATGTTAGCTAATGGCCTGTCTACACAAACTCGTTTGGCCATCATTGGGAAGACCTCGAGCACACACGGTGATGGATGCCACCAACACTGGGGAACGAGGACGAGGAGGAGGGGGTAGAGGAGGCAGCGGCCGTGTTGTCCGTGTCGATGGAAATTACAATTTTGTTTGAGTTGAAATTTTTGCGGAAAAAAAAAAGAGGAGGCATTGACCTCCTCCACCCAGAGTAGTAAGTGTGTGTCTGTGTGTGTAGCGGTTAGCGCGCTGCGCTATGAACCCGGCGACACGGGTTCGATTCCCGCTCACGGCCAACACCAGTGACGATTATCTGAACCGGTCCCGGGCCTCCCCTAGGTCGACTCGGCCTCGAATGAGTACCTGGTGCGGTGTGTAAACATTGCCACTGGGGAGACAAAGGCGGTCGGGCGTGGTGCTGGCCACCCACCCCCTCGTGTACCGTTCTGGCCTTCATAGGTGCTCGCTAACAGCACTTTCCCCTACAGGCTGTTAAGGCTATATGGGGAATCTTTATCTTTATCTTTAACACGTTGTAGAGTAGTGGGTGTCTGTGTGTGTATCACGCTGTAGTGTAGTGGGTGTCTGTGTGTGTAACACGCTGTAGAGTAGTGAGTGTGTCTGTGTGTGTAACACGCTGTAGAGTAGTGGGTGTCTGTGTGTGTAACACGCTGTAGTGTAGTGGGTGTCTGTGTGTGTAACACGCTGTAGTGTAGTGAGTGTGTCTGTGTGTGTAACACGCTGTAGAGTAGTAGGTGTCTGTGTGTGTATCACGCTGTAGTGTAGTGGGTGTCTGTGTGTGTAACACGCTGTAGAGTAGCGAGTGTGTCTATGTGTGTAACACGCTGTAGTGTAGCGAGTGTGTCTGTGTGTGTAACACGCTGTAGTGTAGTGAGTGTGTCTGTGTGTGTAACACGCTGTAGTGTAGTGAGTGTGTGTGTAACACGCTGTAGTGTATTGAGTGTGTCTGTGTGTGTAACACGCTGTAGTGTAGTGAGTGTGTCTGTGTGTGTAACACGCTGTAGTGTAGTGAGTGTGTGTGTAACACGCTGTAGTGTATTGAGTGTGTCTGTGTGTGTAACACGCTGTAGAGTAGCGAGTGTGTCTGTGTGTGTAACACGCTGTAGTGTAGTGGGTGTCTGTGTGTATAACACGCTGTAGTGTAGTGGGTGTCTGTGTGTATAACACGCTGTAGTGTAGTGGGTGTCTGTGTGTGTAACACGCTGTAGAGTAGTGAGTGTGTCTGTGTGTGTAACACGCTGTAGAGTAGTGAGTGTGTCTGTGTGTGTAACACGCTGTAGAGTAGTGAGTGTGTCTGTGTGTGTAACACGCTGTAGAGTAGCGAGTGTGTCTTTGTGTGTAACACGCTGTAGAGTAGTGAGTGTGTCTGTGTGTGTAACACGCTGTAGAGTAGTGAGTGTGTCTGTGTGTGTAACACGCTGTAGAGTAGCGAGTGTGTCTGTGTGTGTAACACGCTGTAGTGTAGTGAGTGTGTCTGTGTGTGTAACACGCTGTAGTGTAGTGAGTGTGTCTGTGTGTGTAACACGCTGTAGAGTAGCGAGTGTGTCTGTGTGTGTAACACGCTGTAGAGTAGTGAGTGTGTCTGTGTGTGTAACACGCTGTAGAGTAGTGAGTGTGTCTGTGTGTGTAACACGCTGTAGTGTAGTGAGTGTGTGTGTGTGTAACACGCTGTAGTGTAGCGAGTGTGTCTGTGTGTAACACGCTGTAGTGTAGTGAGTGTGTCTGTGTGTCTGTGTGTAACACACTGTAGAGTAGTGAGTGTCTGTGTGTGTAACACGTTGTACTGTAGTATGTTTGTGTGTGTGTGTAACACGTTGTAGTGTAGTGGGTGTCTGTGTGTGTAATACGCTGTAGAGTAGTGGGTGTCTGTGTGTGTAACACGCTGTAGTATAGTGAGTGTGTCTGTGTGTGTAACACGCTGTAGTGTATTGAGTGTGTCTGTGTGTGTAACACGCTGTAGAGTAGTGAGTGTCTGTGTGTGTAACACGCTGTAGTATAGTGAGTGTGTCTGTGTGTGTACCACGCTGTAGTGTAGTGAGTGTGTGTATGTAACTCGCTGTAGTGTAGTGCGTGTGTCTGTGTAACACGCTGTAGTGTAGTGGGTGCGTGTCTGTGTGTGTGGCATCTTGGGTTTAACCAGGCTGGATTGTGTGAAGAGCTCAGAAACCCTTGAAAGATCTGGACAAAGTCCCATCGGTGAGCTCCTCCAGCAGGCAAGGCTGCGTTGGCTGGGTCATGTAGCCCGCATGCCCAGACACCGCATGCCTAGACAGCTTTTGTTCGCCGGATCGAGGGGCTAAACGGGCTCGGCACGGGCTAGAGAAGAGATGGAGTGATGTGGTACAGGAGGATGTGGAGCTGAGTGGACTTGCCGATGACTGGTACCAGCGGTGTCAAGATCGGCCTCTGTGGAGGAGGCTCGTGAAGGACGCTACTGGGCAGTTGGATGCAGTCGCCCTCCAATAAACAACGGAGGGCAGAGGAGCGACGCTCACAACAACGAACGGAGCGTCAGGTGGCTCAGTCAGTCGACCCGTGGCACCTCTGGGTCTGTCCCGTGACCTGCCAGCGGGCGTTCGACACTTAACGTGGCCCGAACGTGCACGTAGCCTGGCACAAACGCCGTGATGACGTCATCGCAAGCGAATGGCGGTCGCTGTTGTTGTGGTACGCTGTAGAGTTACGAGTGCGTGTCTGCGTGTGAAGCGGCTAACGCGCTGCGCTACGAACCCGGCGACACGGGTTCGATTCCCGCTCACGGCCAACACCAGTGGTGATTATCTGAATCGGTCCCGGGCCTCCCCTAGGTCGACTCAGACTCAAATGAGTACCTGGTGCGATGTGTAAACATCGCCACTGGGGAGACAAATGCGGCCGGGCGTGGTTTTGGCTACCAATTCCCACGCGTGCCGTTCCGGCCTTCATCGGTGCTCGCTAACAGCACTTGCACCAACAGTCTGTTGAGGCTACACGGGGGATCTTTGTCTTTGTGTAGCGGTTAGCACGCTGCAGAGTAATGAGTGTGTGAGTGTGAGCGGTAGTGTAGCAGTGAACGCGCTGCGCTATGGACCTGGCGACCCGAGTTCGATTCCCGTTCACGGCAAACACCGGTGAGGATTATTTGAACCGGTCCTGGGCCGCCTCCCCTAGGTCGACTCAGCTTCAAACGAGTACCTGGTTCGAATTGTGTAAAATCATCGCCACTGGGGAGACAAAGGGGGCCGGGCGTGGTGTATTGGCCACCAATCCCCTCGCGGGCCGTACCAGTCAAAATAGGTGCTCGCTAACAGCACTTGACCCGCAAGTCTGTTAAGGATTTTAACACGTTGGCTTTCGCGACCAGTATTATTTATAATAAATATTAACAGTATGTGTTTTGTTTGCATTTTGACCACAAGTATTGTGGTTAATACAGACGTGATTACTCGTAAAAAGTTTCAGTTTTGTTGCCAGAAAAAAGGTGAACAACCAACCCTATTATTCATAATAAATGTTTTTGGGTGAGATCGCGTTATTATAAATGCATCGCAACCCTCCACCACCCAACACGGCCAATCAGTAAAAAATGTGTCACGTTAACAAAACGCCAATTTATTACTTCGTCATCCCACCGGTGGGCTGAAGACGTTACTAACTGGCGTTTTGTTAATTGGAGTTTTGTGAACGTGACACATTTCTTACTGATTGGCCGTGTCGGGTGGTGGATGGTTGCGACACATTTATTATCACGCAATCTAACCCAAAAACCTTTATTATGAACATACGGGGATTCTTTGTCTTCGCAACGAAACACGTGAGTGACCGTGTTTGCAATGTTTGCAATGTTGCGAGAAATAATTGAAACCGTGGGCACCAGGGGTATAGTAGGAACAGGCGCTGTGAATAATAACGAGAATTGTTCGAGGGTTTCCACGTCTTCCATTGACTCGATGTGAGCGCATTGCCCGTGCACGTACTCTGCTGACCGCAACCACAGGGGACTGTCCTGTCTGAGAATAGACTCGATCCTGGCATACGAATGTGGAATTTCCATGAATAGCTCAGGGTTGTAACAAAGCATTATATTGGCCACCTCCCGACGCCTCAGTGTTGCGCGGGGTCACGTGGTTTAGATCTATGCGATGAGTTGTGATTATAAAGACAGTTTATGAACATAAATGTGACTTATAAAAAGTGTATCATCCCTCCCTCCTTCCAGTGAGATGACAGAGCAGATGCAAGATAAGAGGGGACAATGCAGTGAGATGGGATGAATGAAGAGTAACTATACGTGTTGAACTTCTTTCGCACCGTACGTAGACAACCGGGCTAATGGGAGGTGCGAACGTGAAGCGAGACGAACGAAAGGGGGTGCAAGGTAGAGCTGAGAGAAATTGCGACAAATAGGAATAGTGTTTACCCTTTCTGGCAATAAAACAGGAGATGTTAAGATGTTTAAACACCAAATAGATACATTTTGCAAGGCATCAAATCTGCATTAACCACACAAACACGTGGCAAAAATATGCAAACAAACATGCTCTGATGATTATAGAAACGCATTGTCTTGATTGCCCAACACCAGAGACGGCCTTCTTTGTGGCCTTGCCTCACAAGTGTCAGACCAAGAGGCGAACCAAGATCGCTTCGAGGTTGTGTGGCTGCGTTACGGGAATTGTATTCGGATTGGAACTCGGGGTGATATTCCACGCACCCCATCTTGCTCATGCCCCTTGAGCTACCTGGGGCCCTGAGCTTTTGCTTGACTTGCTTCCGCTTACGACGCCACCGCAGCCTCAGCGCCTGGCAATCCCCCCCACACCACCCACCCACCTCCTCAACCCCCCCCACACCACCCACCCACCTCCTCCTCCTCCTCAACCCCTCCCACACCACAACACCCACCCACCCACCTCCTCCTCCTCAACTCCCACTGCGCTCCTCTCCCTTCGACTGCCGTCTCCCATCTAACGGTTCCCTAAACGCAGCCCCTCCCCCCTCGCCATCGCGGGGGGGGGAGGGGGGGGTGGTTTTATTCGATCGAGAGCCGTGATGTCATAATTCAATAATTCACGACGGCTCCTCGTTACCAACCGGTGAGAAACCCGCGGCGCCCCCCCCATCCCCCCCCAACCCCCCCCAACCCCCCCCCCCCCCCCCACTGCTCACCCACCGAGCAGGCGACCGACGCGGCGACAGCTCTCCGTGACGTCACATGGAGGCAGGAGGAGTTGGAGTATGAATATTGATATTGGCGATAATAGCAGTGATGGTGGTGGTGGTGTAGCCGCCCTGTAACGCACGGTAGCCGCTCGCCCTCGAAGAGATGAGAGGGGGACGGGGGACAGGAGGACGACTCGACGGCGCCAGGAGGAGGGACCGAGGGCGAGCTTGAAGGCAGCAGCAGCAGCCGCGCAGTGAGCCGGCGCTACCTACAGTTGCCCAAGCTCTACAGTCCTCTACATATTAAGGCGTCATCGGCCAATTAATGAGTGTTTATACGTGGGAGGAAACCGGAGCAACCTGATTAAACCCACGCGTGCGAGGGTGCAACACTCTATCCCAATACAGATGAAACAGGTGGAGCCCACATGTTTGCTGTACCGCCGTCTCCTGGCAGAGGCAAGGTACGGCTCCTGGTCGACACCTCCAGGTAGACGGGTGGTTTCGAGACAGCAGTGCAGTGGTGCACCAACCCTCGCTGCAACCTCCATCGTGATGGAGGACTCCAGGCAGCAGCCGCCGCCACCGCGCGGCTGACATCAGACACCCGCGCCACCAAGGGCACGATGCTCAAAGCTGGAGGAGGAACGCAGATGCGCGGTGGAAAGGGCATCACGGTGGTGAGATGTTAACAACCTCGCTTGGTGTACAGGAGGTCGTGAGTTCGATCCCGACACATGACGATGCCTGTCAATGTGGAGTCTGCGTGTTTCTCTCCCCGTGGTCGCGTCGATTTTTCTCCGGGTCCTGCGGTTTTTCCCTCCACATTTAGAAACACGAATTTCGACGATTTAACTGCTCTACATTTCCACGTGATAAGCCACTTCGTCGAGCTATCATTTGTGGCCAGGCCGTTTCTGAAAAGAGATTTATAGCTCAGTGGCTCTCACCTCGGTTTAGTTTTAAGAGTCGCCTGTTCCGTTTTAGCTGTTTCACAGATCCCCAGGGCAGCCTCAGCACGACAAACGCCGACAGGATTCGCCCACGTGGAACCCCACGCGCGCGCGCGCGGCCCATCCAATCAAAATCAGTTCACGTGACCGCTTCATTTGCCTGGCTGCGTCGGGTGGCGGAGGGTTCTAGCTCTGACTGACGTCACACCGACGCGATCCGAGCCAAACGGAAACCGATCATGGTCCAGAATATCGGCCGTGTAAGACAGCGCATGCAAGTACTGGATTGGCATCTTCAAGACGAGTCATTGGGTGCGTTCTAGACTCATGTGGGTCATGCCAATGCACATGGATGGAAGTGACTGCAAGGCAATGGGTTACATCGGATCAATGATCGCGAATGATTTGGTGGCGCTGCTGCTGCGTTAGCAGTTGTGCACAATTAACACCAAAAAACACAACTCACCACATGAATCAATAATCACATTGTGTGTGTGTACTTAAAACTACAAATGTATATAATAGGCGACGTTTTGGGCAATGGGTCTTCTTCATGGCACACGAAGCAGTGTTATTCAAAGATAGCGGGTTCATGAAGTAAGTGCGCTAACCACATATTCGACATTAATTGGGCTTCAAAGACGTCCCGAAGAGTTTTTTTGTCGCTTTGAGAAAGACGGCGCGAAATTCACGCGTGGTGAATACGGCGCATGGCACCCACATAGTGGTGCTCCCACCCACCAAACCCACCCACCAACAAACTCACCCACCAAACCCACTCACCCTACCCACTAACCCTACCCACCCACTCACAAACCCTATCCACCCACCCACAAACTCTACCCACCAACCTACAAGCCCTACCAACCCACCCGCAAATCTTACCCATCCACCAATAAACTCACCCACCCAATAATCCACCCGCCCACCAACCCGACCCATCCACCCATCAGCCCGACGATAACCCCTTCCCACCCGCACACAAACCCCACCTACCCTCACAGTTTTTCTCTCATCACGATATTCTCCCTCAATTAGATTTATCTTATTCAAAACTACCAACATGATAATGCTATCAGATATATTTGTGATCTAGAGATTAACCGCTCCTAGAAAATCCGTGTTAGCATTCGCCACCTGGGGTGGTACCGATACAACCAATGTTGGGCCAATGACCCACGGGCTGGGTGAACACTCACACAGGATGTTCATTCGCACGTGAGCCCAGACCAGATGCCTCACTCGTCGGTAGCACCTGAGGTGGCATTTCTCTTGCGGTTCCAATATCTCCATGTGGCCAATAACAATGTGAAGTGAGTGGAGTTATAAAACAATTAACTCGTATGAGCCGCACATATTGTTCGACTACAGTTTTCTTAGCATGAGCGGTACCAACATCTTCTCCGACCCAGGGACCATGTGGGGTGATGCTGGGAGAGACGCGGACCTTCTGTGCCCAATCTGCACCACGAGAGCAGCAGAGGGCCGTGGGGCGAAATAAACTCACCTGCAAACTCTGTTTTATCTCACCAGGTGAAGCCCACTGAGCTATGAGATATTTTTCAGAGGCGACCTAGCCACACGTGATGACGGCTCAAATCACAGTGGCCGATATCATCATTATTGCACCTGTAAATGTATAGCAGTAGCAAAATAATCTAAGCCGCGTGTTGATTCTTATTGTGGAGGTGGGGGGGACCAGGGGACCCGGAGAACAATCCACGCGACCACCACGGGCAGAGAGAGAGAGAGAGAACTCGCGGACTCCGGATATACAACAGGCATCGTCAGGGTCCGGGATGAAATGCACGACCTCCTGCGTACCAGGAGGTCGTGAATCACATCTCCTACGCTACCGCCGTGCCTCTGCTCCCTGCCTTCGCTAATCCTCAGTGATCAGGCGTGAGTGAAGTGTGCTCAAATAACCCCTACGATCCGTACGGCGTGGGGAGGCCCTCATCCAGCAGGAGATTGGCAATCGTTTTGCACAAAAATCACCCTGTAGCCTGAACAGACTGTCGGAGTAACTGCTGTTAGCGAGCACCTATGAAGGTCGGAAAGGCACACGAGGGGGTGGGTGGTCAGCACCACGCCCGACCGTCTTTGTCTCCCCCAGTGGCGATGTTGACACATTGCACCAGGTACTCATTTGAGGTTGTCACCTTCTGCCCTCCACCAAATTGTGCAGCTGCCCCACTGCAGAATCGCAGCGACCCCGAGATGTGCTCTGAAGGGTGATTTTACACACCGCACCAGGTACTCATTTGAGGCTTAGTCGACCTAGGGGAGGCCCAGGACCGGTTCAGATAATTGTCACCAGTGTCGTCCGTGAAGGGAAATCGTGCGTAGCGCAGCGCGATAACTGCCGCACGCAGCAACAACAATAACCACTCGCCACGAAGTGGCGTCAATCACGGCGCTTGTGCCAGGCCAAGTGCACTCCGAGGCCACGTGAGGTGTCCAAGGCTGACTGCTGGCAAGGAGGTCACGGGTCAGACCCAGCAGGTGCCATGGGTTGACTGAGATAACTGGCAGATGCACCAGCTACGCCACCTGTACCACACACGCTCACACACACGCTCACTCACACTCGATGTGTGTACGCTATTGTCCAGTGGTTCCCAATCATTCTGGATGTTCAAACACGTGATTCCCTGACCACCACGCACCTCTAACGTGCTGTGTTTAAACATTATTGCGACTCTACACCGTCTACTCTACATAATATTCCCACAATGCAATGTTCCGTACATTTTTCATGAGTTTACATTTAGCGTCAATTAGTTTATTTATGGTAAATAATACTTCATTATTATTAATTTTCTGCGGTGGGTTTGCTTGGTACTCACTAGCCACTCATAGTGTAACTATTCATACGCTATATAAACAAGTTTGTCTTTATTGTGTCACCAGGTCCGCATGGTGTCAACAAGTGCAGTCTCCAACTGTCATCGTCGACGTTGTCTCCCTTCTATACTACACAGGTTTTATTTTACCAAGTAAAGGCCCACTCAGCTATACAGCTCTTTTTCAGAAGCGACCTGGCTATCACAAATGATAGCACAGCGAAGTGGCTTATCACGTAGAAATGTCTATCAGACAAATTCTGGAAACGCATCTTGATTCTAAATGTGGAGGGGAAAAGCCGGAGGACCCGGAGAAAAATCCACGCGACCACGGAGAGAGAGAGAGACACGCAAACTCCAAATATACAGCAGCAGGCGTCGTGGTCGGGGTCAACCCCACGACCTCCTGTACACCAGGCGAGGGAGTTAACATCTCGCCACAGTGGCGCCCTTCTGGCCTCTCTACTTATGTGCCATGTAGAAGGGTCATTGCCCGAAACGTCGCCCGGGTTAAGGACCCAGTGGACATCTGTGAAGAATAACTTGATACTAAATTTGAAGCTTTCGTGACTGCAATGATTCATATTCTTAGGTTTTTTCGGTAAAGTCACGTAGGTAAAAAATTAAAATTAATAAAAGTAAAATAAATTAAAATCACGACGTCGTGATTTTAATTTATTTTTATTTTACTTTTTATTAATTTTAATTTTTTACCTACGTGACTCTACCGAAAAAACCTAAGAATAATAACTTGATAGCTCCTCGGATTCCTCCAGTATAAATATTCCGATTCTGACTCAGTGCGGCTGCGCGTTGTGGCCTGGCCGCTGCCTTGGTCTCTCGCCCCCGGTGAGCTCGTGGTGGGCTCCTATGGACTTTACCCACATCACGGAACCCCTCGCCTCGGTGGACGAGCGGCGGGGAGATGGAGCGGAGAGATGGAGGAGCCGGGGGGAGATGAAGGAGCGAGGCGGTTATCTCCTCCATTAGGGGGGGGGGTGCGTGGTGGGTGGTGGGCAACGTTCCGTAGCGACGGTGCCCCTCCGTAAACCACGCGGACATCCACCGCACTCGCTCGCTCGTTCGCTCACCCGCCTCACCGAGATAACGACCTCGAATTAGCTGTGTTTATTAATGCGCCCCAACGAGCCACCCACTCGTACACCTAATGCTAAGCGGTTGTTAAGGTTCGCGGTCAATTTAACATTTTGGTTGCTGCTGCTGTTGTTGTTTCCCGTGACACGCGAGGAGTTAGAGGCGCCGTCTGAAATCCAGCATCGTTGAGATACGTGAGGGCTTGCTTCATCCAGCAGTGGATTGACATTTGGACTGTACTGTTGGTGTTGTTTTACGAGGTGTATTACCGCGCAAACCAGTGGTGGCTCTGTTCACTTTTGAGTGCTGTAGGTTTTACGCACTGCGCATTTTGCTTACAAATCTCACTCCACGTTCCCTTTATGGGGCAATGTGGATCAATTTAAGGCGCGGAACTTTCCTGGCGACCGATAATTACGATGCATAATTTAATTTCTTTTTTTTGCGACCTCCTCCACCCGATACAGCCCATTACCCAGCAGCAACAAATTGGTACGTTTGTTCACCACGTGACAACTTTATTAATTCTATGTCGAGTGGAGGAGGGTGTACAACACACATTTTACTTACACGGCGATCTGAGCAACGTGTTAATAAACTGCACCGCAGCGTACACAGGCCTTCGCATTCCACACCTAACGTTTGATTATAATTTATAATTAAACAAATCTGCAAATTGTCCACTTATTTTAGTAAATTCAAAGTAACATACGAAAATACACAAAAGGCGAGAATTTCATATATATTACACGCAGGCTTTCACGACCAATACTATTGAGATTATCTGGCTGCTATAAATTTCCACGTGGAAAGCCACTTCGTTGAGCTATCATTTGTGACAACCGGGACCCTTCTAAAAAAAAGCTAATAGCTCAGTGGGCATTACCTGCTGAAAATTTTTTTTTATTGATTTGTTTACCTTTCCTATACTTTGCACTCCTGCCGTGTTTTGTACTGTTTGTTGTTGTAACTTTCGGACCCGCCCCTACTGGAAATCTGTAATTAAAAAAAGACCTTCATAGCTCATCGGATTCCTCCAGGAATAAACAGATTCAGATTCTGATATTGTGTTTAGTTTTCTTTTGGTGTTGAGTTTGTTCGCCCCCCCCCCCACCTTTGATTAGCGTGGTTGACTACGTCCGGTGCGAAAGAAGTTCAACATACATACACACAAGACTCACACACTACTATAGACATACACACGGTTTAACCAACAACGCGCACGTCCACTGGAAGTGACCGTCCGTCCCTCCCTCCAGCCAGCCGGCAAAACTTGTTTATACAGAACATGTGATATATAGAGTACGAAACTCTAAATAATGACACGTGTATGATATAACACACAACGCTGTGAGAGTATTCCCCACGACGACGCTGACTCCGTGCTGTGTGTTTATTGACTTCGCGTCCACCTCGGGCCCCGTATCGTAAAGAGAGGGGTCCTTGCCTATAACCATCTGGCAGTTCACCAACATTGGTTCAAGCAATACGCCTGACTGCTGACGAGACACTGCATGTCAGCACCGGTGTTGTGCGTGTGTTGAACCAATGGGTAATGGAGTTATGGCACTCCCAGACTTTGACTTTTCAACAACTTTTATTGTCGCCAGCAGCAAAAGCACTGGAGGCGATTTCAATATCAAATACACAAAGTCACCAGCAAACAAAAGAAAATAAACGCTACAAATCGACGCGCTGTGGCGCTGAAAGCACGGCGCACAATACAATAGAAAAGTCACGTGGTTGTGGTGTCATCGCGCACTCCCAGAAGGCCGAGTGGTTGACGGGATGTTTTATTCAGTTGAACACGTGGTCTTTCGCGACGAATACTATTCATAATAAAGGTGTTTTGGGTTAGATCCCGTCAATATAAATCTGAAGTTAATCCATCAACACCTGGCATATCGCCCGATGAAGCTGGTTGCTGTAACCACCAACGAAACGTCGTGAACTCGAATTGTAGATGTTGTGGGTTCACTCTCCAACACACAAGCGGTGTGCTGAACGTTTTGTTGGCGTGACTAATTGGCTGTGTCGGCTGGTGGTAGATTAACGACACATTTATATTCACGCGATATTTTACATTTGTTTTTTATAGGGAGGTACCGATAAAATAATGATTAACATTTATAAGGCACATTTCATTGGTAGATCCCAATGTGCCCCGTGTATGGAAAGCCCGGAAACAAACAGTACACGCAGGGTTAGCGGCCAGAACTAGGGGCTAAAGGCCAATTTAAAGAGGCGAGTTTTCAATGTCGACTTAAATATACCGAACGATTCTGATTGTCTCATTAGCAAAGGCAGAGAGGGGAGACGTATTATTGTCTGCCTATCTTCCAGGCCACGTCTATGCGTGTGTGTGTATTATTTTCGGTTGTGTGTTTCGCGTGTCAATTGGGATACCTTTTCCCACCCATTGTTGATATTTTTAATCAAAATTAGTGCGGCTTAAAATAACCGATTAACTTTCAGCTGCCGGGGGGACTGCGAAAGGAAATTAACATTTGAATCGAAGGCGGTGGGGGGGGGGGCGGTGTGGGGAGAAGGGGGCAGCGTGGGGGGAGGGGGGGCGATGGGGTGAATGGGGGGGCGGTGTGGGGGGAGGGGGGGCGATGGGGATGATGGGGGGGCGGTGTGGGGGGAGGGGGGGGGATTCCCTGTCAGCTGGCCAGGTTCGAGGCTCCTCCCGGGGGCTTTGAATTGGCGGTGACGCGGCGCGCGAGAACTCTGTGGGGCCCTCACAGCCATTGGCTCTCCAGTTCACTCGGAAGAGAGGAAGACCTCACAGAGCAGCACGGCTTGACGGCGACACAAAGAGTTTGGTGCCGGAAAGATGTGGCCACTACTTGTGCAGATTGGCGCTAGAAGACAGAGAGGAAAGTTGAAACAAATGACGAAATGTGCAGCGGACACTTATGGGTTTCCTGCCCATGGATCGTGACGACGATGATGATGACGATGATGAGGATGATGATGATGATGATGAGTTCGCTCGGCGGGTGGAACGGGTGGATGGGAACTCTCCTGCGCGCGGCTTGTTTGGGAAGTCGAGAGAGGGGGTGGGGGACGACGACGTTCCTACTGCAGCGGGCTTCAAGTGAAAATTAAAAATCTAAACTCTCCTGCGGCAGCTGCGAGAGTGCGATCCCGGCACCAACACCACCAGCAGCAGCCGTCCGCGGTGCTGTGATGCAAACGCAGCTTGATCCGGACAATAATGGCGACGTTAATTAGACCTTTTGTTTCGGACGTAAATTAATATTGCACTTATATTGCATTTAAAAATGAAGTAAGGTAAACTACCCTGATTAAACGACCTTAACCCTAAGATCTAAATGCAACCGCCACAAAACTCTTATACAAGTCTTGATTTGAAGCTTTCGTGACTGCAGCAATCCATACTCTTTGGTTCTTTCGGTAAAGTCACGTAGGTAGAAAAATAATAGATGACGACGTTTCGATCGCAACACAAGCAATCGTCATCAGCAGTTTTTTTCTTGCTGTGGTTGTCCCACCTGATGACGATTGCTTGTGTTGTGATCGAAACGTCGTGATCTATTATTCTTATACCTGTGCTTAAATAAATAAATAATAATTCCGGTAATATTAATACTTTTGCTAAATTGGTATTTAGAAAGAGATTTTAGTGAATTCGTTTGGTCACGAGCTGGGGGCTGTCTGGGTGGTGAGCCTAAATGTGTGGAGTTTGTGTGTTCTCTCTCTGTTCTCTAGAGTGTGAGTGAGTGGCGTTTGTGTGTTCTCTCTCTGTTCTGCAGTGTGAGTGAGTGGAGTTTGTGCGTTCTTGCCCTGTTCTGCCAAGTGTGAGAGTGGAGTTTGTGTGTTCTCTCTCTGTTCTGCAGTGTGAGTGAGTGGAGTTTGTGCGTTCTTGCTCTGTTCTGCCGAGTGTGAGAGTGGAGTTCTGCATGGGTTTCTACCGCACACAATGCCACCGGTATTGGCCAAACATACAATTACTGACAGAGCACCGGCAAATCACTCACTAGGGATCACACAGAGCAGCATTAGCAGCAGCGACATCGCCCCCGCGCTGCTGCGTACACTTGGCAGGACCCTCTTCACGGAGTCCCATGACTCGGTGAGGCTCTCCTGAGTAAACGAGCGTAATAATATAACATTTTTAAACATCTACGTGAACTTCCAACAGAGAAAATCCCGACTTAACATTCGTTGATTGTTATTTAAACCGATACAATTAAAAACTATGTTTCATTCACCAGGCAAGGCCCACTGAGCTATATACCGTAACTGTTTTTGAGAAGCGACCTGGCCACAAATGATAGCTCAACGAAGTGGCTTGTCACTTGGCAATGTTTTGCAGCTGAATACTGGAACACCGCGTCGATTCGATATGTGGAGGGACCCCCGCCCCCCCCCCCCAGTGGACCCAGAGCAAAATCCACGCGACCACGGGGAGAGAGACACGCAGACTCCAAATATACAGCAGCAGGCGTCAGGATCGGGATCGAACCCACGACCTCCTTCATACCAGACGAGGTAGTTAACATCTCATCGCCACCGTTGCGAGATGTTATGAAGCTGTTAAAAAAGTTGTCTCAACTTAATAAGGATTTAGGCGCAGCCCTGCAACATCTAGCACGTGGCAATGCTGGTGGGAGCTCCCGAGAGCCGACTCTTCCACGTTGGCCCAGCGTCTTGGAGGAGGTGGGCGTAAAATTTCGATTTAAAGCTTTCGTGACTGCAGGGATTCATCTTCTTAGTTCTTTCGGTAAAGTCACGTAGAATGGAAAAATAAAATAATAATAATAAAACATAATAAAATAATTCTCACGACGTTTCGGCCACAACGCAAGCAGCCGTCCTCAGGTGGAGGACAGGTCTGTCGAGAAGACAGAGTCTGAGGTGTATCATTCAGCCTGGGGTGTATCATTCAGACTTTGTATTCTCGACAGACCTGTTCTCCACCTGAGGACGGCTGCTTGCGTTGTGGCCGAAACGTCGTGAGAATTATTTTATTATATTTTATTTTATTACTTTTTATTATTTTCATTCTACGTGACTTTACCGAAAGAACCAAGAAGATGAGGTGGGCGTAGTTTATTTGCAGGGGTGGAGTGAGTGCAGCGGTTAGCGCATCATCGTATTACCACGATTATGAGACGCCCCGGAAAGTAAAACGTGCTGAGTGTCAATCACGTTATAGAGATCTGGACAAAAAAAGACAAAGGTTCCCCGTGTAGCCTTAGTAGACTGTTGGGGCAAGTGCACACGAGGGGAAGGGGGTGACAGCACCACGCCCAGCAGCATGACTCCCTTGAGGCTGAGTCGACCTTGAGGAGGTCCAGACCGGTTCAGATGGAGTGGGCCTCGAACGTAAATCGAACTTGGTTCGCCGGAATAGTTGCGCAGTGCAGTGATAACCATTGTGCCACCGCTCCACACGCACAAAGACAAAGATCCCCCGTGTAGACTGTAACAGACTGTTGGGGCAAGTGCTGTTAGCGAGCACCTATAATGGTGGGCACGGCACACGAGAGGGTGGGTTGCCAACATCACGCCCGGCCGCCTTTGTCTCCCTAGTGGCGATGTTTACACATCACACCAGGTACTCATTTGAGGCTGAGTCGACCTAGGGGAGGCCCAGGACCGGTTCAGATAATCGCCGCTGGTGTTGGCCGTGAGCGGGAATCGAACTCGGGTCGCCGGGTTCGTAGCGCAGGTCGCTAACCACTACACCACCGCTCCCCACACAGACAGACACACAGACACACACTCACGCACCTGCGGGATGCCCGCCCCGCCTCCATTCTTCCTTTAATATTTTGAAGGTAAACGGGTGACATCTTCCAACAATGCAGAGAAAGCGACATTCATTTAAATATCCACGAATCGCACGGCGGGCGGGCTCAAATGGCGAGTATTGTTGTTGTTGCCCCATTTGTTGAGTATGTGGTGGTTGTGTTGTTGTTGTGTAGTATAACCTGGCTGTGTTGTCTGTACGTGTCGCTACGTCTGGCAGCGAGCGAGGGCACTGACACCCGAGGGAGAAGGGAGGTGGGGTCACGGCTGGGTCGGTCCGTGCGAGTGACCCCCCACCACGTGCCTGACGGTCGCACCGCTTTAATTCCTCCTCCTGCTCCTTGTCGCTGCTGCCGCTGCTGCCGCTGCTGCAGTGCTGAATTAACGCAGCTGTCGGATTCATTGCCTCGTCGCTGTTTTTGTTCAGCGAGACCAGGGTTGTATTTATCGACCCCGTCTCGGTGTTGTCCAAACTCACACTTTGTTGAAAATCATGCGAGAACCTCAAGAGACTATGCTGGTGAAATAAATTAATAAATAGAGGCAGAGTATTACGTCGGGGGTGCGTTCCTGAAGTGTGCGACGGCGAATATCGAAATGACGCAAATCAAAGCGGTTTACAGGGAGGGCAGTAGTAGGTGGAGGTGAAGGCTGAGAGGCCACGAATACGAGAAAGGACGGACGATGAGGTTAGGGACGTAAGTGTGGAATGAGGCGACGCAAATCAGGTGGTGGCATTGATAAAGTGACGACGACGACGTATTTGCGAAACGACGTAAAATGGAGAGAAGCGTAAATTTGGGAATTACTGTATTTGTGTTTATCAGGCTAAGGGTTGGAACAGGATCAGGCCTAAATATTGACTTAAAGCTTTCGTGACTGCAGGAATTCATATTCTTTGGGTTTTTTGATAAAGTCACGTAGATATGTTCAAAGAAAATAACAAAAAACAACAACAAAAACGACAATTTTTTGTTTCTTTTCTTTGAACCTATCTACGTGACTTTACCGAACGACCCAAAGAATAGGATCAGGTCCACGTGGGGTAAAAGCCCTTCCTTGTCCTGGTTCAAGTTCAAGTTCATTTATTAGGCATAGCCCTGTGAGCCATTCGGCTCTTGAATCGGGTGCAACCGCAACAAACAACAAAACAAAAACATGAACAAGAAAACATCTTAAAGTGACTATGTGCAAACAAAAAATCCAAGAAAAGACAGCAAAATATTGCAGAAAAAGCACCGTACACCAACACTGTGTGCAAAAATCCCAGTGGGATGCAAGTCAAACAACAACAACAACCACAAGACAACTTAGATTAAGGCCATCAGTCTAACTCTGTATTACAACAAACAAACATGGCCAAACCAAAAAACCTATCGAAAATCACCAACAGCAGTGGCCGTCTCCAGCCACGGCGAGGTCGAGGTGGTGACGGTTCAACTCCTCCTCTGGGGGAGGGGGGGTCACAACTGCTGGGCCTTCTGCAGCGCCCCGGACGAACCGCGTTCGAGTCCCGGGGGCAGAGAGCCCCCCCCACACCTCCCCACGTAGTGGGCCCCTTACCCCCACCCGACTCCAGTGGTCTCTCCCATGGACACTTATTCCTGGAATATTCCTTCTGCCGAAAGCCGGCAGACGCGGCGTGCCGAATCAGACGAATGTCATCGCGTTTAGTCAACAATTTCATTCACGTGGGAATTTGCTCAAGCGACTCTCTGTGTGTGTGCGTCCTCACCTCTTCACCCCCATTCCTGCCAATTTCAACTGCGCTGCGGAAAAGAATAAAAATCATTAAATTCTGAACGTCGTGCGACTGAATAAAAAGGCGAGCGTGGTCAAGTTATTTACGTTTATCTTTCTTGTTACGGGAGATTAAACTAATCGCTCATCTACAGCCCGATCGTGTAGCTGAATTTTTATTCTTGCGAATGTATCATTTACGGTTCTTTTTGTGGATAGATATTTTCTGCTCCGGAAATACCATCTTTAGTGTTCGTAACTGTAACAAATATAATTCTGCTAACCGACTTTCCCCACCCGCCAGCTCCGCTATTGATTTGCATGTAATCACTGACAAGACGCCTCTCTCTACACGAGTAGCAAATTACATCATTGTGGCCCTAATCAGTCTCGTTTGCTGCAGGTTAACCCGTGCTAGTCCACTGTACGATAAAGCCCCTAAACTATTTTGTCATTTTTCCCAGGTATGGCCGACTGAGCTATGTAGTTCTTTCTCAGAAGCGACCTGGCCACCAATAGTAGCTCTACCAAGTCGCTTAACACGTGGACATTTATAGCAGCCAAATACTCTAAACGCGTGTTGTTGTTGTTTCTAAATGTGGAGGGAAAATCGGGAGGACCTGCAGAAAATCCACGCGATCATGGGGAGAGAGACACGCAATCTCCAAATATACAGCATGCGTCAGGGTCGGGATTGATCCCACGACGTCCTGTATACCAGGCGAGGGAGTTAACATCTGCCCACCTCGGCGCGATGATCACGCACAGGCAGCCCCGTGGAGCTCAGCTGTTGCCACTCAAGGGTGAATCCCGCACATCGGCGGGTATTTGGGCTCCAGAGCTTCGGGCCGGAGACAAAATGACTTTTGCCAATATTTCGATTTAAAGCTTTCGTGAATGCAGGGATTCATCTCCTTGGTTCTTTCGGTAAAGTCACGTAGAAGGGAAATAATAAAATAAAATAATACATTATAAAATAATATAATACAATTATGTAATATAATAACTTAAATAATAGAATAATATAATATAATAATATAATTTGTTTATTAGGTTTTATAATTTTATTATTTCCCTTCTACGTGACTTTACCGAAAGAACCAAGAAGATTTTGCCAATATGTTGATCAAATGTTGGGCTGGGGCCCAATTTGAGGGATAATCCTAGCTGTACAGCTCCCAAAGTAACGAGTTGCGTTTTGGAATTGTAATTTTTGTCCATCATGAAACAGTGTGTGGTTTGTGTGTGATGGTGCTTCTGCTGCTGCTGCGTTGGCAGGGGTGCACAATCACATGATACATACATACATAAAGATGAATGTTTTGGGGAATTCAGAAAGCAGAGAGATCGGATGTGAAGCAAGGGCGTTACCCAACACGTAGCCATAACGTATATATTTATACGTTGGCGATGTAACTCGCCTCGTACTTAACCGGACGTGCCCGATAACAACGTCCCAACATGTTCGGACTCATTCCTTGTCCTCGGCCAGCGGTCGGCAACCTGCAGCTACGGGGCCGCGTGCGGCTCTTCAAGGACCGCTTCGTGACGTAATTATTCACACGCATTGCGGCTCTTGAAATCTTGAGTTATCTTTTTACTGAATTCGAAAAAAAATGTCTGCTCTTGTTATTTTGTTTTTGCCGACCCCTGTCCTAGGCCAACTGGAACGCCTGTGCATATTAAATGGATGCGTGCATGACTCCTGTATTCTCTGCACGCAACCCATTCGCCGCGAACTGCAACTCTCGCTCTGATTTCCCTAATTTGTCCCGAAACGCCGCGCGTAAAAGCGCGGTGCCACAGATGAATTTGTACAACCGTGAAGCTGTCGCCAACAAACAACACAAAGGGCATTCCGGTGACGAGGTTACTGGCAGTTCCCGTCGAAAGGTTAAACACAACCCCGAACTCAGAATCTGAATATGAATGTATCCTGGAGGAATCCGATGAACTATGAAGCTCTTTTTGCACACTAACTATTCACGGTAGAAGCCACGGAGCTCACTCCGTCCACCAATACGAAGGAGGAGGAGACACCATCACGGCGATGATACACTGCGCTGTTTCTGGCGCCGATGTTTGGCTTGACCAACCCTGAATGTGGCTTTGTAGTTGTTGGCACTGCATCTGCATCAGCAGCCGTACGACAGAAGAAGAAGAAGAAGCAGCAGCAGCAGCGTCCGTATATTTTCCATATCGCGCGCCTACGCCCGCTCTTGCGTGGGGCATCCGAATAGCAGCGATTAGGTTATTTGTTCAGACTTGATTCAGCAGTAATTGATTTGCTGCGTTTATCCTTGAGCACACAGATGGGGGGGGGGGGGGTGGGGGATGGGGGGGGGGCTCCAGGCTGAGTACATTCGGTCCGAGGCAGCAGCCTAATAGTTTGTTTTGATAATGCACTATGTGTTAAAAGATCAGACACATTTGTTGTCAATTTGCTTTACTGTCACATATACACGATAATTGCCTTTATGGGACCCATTCCGGTCCAGGGTCACCATAGAAGCGGTACAATGTTAGCTTAAATAACAATTTAGAGTAAATTAGCAATGATATTTCTTCAATTTCTCCCTAATTGCCTCTCAGTTCTTCCATTAGCGAAGCGGCTATTGACCTGGTGGTGTAAGAGTGAGGTTTTATGGTTTATGCTTTGCCGCTGCTTTGGCAGCGGGACGGCGTTCTGCAGTAAAACAGGTGACACACACACACACGGAGCCCCACTCGCTATCGCAGCTGCAACCTAAAAGGGTTATTATGCTGTCATTTACAGAGTGGCGGGAGAGGGCCAGGATGGACGCAAATTAGCGAGTGCCTGTGACCCGCAACACGCCAATTGGCGGGAGGCTGCGTTTACTGTCACAGGCGCTGGCTCCCGCGTGCGCGCCGCGCGTGCCCACACCGAGCCCACACAGCAGCAGCAGCGACGACGATGATGATGACGACGATGATGATGATGATGACGACGATGATGATGACGACGACGATGATGATGACGACGATGATGATGATGACGACGACGATGATGATGACGACGACGCCCTTTGGGTCACGCTGCCTTGCCCGCCTGCCCACGCGTGCGTGTGCACGTGTGTGTTTGCGTGCGTGCGTTTGTGTGTGTGTTTGTGAGCGTGCGTTTGTGTGTGTGCATGTGTGTTTGTGTGCATGCGTTTGTGTGTGTGTGTCTGTGTGTGCGTGTGCGTGTGTACGTGTGTGCCCTGCCGGCCTTCATAGGTGCTCGCAAACAGCATTTGCCCCTAAAGTCTGTTCCGGCTATATGGGGAATCTTTGTCTTGTGCGTGTGCTCGCTCACAACAACGAGGAGGAGCGCCGGGCTGTAAAATAAAGCAAGTTGGCAGAGTAGGGGGTGTTCCTGGTGTGCATCTACCAGTCATCTCAGTCAGCCAACCCATGGCACTACCTGGGTCTGTCCCTAGACCGCCTCCTGTCAGCGAGCCTTCGACACTTCACGTGGCCTCAAAGTGCACCTAGCCTGGCACAGGCGCCGTGGTGACGTCACCGTCACTTAGTGGCGAATGGCGGCTGTTAGTATTAGCGTTGGCGTGCGTGTGTCTGTGTGCGTCTGTGTGTGCGCGACTGTGTTTGCGTGTGTCTGTGTGTGTGTGCATGCGTCTGTGTGCCTGTTCGTGTGCCTGCGTGGGTGAGTCTGTGTGTCAGCGTCCCTGTGTGCGTACGTCTGTATGTGTGCGTCCGTGTGTGCGCGCGTGTGTTTGTGTGCATCTGCGCGCGTGTGTGCGTGTGTCGTCGCACGCCGAGTGCAAATGCATTTGTCGCAAATCGTAATTGAAGGCAAGATCTCGTAATAAGTTACTAATTCGAGGCGAAGCGTATGCCGTGCTCTTTAGGGCTGTGTCGACGTCGGTATAACAGCGGTTTGAAAGTGCTTGGACCGCGAACGTAACCACATCATCACGGCCGCCTCCATCACCGTCATTGGGCAAATCCGGTGTCGCAAACAACATAAAGTTACCACCCTCCTCCAGGACAGGACCCGCGGGGATGTCACCTCCATCAAGACAAAGATCCCCCGCATAGCCTCAATAGACTTTTGGGGCAAGTGCTCTTAGCGAGTCGCACCTATGAAGACCGTCAGGGCACACGGGGGAGTGAGTGGTCAGCCCCACGCCGGGCAGCCTTTGCCTCCTAGACGACGACGTTTTACACACCACCACTCCCAGGTCCTTATTTGAGGCGGGTTCGACTGAATCGCCACTGGTGTTGGTGTCTGTTAGCGGGGATCGAACTCGGGTCGCCGGGTTCGTACCGCAGTGCGCTAGCCGCTACGCTACCGCTCCCCACACACACGCACACAGTCACACTATTTTCAGCCAGATGATAATGATGATTATAACATCACAGGCTCTTTTTTTTAACGAGGCATCAGGCCCCATATATTTACTTCCCCCGTGTCGTTGACCACGTACTTTTGGCTCTCAGTTAAATTTGCCTCGTCGAGGTGGGCGATGTGATTCTAAGCTGGGGGTTTACGCGAAGTGCTCTCAGTCAGAGCCGTGGCAACAGTCGCCCTCTTCCCATTCATCGGGACCTCAATAACGTCCCTCGTCATCGCTTGAAGTCACGCAAAGCCCCTTTGGGACCCGTTCGTTTCACCTGCAACAATGCGAAATCAACCCCCGGTGAATCTTGGAGAGCTGAGTGTAGTTCGAAAGAACTCACAAACACCACGTGAAAGATCCAACGCAGAAGATCCCTGGCTTAAATCTTCCATGAAGTTTCGATTTAAAGCTTTCGTGACTGCAGGGATTCATCTTCTTGGTTCTTTCGGTAAAGTCACGTAGAATGGAAATAATAAAATAATAAAAATATAACATAATAAAATAATTCTCACGACGTTTCGGCTATTCAGACTCTGTCTACTCGACAGACCTGCGTTCCACCTGAGGACGGCTGCTTGCGTTGTGGCCGAAACGTCGTGAGAATTATTTTATTATGTTTTATTTTTATTATTTTATTATTTTCATTCTACGTGACTTTACCGAAATAAGCAAGAAGATCAGTCCAGAAGATTTACTTCTGTTGAGTCAATTTGGGTTCGAGCAAGCGTGGCTCCGCTGATGAGAACACCGGGGGTCGAAACCAGTCCAGAAGTTACCGTTGCGTTGAGCTACAACGCTACTTAAGTAAAAAATACAATCAAAATTCATAAAAATAATAATAGAAATGTATTGATACAGTAAATTTAGCTGTGACGGTCCCACCTGATAACGGAGACTTGTGTTGCCTCCGAAACGTCGTGATTTGTATTATTTTATTTTATTTATATTATTACTTTTATTAATTTAGATTTTATTTTTTACCTACGTGACTTTACCGAAAAACCCAAGAGTATGATTCCTTGCAGTCACGAAAGCTTCAAATCTAGAACGCTACTTAAATGATGCGCCTCCCAGAAGGCCATGCGGGTGACTGATGTGATGTGTAAAAACAAAGTGATCTATTCATATTTTATTGATGTATATGGACACTTCCATGAAGCAGGAGGAGGGGACGTTGGTGCCTGCTCACTTATCCTGTCGCTTATCCTCCCTGCAATGGGCGCAAGCGATTGATGGGCGAGTGTTGTGTCCTCTCCGCCATGTAAGCAGGGCACTGTGAGAGAGTACATTAACGTTTGTTTCATTTGTTACATGTCGCGATGGTGCCGCGTAGCCAGTTGCCCGGCTATGTTATACGGGAGATCCGTGGTGCTTGGGCACAGCAGGCAGCAGCAACAACAACAAAGACAACAAACAATCAACATTGCAGAGAATGAATACAACGGCGTCCTGAAGGGATATTGTGCAACGCACGCGGGGTGTTTAACGGCCGTGAACGAAACACTTTGCGAGTCAGAATCAGAATATTTGTTTTTTGCATCCTCAGCAGCCATGGTCGATCTACTGCTGGATGAAGGCCTCCCCAAGCCGCCGACACCTCTCGCGATCCTGTAACGCAACGATCCACCCGGCGCCCGCGTCACGCGAATTGATCCTCGACGCTCCATCTTCCGAGTGGTCGCAGCTTGGCCGTCATTCTGTTCTTAGTCTCGACCAGGGAATCGGAAACCAAAATAACGAGAAGATAATTTTTCTTTCGAATTCGGTAAAAACAAACTAAAAAAACACACTCGATGTTTCAAGAGCCGCAATGCACTCCGTGGTGACCACGAGACGGTGCTCCTGCTTGATGAATAGCGTCACGAAGCAGCCCTTAAAGAGACGCACGTCGGCTCCCGCAGCTTTAACAGACACGTCGTGATTTTTATTTTATTTTTATTTTACTTTTATTAATTTAATTTTTTTACCTACGTGACTTTACCGAAACAACCTAAGAATATGAATCCTTGCAGTCACGAAAGCTTCAAATCTAGAATTAATACCCTCTACGGGGAGGAATTCCACCTATCTGTTAGAGTTTTTAACAGACAACGAGACAAGGACTGTTTTCTTGGAATTTATCTTACTTTATACAGCTATCGTGCTGTGACGGTTCCACCTGAAGACGGAAGCTTGTGTTGCATCCGAAACGTCGTGATTTTTATTTAATTTTTTATTTTACTTTTATTAATTTAAATTTTTTACCCACGTGACTTTACCGAAAAAACCTAAGAATATGAATCCTTGCAGTCACGAAAGCTTCAAATCTAGAATCTTTAACAGACTGTTGGGGCAAGTGCTGTGAGCGAGTAGCAGCTCTGAAGACCGGCACGGCGCACCAGGGGCTCGGTGGTCGGAAGCCACGTCCGTCCCTCGTGGCGATGTTTACACACCGCACCAGGAATTAATTTGAGGCTGAGTCGACCTAGGGGAGACCCAGGAGCGGTTCAGATAATCTTCACTGGTGTCGGCCGTGAGCAGAAATCGAACCAGGTTCGTCATGGCTCTAAGGCTCGCTCAGGTTCGTAGCACAGCATGCTAACCGCTACCATAGCGCTCCCCATGTGTGATATACATATACACATACATATGTTCTAGATTTGAAGCTTTTGTGACTGCAAGGATTCATACTCTTAGGTTTTGTCGGTAAAGTCACGTAGGTAAAAAATAAAATTTAAATTAATAAAAGTAAAATAAAATAAAAAATCACGACGTTTCGGAGGCAACATAAGCTTTCGTCTTCAGGTGGAACCGTCACAGCACGATTGCTGTATCAAGTAAACTTACTCACAGCACGATTGCTGTATCAAGTAAACTTACTTACTTGATACAGCAATCGTGCTGTGACTTACTTATTTTCTGATGCCACTTTATGTTAACTATTAAAATGCAATCGTTGAAATTAAAACGAAAATGTTTAAAAATGTATAAACATCGTGACATATACAATTAACGTTATTCAACTGTAATGGTGACTTTTTTTTTAATCCGAAAATACGAAGATTATGAAAATCAAATCCACATTGGGACTCAAAATCAGAAATTCCGATATCTGAAAAAATTTAATCTGAAACTCAACCTTTACTCTGAGAATAACAAAAAAACCCTCAACGCATTGACCCTTCTTCATTAGCAGAGGGCCTCGTAGAAGGGTCATTGCCCGAAACGTTGCCTCATATATTATTTTCTATTTAAGGCCACGCACACAGTGTTATTGACGAATATGTTGAATTTTGTAAATAATTATTTGTGCTTGCCAACGCAGCAGCAGCATCACCAACGAATATACCAAAAACGCTGATATGTATATCAAAACGAAACTATTGAAACTAAACTATTTGTATTTTACCAGGTAAGGCCCATTGAGCTGAATAGCTCTTTTTCATAAACGATCTGGACACAAATGACAACTCAACGAAGTAGCTTATCATCATGTGGAAATGTATAGCAACCAAATACTCTAAACGCGTGATGTTGATTCTAAATGTGGAGGGGAAAACCGGAGGACCCGGAGAAAAATTCACGCGATCACGGCGAGAGAGACACACGCAAGGTCCAAATACACAGCAGGCGTCAGGGCCGGGATCGAAGCCAAGACCTGCTGTATACCAGGCGAGGGATTTCACATCTCTCCACCGTGGCACCCCGATATACAGGATGGCACAAAAGTCAGGATACAAAGGGCAATTAAATATATATTTTAACTAATCACATAGGGTTATTTATTTGATAACACATTTTCAAGCTGACTGCCATTAACATTAATGCATGATGCATTAATTGTGTTTTGAAATGAATTTAGGGCTTTTATAAGATTGCAGCTGCCTTCCTGAGCATACATTAGAAAAAAAAACTTAACTCGTTCGTCTTTAAATCTTGACTTAAAGCTTTCGTGACTGCAGGAATTTTTTCTTTCGTAAAATGTCTTTTCATTTCTAAACGTCATCTGAAAAATAACAAGAAATAGACATTACGAGTGATAATAGATGAAATATTAACTTAAAGAAGAAACAATATAAAAAATGTAATACCAGCGTTAAAGTAAATTAAATAACGCTGTGTCCTGACTTTTGGGCCACCTTGTCTAAAGATTGCAGCAATGGGGTCGCCTGAAGTATCAAAGTACAAATTGCACAAATACATCCTACGCAAAGGCAGTAGACACGCATTGAACCAGCACCACCGACAGTTTCCCAAGCTCTGCGGTTCTCTGTACACCAATGTGTTAAATAAAAGCCATGCCGTGCGTGAGACTCCGAGGACGTGCACAGAGCGAGGAATCGGAGGCGCGGCTGCGGCTCCTCATTACGAATTCCGCTCCGAGCGGGCGGGCATCCTGTGGAGGCACGATGCAATGCAAGGTGGCAGCCACGCGCACACACGCGCACCCGCGGTCACGTGATATGCCAGCTGCACGCGTTTCTCTCGCTGCTGTACAAATCTGTGCAGGCTCCACCACCTGTTCCACCATCGAGCAAATCCCCGGACATCGTTCTCAAGGCAGACCTCGGTCTGTTCACAAAACTGTGCAGTATCGTGCAATAAAGTTCGACGCACTATCGGTACCAAATCTCGGGACAAATTAATTCCTGCTGCCACCCGAACACCGATGCCGATTACTGGACACGTGGAAATCCAGGTGAGTTGGGGGACTGAATAGGCGGGTGAGCGAGTGTGTGAGTGGATGAGTTACTGAATGATTTCCTAAATGAGTGAGTAAATGAACGATTGAGTGGGTGGGTGGCAACCACTGGCGGAGCCAGTAGGGGTGGGGTGGGGTGGCACGTGCCCCCCCCCCCCCATGATCCGATCGAAATCTTTAATTTCGATCGGATCATCAGGGTTTATTAGTAATAAATCGGCATTTTGCGGCCCCCACTGCCACTGTGTAGCATATTATTATGTGCCAGGGACTCTATGAGATGATAGGACGATAGTCTGAGTCCATAATTGGCTATACATAACGGCAAAGCAGTTATACCTGACTCACGGAATTGTGCGCAGTTGCGTATACAGTACACGACTTCCCTGAAGGCATTCACCTTTAGCGAGCGCAATGCCGATCACACAACGCGGTTCGAATTCGACCCTCGATCGACGGCTGCGCCATTGCCGCACACGCGTCAAATAAAAAGCAAGGGACAAGTCCTTCCTTACTAACAACTCCTCTATCATGTTTCATTGCTGGATAGGGATGCCCCCTCGCTACCTGAAAATCCTTGCCCCGCCATTGGTGGCAAACCTACTTCGTAACTTCAAGACAGAGAGCAGCAACTAATATCTCCAGCGGAGCCACACAACGTCTCAATAATAATGATCATCATAGTAATAGGTTTTTACCCTTTCAACTGGTACAAAAACTGACACCTTTATACAAGGCATCATGTTTGCAATAACCACAACAGAAGCAGTCAAAATGCAAACAAAAAGAAACAACTCTGATAATGATGATATGCACTGTCCTTGAAGTTGATTGGTCCACACCCGAGACAGCTTTTCTTAGAGCCTAGTCTCCATTGGTGTTGGACCAGATGATGCCAAAAGGCGTACCTCGGGTGTGGACCAATCAACTTCAAGGACAGTGCATATCATTATCATCAGAGTTGTTTTTTTTTACATTTTGACTGCTTGTGTTGTGGTTATTGAAAACATGATGCCTTGTATAAAGGTGTCAGTTTTTGTACCAGTTGAAAGGGTAAAATCTATTACTATATTTTGCCACTGGTAAAAGAGATGTCTCATAGTGAATGATCATCATATTCTTAGGTTTTTTCGGTAAAGTCCGTAGGTAAAACATTAAAATTTATGAAAGTAAAATAAAAAATAAAAATCACGACGTTTCGGAGGCAACACAAGTCTCCGTCATCAGGTGGGACCGTCACAGCCAGATTTGCTGCATCAAGTGAGGCAATGATTCAAGATGTAATCCCTTAAAAGCAAGTTGAGGGGGGAGGAGAGGGGGGCGGAGCTCATCAGAATGTGGTAGCCAATGAATGGAACGTATCGGGAGGGAGGGGGGCGGGGCTCAAAGACGGCACGACGTGCCACGTAGAACGCATCAGGAGGGGGAGGGGAGGCGGGGCCAAAAAAATGCACGACGTGGTACACGTCGGCGGCGTGGACGTGGTTGTGCGCAAGCAACTACTGCTGCACACGCCAACGTATTGGACAGAGAGGGGGCGGGGAGGCCAAAAGAGAGTGTGGTGCAAGTGTACGTGGACATGTGTGTGTACAAGCACCTGTTGATACACATGATAGAAAAGAACGAAAATGCCCATGTTTATACCAGTGCTGGCTGAACAATGAAGAGAGTACTGTTAAACACTGGGGATGTTAACACTCGGTAAAGTAAAGTAAAATAGTGCCTGTCAGATAAGATGGTCCAAAAATGTGTAATTAAGTCTTTTTTGCGTGGTTGATAACATCTTTCCAATGATTACTAAGTTTGTACCCATCATCACGGTTGAAATTATGTCTGTGTTTGTATATTTGTATGGCTTCGTGTACAAACCTTTGATGGTAGCCAGGAGGTTTGCAGAGAACCTTGGTCTCGGAAAAGACAATTTCATGAGAGCCCACCGAGTTGTAGCAATGATCGGCAACGGCCGAAGAATCAGTTCTGCCGTGTTTCAGATCTGACTTGTGCTCGCGGACACGATCAGAAACATGACGTTTCGTTTCTCCAATGTAGCAATCACCACAAATGCAACTCAATTTGTAGACTCCAGGATACTGTAAGTCAGGAACGACATCCTTCACAGATGGAATCAGATCACGGATTTTATGCACCGTACTGAATCGGACTTGGATCTTATGTTTGTTTAGAATTTTGGAGATCTTTTTGGTCACGCCTGCTATGTATGGTAACGTGATAGTTTTGGTCGGAGTTTCATGTGGCTGTTTCTGTGTGGTGGGAGAAACAGCTTGGCGGATAGTGCGGTCAGAGTATCCGTTCATCCTGAGGGCCCGATGTACATGTCTTAATTCACCGGTCAGGTGGTGTTGGTCAGAAATGCCATGTGCTCTGAGGTATAGCGTTTCAATGAGAGAATTCTTTTGAGATGGGTGGTGGTGGGAATCCGGTTTCAAGTAGGAATCTGTGTGGGTGGCTTTCCTGTAGACAGAATGTCCCAAGGATCCGTCAGGCCTCCTCTTAAACAGAATATCCAAGAATGGTAGTTTACCGTCTTTCTCCACTTCTATGGTGAATTTGATGGATGGGTGTCTAGAATTGATGTGGTCCAAGAAGTGGTTCAATGCTGGGAGGCCATGTGGCCAGATGACGAAAGTGTCATCCACATACCTCTTCCACAGGGAAGGACGCAGGGTGGATGTCTGGATGGCGTCTGATTCAAACTTTTCCATGAACATGTTGGCTATAACTGGTGACAAGGGGGAGCCCATAGGGGTACCCTCATTCTGTTTGTAGAAGGTGCCATTCCAGGTAAAATAGGTGTTGGTGAGGCAATGCCTAACCAGCGCAGGTACATCAGAATTCAATCCATGTTGGACTAAGTCCTCAATTATTGTTAGGGTGTCCGGTACTGGGACTTTGGTAAACAAAGATACTACATCAAAGCTGACGAGGATGTCATCAGGAGATAGTACCATGTCCTTAACCATAGAGACTAATTGGGTTGAGTTGAGTACTGCCGAAGAGGTCTTGCCTGTGAAGGGGAGCAGAGTATCTGATAGAAAACGGGCTAGTTTGTACGTAGGAGAGTTTATCGTCGACACGATGGGTCGGAGACTTGTGTTGCCTCCGAAACGTCGTGATTTTTATTTTTTATTTTATTTTACTTTCATTAATTTTAATTGTTTTACCTACGTGACTTTACCGAAAAAACCTAAGAATATGAATCCTTGCAGTCACGAAAGCTTCAAATCTAGAACTGATCATCATAGTTTACACTTCTATGGTGGCTTCCGCCCAGACGTCACAAGGCGATGGACATGGGAAACAAATACGCGGCCTCACACCAACCAGTTCCAACCCCAAAATAAAGGATTCAAGAAATAGAAAAATAGCCCTTGAATATAAGTTGCGTCTTGAAGCGCGATGTTAATGAAGCGAGGTGGGGGGGGGGGTGAGCAGAGCTGACGCCCAGTGGATAGTGAATTCCACAGCCTGAGGACCACACGAAACAGAACCCGGTCAACCATCATCATCGTGCAGAGACGTGACCTAGGCACACAACACAGCGGGCCAAACTCGGAAGACCCAAGTACGCCTGCTGGAACACGTGGGCGATGGAGGAGGTGCTCAATACATGAGGGAGCAGCATCATCGAGGGCCTTGTTTGTGAGGAGAAGAATCTTGAAACCGGAGCGGCAGCCAACGGAGAGATGCCAGCACAGGGGTCAATAAGTTCAGCCAGAGGCACGCTGCGTGTAGCAATTGTGGCTGACGCATTCTGCACGCGTCGCAGAATGCGTCAATAAGAGAGAAAACAAACGCACGAACTAGCAGCAACTCACTCATCTGTTATCTCTGCATGTCTCTGTGTGAGCCATATCGTGGGCCACTCCACATCTGGGTCACATCCGGGCTACATCTGGGCCACATCTGGGTAACATCTAGACAACATCTAGGTCATATCTGGACCCCATCCGGACCCCATCTGGGCACCATCTGGCTAACATCTGGGCACCATCTGCTAACATCTGGGTCACATCTGGGTCACATCTGGGCTATATCTGGGCTATATCTGGGCCACATCTGGGCTACATCTGGAACGCCAGTTAAGGTCGCCTGATCTCAGCTTTGCAAACCCAGCCCCCTGCCCCCACACCCTTACACAGCAGCAAAGTATCACGAAATGCAACCTTAGTCAGAGTGGTTTTCCTTGCCGAGTAAGAATGGTGACAGTTCTTTAGTTTACAACGCAGAGCCTGCTGTTACTTTACTTTGCACTCCGATAGTGTTGTTGCCTTGTTTGTTGTTGTGACATTCTGCCCCGCCCCGGCTGGACATCTGAGAAAAAGAGCTTTATAGCGCATCGGATTCTTCCAGTATGAACACATACTCTGATTCTGATGATAACAACCAGGGGAGCTGATTTGAACAACGTCAGGTAGGAGCGGTCAGGAGGTGAGCAGTAGCCCGAGAAGGGCACGGCACACTCGCCACGGCGCCAGGTTCAAAGTCACTGCGCGGCTCCACACGCCCCCCCCCACCCCATCCATCCATCCCTGTACCGTCTACCTATACGGTGGCGAGATGTTAACTACCTCGCCTGGTATACAGGAGGTCGTGGTTTCTATCCCGATACTGACGCCCTGCTGTGTATTTGGAATTTACGTGTCTCTCTCCCCATAGTCGTGTGGATTTTCCCCCGGGTCCTCCGGTTTTCCCCTCTACATTTAGAATCAACATCGCGCCTTTAGAGTATTTGGCTGCTATACATTTCCACGCCGTAAGCCCACTTCGTTGAGCTATCATTTGTGGCCAGGTCGCTTCTGAAAAAGAGATACATAGCTCAGTGGGCCTTACCTGGTGAAATAAATCATAAATAGGTGCACTTTGATGCCACGTGAAGTGTCGAAGGCCCACTGAGTAGGTTAAACGTTGAGTTTTATAAGGGCACCACGGGTTGACCAGCCCCTCCCCACCCAGCCCCACCTCTCCCCACTCAGCCCCTCCCCACCCAGCTCCTCCCCATTCAGCCCCTCCCCACCCTCCCCTCCCCACCCAGCCCCTCCCTGCACGACAGACACAATAATCCCCTGTGGGCTGGTGTAACCAGGAGATTCCTACCAGTATAAACGAATCTTGTTCAGGGCAGGCTTGGTCTCAGAGAGAATTAGATTGCTCTGAATTGAATTAGATCATGTCGAGAAGACAGACCTGTTCTCCACCTGAGGACGGCTGCTTGCGTTGTGGCCAAAAGTCGTGAGAATTATTTTATTATGTTTTATTTTTATTATTTTATTATTTCCATTCTACGTGACTTTACCGAAAGAACCAAGAAGAAGGATTGAATGGTGATGTACCGGCCCTGGTGAGACACTGCCTCACCAACACCTACTTCACTTGGAATGGAACATTCTACAAACAAGTTGAAGGCACCCCAATGGGTTCTCCCTTATCTCCGGTTGTAGCCAATGTTTTCATGGACAAATTTGAGACAGATGCCATCCAGGCATCCACTCTACGTCCGTCCTTGTGGAAGAGGTACGTAGATGACACGTTCGTCATCTGGCCACATGGCCGACCAGCTCTGAACCAATTCCTCAACCACATAAATTCCATACACCCAGCCATCAAATTCATCATGGAGGTGGAAATAGGTTGGCAGGCTACCATTCTTGGATGTTCTAATCGAAAAGAGACCAGATGGCTAAATGGGCAACTCGGTCTACAGGAAAGCAACCCATACGGATGCCTACCTAAAACCTGACTCCCACCACCATCCATTCCAGAAAAATTCCCTCATCAAAACTCTACACCATAGAGCTCGATGTATCTCCGACCATCACCTAGCCAGTGAACTGAAACACGTGCACCAAGCTCTCAAGACGAATGGATATTCAGATTACACAATCCGTAAAGCTATCACCATCTGAGGACCCAAGCAAAACCATTACCTTGCCATACATAGCAGGGGTCACCTAAAATATTTCAAAAATCATGAACAAACACAAAATCGAGGTTCGATTTAACACAGTGCATAAAATTCGTGATCTTATCCCATCTGTGAAGCATAAAATCCCTGACATGCAATACCCCGGCGTCTACAAGCTAAGTTGTGTCTGCGGCAGTAGTTACATTGGGGAAACTAAGTGACATGTATCAGACCGTGTTCGTGAGCATAAGGCAGATTGAAACACGAGAGGACCAACACGTCAACCGTGGGTGATCAGTTTTAATGCGGTTGGCTCACACGAAATTTATTTCTTTAAAACGAAGGTACTTTGCAAGCCCACTGGCTATCAACAATGATTCGTAAATGAAGCCATCCATATATACAGACACATACACAATTTCAACCGAGAGGATGGGTACAAACTCAGCAATCATTGGAAGGACGTCATCAATCAGTTTAAGTCATAACTGGCTGTGATGTTTCAATATTATCACCTTCCGATGTTAGTTTTATTTTACCAAAAATGGGACAAGCAATTCCAGTTCCTGCGGTGTCGCCCCTGCATTGGGCGCACCACAAGTTGTTAATTTCTCCATGTCTCATGCGGCTCCCCTTCTCCTCATTCCGATTTCACATTAACATAACCATCTCCGCTTGCGCAGGCCACAGGGCACTTGTGCCCCGCCCACTTCGTTTTGCTACCAAGACGCCTGGGCTACGCCCATTTTAAACCTTTAAAACAACGTGCCTTTCGTGGCTTTCCCCCCCTTTTTCCTCCTGATGACAATCGCCTGTGTTGCAATCGAAACGCCGTAGGTTTTTGTTTATTTTATTATTTTTTGAACTTATCTACACGACTTTACCGAAAGACCCAAAGAATATGGTGAACTTATTTCGAACCGTCCGTATCCAACCGTGCTAATTGGAGGTGCGCGGGAAGGAAAACAAAACTATGGACCCATATAGCAAACCACTGTAGCATGTGCTCCTTCAACGGAGGAGGTAGAGCCAAAGGACACCAACTCACCCTCTCTCATGAAGCCCCCCTTGTCGTGGCGAGCAGCAGACCTCGACATTGGCATCAGGTTCCTGAAGCATCTTGACATCCGCTCGAATAGAACAGAACTGCCTCCCTGGTTAACGTCGCTTCTCGCCCCACGCCAGTCCCACCACGACCCAGCCAGCTGAGATGAAACGCCCGCAGGTGCCCTGTGTATAGTCTCTGCCGGTTGGTGGCGGCGGTGGTGGCTGTGCTGCTACTGCTGCACATGGGCTGCTTGTAACCCTCCAGCGCGCAGACAGCAGGAGCAGCGCGGATAGGTGGATCGCCGCACAGATGTTGAGGAACTCCCTTTCCGTGGGAGTGAATGAGTGATTGAATGATCGAGGTGAGTGGGTGGGTGGTTGAGTGAGTGCCTGAGTCTAAGCGTGAGTTTCCACCTTCTCCACAGATATTTCTCAGCCAGCCTCAAGTGGTGGACATAAGCAGGCCCGGACTGGCGATCGGGCAGCAGTCTATAGGGCAAATGCCCGGTGGGCCGGGCCATTCTGAGGGCCGGTGGGCCGGTCTGTCTGGTGAAATTGCAAATGTGATGACAGTTTAAAAAAATATGACGATATTTTATGACTTCTGCGTACACTGCATTGCTTATTTACACTCTCGGTTTGCATTAAGTCCCATCCACATATTCAGCAGCCCCAAAGATTCCTTCTCACTGGCCTCATTTGTGTTTGTGGACCCAGCCCGAACGGGCCAATGAAATCGCACGGAAACTTGGGCCCGGTGTGTTTACAAATGGCTTGGCTCATTTTACACGCTTTTATTTAACTCACTGTCTGTTGTATCCTCAAATCTTGTAACTCAATTTTTACCCACTTCCCAATGTGGTATCGACTGCAAACTTGGTATACGTATGTCATACTGATGACAATACTATATTATATTATTAAAAATCAAAAACATATGTTTTTAAGCGATAGTTTTTATATCTTATGTTTCGGCTTGGGTCTAATTGTCCACGCTGAACTCACGTTGGCTGTAAATCACCACAGTTCCTTACATTATGGCAAGTTTCGGGGCCACTTCCTGGAGTCGTGGAGTTCTGCCATTACTCGTACGGTACATTTCAATAAAGCGTGTTTTAAAAAAAAAGTGTTTTTAAATGACTTATTTAGCTCCAGTCTGTCACTGGACATGAGTCAATTGCTCCTAAACAAACCCATTTATAACCCCCCCCCTTTTTTTCTCTGAAAGTGGACTCGCCCTCGCCTGCGTCACAGATCAATATTCCTGTGCCCAAATGTATTGGATCACTCCACTCCCATTCTTGGGCTTTTCTCGCAGTTTCTTGGGTTTCTGTGTATTGTGCGTCTCATTTCCTGGGGGTTTTCTCTCAGGGTTCATGGTATTCTGCCTCAATTTTTGGGGATTTCACCCCAAGGTTTAGTTCAGAAGAGGTTCTCACTGATGTGAACCCTTTTGGGTTGACGTGTGTGACATATCAAAGGAATACGCCATTAGTTTATGACGTGGTTTGGTACAAAATTACAAATAATGTACCAAATGTCGACATCTTTTTACAAGTAAAACCAATACAAGGTCTCCGTAATTATTTATCAAATTTTAATACACTTTTCATAACGTACAATATGAAACAGTTACGTTTTTGGGATATACAGTATTTTGCAACACTCTATAATCAATAAACTTGCAACATTACTCTCTGAGGTTTTTTCATATTAAAACTGATATTGCCTATTTTTGTCGTAATAAAATAATTTAGGGTACCATATAAATATGCGTTAAGAGCAAGGAAAATAATCTGAAAAACATTCCGGTCGCTAACGTGCGCGTGCGTGTGCGTGTGTGTGATGACGTGGAAGTGCAACATTTGTTGTTGTTGTTGTGATGTAAGTTTATTTATACGCGCGCATGTGCGCGTATCCTACGCGTGTCCTCTCTCCGATAGCCGCAGCAGGGATAGCGGTTGTAGAATTAAAACTGTGAGACTCGGACAAGCAAGCCACCTTCCTTACGCTTCACACGAACCAACCTGTCCAAACAACCAGGTTATTAACACCCCATGCTCCCGTGTTCCGAACCAAAACCTAGCTTTATCATGCATCTCGATTGTTTTTTATTCTGTTTTATACAAATGTATAATAATAATAATTCTACAAACCCGTCGTACTTTTTTGTTTCCCCCCAATCGTGCGGTCGACGTTCGGTCGCGGTAAACGAGAACCGCTCTGAGCAAAAGCGGGGCGGTGGAAGGGGTGGTGGTGGTTGTGGTGGCGGTGGATGAACGTCACTGGCGAGGCCACCGGGGCTGCCGACAAGTCGAGGGAGGGCCCCCCAGGCGGTCAGTCGGAGCCCTCTTCCTTGCCGGGGGCCGGGGGCTCCCCCCCCGCGTGCGACGCCACCGCCGTCGTCGCCGCCGCCGCGTGCTCCCGCGCCTTGAGGCGCAGCGCGGCGATGCTGGAGGCGCGCCGGTCGGCCGCCACGTTCGACGGGTCGACGGAGCCCAGCGGCCCCCCCAGCGAGTCCGACGCGCCCAGCGGCGGTGGCCGGAAAATCGCCGTCGCCGGGTTCAGTGTCGTGAACAGCCTGGAGGGGTCGGGAGCGATCACGCTCCGGTTAACATCTCGCCGCCGTGGCGATGGTGCGAACGCCGCATCGTGCGTTCGTTACCGACGTGACGACTAGACAGACGGGCGTCAACATCGGGCGTTGAATCAAATCATGCGGCCATCCTCGATGGCAAATCGTAGAATCGCTCGGGGTGGGAACGAGAGACGGAGGTGTTGGAATCAGCTCAGCCGTGCCAAGAACACCAACAACCGCCGTTCACCACAAAGTGGCGGTAATGTCGCCACGGCGCTTGTGCCACGCTAGGTGCACTTTGAGGCCTGCTGTGAGCGAGCGACCGGTCAAGTGCAGTAGCAGTAACAAGAAAGACAAGCGGACAACATGCCATGTTCACATATCTGCTTCTTCGCGTAAAAAATGAAAATAGCTTTTATCCATTCCATCAGCCACACAGCCTGGGAGTGCATTACATTCAGCAATCCCGACTAGAATGTCGAAGCCAGTCCAGAAGTGTCGCTTGTGTTAAACAAATGCTGCTGACATCACGCACTCCCAGAAGGCCGCTTGTTTAATGATAGTTATGAACGAGGAGGCATATCTTCTGCTTATTTGGTTTGCTATTCATATCACTCCACGACGTCGCTTCTTATTAGTTTGTGTTAAGTAGCCGTGGCAGTACCAGCGCCACGTTCCACAGGGCAGCAGCAGCTACAGCAGGAATGCACATGCCATGGGGCAGCAGCTATAACAGAAGCTATAGCAGCAGTGCCACGCTCTTCAGGGCAGCAGCAGCAGCTACAGCAGCAGTGCACGTCCCACAGGGCAGCAGCAGCTACTACAGCAGTGCACGTCCCACAGGGCAGCAGCTTCAGACGCAGTTCACGTTCCACAGGGCAGCAGCTTCAACAGTAGCAGTTCACGTCCCACAGGGCAGCAGCTACAACAGCAGTGCACGTTCCACAGGGCAGCAGCAGCTACAACAGCAGTGCACGTCCCACAGGGCAGCAGCTTCAACAGCAGTGCATGTTCCACAGGGCAGCAGCTACAACAGCAGTGCACGTTCCACAGGGCAGCAGCAGCTACAACAGCAGTGCACGTCCCACAGGGTAGCAGCTTCAACAGCAGTGCACGTTCCACAGGGCAGGAGCAGCTACAGCAGCAGTGCACGTCCCACAGGGCAGCAGCTTCAACAGCAGTGCACGTTCCACAGGGCAGCAGCTACAACAGCAGTGCACGTTCCACAGGGCAGCAGCAGCTACAACAGCAGTGCACGTCCCACAGGGCAGCAGCTTCAACATCAGTGCACGTTCCACAGGGCAGCAGCAGCTACAGCAGCAGCCGAGGCGCCGGCGGCGTGGTGTACCTGCCGAAGATGGGCGTGATGAAGGGGTGGCGGAACACGCTGGCGCTCAGGTAGCTGCACACGCCGATGGAGGCGGCGGGGCTCAGGGCGGTAGCGGCGGGCGGGGGCAGCGCCGCGAATGCCGCCGCCGTCGTCCACGAGTCGAGGGCGCCCGGGTGGGAGATGGAGCCGTCGAGGTATGGAGCAATGGCGTGCAGCCCCGCGGCGCCCGCGAACGGCATGACGTGCGGGTGGTGGCCCGCGACGCCCGCCTTCTCGCGCTTCCTCCACTTGGCTCGCCGGTTCTGGAACCAGACCTGCGACGGGAGGTGTGGGGGTGGGAGAGCGTCACAATGTCAGCGTGCACTGGCGTGCCGTGCGTGCCGGGCTTGCCGGCGAGTATGGGGCTACGCGGGAGGTCGAAGCGGCGAGGGTTTGTGGTGAGAGAAGCTTCGTGGCCAAGTGAGTGATTGGGGTCCAAAGCTCTGCACGCTCCGTGGAGGCGCTGGGCTCAATGGAAAATTAACAAATAACAATAATTCAGTGATTCTAGATTTGAAGCTTTCGTGACTGCAAGGATTCATACTCTTAGGTTTTTTCGGTAAAGTCACATAGGTGAAAAATTTAATTAAAAATTACTAAAAGTAGTAATAGAAATAAAATAAAATAATAAATCACGACGTTAAGGAGGCAACACAAGTCTCCGTCATCAGGTGGGACCGTCACAGCTAGATTTGCTGTATCAAGATGTATCACTTGAGTGATATCAAGATGTATCACTTGATACAACAAATCTAGCTGTGACGGTCCCACCTGATGACGGAGAATTGTGTTGCCTCCGAAACGTCGTGATTTATTATTTTATTTTATTTCTATTATTGCTTTTAGTAATTTTTTATTTTATTTTTTACCTACGTGACTTTACCGAAAAAACCTAATAATCCAGTGCATTTGGCGTCTCCGCTATCATCCTTATTGCATGAGCCTGTCATCACGACCGTGTTGCACTGGCACAACCCGTACTAGTTTCACAGCACGGGGCGATGTTTCGTTGTGTAATCCCAATTGAGTAAATTTTTCGAATGAGGTTACTTTGGACCGTGACGCCAGTTGGCACATAACGGCCCCTCCCGATGGGAATGAGGTCACGGGATCTTCCAACGACGTCCGCTGCGGGTGAAGCGGGCGGCGCGTGGTATTTTACGATGAAGGCCCCTGCAGTGTTAACCAGGGCGGCCTGTCGGGTTGGGAGGCTTCAACCTGGAGCCGCGTTGTCGCCGTGGTAGCTCGGCAGAAATGCTACTGTGGGATTCGCACAAATGTTTGCCAAATCCTTGTATGTATGGATGTTGAACTTCTTTCGCACCGTATGTAACCAACTGTGCTAATCGCAGGTGTGGTGGAAGGACAACCAATTAAACACAAAATGCAGTTCTCAAGAAATGAGTTTTCAAAATAGATTTAACAGTGCATAGCTCCAGTGGCTTCCGAATATCGGAAGAGCGGAGAAGCGCATCTGAAAGCGAGTGATGCGGTGACCGTATATTTGTTCGAAGGGCAGCCAAAAGTCGCTGCGAGGATGACCGGAGTTCGCGTGATGATGGTTTATGCCCGTTAACGAGACCAGCGAGGTATTGTTTGTTCATTTGTGGCAAGCACTTTGTGTGTAATGAACGACGCAGATAGTCGCCAAATTTACTTAAACACGTGTTTAGATATGCTTGGTTCTTTCGGTAAAGTCACGTAAAAGGGAAAACAATTAAAGAATGAAAATAAAACGATAACATTATCACGACGTTTCGATTGCAACACAAGCAATCATCATCAGGTGTGAAAACCACAGCAAGAATTTTTTTTAATTTTCTTGCTGAAATAGTTTTTTTCTAATTTTCTTGCTGTGGTTTTCACACCTGATGGTGATTGCTTGTGTTGCAATCGAAACGTCGTGAAAATGTTATTGTTTTATTTTTATCATTTTATTGTTTTCCCTTCTACGTGACTTTCCCGAAAGAACCAAGAATATGAATCCTCGCAGTCACGAAAGCTTTAAAACGTTTTTAGATGTCACCATTCGAGATGCATGATTTGCTGCTGCTCCTGCTGCGCTAGATGTGGTGCACAAGCACAAACAACAATGACAACAAAATTCAACACATTCTTCAGCAACACACACACTGCGTAAAATGAAAAGTGCTGGTGACGCACCACGGGAAGGGGGATATAATCAGGGATGCAATTCACGGGGAAAAGAAAACGGAACGGGAAAAGGCAAGACAAAGAATGGGAATAAAAGGGGAAAACGAACAGAGCAACGAGAGCAAAGGGTACAGGAGAGATGAGGATACGGAGGTGGAGGAGGCTGCATCAGGGCCTCGATGCTGCTACTGCACGAAGCAGCGGGGTCTGTTTTCATAGAAGTCACGTGATTTACGCGAGCCTTGAGTTGATTGACAATAGGTGACGTTTCAGGCAATGGCTCTTGTTCATAGCACAGAGGACAGGCCTTCTAAAGTTGCCAACAATGTCACGAAACAATTTACCAATTATTATTACACGTGGTCAACTGATTCACACACACACACATAACTGGAACCGCTCAATTAATACCCACAATGTGATTGTCCCAGGTCGCTAGGCTTTGTCGCTAGTCTGCTACAGCAACATTGTGTGAAGGAGAGCCGACACGAGGTTGCAGGGGGTTCGTCCTTTATTTCTTCCCCCAGTCCACACTCGTCCCCAGCCTTCTCGGTCCGTTTCCCACCAGTTCGCCCCCTCCAGCCCCTCAGCCCCCCTCTCATATCTCCTCGCCTGCTCCTCCCCCTTCCACAGTTTCCGCTCCACTGTCCCTCTCCTTTTGGTGGGAATCCTTCCCCTGACATCCCATACATCTGTATAAAGCGAGGAAAACGTAAACACTGTCTACAGATATAGCGAATCAGACTAACCCACGACGGCACGCATCCAGTATAGACAGTCATCGACTTACGAACACCCGACTCACGAAACAGCTTCCATTCAATGTGTTTTTATAAACATCGACTTAAAACGCGAACTCTCACTTGATAATTGAACCGCGGCACTATTTTGTCCAGCTGAGCGGTTCTCCGCGAGGTGTAATGAGTCTGCCTCGTGCTGGGAGTGTTTGTGTGTGTGGGAATTTAAATACAGGAGACGGCTGTGTTCCGACTTACGAACCGCTCGACTTACGAACCGGTCTCAGGAACTGTGTTCATAAGTCAATGACTTCCTGGACGTGCTCATACCAGCCGACCAGCCGGCCGTGTCGGTTTTATAGACCACTGTTATGGTCAAAATATAGTGAATTAAGGATATAATAATGGGGTTTCCCCCTTTTTTATCACAACAAAACTGAAACCTTTTACAAGGAATCATGACTGCATTAATCACAATACTTGTGGTCAGAATGCAAACAAAAAGCATACTCTGATAATTCATAATCAACGTTTTTGGGTTTAGATCGCGTTATTTATAAATGTGTCGTAACCCTCCATCACCCGACACGGCCAATCAGTAAAAAAGTGTCACGTTGACAAAAGACAAATAGTTCACTGCTTTAGCCCACCGGTATGTTGAAGCGTGAAACCACAACATTTACAATTTGAGTACGACGTTTCGCTGGTAATTGCATCCAGCATCATCGGGCAATTCGCCAGAATGGTGAGGCTCTGCTGTGTCTCCCGTTCTTATATAGAGCAGCAGCAGGGTGACGTCATCATTAACTCATTAATTCGTCACTTTTTTACTGATTGGCCGTGTCGGGTGGTGGAGGGTTACGACACATTTATAAATAACGCGATCTAAACCCAAAAACGTTGATTATGAATAATATTGGTCGCGAAAGCCTACGTGTTAAACATACTCTGATAATATATGCATTGTTCTTGAAACTGATTGGTCCACACCAGAGACAGCTTTCTTTTGAGCCTCGTCTCAAACGGTGTTAGACCAAAGGACGCCAAAAGGCGTACAGCTCAAAGACAATGCACTATCAGAGTAATGAGAGCTCGGGGTGAGCATCTAGATGTATTGTCTTTGAGATGTACGCCTTATGGCGTCCTCTGGTCTAACACCGTTTGAGACGAGGCTCAAAAGAAAGCTGTCTCTGGTGTGGACCAATCCGTTTCAAGGACAATGCATATATTATCAGAGTATGCTTTTTGTTTGCATTCTGACCACAATTATTGTGGTTAATGCAGACATGAATCCTCGTAAAAGGGTTTCAGTTTTGTTTCCAGAAAAAAGGGGGAAAACCTATCCTTATATTTTGGTACTGGCAAAGGAGGTCCCATGATGATAGTGAATAAAGTTGCAGAAGCAACTTGAAGAATTGGATGCAACTGGGAGTATCTGCAAAGTTTGTTGTGTCAATATCATATTAGTAAAAAGTCAATATCATATCAGTAAATAGTCAATATCATGTGAGTAAATGTGATATGAGTAAATAGTAAATCTCATGTAAGTAAATAATAAAAATGGGCAGCGCTGAACGGAAGACCATGGATGGCCGACGTTTTTGAGAAAAGTCACGGCTCATGGAGAGTTTTTTTTTAATGTTCAGTATAGATTATCGCTTAACCTAAACTTTACTTCTCATGCCTAAACATTAAACGTTACCGAACTTCCATCTTCGACGACCAACTCACCCGATCTCGCCTCGATTCCTGCCCAGTGCAGCTTCGATCTCCCCGGCATGGTTACTAGGCCCGAAGCGGTGGCGGTGAAGGAAGCCAATGGAAACTGCGTTGGATACTGGGGCACTGCGTGTGGGTCTAGGGCTGCGTGGACTTGCCGATGACCGGTACCAGCGGGGTCAAGATCGGCCTCTGTAGAGAAGCAGGCTCGGCAGTTGGGAGGCAGTCGCCTTCCAGCAACAGCGGAGGGCACAGATGAGGGGCGCTCACAACAACGCGTGGAGCGCCGGGCAGATAAAACAAAGCAAAGTAGCACAGCAGGTTGCCTACGTACTGTGCGAAATAAGTTTAACATACGGTAAATACATCTGCCAGTCATCTCAAGTCAGTCAACCCATGGCACCCGCTGGGTCTGTCCCGTGACCTCTTGCCAACAGCGAGAAGCTTCCACCCTTCACGTGGCCTCGGAGTGCACCTAGCCTGGCACAAGTGCCGTGGTGGCGTCACCGACACTTAGTGGCGAACGGTGGCTGTTGTTGCGCCCTCTGAGTGGGCAACCAGTGAGCGGATTGGGTGCAGTGGCTGTCGCATGAAGTGCGGCGGATAAAATAAAACCCCGTCACTCCTCGACGGATCGTTTGGACAGCTGCAGCCGTTATATTTCATTCGCGTTACGTAGCAGCCAATTAGATCGGCGCTGCACTTTCTACAAACTTGACACATTCGTCAATGACCCTGCGGCCTTCAGAGAGTAAAATGTATAGAAGAGGCGGCGTTTCGGGCAATGGCCCTCCATCGGGCACATGTCCCGTGAAAAAGGCCCATTGCTCAAAGCTTTGGCAATATTAAATCTATTTCATCCAGCAAGTAATATTTTACCAAACATTCAAATGCACGGCACTCTCCAATGGCACAACCGGAGAAAGAGTCAAACACATGCATTCAAACGAAAATATGATTATTTAAAATATTTATTTTAAGGCCACAGTGTTGTTATTGACGAACGTATTGAGTTGTTGTTGTTAACTGTGCGTGCGTACCACTGCCAACCCAGCAATAGCAGCAGATGGAGAGTCACCAAATAATTCGTTGATTCAGATTGGCGATATTCACGGCAGCGTTTGGCTTCGGCGATAATCATAACTCTGCTTTTGGCCAATGAAAGGTCACCAATATGCTCAGCCGCAGCCACAATCATCGTAATTTTTTATATTAGCAAGAGATTTTATGCGCAAACATTACTAATAGCACGCTTGTGAAAATTGTCATAATTACGGCCTGCAGCTGTGCAATAGTGTGCCAAGTTACACGCTGCGCTCGAGCCAAGGAGCGCTGTGGCTAGGGTTGATGGATTGACGATGGAAGGAAGCGTACAATTCCCTGCTCTTTCACCGCTGCCAAACTCTGCGAAATCAGAACCCAAGCTGGAATGCGCACAAGGGAGGGTGGTATCTAATGGCGCCAACGTGGCGAGATGTAATTTACCTCGCCTGGTATACAGGAGGTTGTGGATTCGATCCTGACCCTGACGCCTCCTGTATATTTGGTTTTTGCGTGTGTCTCTCTCTCTCTGTGGTCGTGTGGATATTTCTCCAGGTCCTCCGGTTTTTCTCTCTACGTTTAGAATCAGTGTCACGCGTTTCGAGTATTTGGTTGCTATACATTTCCACAGAACGATACGCCACTTCTCGATTTAAAGCTTTTGTGACTGCAGGGATTAATATTCTTGGTTCTTTTGGTAAAGTCACGTAGAAGGGAAATAATAAAATAATAAAAATAAAACGTAATAAAATACAATTCTCACGACGTTTCGGCCACACAAAAGAACCAAGAATATATAAGCCACTTCGTTAAGCTGTCATTTGTGGCCAGGTTCTGAAAACGAGCTGCAGTTGATAGCTCAGCGGGCTTTACCTGGTTAAATAAAACTAGTTTATTCGTAGTCATGTAATAATTGACTGCTGCATTTATTATCTCGAGTTATTAACTCGCAAATTAGTTTGATGCTGTGCTGGTGGTGGTTCACAATGATAATTATCAAAACAACTCAACACATTTCGGCAAAAGTAATACTGTAGCCTTAACATGAACAATATTATCAACTTTGTTTCGTTTTCCCGTGGTACACCACGCACGGGAAGTTGGAGTAGAGTCAAGGATGTTATGCATGGGAAAAGAAAAGAGAACGAGAAAGGGAAGAGAAAACATACATTATCTGAAAATAGGAGGAAATGGGTGAGAAATTAAGATAGTATGTATGTTGAACTGCTTTCGCACCGTATGTAACCTACCGTGCTAATCGGAGGTGTGGGGTAAGGACAAACATTTTTACACATCAATTCTAGAGAAATTAGTACTTCATCTAGAAAGAGAGAAACTGGAGCAAAGGGTTAGGAGAGATGAGGAGAGGGAGGAGGAGGCTACATCAGGGCATCAACGCTGCAGCACGGATAAGCGTCTTTTTTCGTAGCTGGTGGGGAGAGGGGGGGGGGCTTCAGAGTGTGGGTGGCCACACATAAATCACGTGGTTTACTGGAGGCTTGAGCTGATTTAGAGATGAAGATAGGGGAACCCGGATCCACCTCTTTTGCTCAGTCGCGTCACCAGATTCCAATTTTCAGAGATCATATGTTGAAGTGTATTTGGGATGTATCAATTCACCTTCTGATATCGGACCGAAAGTTTTCACAACTGCACGGAAGATCTGATGTATGTGGCAGTGTGCACAGCATTAATCACTTACTGACGTGGTGGTGTTTGGACAACAAACCACAAGACACGGATGTGTCTCCAATCGTGTCGCCACCTGTCCATGTTTGACCCGGACTGTCCAGGAATTGATGATGTTCAAGTGGCAGGAATTGATTTGTGCCGAGGTCTGGTACCGGTATTGCGCTGTGTTAAAGTTGATTACAGGAAACTGCACAGTGTTGATAATAGACCTCGTGCTGACGGAGAGAATATGTTCGGGATTGGTCTGTGGTATCAAAGGTGTTGACCCCTACCACTCATCCACCCACCCACTTACCCACTCAGTCGCTCACCCACTTACTTGGATTTCCATCTGTCAATGAATTGGCATCTGTCATGTGGCAGGAATTTGTTTATACCGATATTTGGTAACGGTATTGTGTTGATCTTTAAGACAGTATAACTGCACAGTAAGATTTAGGCTGACTGAGAAACAAACAAGTCCTGGATTGGTTTGTGGCAGAAAGTGTGAAAACCCCAAAGTCTCCACGGCAAAATCACATGGATGTGCGTTGAACTTCTTTCACACCATACACAGCCAACCGCGCTAATCCGTGGTGCGACATCAACGTGTGGTCCATCTGCCTAGAGATTGTCGCAAACTCTCTCCTGAAGGCCACTCGTGGTGATGAGTAGACATTGGCATCGAGCTCCTTGACCATGTTGCCATACGCAAGCACAGATCCGTTTGTCGGCCTATCTGCCATCCGGACCGCTGTGTTTTCCTGCAGCGTTTGTTCAAAAGCGGCAAACCCACGACCGGTTTCGACTTTCAAGGGCTCATCAGCCAGATGTTTCTTTATTTATTTTCCCCACGCTCCCTCTGTAAGTGCAAAGATTTTCAAACCACCAAGTCGGAGAGTGTGTCTCCAACTTGATTGGCATAATTGCCTCGTTAGAACACTTTAGGAGCAGACTGAAAGGAAGAAAATAATACATCTTGACTTAAAGCTTTCGTGACTGCAGGAATTCATATTCTTTGGGTCTTTCGGTAAAGTCACGTAGAAAGGTTCAAATTAATGAAAATAAAATAAACAAAAAAACTACATCGTAGTTTTTTGTAAATTTTTGTTCATATTTTTTAAAATTAATTTTAACCTATCTACATAATTTTACCGAAAGACCCAGATATAAGAGAATAATACTTTCAAAGAACTGTAAGGAATGCTGTTACCATGAGAACCGATACAGCAAAGCACTTTTAGCTTGTCACTCTCACGCCCGTTTATGCTCTTGCCCTCTCTGGTGATACGCATGTCTGTGGAACTTTTTTTCGCACCGTACGTATAGCCAACAGTTCTACAGAAATGATGCACGTGGCAGTGCGCAGCATCATCTGTAGCCCAGACGTTTCCAAACTCCACTCCTCGCGGCCCACCGCGCTCCGTCTCGCCGCGTTTACCAAATTTACTTGCGAATGCAGCACAAATTAACTCGTTCCACGCCGCACGCGCCCGATGATTGTTCAACACGTCCCCAGGTGACGCGCTGAGCAATGAACCGCCGTCTGCATCAGGCGGAACAACGTGTACACGCGCACACGTGGGACACGTATACACACTCAACACATGTACACACGTGGTGCACGTATACACACTCAACACATGCACACACACACAGTGGAACACATGCACACACGTGGAACACGTGTACACGCACGGAACACGTGCACACGCGTGGAATGTGTACACACACCTGTACACACGTGGAATGTGTACACACACACATGCACACACGTGGAATGTGTACACACACACATGCACACACGTGGAATGTGTACACACACATGCACACACGTGGAACACGTGTACACACACTCAACACATGCACACACACACATTGGTACACGTGTACACACACACAGTGGAACACATGCACACACACATTTGAACACGTGTACACACTCAACACACGCACACGGAACACTTGTACACACACTCAACACATGCACACACACACGTGGAACACATGCACACGCGCACGGAACACGTGTACACACACATGGAACACGTGTACACGCACGATGGGGTGCGGAACGGCACTATTAACGCAGGCAGCGTTAATTGCTTCGCGCGTCGCGTGGGACGTGTTTAACTATCATCTGGCGCGTGCAGCGTGGAAGGGGTTAACTTGAATGGGGAGTACATTGGTATAGAGTGGTGGTGGGCCGCGAGGAATGGAGTTTGGGAAAGCCTGCTCTCTAGAGTGTTTGGTCTCCTCTTCGATGCATGAAGAAGTGGGTGTACCCCAAGGCCGTAATTATAATATATATTCAAATATGCTCAAAATGTCCACCCCACCCCCCCCCCCCCAATATATTGCTATAAAATAGATTTCTGTTTATATGATTGTGGTTATGGTTGTACTTTATTAATCCATAATCTCTGCAATTACAGTCAATGAAACAAGAAAAGGTAAAAAAAACAGAGCCATGTAATACAATACACTATTAGACATTATTGTAAAAAATAAATAAAAAGTCCATCCCATGTGTTAGTTAATTTTTTTATATTTTAGGCAGGAAATTCGTTTTCAAATTTAGATGTTTTTTTCTGGGGGGGGGGGGGGTGACCCCCAGACCCCCTGGAAGATTTGGGCCCCCCCAATGTTGACTCCATGGCTACGGCCTTGGTGTACCCACACTTCACCCCACCGCTACACGCGACCAACGTGTCGATAGACGAACCCTGGGGTATCCATGTGCAGGTTTCCCACTCGCTCCATGCGCAAGTAGTCGTTGCAGATAAGTGCCAACTTAAGGGGACCGCTGCCTGTCGAGTAGCACCTACAGTATGCACAGTACACACACAGTACACACAATACACATACAGGACACACAGTACACACACAGCACACACGCAGTACACAGTACACACAGTACACACACAGTACACACACAGTAAACACTTCGCAAAGTACATACAGTACACAGTAAACACGTTATACACAATGTAAACACAGTACACCTACAATAAACAGTACACACAGTATACAATGCTGTCCCGTGTTCGACCGCATAGCTGCATGCGAGTGAATTCAAACCGCAGAATATCGCAAATTTTAGGTCGAACTCGGTCGGTGAAATCGCACAAACCGAACCCGCATAACAGCGAAGAAAACTTGTATAGCCGACAGGCGACTCTCTCATTTACGACAACCCACATTCACGACGTTTATACAATGCAACCGTCGATCTATTTACGACATATGCACTTGATTTACGACGTATCTTCCGACGCCACTCCGAACGCATACTGAACAACAAGAGTCGGCCTGCTTTCCGATGTGACTTGGCGTGGGGTTTGTGTTATTCTCAAGTTGTTTGCGTGGATGTTTACCGATGAAACCCCGTTAGATATGGCTGCTAAAAGGATAAAAAAACAACTTAGGCGAAGTGATGTTTCTCATGTTTTTATGGGGCCGTCCAAAAATGACGTCACGCACCTGGGGGGGGGGTCAGACATTTGTGACGATGTGTGACGAGGGGGGGGGGGGTTTGAGAAATGTGACGTCACATCAAAATGCACACCTTTAAATAAATATAGACAACACGTTCTACTTAATTAAATAAACTTCTTAATAAATGTTTTCTCCGACAACATCAGAGTGCAACGCCACATTAAATACGCACTACAATGACAATACTGTAATTTAAAGCGATTTGAAGCATGTTTTATTTGGGGGGGGGGGCAGAGCTTTGTGACGTCATATTTGAGGGGTGTCTGACTTTTTGTGACGCCGTGTGACGATGGGGGGGGGTCAAAAATTGTCCAAAATCGCGTGACGTCATTTATGGACGGCCCCTATGGGAAACCCTGGCCTGATTTACGACGGGATTTCCAGGAACGCATTGTAACGTCGTTAAAACGGGGACCACCTGCATCCCGCTGGGTATGGGACAGATGCAGTGGGAGTGGGGATTTGATCTCCCGGCGTGCCAACCGAAACATTTGATGCAAGTTTCCTGCTTCTCGACCACCCTCCGTCCACCGAGCGTCATGCCCAATTTGGACAACACCGCAGGCAGTGACGGACTGGGACTGGCACAAAGAATGTGCCCGGCCATTAGTCAACACAGCAGGCTCAAGTGGCCTGGTCGCGCAATCCCATTGCCCCGTTCGGGCTGGGTCCAAACACGCACTTGAGGAGGAGTCTTTGGGGCTGCTGAATATGCGGATGGGACTTAATGTCAACCGAGAGCGTAAATAAACAATGCAGCGTACACATTAGAATTGGGTTCGATCCCGACCCTGACGCCTGCTGCTATTTGGAGTTTGTAAGGTGGCAGGATGTTAACTACCTCGCCTGGTACACAGGAGGTCGTGGGTTCGATCCCGACCCTGACGCCTGCTGCTGTATATTTGGAGTTTACGTGTCTCTCACATCATCATCACGGTGACTAGGAGATGTTAACTACCTCGCCTGGTATACAGGAGGTCGTGGGTTCGATCCCGACCCTGACGCCTGCTGCTGCATATTTGGAGTTTCCGTGTTGCCCTATAGCTCAGTGGGCCTTACCTGGCAAACTACAAAGTTTAGTATGAGTGACGAGAACCACCACAGCCCAGGCCCGTCGGGAGTGAGGGCAGCTACGGGGACATCGCTCGCCAACCCACAAGCAGCAGCGACAACAACACAGTATTGACACGAAACCCACGCCAGAACTCACTGCCAACAGGATAAACAATCAACAGAGCTCCACTCCAGACGAACAACAGTGTCAACACGTCCCGCCACAGACGCGCGTTTCGACAAGCCGCGTGTGCAGCCTCACGCGGGGCCGAGATTCGTCACCATACTGCCGAGGTTCGAGATAAAGACGTGACGTACAGTGAGGGAAAAAAAAGTATTTGATCCCCTGCTGATTTTGTACGTTTGCCCACTGACAAAGAAATGATCAGTCTATAATTTTAATGGTAGGTTTATTTGAACAGTGAGAGACAGAATAACAACGAGGTGAGATTTTGCTCCATGCAAGATCTCACCTCGTGGAGTACACATCAAGTGCAACTGGCTGTGACCAATATTCAAAACTCCCATTCACGATATCCGACGCGTGGTACGAACTTCCATCAATAAACACGCGGCCCAACGTCACGGGCCATATGCGTGGCTATTGACAGAGCTTTGTGGCTGGAATGTGACAGGGTCGGCCGCTCTCTTCTTTGAATTAAACGCACGAGGGATGGGGAAGAGGAGAGGCGGTGGCTGATGTACGGGACAGTAAAGAGAGCGCGAAGTATAACAGTCGCATGCAGGTTCAAAATTGGAATAGTGTGACAGACGGTATGATAATTATCATTACAATAACTTAATGACAAATTTAAAATCCGTTCAACGATTATAATCACGTGGAGTTATTTTAATTCTCCTTCTCCTTGATTGTATATTTGGAAAATAAACAACGAAATAAATGTGTGCATTCTTTAAATATTCATGTAATCGTTTGTTGTTATCGTAGCGGTAGGTCAAGGCATCTCTAAGTGCGTACTAAGAAGATCCCGGGGTTTCATCTTCCACGAAGCTGCTCATGGTCCACCCTAATCCGGATCCACTGCACAAACCACGGCAGTAGATGCGGATACCTGATGCACAAATGGAAAATTAAAAGATCGCTCGCGTGCGACTGTGGTCATCCAGAACAGAACAGACCATACGACCATACGACGTATAACAGCGTTGGTGTACGGTGATTTTTTTTTCTGCAATATTTTTCTGTCTTTTCTTGGATTTTCTGTTTGCACTTATTCACATATTTCACTTTACGATGTTTTCTTGTTTATGTTTTTGTGTTTTGTTTGTTGCGGTTGCACCCGATTCAAGAGCCGAATGGCTCACAGGGATATACCTAATAACTGAACTTGAACTACGCAATGCCCGATCCACAAATACGAAGGAGACATCACAGCGATGATACACTACGCTGCTCCTGACGTGGCTATCTGGCTTAACCACCTGAATGTGACTTTGTAGTTATCGCTCTGCGTCTACATCGGCGTGTGTGTGTGTGCTCTCTGCTTGCCCTGGGCGAAGAGTCGTGGCGGCAGCGGTGGAACTACGTAGCCCTTGGCCAATCGTGACCCAGCCCGGCTACACAACTCAATGGGCAGCAAACAACCGAGGCCCCTGGCAAGGCGGGCGTCACGGGGGCTGTTGGCCCGTGGGTTGCTGGACGTGCGTGGAAGTTGGGGGGGGTCGTCGAAGAGTGGATTCCATGGTCTCTTGAAATGTAACTCCTTTGACTTCAGGGGCCGTTCATAAACGACGTCACGCGATGTTGGACGATTTTTGACCGCCCCCCCCCCCCTTCGTCACACGGCGTCACAAAAAGTCAGACCCCCTCCTCAAATATGACGTCACAAAGTTCTGCCCCTCCCCCCCCCCAAATAAAATATTCTTCAAATCGCTTTAAACTAGTGCGTATTTAATGTGGCGCTGCACTCTGTTGTAGGAGAAAACATTTATCAAAAGGTCTATTTAATTAAGTAGAACGTGTTGTCTATATTTATTTAAAGTTGCGCATTTTGATGTGACGTCACATTTCTCAAACACCCCCGTCCCCTCGTCACACATCGTCACAAATGTCTGACCCCCCCCCCCCCCAGGTGCGTGACGTCATTATGGACGGCCCCTCAAGCGTGTACCCCCAAGTGGAGAAACGTCGTTTTTGGTGTCCAAGTTGACCTGAGAGTGACCTGTTACGAGTTCTGTAGGTGACCCGCCCAGACTGGACATGTGTGAAGAAGAGCTTCATAGCTCATCGGATTTCTCCTGTCTGAATAAATATTCTGATGAAGATTCTGAGGTGACAGGAGAAAGAAAATGGTACCCCCGTACACGTGGCTTGTGCCGCTGAATTTTAAAACGAAACTTAACTATTTTTATTTTACTAAGTAAGACCCACTGAACCATGTAGCACTTTATCAGAAGCGACCTGGCCACAAACCATAGCCAAACAGAGCGGGTTATAAAGTGGAAATGTAAAGCAGCCAAATACACCATTGGAACCTCATTTGCCAGTAGCAAAATATGATAATTGTTTGTTTACCCTTTTATCTGGCAACAAAACTGACATCTTTTTTTACAAGCAGTCATGTTTGCATAGACCACAATACCTGTAGTCGGATAATGTATGCACTGTGAGACGAGGCTCTAAAGAAAGCTGTCTCGGGTGTGGACCAATCAACTTCAAGGACAGTGCATACATTTCGATTTAAAGCTTTCGTGACTGCAGGGATTCATCTTCTTGGTTCTTTCGGTAAAGTCACGTAGAAGGGAAGTAATAATGAGAATTGTTTTATTATGTTTTATTTGTATTATTTTATTACTTCCCTTCTACGTGACTTTACCGAAAGAACCAAGAAGATGAGTGCATACATTATCAGAGTTTTGTTTTTGTTTGCATTCCGACTGCAGGTATTGTGGTCAATGCAAACATGACTCCTTGTAAAAAAAGGTGTTAGTTTTGTTGCCAGATAAGAGGGTAAAAAAACCAATTATCAGCCAAATACAAACGCATGTTTCCAAATATCGAGGGAAAAACCGGAGGACCCAGAGAAGAATCCACGCGACCACGCGTTCGTGTCGCGGATCGAACCCACGGCCTCTTGTATACCAGGCGAGGTAGTCAACATCTCATAGCCACCATGACAATGATGATGAGAGAGACACAGACCTCCTGTATACCAGGCGAGGTAGTTAACATCTCCTAGCCACCGTGGCGCCCAATGGCACGCGGGCAGGCGAGGTGACAGCAGCTCCAGTCTGTTTGACGTGGAATCGCCCGTGCACGCGCGCGCACGCAGCGTGGGTTACGCGAGCGTGGGGGTACAACACGTGGTTTGCGGCGGGCGACAGGAGGCGCAAAGAGGGGTTGGGGGGACGCGAGGGGAAGGACGACAGGGCGAGACGTCCGATTGTAAAACGGAGAGGACACAACGTTTCGTGTAGACGATTGCAAACAAACGTTGAATGGACGAATCGTCGCGAGTCCTTGGCGCCGGCTCCTGCCTCCCAGCACGTGGAACCACAACACCGCGTGGCCACTCCTCTAACCAGGCACGGCGGTGCTGATGAGTGCTAAGGGCAGATTCACCAAGTTTCGAAGTGGACTGCGGCCATCAAAGAAATATGCGCCGCCCTCTCTGTGGTCGCCTTCCCCCCGTGATCCGTGGATCAAACAAATCACTCGAGACGCCCACGTATGGCAGCCAAGAGCAGTTCACTCACGCAGTTGACGCAACGGTCCTTCGCCGACGATGCGCGACAGATGAACGATTGATTTAAGCCCGGACGGATAATTATCCAGCGAGAGGACACTTTCCTTCCATTGTTGAACCGCGATTTTTTATTCCCATCGGCCACGGCGGAGTCGGGCCGCTCGACCAACTGAACGCGGCCGCTCGACTGCAGCGCAGACAAAGCCACGTGACCCGATTCCCAATTGCCTCGCGCGCGTTTGTGCTGCACGCAGCTGGCCCCACTCCTCCGATGTATGGGATTTTTTTTGTTGCAGGGGTGGGTGAGGGAGTGGGTAGAAATCGCAATTTTCACATCGTTCACGCGCAATTGCATCACGCGTGTAATTAGGCGCGTTATTGCGCGTTCAGTCAGCGGGCGCGGGGGTGGCCGTGTCAGGGACGAGTTTCCACGCTCGCTGAGAAACCGCGCGTCCGTCCACTGGCTGGGTGGATACGTGGATGGGTGCGTGCGTGGGTGATTGAGTGGGTGGGTGGGTGGATACGTGAGTGCGTGCATCCGTGGATGGGTGCGTGGGTGAGTGCGTAGGTGGGTGGTTGAGTGCCTGGATGGGTGGGTACATGTGTGGGTAGAGTTGGGTGTTTGGGAAGGTGCGTGGATGCGTTTGGGTGGGTGCGTGGGTGGGTTGGTACGTGGCTTTTGGTGGACTGAATTCGGCTGCATGGCATGTATGTTTGTTTGTAGAACTTATTTCGCACTGTGCGCAACTAACCGTGCTAATCGGGAGGTGCAATGCTCGAGTCACGGATACATTTTCACTGCGCCGTTGGCTGCGGACACTGCGAGACGTCTTCTCCGCGGCTGAATCGCCGAGGCCGCCGCTTATTCGGTGCTTCCTGCTCCCAGGGCGCGAGGAGCGCAGCAGAAGGAAGCGACGCGGAGCAGCGCGCACCGTCACCGTGAGAGGACGCCGATTGGCCAAGCGAAATTAGACAAAAGCTAAAGGCGCAGCCCTGCAATGCCTTGCCCGCGTCACCGCTCACGGAAGGGCCTCCGCAAAAAGACAGGCTCTAGGGCGTACTTGGCCTACTCTTCCACGCTGGCCAGACGTCTTGGAAGAGGTGGATGATGCTCACACTTTACCCCGCCGTCATACGCGACCTGTCTGCCGATCGGCTCACTGTGGTGCCACCCACGTAAACTGGGTTTCTGAAGCGCGTTCATAATTATCCTCTGGAGGACGTACTGTGCAGAAGGGTCATTGCCCGAAACGTCGCCTATTTTTTCGTTTACGGCCACACACACAACGTGTCACTGGCCAAAGCGTTGAGTCTTACCTGGCAGACGTCTCGCCGTGGCGATTACCTCCACTTCTCTTTAAAAAAAATACCCCCCCCCCCGTCTCTCCCGAGCGACCATACGGGTGGCGGGGGTAATCGCCCCCCCTCCACCTCACCACCCTCTCCACCCCTCCCCCCTCCACCCCTCCAGCTCACCACCCCCTCCACCCCTCTCCCCTCCACCTCACCACCCCCTCCACCCCTCCCTCCTCCACCTCACCACCCCCTCCACCCCTCCCTCCTCCACCTCACCACTCCACCACCCCCTCCACTTCACCACCTCACCACCCCTTCCACTCCACCCCACCACCCCCTCCACCCCTCCCCCCTCCACCTCACCACCTGACCACCCCCTCCACTCCTCCCCACTCCACCCCACCACCCCCTCCATCCCTCCACGTCACCACCCCCTCCACCCCTCCCCCCTACACCTCACCACCATCCACCTCACCACCCCCTCCTCCACCCATCCACCCCTCCCCCCTCCACCCCCCCTCCACCCCTCCCCTATCCACCTCACCACCCACCCTCCGCACTGCGTCACCAGCTCATCCCCAATGCATGCCAGGGCCGTGACGATATCGGTAAAAACAATTTGCATTGCCCCCAACAATTATCTCGCACACGGCAGTGGTGGTGAAATATTCATTTCGCGATGAAGTGTTGTGATGGTTCGATGTCACGACTGCTGTAACGCTGCTAATATCAATACCAAATTATTAACCTAAACTATTTCGATTTTTACAGGTAATGCCCACTGAGCTTTGTAGTTATTTTTCAAAAGCGACAAGGCCACAAATGACAGCTCAACGAAGTGGGCTTATCGCGTGGAAATGTATAGGAACCAAACACTCTAAACGCGTGATGTTGATTCAAAATGTTGTGGAGGGAACCCCCGTAGAGAGACACGCAAACTCCAAATATGCAGCAGGCGTCAGGGTCGGGGTCGAACCCACGACCTCCTGCGTACTAGGCGAGCGAGTTAACATCTCGCCACCGCGCCCCCCATCATCCGATATTACACTCGGAGAGTTGTTCCACTCAGCACCACTGCACAGGTCCATCACGATAACCATCGTTAGCCATGGTCAAGCCATGGTCAAGCCATGGTCAATCCACTGCTGGATGAAGGGCCCTTCCCCTCCACCACGCCGCCGCCACAGCCACCCTCTCCTTGCTCGCCTTGCGCGGACCAACCACACGGGGCTGACGGGGACGTCCCCTGTGACGGCGTTCTCACCAATCGCGGTGGAAAGCGCCTCTCTTTCTCGACTCTGAAGCCCTTCCGCTCCATCGCGCGCAGTCACAGAAGCGGTGCCAGTTACGTGGACTCGACTCGTGCGTGCGCGCGTGTGACGGAGCGGTGGCGCAGTGGTTAGCGCGCCGCTCTATAAACCCGGCGAACTCAAGTTCGATTGCCGCTCACGGCCAACATCGGTGACGGATATCTAAACCTTCCTTGGTTCGACACAGCCTTAAATAAGTACAGTACCTCGTGCAATGTGTGAACGTCGCTACTAGGGATGCTAAAGGCGGCAGAGCGTGGTTCTAGCAACCCACCCCCTCGTGTGCCGTGCCGGCCTTCATAGGTGCTCGCTAAGAGGACTTGCTACAACAGTCTGTTAAGTACTATTTAGGGATATTTCTCTTTGTATACCCAAGCAGATTCTGTTTGGCCGGATAGATGGGGCTTAACGGGCGCGGCACGGGCTAGAGAAAATATTGACTCATGTGGTACAAGTGGATATGGAGCTGAGTGGACTTGCTGATGACCGGTACCAGGGATTTCAAAATCTGCCTCTGTGGAGGAGGCTCGTGAAGGACGCTGCTGGGCAGTTGGAGGCAGCCGTCCTCCAACAACAACAGAGGGCAGAGGAGCGACGCTCACAACAACGAGCGGATCGCCGAGCGGCTAAAACGCAGCACTAGGGAGCGCAGGTGGTGCATCTGTCAGTGATCTCAGTCAGTGAACTAATGGCACATGGGGTCTCTCCCGTGGCCTCCATACTTCACGTGGTCTCAAAGTGCACCTAGTCTGGCACAAGCGCTGTGGGGATGTCACCACAACTTAGTGGCTATCGTTGTTGTGTATCGAGACGGTTGGGGGTAAGTGCTCGCGAAAGGCACTTGCCCCAACAGCCTCTTTGAGGTTATACTGGGGATCTTTGTTTTTTTAGCAGCGAGAATTTCTCAGCTCAACGAAGAGCGACAATCTCAGTTCGAGCGTGGAAAACTACTGGACATCTGTTTAGAAAAAGAGCTTTAGTGCTCATCGGATTCCTTCAGTATAAATATTTTGATTTGTAGCGTCTCGCTCGACCCCAACACGGGACTTCACTCACCCAACATATATACATATAATGGGCGACGTTTCGGGCAATGGCCCAAGTTCATAGCTCATATACAGTACATACGTGGACTTACGTGTTGTGATAAAAAAAGGATCTATTCATTCATAAGCGTCTACAGAGAGTGTGTTGATTTCACCGGGGCTGTACGGGTACACGCACTCTTGAAGATGCAGGTACGTGAAGTGAACTCATCAACATTTTAGTAAATAAACCTGTCACCTGTTATTTATCAGAATCCAGAATCTGATTAGCTATAAAGCTCTTTTTTCGCAGATGTCCAGCAGAATGTCCTTATTTTTCTATTAAAAAGGGCCAATGTCCGAAACGTCGCCTATTTTATATTTTCCCATTAAGGCCACGCGCAGTGAAATTGACAAACGTGTTGAGTGTTTTTCCTTATTACGCGTATTTATGTATTTATATATCCAGCACGGTATACAGCAGAGTTCCATATTGTGCAGTCACAGTCAGGCAGAGCCGCTGTCTTGAGGAGTTCAACCGACCGTCCCGTGCACATCCCAAGCCGTCCATGCCCCACGCTGCCCCGTTCATTTGTGACCACCAGTGGCGTGGTGACGACATTATCAGCTCAGGGGGTGCGGCAATCGGCCTGGTGGAGCCCCCCAATATTTGATTTGTCTCTTCGCACGGTTGCACCTAGAGGCTATTATTCTACATCGCGGCTCCTCTTGCTTAATCACACCTCTACGCTCACGGTCTCGAACATTTAACGCTGTAGCGGTGCTCCATTTTAAATTATGATTTGTTCTCTTGCACTGTGTTGTTGTGGAAACGCTAGAAAGGGAAGAAGGTAGCCGACACCACATGGACACACGCCGAGCGTGCCGAGTGATTCCTCCTCCTCCTACTTCTCATTGCAACCCGACTGTGTGCTGATGAGTGCAGTCTGTGTGTGTGTTACGCTGCCATCGGTTACTACGCGTGCCTGAGTTTAAACTAAACTATCTTCAACTTGACCAGGTAAGGCCCACTGAGCTATGTAGCTCTTTCTCAGAAGCGACCTGGCCACAAATGATAACTCAACGAAGTGGCTTATAATGTGGACATTTATAGAAGCCAAATACTCTAAAAGCATCTTTCCAAATGTAGAGGGAAACCCCGGAGTACCCGGAGATAAATCCACGCGACCAGGGGGAGAGAAACACGCAAACTCTAAATATACATCAGGCGTCAGGGTCGGGATCGAACCCACGACCTCCTGCATACCAGGCGAGGTAGTTAACATCTCGACACCGTGGTTTGCATTAATGATCGTACAGCGTGTATACAAGTCACTAGCGACTTAAAAGTAATGTTGGCATCAGTGATCGCACTCAGGACTTCAATTGAATGTGACGCTGTACCCCCGGAATATGACATTTCACTCGCTGAATACACAATACACAAATATGGTTCAGTCCATCAGCCTATTAGTCTTCCAGACCCGTACATCGTCCAGCCGCATTTGTTGAACAGAATATACAGCACTACTTGCATGTGAATATTGTGTCTATGTATAAACAACGATAAAGCTCCCCGTATAGCCTTTAATAGACTGTTGGGGCAAGTGCTGTTAGCAAGCACATATGAAGGCCGGTACGGCACACGAGAGGGTGGGTGGGCAGGACCACGTCCTGCCCAGTCTCATTTGAGACTGAATCGACCTAGAGGAGGCCCAGGACTGGTTCAGATAATCGCCACCGGTGTTAAGAATGAGCGAGAATCGAACTCGTGCCGCCAGGTTCGTAGCGCAGTGTGATAACCACTATCGCTGCCGATAAACATCTCTGGTACGATATATACACACACAACAACAACACGTGTGTAATACAACAGGTGTGTACGTATTAATCCCTTGATTGACAGAGTACCCTATTCAGAGAGAAATTATCTCTTACGCTGTTTGAACGCGATCGCTAAGCAGCGAACCCAAAACGTCAAACGACCAGAAACAACCAGCACCATTATCAAAGTTTACACCATTGGAACCTCATTTGCCAGTAAAAAATATGATAATTGTTTTTTTACCCTTCTATCTGGCGTCATCTGGTCCAACCCATGTGAGACTAGGCTCTAAGGAAAGCTGTCTCGGGTGTGGGCCAATCAACTTCAAGGACAGTGCATATATTATCAGAGTTATGTTTTTTGTTTGCATTATGACCGCAGGTATTGTGGTCTATGCAAACATGACTCCTTGTAAAAAAAGGTGTCAGTTTTGTTGCTAGATAGAAGGGTAAAAAACCAATTATTATCAAAGTTGTAAACGATACGGGTGCACCCTGTAACACGTCTCATGGAGCAGGCACGGCTGTGATGTTGTTAAGAGCTTTGGGAGAAGCGTGGACACCATCCCGCGTGTAGCATCAAAGAGAAGGGCAGTGGCATAAGTACAGGGTGGCTCAAAAGTCATGACACATAGGGTTATTATACAGGGTGGCCCAAAAGTGTGGACACATAGCTTTGTTATACAGTGGCCCAAAACTAATGACACGTAAGGGCATTTCATGTATTTTAACCTTCTCAGATGACAAATAAAATTGGAAAATAAATCACTAAAAATGAAGGTGTTTATTTTATTTTTACGTATACTAAAGGCAGCTGTAATGTTTAAAAAGTCCTAAATTCATTTCACAAGTGAATCCATGCATCATTCATTCATGTAAATGGAAGTCAGTTTGAACATGTGTTAACATAAATTAAATAACCCTCTGTGATTTATTAAACCTAATGAAATAACCCTACGTGATGTGTTCAAATAAATAAAATAACCCTCTGTGGTTTGTTAAACCTAATAAAATAACCCTACGTGATGTGTTAACATAAATTAAATAACCCTCTGTGATTTGTTAAACCTAATGAAATAACCCTACGTGATGTGTTCAAATAAATTAAATAACCCTCTGTGATTTGTTAAACCTAATGAAATAACCCTACGTGATGTGTTAACATAAATTAAATAACCCTCTGTGGTTTGTTAAACCTAATGAAATAACCCTACGTGATGTGTTAACATAAATTAAATAACCCTTTGTGGTTTGTTAAACCTAATGAAATAACCCTACGTGATGTGTTCAAATAAATAAAATAACCCTCTGTGGTTTGTTAAACCTAATAAAATAACCCTACGTGATGTGTTAACATAAATTAAATAACCCTCTGTGATTTGTTAAACCTAATGAAATAACCCTACGTGATGTGTTAACATAAATTAAATAACCCTCTTCGATTTATTAGACTTAATTAAATAACCCTACGTGATTTGTTCAAATAAATATAATTACCCGATGTGCCCTGACTTTTGGGCTACCCTGTATATCACCAACGGCACCGGCACACGCGCACGTGACCGGCCTAGCACTGGTACTCGCTTGTGTCACGTGATGGATGTGACCCCTCCCCCAGCCACTCCCCCCCCCCCGTGTCTCATTTGTTCAAACACGATGACGCGTCTCTCTCACCTGTACTCTTGCTTCCGTGAGGTCGAGCCTCATGGCCAGCTCTTCTCTAGAAACACAGACAGAGACACATCGACAGACAACATTACTAACCAAGTGTCGTCACACGAAGATGTTCACAAAGATAAACAATCCCACCCGTGTAGCCTTTAACAAGGCTGTTTAATACGTAGTCGGATTCCGCCACCAATATTATCGATAATCAGTGACTTTGCTTGTTTTGTAAGTGGACGAAACGTCACAGTACTCGAATTGTAAATGTTGTGGGTTTACTCTCCAACACACCGGTGCGCTGAAGTAGTAACTAATTGGCACGGTTTATTTAGGTGACAATCCCTACTAGTTGACTATCGGGTGGTGGTTGGCTTAACGACACATATTTACGCGATCTAACCCAAAAAACCCCTCTGTTATGGATAATTTAACAACACTGTTGGGGCAAGTATTGCTCTAAGCGAGCACCTCTGGAGTGCTGGCACGACACGCGAGCGGGGTGTGTGTGTGGCAAACACTACGCACGGCCGCCTTTGTCTCCCCAGTGCTAGCGTTTTGTACACACCACCACACCGGGGTATTCATTCAAATAGTCGCAAGTCACCGTTATTGGTCGTGAGTGGAAATCGAACTCGGGTGGAAGGGACCAGGATGCCGCTAGACTGGTTTGGAGTAGCGGTTATCGGCGTAAGGCACTACCACTGGAGTAAAACATACGCCTGTCCATATAAGCCGTATTTTCTTTTATCCTAAAGGATGTATTCATATTGTTCTCTGGACTGTTGTATACATTAAATATAATTATTGATTGTTGAAGAGTTTGTTACTCAACACCTATTCGTGTAACTATGCATATGGTCATCAGCTACATAATTTGTATAAAATATAATTCACACCAGGCCCCGATGGTGTAAACCAGTGTAGACTCCAACTCTTATCATCCGCTCGATTTCTCTTCTGGCCTCTACATTTGCATGCTATGAATAATGGCCATTGCCAAAAACGTCACCTATTACATAGGTCGAGGTTTTTGTTATTCTAAGGCCACACACACACAGGGTTGTTATTGACAAATATTGAAAAAATATATACAGGTATCACTGGGTTTACGTCTGCAACGTTTACAGCGTTTGGCAAATACGTCGTCAATGTATTATTAACACCGCCACTACCCGATTTGCGTCGCCTCAACCCACACTTACTGACAGCCTCGTCCGTCCTTTCTCGAATCCGTCGCCTCTCAGCCTTCACCTCCACCTACCACTTTGATTTGCGTCGTGTCGATATTCGTCATTGTACATTTCAAGAACGCATCCCCGACGTAATACTCTCTATAACTCACTGTGCGATCATGCATGTCAACTCACGGTCCATTGCCCGAAACGTCAACGCGTAACATAGTATTCATTTTAAAGCCACAGCGGTTTCACCAAGTCCTTTTTTGTTTGGTTAATCGCGCTTGGTCACCAGCTGCCTACGCAGCAACATCACCAACATGTGAATGATTGTTATAATAGTCATCATCATCATCACGATCCATGGGCAGGTAGCCCTGATGTGTCCACTGCACATTTCGTCATTTGTTTCCACTTTCCTCTCTGTCTTGTAGCGTCAATCTGCTCAAGTAGTGGCCACATCTTTCCGGCACCAATCTCTTCGTGTCGCCGTCAAGACGTTCGCTTTGAGGACTTCCTCTCTTTCCGGCTCCTTCCATTTCTCAGAACAACAACACTTTTAATGTCCCTGTTGTTGTCCATCCTACGTGTGGGTGTCCACATAGCGCCGGGTTCCTTCTCAGCACCGCCGGCATCATCACCAGTTTGCCTTCTTCTACCTGCAAACTTTGTCTCACTTCTTCTTGGTTCTTTCGGTAAAGTCACATAGAAGGGAAATAATAACATAATAAAAATAAAGCATAATAAGATAAGTATCTTAATATTTATTTATTTTATTATGCTTTCTTTTTATTATTTCCCTTCTGTTATATTATTATATTATTTTTATTTTTATTATTTTATTATTTCCCTTCTACGTGACTTTACCGAAAGAACCAAGAAGATGAATCCCTGCAGTCACGAAAGCTTTAAATCGAAATTTGTCTCACTTCTACGTTGGTCAATCTTTGTAGTCCAGCTTAGATGAAGCAGCAGCAGCAGCAATATCCTTCTGCAGCAATACATTTCGAGTGCCGATAAACACACGGGGCTATTACCGTATAGACACGGTATGTACAATATGTACAGTATAGGTGAGGGATCACAGAGTGCGGCATGGACGCGTGTGGTGGCCGTGCCAGAGTTCGAGACCGACCCGCCTGAAACTCTGCACGTGAAGCAGCGAGCGTAACGTGCTGCGCTGTCCCTAGAGCTGCGCTCTCGTCAGTGCACTCCCGATGCATATTGATGAGAGCGCGGGAGACGTCTCCTCCATGGGGGGGGGAGACATCTCCCGCTGCGAGCGATGCGTGTGGCAGACACGATGCGCGGCGAGTAGCAGCCCCAGATGTACGGAGGAGCCCCCCCCCTACCCCCCTGCCCCCCCCACCACCCCCCACTCCTCCCGGATCACTCGGCGCGTGTCATTTTTCTTGCATCGAGTTGTGAAGCCACTCGGCTAAGGGGCAGTCCGTAAATGACGTCACGCGATTTTGGACGATTTTTGACCCCCCCCCTCCTCGTCACACGGCGTCGCAAAAAGTCAGACCCCCCACCCCTCAAATATGACGTCACAAAGCTTCCCCCCCCCCCAAAAAATATAAAACATGCTTCAAATCGCTTTAAACTATTGTCATAGTAGTGCGTATTTAATGTGCCGCTGCACTCTGATGTTGTAGGATAAAACATTTATTAAAAAGTCTATTTAATTCAGTAAAACGTGTTGTCTATGTTTATTTAAAGTTGCGCATTTTGATGTGACGTCACATTTCTCACCCCCCCCCCCCCCTTCGTCATCACATCGTCACAAATGTCTGACACCCCCCCTAGGTGTGTGACGTCATCATTTATGGACGGCCCCTTACCTATAAAATACATTTTTTGTCTGTCTGTCTGTGTGTCTGTGTGTGGCCGAAACTTGCGAAGTATTTGGCTTGCAAACCGTGGGGTTCACGTTTAAAACAAGTATCCAGGTACCACGCCATAAGTCCCGCGCTGAGCCAGCGCTATTCCGATTTCGCATCCGTCACTTTTAAAGTAGTTTGATTAGCGATTTAGTGGTGTTTTTATTTTTTTATGTATTAGCTAGCAAGTGCTCGACCGTCCCAACTGACACGCGTTCGGTGGGGGGGGGCCCTACCAACTGACACGCGTTCGGTGGGGCGGAGGGGGGAATTATCTTTCGTGCGGACACTGCGTAAGGTAACACACACAGATGTACAGCTCCCTCCAGACTTGTATTACCAGGACTGTTTACTCATTACAAATTGCCTTTCATAGGTTTCATTTAATGACAGGGATTGAGCAATGTTTTACCCTAAGTAGCACGCTTTTTCTCCCCGACTACCACTATCTTTGCTTTAGCGACCACGTCTTTACGTGAGTCTATCACACTAATGCACACGTTTTCTCTTTGAAAATCGGTACATTTATAAATATCACTGTCATGCTCATAAAAACCGGGTTTGAGCGGAAGAATAGCCTTTTTTCTGTACTCTTGAGGCATAACCAGCCACGTAATATCACTTGCTGCACAGGGGCAAACCAATAAATATACTCAATGCTATTACGTCTTAATTCAATCATATTTACACTTGGCCCCTCAGTACGGGGGTTGATCAGTGACGTTTTGTCAATGACGCTTGATTGGTGCCCATCTACGCATAGTTACAGGTAGGTTAGGTTCATCTTGTATTCGTTGACTTTCATTTATTTGCCGCTCTTGCTCGCGGAAAATGTTTGCACCAAAATGGCGGAACACCCTCGTGGTCGCTCCTAATTACTTACTTATTATACACGTGTACATTTCCCCTCTCCCTTACTTATTTCGCTAAAGTCACGTACATAGAAAACTATTATTTACAAACTTTAGTCTATATAAAAGTTAGAGTGTGCGTGTGTATGTCCATGTGTGCGTGTGTGTGTGTGTAAGTCCATATGTGTGTGCATAGTTCCATGTGCGTGTGAGTCTATGTATGTGCGTGTTTAAGTCAATGTGTTTGTGTGTGTTAGTCGATGTGTCTGTGTGTGTGGGTCCGTGTGTGTGGGTCCATGTGTGTCAGTCGATGTGTGTGTATGTGTACGTCGCAATGTGTGTCTGCGTGAGTCCATGTGCGTTTGTAAGTCGATGTGTGTGTGTGTAAGTCGATGTGTTTGTGTGTGGGTCGATGTGTGTAGGTCGATGTATGTGTGAGTCTTTGTACGTGTGTGTGTGAGTCGATGTGTGTGTGTACGTCCATATGTGTGTGTATAAGTCGATGTGTGTGTGTGCAAGTCGATGTGTGTGTGCGTCAGTCGATATGTGTGTGTATCAGTAGATGTGTGTGTGTGTAAGTCAATGTGTTTGTGTGTGTATCGATGGGTGTGTGTGTACGTCCGTGCGTGTGTGTAAGTCGATGTGTGTGTGTGCAAGTGGCTGTGTGTGTGCGTGATTCGATGTGTGTGTGTTAGTCAATGTGTATGCGTGGTGTGTGTAGACAACTAATATTTAACAATTAATAATAATGTGTGCATCTAAGTCCATGTATGTGTGTAAGTCGATGTGTGTGTGTTCGTCCATGTGTGTGGGTGTAAGTCCATGTGTGTGTGTGTAAGTCCATGTGTGTGTGTCAGTCTATGTGTGTGTGTGAGTCGCTGTGTGTGTGTACGGCGATATGTCTGCGTGTAAGTGGATGTATGTGTGGCTTTATGTGCGTGTGTGAGTCGATATGTGTGTGTAAGTCGATGTGTGTGCGTGGGTCCATGTGTGTGTGTGTGAGTCGCTCTGTGTGTGTGTGTGTAAGTCGATATGTGTGTGTTGGTCGATGTATGTGTGTGTGTAAGTCGATGTGTTTGTGTGTGTAAGGCAAGGTGTGTGTGTAAGTCGATGTGTGTGTGTAAGTCCATGTGCGTGTGTGGAAGTCCATGTGTGTGTGTGAGTCGATTTGTGTAAATCAATTTGTGAGTGTGCGTCGATCTATATGTGAGTCTGAGTCGATGTGTGTGTGTACGTCCATGTGTGTGTGTGGATCCATATGTTTGTGTGTGTGGGTCGGGCAACGCCGGGTACTTCCCGATAGTGGACCATATAGCAAATACACTGTGGTCTGCGCTCCTTCAACGAAGGTGGGAGAGGAACAGCAAAACGACACCAACTCCACCTCCTGAAGCCCCTCTTGTGGGGGTTGAGCAGCAGACCTCGATATTGGCATCAAGCTTCTGAAAGTATTGCTGCTACCACCATGCGCGAGAACAGAACACTGTGTATAATTAAATAATTCCCCCCGGGACCTCCAGGGTGAGCGAGCCCACCTCCCATGGGGGCCCAGCATCACACACTCGCTCAAAGTCTCGTTTTCGTGATCCCCTTGCACACACGCTCCCACGCTGTCAGTTGGGGTATTTATTTTTGTTCTGTTATTGTTGAGGCACACTATGTTTTTCTTGCATTTAAAAAAAAAATGTGTTTGGAGGGGGGAGTTGCAGCCGGGACGGCTGAATGCTATGAAGAGGGGGGGGGGTGATGTAGTGACATCGGGGATGTCACTGTATGGTGCCGGCCTGTTAGGGCCATAGCGTGCATTGTTCCTACATCGCAGACAGCACTGAGTGAGTTGCTATGTGAGGCCGGCTCTAGCACAGCACGGCGTGCGATGCACCATCATCGTGTACACCCCGTAGGCGGGTGTAGAACCAGCCCTAGCGGGGCTTGGTGTGCGCTGGGATAGCGAGGGCACCACACATAGCATGTAGTGCGGGCTCCCACAAGGGGGAGTGGGAAAGTGTCGGCCCAGGGGCAGGGTTGCGCTGGGCCATGGCACTCTGGTTGACCCCGTAGACACGTGATCGGGAGTGTCCACAGAGAAGGCCCCAGGTGGGGGGGCTAGGGGGTGATCACGTTTCCAGGGGGAGCTATCGAGGGGGATCGAGAAAGAGCTAGAACGTTCGAAGGCGGGCGGGGCTGAGAGTGGAGTGGCCCCGACCCGGGAGGATATAATGTGGGTCCCTGAGAGGGACCGGGGTCGCTGCATTCTACAAGCTGGAAGCTCTACGTCTACAAGCTGGAAGCTCTACGTCTACAAGCTGGAAGCTCCACGTCTACAAGCTGGAAGCTCTATGTCCTACGAGGCATCAACACGTGGTCGGGTACCCGAGTGAGGGTCTGACCCTTCGTAGCTGTAACTCCTACGTATAGAGTAGTTCGCTGGGTGGTCACCACCCTAGGCTGTATCTGGTGAAGGGGCAGTTACCCCTTTGTGTTAACGTCTTGATGTTACAATAAATGTGTTGCCTCTAAAGAGAAACTTCTGCGACTCAGTTGGACTCACTACACATGTAACAAAATCAACATTCATTGATTAAACGGAAACCTACGCGAATTTGCTTCAACAACGCTGTGCGTACAAACTACCGTATAGTCATCAACAATAACACTCACGTTTAATACTACAAAAACGCAACTTCTCTGCTCTTAAGGACGGCCCCGGCCCAAAACGTCAGCAAACCAGATGTATGTATCTGTATGTTTAACTTTTTTCACACCGTATGTAGCCAACCGTGCTAATCGGAGGTGCGGAGAAGGACAAGAAACTAAACACAAAAATCAGTTCTCAAGAAATCGAAATGATGATTTAAAAGTGCATAGCTCCAGTGGCTTCCTAACATCGGAAGAGCGCAGAAGCGCATCTGAAAGTACGCGATGCGGTGACCATCTTCGTTCGATGGCCAGCCAAAAGCCACTGCTGCGAGGATGACCGGAGTTCACGTGATGGTTTATGCTCCTTGACGAGATCAGCAAGGTATTAAGGTTAATTTGTAGCAAGCACTTTGTGTGTAATGAGTGCGATATTATAACGTATGCCATCTGGCTATAAGGCAATAGCTGTGACCAGGCGTGGCAAGTTTGATGATTCGACGCCACTGCTCGACCGCCACTGCCTTGCTCAGTTCGTTTGCTACTCAGCGTGTGATAGCGCGCTCGCTGCGCATCACGCGTCAACAGAAAGCCACGTGGGCCAGAAGGACGAAGCAGGAGCCAGGCAAGGGAGGGGGGGGACACCACACCATATCTAAACTACAAACTATTTCTATTTTACCAGGTAAGGCCCACCGAGCTGTGTAGCTCTTTTTCAGAAGCGACCTGACCATACATGATGGCTCAACAAAGTGGCTTATGACGTAGGAAATGTATGGCAGCCAAATACTCTAAACGCACGTCGATTCTAAATGTGGAGGGAAAACCGGAGGATCCGGAAAAAAATCCATGCAACTATGGGGAGAGAGAGACAAGCAAACTACAAATATACAGCAGGCGTCAGGGTCAGGATCAAACCCACGTGCTCCTGTATACCAGGCGAGACATTGCTCTGCCAAACAACGGCACGGTGAGCCCCACCGTACCTGGTGAACACGTCGGGGTAGTGCGTCTTCTGGAAGGCGCGCTCCAGCTCCTCGAGCTGGTAGCTCGTGAATGTGGTCCGGTAGCGCCGCTGCTTGCGCTTCATGAGCCCTTCCTCTCCGTCGCTGCCGGCCGACAGCGCGTGGCCCTCGTCCCGCTCCTTGGCGCACTTCGCCTCGCCCTCCTCCGCCTCGTCCGCGTCCAGTGACGCGGCTGCGGCCGCCTCCACCGCGTAGGGGTCGCGCTCCTCCTTGGCCAGCTCGCATCCCTTCCTTGCCATCTCCTCCTCCTCCTCCTGGTTCACGCCACCGAGGAGTTCTGGCGGCGCGCCCTGTCCGCGCTTGTCGCCGCTGTGCTTGGGGAATGCGGCCCCTGCCCCGGCAGTGTGGCCGTACGGCTTGGCGCGCCCGGGGTGGGCCCGCGGCGTCTGGCTGAGGGCAAGGGGAAGCTCGGCCGGCATCGTGGACAAGTCGGCTGCGTCCCTCGTCTGCTCGACGCCGTCTCTCAGCTTCACCTTGCCGAACGCCTCCTGCTCGCAGTGCCTCTGCGACTTGACGTGGATGGAGAGCGCGTGGATGGTGGTGGCATCCTTAGCTGAAGGCCCTGTCGAGGGGGACACAGGGCACTGTAGTACAATGCAACTAAAACGAACTACACAATTTTTATTTGATCAGATAAGGCCCCACAGAGCTATGTAACTCTTTTTTCAGAAGCGCAACTGGCCATAAATGATAACGAAACGAAGTAGGTTATCATCACGTGGAAATGCATAGCAGCCAAATACTCTAGGACAGTGCTCTTCACGAATTTTAAGAGGGTGACCACTTTCGTTGATAAGACACCAATGTGAGGGCCGCCACACGTTTTAATCCATTGGGGGTTTGACAGCAGCACGATGACGATGGGGAGGTGTTGTCGCATTATAGGCCACCAGGGACCGCCAGTGGCCTGCGGGCCTTGCAATGAAGAACACTGCTCTGAATATATGTTGATTCTAAACGTGGAGGGAAAATTTGAAGGACCCGAAGAAAAATCCACGCGACCACGGGGAGAGAGAAAGAACATGCCACCTCCAAATATACATCAGGCGTTAGGATCAGAATCGAACCCACAATATCCTGCATGCCAGGCGAGGTAGTAAACATCTCGCCACCGAGGCATCTCTATAATAATATCAGACACCCGACAAAATCACCAATCAGAGATCTGCCCGTCATATGTAAGGGAGTAGGAGAGCAACTCCACACGCGGTCAGAGAGTAGGAGAGAGTAGGAGAGCAGCCTCACACGACTTTCACGACAGTTGGTGGTGACGCTCAACCCTGCGTGCGTTGTGTGAGTGACTCATGCAGCCAGCTGTGGCTGCAGAGTTTGGTAGTACATGTTGTTTACGTCGTTTATTGTGAAAATTCGGTCACAGTTACTATGACCACTGTTTCATTGCTTTTATGGCTTTATTTTGGTGATTTTCGAAAAGTTTTTTGGTTTGGCCATGTTTGTTTGTTGTAGTACAGAGTTAGACTGATGGCCTTAATCTAAGTTGTCTTGTGGTTGTTGTTTGACTTGCATCCCACTGGGATTTTTGCACACAGTGTTGGTGTACGGTGCTTTTTCTGCAATATGTTGCTGTCTTTTCTTGGATTTTCTGTTTCCATATAGTCACTTTAAGATGTTTTCTTCTTCATGTTTTGTTTTTTGTTTGTTGCGGTTGCACCCGATTCAAGAGCCGAATGGCTCACAGGGCTATACCTAATAAATGAACTTGAACTTGAACTAAACAAAAAATAACCTTTTTTTATTACCAGTGAAGGCCCACTGAGCTGTTTGGCTCTTTTTCAAAGCGACCTAGTCACAAATAATAGCGCAACGAAGTGGCTTATCGCGTGCCAATTCATAGCAGCCAGATAGTCTAAACGCGTGATAATGATTCTAAATGTGGAGAGAAAAGCCAGAAGGAAAGACATACAAACTACAAATCGACAGCAGGCATCAAGGTCGAGATCGAACCCACGACCTCCTGCATACCACGCAAGGTAGTCAACATCTCGCCACCGTGGTACTCAGCCGCATTACACAGTTAACAAGGCTGCACTCTGATGCTCCCATTGCCACGTAACAATAACTACAATAACTATTGTAGACGGACCCAAAGAACCTGGTGATGATGACGGCAGTGATTAGAAGGAAACTGGCACTATGTAGTATGGACAACAACAGGATTATAAAAAGTGTGTGGTAGGGAACAATGGAAGGAACCAGAAATAGAGGAAGACCTTACAGAGAACAGCTTGACGACGACATAAAGAGATTGGTTCCAGAAAGATGATGCCACTACTTGAGTAGATTGGCACTACAAGAGAGAGAGGACAGGGGCCATCCATTTAGTATGTACGCATGGAGGGGGGGGGGGGCTTAACCCAAATGCATACGCTTGCGTATGGGGGGTCTACTGACAATACACGTGTAGTGGTGATACGCGCTGGGTGTGTACGTCATGTGCCAGCGCGTATGTACGTGTGTGTGTGGTGACGCGGGCTGACGGGGAGGAGCAGGCGTCAGTGCGCGGGTGGGGGTAGTGCTGCTGATTGGCTGTGTGCCGGTGACGCGCTGAGAGGGAGTGATCGGGTGGCAGCGCGGTGTGATTGGTCGAGGAGTGGAAACACGCGCTGGGCGGAAACGGATCGTAGAGATAGCGCGTGGTGATTGGGTAACTGAGGAGCGGTGCCGACGTTGAGGTCCGCATCCGCTCCGTCTCCCGGGAAGAAGAGGTATATAAGGTGATGCACAGAGGAGCAGGGGGCAGAAGTGGAACCATCTAAGAATGAAGACGAAGGTGCAGAGATAGAGCCCGGAGAGGAGAGTAATGGAGAGGAGAGGAGAGTAAGGGAGAGTAGAGGAGAGTAAGGTATAAGTGTGTAGCCAGAGAGAGAGAACGGTCTACACGAGCTGAGGGATGTATAGTGTGTAGCCAGAGAGAGAGAACGGTCTACACGAGCTGAGTGATGTATAGTGTGTAGCCAGAGAGAGAGAAAGGTCTACACGAGCCGAGTATGCATACGGTGTAGCCAGAGAGAGAGAAAGGTCTACACGAGCCGAGTATGCATACGGTGTAGCCAGAGAGAGATGCAAAGTCTACACGAGGCGAGTGGAGAGTGTAGCAGAGGCGCAGAGTCTACACGAGACGAGAGAAGAGTGTAGCCGAGGCGCGGAGTCTACACGAGGCACAGAGAGCCAGCAGCACAGAATCTAAGAGAGTCAAGAGAAGCGTAGGGTGAAGAAGAAGAGGTCACGAGTTGTACCGTTGTATGGTGACCGCATTGTGAAGAAGAGAGGCCACGCGTTGTATCGTTACAAGTCAAGATTTAATAAAAGAAGTGTGTTCCCGTCAAGGAGTTTCCTGCCGTCATTTTCCAATACTTCACACGTATGCATAGGAAACAGGGGGGAGGGGTGAAGCTTCGATAATTATAATTTGTCTACATTGGCCTTCAAATGAGTTAGATAATCTGGCGGTGGACTATCTGTTTGCTTAAACACGTTAATATTGTAGTGACATCACGGATGTCACTGTGTGGTGCCGGCCCTGGAGAGGCACGGCGTGCGATGTACTTACATCGCGGACATCACATACATGTGGGTGTAGTACCAGCCGGATGTTTGTAGCAAAGGGATATTTAATATCTGCCGCACTACGCTTTTGAGTCATCACATTGATACGTGTGATGCCGCTCCCATCCGGCAGAATCCCTACCGGTTGAGCCCTACAGAAAAAGAACACGTTCGGCTGGCGGTTGACGAAATGTTAGCCTCGGACATTATTTCACCATCCACCAGCCCATGGGGAGCCCCAAATGTACTTGTTAAAAAGCACGATGGTAGCTTGCGCTTTTGTGTTGACTTCCGTAAGCTTAATAAGGTCTCTGTCGCTGATGCGTACCCTCTACCTCGCGAATGGATGACTCACTGGATGCTCTAGCAGGAGCACGGTTCTTTTCCACTCTTGATCTCCTATCCGGGTTCTGGCAGTTGCCGCTAGATGAAGCCCATAAGCCCAAAACAGATTTTCGTACACCACAAGACTTGTTCGAATTCAATTGGCTTCCGATGGGTCTTCATTCCGCGCCGGCTATGTTCCAACGATTAATGGAACTGATTCTGGCTGGTCTCCAGTGGGACTCATGCTTGTAATATCTCAACAATGTTATCGTTTTCAGCCGTACGTTTGACGAACACCTGGAATGGCTACGTGCTGTCTTTCTCAAAATGCGTGTGGCCAACCTGAAATTTAAACCACAGAAGTGTCAATTCCTCCAGAAATCGGTTCGATATCTTGGCCACATAGTAAGTGAATCAGGTACTGCGACTGACCCAGACCAAACCGCGTGTTTTCGAACTTGGCCGACCCCCACGTCGCTGGGGGAGGTGCGTAGTTTCATAGGATTCGCATCCTATTACAGCCATTTTGTCGCCAGGTTCACCACCATCGCTGAACCTCTCCACGCCTTGATGGCAAAGGGTCATAAATTCCATTTGTGCTTGGTGAACGCCCCTCCCTTCCGCTACCTCGACTTTTCCTTGCCGTTCATCCTTGAAACAGACGCTAATAACACCGGAATTGGAGCTGTCCTGTCCCAAGTTGCCAATGGCATCGAGAGTGTTGTCGCATACGGAAGCAGAGTTATGTCTCCGGCCAAACAACGGTATTGTGTCACACGCCAGGAACTGTTAGCTATTTTGGTTTTCGTGCAACAGTATCGCCCCTATGTATATAGTAGACACTTTGAGGTACGCTCTGACTACGCAGCGCTACAGGACGCACTGCATGTTGATCAGCCGTCTGGACAACTTTCACACTGGTTGGAGGTCCTCCAGGACTACTCCTTTAAGGTTACCTATCGCAAAGGCTCCCATCACACGAACGCTGACGCCCTGTCGCGATTTTCAATGAGCGGCGGGTGCGCGTGCTTTTCGGGCTCTGGGCGCTGTAAGCCGCCCAACAAGCCCTCGCCCCTTGCGGCGTTGGCCGAGGTTGTAACATCTGAAGTGGCCGAGGGTCCGGTGGCGCGTGACACCGTCATTGGGTGGGACCACGAAGAATGGGGGCGCCTCCAGGTTGAGGACGCTTCCCTGCTTAAATTGCGATGCCGTGTCAGAAAGACTGATGGGGGCGAGGATCGACAGGGTTATGCCTCTGTCATTCTTAGAGTCGGATTGCTCATGCATTGGGACGGAGGGTTGCACCGTTATAACATTGTTGTGCCCACTGCCCTGCAGGGCAAGGTCATTTAGGCAGTACACGAGCACCTGTTGCACCTGGGTGTGCACAAGACGTTGGCCACACTTAAGTTGGACTTCTTCTGGCCTGGCAAGGCTGAGGATGTCGCTAATTTGTTGCAGTGGTGTGTGCAGTGCGCGCGGCGGAAGCCGCCGGCGAAACCCTGTTGTCCACCATTGCAATCGATAATTGAACTAGTTGCTCTGGACATACTTGGTCCGTTTCCCACTACCCATCGTGGGAATAAGTACTTGCTAGTGGGAGTCGAGTATTTTTCACGATGGCCTGTCGGCCTGGCCGCTCCCTAACCAGTCGGCAGCGACAATCACTGAGGCATTCCTCAATGGCTACGTAATGGACAAGGGTGCTCCCGAACGTCTTCTGACCGATCAGGGCAAAAAAAATTCTTCAAAATTGTTGCGAAAGGTGTGCGGTTTGTTGGGAACAAAGAAAGTACGCACGTCACCGTACCACCCGCAGACGGATGGCATGGTTGAGCGGCCGCGCAGGACTCTAACCTCCATGTTGAGCCATCAAGTCAGCGAGTCCCAACTCGACTGAGATTTGCATATTCCCGGAGTCCTATCTGCATATAGGATGGCCCCTCATGCGTCCACCGGCTACTCACCGTTTTTTATTATGTACGGAAGAGAACACTACTCCCAGATTGATGTTCAGTTACAAGCCGTGCTCAACAAGGCGAAATCTAAAATTTCTGACTCCCTGCACTTCACCCTTCAAAAGCTTTCCGAAGCGTGGGAAGCTTCCAAGGTAAATTCCAGTTCGCGCCAATTGGCCAATGAGCGGCTGAGGGGTTTCCGTTGCTTCTGCACATGAGTGGGCGCCTGGAGACATAGCCTTGTTGCACTGTCCGCAGGTAACGGTGGATACGTCGCCCAAATTGTTCAAACCCTAGAGAGGGCCGGTTGATGTGATTCGAGTCGTTCGACCACAGTGTGTCCAGATCCGCTTGGGGCAGCGGAGTTGGTTTGTACATCCCTCATGGCTTAAGACTTCCATCACTCCGCACGAGCTCATTCCATCTCTACACTGCAGGGGACGAGTGTCCGATGTGTCCGGCGAGCTGAGGTGTGTGCCCACTAAGGTTGGTCCTCAGCGGAGTCGTGTGATCCCGTCCTCAGGTGCCGCATGCCTGATGCCCCCCGAGCCGCCGCCTGCGCCGTCTCTACTGGATTTGGGAGAGGAGAACCCGTCAACCCGGCCTACTGCTCTTCGTGAGGAGCCGGGTTCGACAGGATATTTGCATATTCCCCCCGGGACCTCCAGGGAGAGCGAGCCCACCTCCCCTGGAGGCCCGGCCACAAGGACTCGATCACAAACTCTTCGGTTTTCGTGATCCCCATGCACACACACTCCCACACTGTGAATTGGTTGTCGCACTCGGTAGGCCATATCGGCTATTGGCTAAACCTAGCCTTGATTTTGCTTGCCAGTGTTGTTACACGGTGAGGGTGGGACATGTTGGTGATGGAGGGGATTCTGAGCGTTCGTGGTCTACTGCATTTTTTTCTCGTGTTGTTGTTCTGTACTTACACCCTTTTCCCCATTGTTAATGTACATTTGTAAGTAGTGTATACATTGTTAATGTACATGTGTAGTGTATACATTGTTAATGTACATGTGTAGTGTATACATTGTTAATGTGCATGTGTAGTGTATATATTGTATAGGTGGGCTTGGGTATTTAATTGGTAATTGTTATTGTTGAGGCACACATAGCGTTTTAGTCACTTTTACTCACTTGGATCGTTTTAAGGGGGAGTTGACAGCCGGGACAGCTGAATGCTACGAAGGGGGGGGGGTGATGTAGTGACATCGTGGATGTCACTGTGTGGTGCCGGCCCTAGAGAATGCACGGCGTGCGATGTATTGACATCGCGGACACCCTGTACATGTGGGTGTAGTACCAGCTCTAGAGGGGCTCAGTGAGCGCTGATAGAGTGCTGAGTGGCACCACGCTCGGTGTGCAGTGTTGTCCCCTATAGGAGGGGTTGTGAGGGTGCCGGCCATAAATGGGGTTAATGTAGGCCATGGCACTCTGCTTGACCCTGGAAGGCACGTGGCGCGTAAAGTCTACACAGGGGCCCCAAGTGAGGGCTAGGGGTGGTCACGTTCGGGCGAGATCCTGATAGAGGATTCGAGAAGGTGGTCGTGGCCAAGGGCGGGGCCAGCCACGATCCGTGAGGATATAAGCCGGGTCCCCAGAGGGACCGGGGTTCAGCCTTGCTGTTGTCATCTTTAAGATCTAAGTTCTACGTCGGAGAAGAGTCACCAACACGTGGACCTGGACCCAAGCCGGGGTCCTGTCCGTTGTAGCTACTCCCAGTGTAATTCGTGTAGTTAGCCTGGTGGTCCACCACCATAGGTTGTTATCTGGTAAAGGGGCAGTTACCCCTTTGTGTTGGTATCAATAAATGTGTTGCCTCCAAAGAGTACGTCTGCGACTGAGTTGAATCCACTACAATATTATGAATCCTTGATCGTTTCTGCGTTAGATTAAATATCGGCCATTCTATAGGATTCGGGGGGGGGGGGGTGCGTCAGGCGGACGTACGCAGGTGGGGGGTGTAAAAAGTACGCATGCGTTCAGGGAGGGCGGGAGGGGTCAAGTTTTGATATATTTTTGCGTACGTACTAAATGGATGGCACCAAAGTGGAAACAAAAGACGACAATGTGCAGTTTACACCTATGGGCTATCTGTCCATGGATCGTGATGATGACAATGACTATTATAACAATCATTGATGTATTGGTGATGCTGCTGCGTGGACAGCTGGTGACTAAGCGCGATTAACCAAACACACAAAAAAGGCATACGTCAAAACTGCTGTGGCTTTAAAATGGATAATGTCACGCGTGACGTTTTAGGCAGTGGACCGTCTTCATAGCCCGTAAGTTGACATGCATGATCTAAAGTGAGTTGAGGTACATGATTGTACAGTGAGTTGACATGCATGATCTAAAGTGAGTTGAGAAGAACAACAAACTCAACACAAAAATCAGTTCTAAAGAAATGAGTGTCAATCTAAATGATTTTAAAGTGAATAGCTCCAGTGGCTTCCTAATATTGGAATGAAGAACGTTCCAGACTGCCGCAGAAACGCGTAGGCCTTTCATAAATTTACGAGAAATCTTACGAGTGGCCAGGACCACTCAAAAAGTATATTGTAACTGAAAATAATTAACAGATATAACGTAAACAAAGAACCAAAGCAATTATCGATGCCTTCAACCGTTGCCCCCGAGGCACGAGGTGCACACGTGTTTATGTCTCGCCACCTGATTGGCTAATCGCTGCGGCGCGTGCCCCCCATTGTTCGTGATGCGCGTTGTTCCATCGTCCTCCTGGCCAGCTCACTGCCTTTGCTTGGGACTGCAATAACTGTGGCCTCGGTTACATCTCGGGTAGTTCGTGTATCTCACTCTTGACTAAGTTAGTGGGCAATACCAGTCGATGGGCAATGCTAGTCGATGGGTAATGTTAGTCTATGGGCAATGTTAGTATATGGGCAATGTTAGTATATGGATAATGTCAGTCTATGGGTAATGTTAGTCTATGGGCAATGTTAGTCTATGGGCAATGTTAGTCTATTCGCAATGTTAGTCTATGGATGATGTAAGTCTATGGGCAATGTTAGTATATGGGCAATGATAGTCTATGGATAATGTCAGTCTATGGGTAATGTTAGTCTATGGGCAATGTTAGTCTATGGGCAAAGTTAGACTTTTGGAACTGTTAGTCCATGCGCAATGTTAGTCTATGGGAACTGTTAGTCTATGGGCAATGTTAGTCGATGGGCAATGCTTCTTTTAGTATTGTTGTTGAAACTTGCTGACCCGCCCTTACTGAAAATCTATGAGAAAGAGCTCCATCGCTCATTGGATTCATCCAGTCAAAATAAAGATTGTGTTAGTCTATAGGCAATGTTAGTCTATGGGTAATGTTAGTCGATGGGCAATGTTAGTCTCTATCTCTCCATGAGCCGTGTCCTTTATCAAGACGTCAGCGATCGTGGCCTTCCTTCCATTCAGCTCTGTGCGTGATGTTCACTCAGCAACTCTGCATCGGATTCTCTCCTCCCAGTTGTTTCCCAGTTGTTTAAATTGCTTCTGTGACTTCATTCGCTGTCTTCCCCTGGCGTCTTGTGGTCCCTCGAATGTTCCCAGTCAGACCCACGTGTATACCGAGTCTCTTGTTTTTGCATCGCATACCCATGTATTTCTATTAAGTTGATACATCAGACGACACGGTGGCGAGATTAAATCTGCCTCACCTGGTATGCAGGAAGTCGAGGGTTCAATCCCGATGCCTGCTGTATATTTGGAGTTTGCATGTTCGATCTCCCCGTGGTCGCGTGGATTTTTCTCCGGGTTCTCCGGTTTTCCCCTCCACATTTAGAATCAACATCACGCGTTTAGAATATTTGGCTGCTACTATACATTTCCACGTAATGAGCCACTTCGCTGGGCTATTATTTTTAGCCAGGTCGCTTCTGAAAAAGAGCTACACATCTCCGTGGGCATTATCTGCTAAAATAAAAATGTTTAATAGTTTTAACATTTCGATTTAAAGCTTTCGTGACTGCAGAGATTCATCTTCTTGGTTCTTTCGGTAAAGTCACGTAGAAGGGAAGTAATAAAATAATAAAAATAATAAATATATTTGTATTATTTTATTACTTCCCTTCTTGGTTCTTTCGGTAAAGTCACGTAGAAGGGAAGTAATAAAATAATAAAAATAATAAATGTATTTGTATTATTTTATTACTTCCCTTCTACGTGACTTTACCGAAAGAACCAAGAAGAGTTTTAACATTGTTTAGATAGTTGTAATGAATTGATATGAGGCTTATATATATATAAAAATTATAAATATGTCAATTTGTAACGCAACACAGTAGTCGCTCAATCTCGGAGGGGGAGAGAGAGAGAGGACGACTCGTAGCGCGAGGAGGAGCCACAAATACCCGTGATAGCAATATAATAATAATAATAACCTCTGCTGTGGTTAATATTGTCCCGCATATTAATATTCTCGGCATTTATATTTACGTGTCGTGATGTCATAGAAACGTTACCTCCCTTCGCAAAGACAAAGTTCCCCCGTGTAGCCTTTTCAACAGACTGTCGGGGCAAGTGCCGTTAGCGAGCACCTATGAAGGCACGGTACACCACGCCCGGCCGCCTTTGTCTCTCCGCTGCGTATGTTTACACGTCGCAACGGGTACTCGTTTTTAAGGCCGAGTAGACCTACGGGGAGCCCCGACAGGACCCGTTCAAATACTCGCCGCTGTTATTTGTCAGCGAGCGGGAATTGAACTCGGGTGCCTCGTGTTCGTAGTGCAGTGCGTTAACCATTGCGCCACCGCTCCCCTCGCACGCTATCGCCTTACATTCCCCCCAGATCTAAAGGCGCATGGACAAATAACTCAATCACGCAGCCAGCAGAGAGACGCGGGCGAGCGGGTGACTGAGTGATGCAGAGTGCAGACACCTGAATCGTGGCGCAAATAGTGACGCCTTTCGTTATAATGAGGCACGAGGAATATGCGACAGGAAGTAATTTTAACGTGTCGCTTGAGACGATAAGCCTACGAGCATTTGTAAGTGGGCGTTTTAAATATTTGTGTGTGTGTTCTGAATTACAATAGGAAATCTTGTTGGTGACTTAATTTGCAGGTGCTTTGTCGAAGCGTGTGACGCTAAAGCCAATAAATAGATGGCGAATTTCGCTGCCCATAGCTCGTACAGTATATGACATCGGTATATACACACATACTCACATATACACACGCAAACATACACACATATATACTCATATACACACACTCACATATACTCATATACACACTCACATATACTCATATACACACACTCACATATACTCACTCATAAACACACATATAGTCACTTAGACGTACACACACACATATACTCACTTAGACATATACATATATACACATTGAAATATACACACATTGATTGACACACGGATACTCATATAGCCTTAACAGACTGTTGGGACAAGTACTGTTAGCGAGCGCCTATAAGGGGGTGAGTGGCCAACACCACACCCAGCCGCCTTTGTCTCCCGTCTGGCGATGTTTACGACACACCGCACCAGGTACTCATTGAGGCCGAGTCGACCTAGCGGGGGCTCAGGACCGGTTCAGATGATCATCACTGCAGGTGTTGATCGTGAGCAGGAATCGGGTTCGTAGCGCGGCGCGCGAACCCCTGCACCACACACATCATGACAGAGACGTGCACACACACACGAACTCCACGGGGTACGCTTACAGACCACACGTGCGTGCGTGTTTGCATGCACTCGCTCGTACGCTAGGGTTTGTTCAACGATAGCCGGTAAAACCGGTAACCGTTTAAATAATCGGTTACCGGTTCGGGAGAGTCGTGAATCAGTAACCGTTTTTTCAGTTGAATTCTATCGACGAACGCGCCGATCGGCACGGCGTGGTAGCGCGTCTCACATCTGCTATCGTTCCTCGGCTAAAGGATAAAGGCGCAGCCATGCAATTGCCTTGCTTGTTCGCTCACTCACAATTGGAATCTGAAGGAAGAGAATCAGAATATTAATTTATATTGGAGGAATCCGATTAGCCATGAATCTCTTTTGACAGATGTCCATTATTTCAGAGATGTTCACTAACCCACTGATCGAAGCGCCTCCGCTTAGAGGCAGCTCTAGAGTGGGCCTTCTGCCTACTCTTCCACGCTGCCCAGACGTTTTGGAAGAGGTGGGCGTGCCCACTCTTTTCCCCACCACCTACCGACCGACTTACACCTGTGGTGGTGGTGGGGGGGAGGATTGAAGAGGCTCCCACCCCCAGCAGCTAAACGCATCATGTGTATTGCTAGACGTTTCGATATGTGATGGCAATCCGGTAACCGGTTTCCATACGGTTTTTTTCATGCGGTTATAGGTTACGTAAATAAATATAATCCCGATTTTTTAACGACCCGTCTGTACTCATAATACTGTAGAAAGGCAAAGATCCCCTGTATAGACTTAACAAGCTGTTGGGTCAAGTGCTGTTGGCGAGCAGCTTTGAAGGCTGGGACGGCACACGATGGGGTGGGTTGCCAGTACCACGCCCGGCCGCCTTTGTCTCCCCCATGCTAATGTTGACACAATGCGCTGGGTACTCATTTCAAGGGTGAGTCGACCGAGGGAAGGCCCAGGACCGGTTTAAATATCCACCGCTGTTGTTGGTCGTGAGTCGAACTGTGGCCGTTGGGTTCGCAACGCAGTGCGCTAATCACTGCGCCACCGCTCCCCACAACGCACACACGCTCATGCGCAGACGGACAAACGCACACGCGTGTGCACAGTGCACGCTGTGCACACGCGTGTTCGCTGCACGTGGCTGCCTGTAGCCCAGCACTGTGGAAACAGCAGCGAGGGTTGGTGGATGACACGCAGATGGTTGTGACATCTCCCTTCCCGTCGGCGTCGAGGAGGAGCCGTATTACCCTGTCTCGCCAGAAGGCAGTACAGCAAAGCGTGGGCTCATCTCCATCTGTTCCACCTGTACGGGGATAGAGCGTTGCCCTCTCGCACGCGTGGCGTTTTATGCGGACCCTCAGGTTTCCTCCCCACATGTCCATACATTTTTTTTAAACCAACCCAATGTGGCAGGACCCTCCTGAAAGGGAGTGCTTGGACTCTCCTGCATTGTTAATAATGATTATCATAATTACAGTTGTACCTCCATATACGAAGTAGATGTATGGACGTATGCTGGACTTCTTTTGCACCGTACGTAGCCAACCGTGGTAATCGGAGGTAATCGGAGGTGCGGGGAAGGACAACAAACTAGACGTAGATGGGTCCCCCGGAGCTTCGTTCGTATATCGAAACATCGTATATGAAACAGCGTTTAACATTCGTACTACGAGGATGCGTTCCCAGCCTTCCTACATTACCGTTTCATACTATAAAACACTTCGTAAGTTACCATTTATATTGTAAACAAAGACAATTAATGTTGAAAATAACTATATTATATGCCGTACAGTATTAAAAGAAAAAAACTGAAATATAAAATAAACATAGAGAACACACGAAATTGATCTGGTGCCGGATTTCGTTGGTCTCGTTATTTATTTCAGAGTATTCTTTTTTTCTTTCTCTTTAGCTTTCTCTGCAAAATAATGGTAATACATCCAAAGTTCGTGATACCAAAACTTCGTTTATGGAATTGACGCGCATCGATGCATTGTTGCATAATTATCATTGCTATATTATCATATATCCACGCTTGCTCTTACGCGCATACGCGACTATACGCCAATGCGTGCGGAGGAGCGGTGGTGCAGTGGTTGCCAGCACCGCGCTCTGCTGAACACGGCAACTGTGAGAGCTCGACTCCCGGCAGCGGCTACCATCAGTGGCAAGTGGAATCTGAACCGGTCCTGCTCACCCCACTCCCCCTTTACACTCGCGTGGTGATGTATGGTCAAGCGGTGATGTGTGGAGCCGTTTCATCCAGTAGTGCATTAGCAGTGTAAATTAAATAAACAGGCCGGCTGTAATAGACTGCACACGTTAATAAAGGCAAAGACCCCCCCTCCGTACAGCCTCTAATAGACTGTTGGGGCAAGTGCGGTTAGCAAGAACCTATGTAAGGCCGGAACGGCACACTTGGGGGTAGGTGGCCAACACCACGCCCGGCCGCCTTTGTCTCCCCAGTGGCGATGTTTACACACCGTACCAGGAACTTATTTGAGGCCGAGTCGACCTAGGGGAGTCTCATCTCGGGTCACCAGGTTCGTCGTGCAAAGCGCTAACCGCTACGCTACCACTCCCCACATTTACCCGTGTAGACACACACACACAAACACAAAGATCCCCCGTGTAGCCTTTGACAAACTGTTGGGCAAGTGTTGTTAGCGAGCACCTATTAAGGCGGTCCACGTGCACTCACACATATACAGTATAGTAAAATACAGTACTCACATTGGATATACTCATACACACGCAAGTACACGGACACACATTCACTTGTACACATACGAAAAACATCAGTTTAATGCGCCGTTGGCTTTAGCGACCAATATCATCCATCAAGGTTTTTTTGTTGGGTTAGCTCGCGTAAATATATAAATGTGTCGTTAAACCCGCCACCACCCGACACAGCCAAATTAGTAAGGTTTGTCACGTAAACAGAACATGCCAATTCGTTACTAGTACAGCACTAACCGGTGTGTTGGAGAGCAAATCCACAACATTAACAATGCAAGTACGACGTTTCGCTCGGAATTACAACCGGCATCATCAGGCGGACAGCAGACAAATTGTTGGAGAAATCCTCCTCCGGTTTCGTTCCTTAAAAAAAACGTGCACGAAAAACGTGCACGCATATTTTAATAAACATACATACAGAGACAAAGATCAGCCATATAGTCCGAGCAGACTGTAGGAGCAAGTGTTGTTACGCACGGTACACGAGGGGGTGAGTGGCCAACACGACGCCCGGCCGCCTTTGTCTCCCGAGTGGCGATGTTTACACATCGCACCAGGTACTCGTTTGAGGCTGAGTCGACCTAGGGGATGCCCGGGACCGGTTCAGATAATCGTCACTGGTGTTGGCCGTGAGCGGGAATCGAGCCCAGGTCGCCAGGTTCATAGCGCAGCGGGCTAATCGCTACACTACCGCTCCCCACTAAACATATACGCACAAACATATACATATACACATATATTAAACTCACATATACTTTTGGACGGACATAAACATATATATGTCTGTGTATATAGACTGTTCTATATGGTACATCATCACGAGCATGCACAAAGACCCCTCGTGTAGCCTTAACAGACTTGTGGGGCAAGTGCTGTTAGCGAGTAGCACCTATGAAGGCCGGCATGGTAAGACACAATGCCATCGATGTCCTGTCTGAGTGAGGATTATACACATACGCGTGATCCCAAATTAGTAAAGACCTATCATGCAGGTGATCCGAGCTACTTTAATATTGTTATTGTTATTCGCAATAGATGTTTGGGTTCGGCCACGTAATGATCTGGCCAAAAGTCGTGTCGTTAAGACCCTCCGCCACCCGACACAGACAAACCAATTCAACCGTCACGAAAGTACACAAGTTTGGAGTACCAATTTATCGCAATGTAACTTAGCAACCACGGGTGCCCCCCTCGCTCTACGCGGTAGTAGTCGTGGTGGTGGTGGTGGTAGATGCGTTCCAAAAAAGGGTGCACGAAGCGAAAACGCACGAGGAGACATCTGCCTGCCGAGTAGCGCGCACAGTACACACAGTACACACGCAGTACACACATTACACACATTGTACACACACAGTACACACACATTACACACACAGTACACATAGTACACACATTACACACACAGTACACACGCAGTACACACAATACACACACAGTGCACATAGTACACATAGTACACACACAGTACACACGCAGTATACACAGTACACACATTACACAAGCAGTACACACACAGTACACATAGTACACACACAGTACACACCGTACACACGCAGTACACACAGTACACACAGTACACACGCAGTATACACAGTATACACACAGTACACACGCAGTATACACGCAGTAAACACAGTACACACACTGTACACACATTACACACACATTACATACACAGTACACACGCAGTATACACAGTACACACATTACACACACAGTACACACAGTGCGCACACACACACAGTACACATTGTTGTCCCACGTCCGACGGCATAGCCGCATGCAGAGTGAATTCAAGCCGCATAACGTAGCGCATTTTGGATAGAAATAGGTTGCACTATTCGCATGTATGGCGTGGAGCGAGGGGATTGTATAGATACACGCGTGGCTGTGTGTGAGGACTGCAGTTCAACTCACCAACGGCGGAGCTTCATTTGTGTTGGGTGGTGGAGGGTCGTAACGACACAACGCTTCGCAGATTATAACGTGGCCTAACCCTGTCGTCTACATTTGAAGCTAAACAACTCGTGTACGTATGTTGAACTTCTTTCGCACCGTACGCAGCCAACCGTGTTACTGCTGAGTCGGTAGTGGTGCACACGTACAGTACAATGAACAACAACACTCAACGCATTTGTCAATAACACCGTAATTGGCCGTAAAAGTAAAACATATATATAATATAAGCGACGTTTCGGCAAATTCTTTGCACATAAATCATTATTTTACAATTATCAAGTCGGCAAGTCAACATTGTAAAAGCGAGGACACGTCTGTGTGAACCTGACTTAGTAAATCGTTTAGGAGTGAGAGCACGATGGGTCTGGATGCGCACGGCTGATGATGGAGCAGCAGCAGCGCAGCGAGGTGGCAGGAGACGCGGCGGAGATGGAGCGATGAGGGATCAGCCTCGTGCACACGAGCGAGATGACAGCGGAGCATCGCAAGAGACCTTCATCTAGCAGTGGATAGAACCTGGCTGCTGCTGCTGCTGGGAGCGGAGTGAGCGCGTCCCCTAAGCGTGGCGCAAACTCCTCCACCTCCTCCTCGCCCATCCCTTGCAAACCGCAATTTTTACACACGGCGAGACTGAACACGGATCACCATATTTCTTGCGCGTGTAAGTGTAAATAATAATTATTATACAGTGATAATAATTAGTCCTTAATGAATTGCCTTTGATTGTCATTGACGTGACACCATCATCATCCGTCAGTGTCGTCGCGAGCGGCCTCCGTGCGAGAGGAGACGGGAGGGGAAGGCCGCGCCGCTGTCAGACGCACTCAGAGGCAGCGCCTCCTGACTCACCACCACCACCCACCCCACACTACAACACACTACACCACACACCACACTACACCACACTACCCCACACTACACTACACCACATCACACTACACTACACTACACCACATCACACTACACCACACTACACCACACTACACTACACCACACTACACCACACTACACCACACTACAACACACTACACCACACTACACTACACCACATCACACTACACCACACTACACCACACTACACCACACTACACCACACTACACCACCCACACCACACTACACTACACCACACCACATCACACTACACCACACTACACCACACTACACTACACCACACTACACTACACCACCCACACTACACTACACCACACTACACTACACCACCCACACCACACTACACCACATCACATTACACCACCGACACCACACTACACCACATCACACTACACCACACTACACCACCCACACCACACTACACCACATCACACTACACCACACTACACCACCCACACCACACTACACCACATCACACTACACCACACTACACCACCCACACCACACTACACCACACTACACCACATCACACTACACCACACTACACCACCCACACCACACTACACCACATCACACTACACCACACTACACCACACTACACCACAACACACCACATCACACTACACTACACCAACCCACACTTCACCACACTACACCAACCCACACTACACCACACACTACACCAACCCACACTACACCACACTACACCAACCCACACTACACCACACTACACCAACCCACACTACACCACACTACACCAACCCACACCACCCCACACCACCCCCACACCACCCCACACTACATCACCCCCACACACCACGCCACACCACACTACACCACACTACACCACCCCACACCACCCCACACCACCCCACACCACCCCACACCAGCCCCACACACCATACTACACTACACCACACTACACCACACCAACCCAGGCCACCCCACTCACCACCCCACACCACCCACACTACACCACCCCACACTACACCACACCAACCCACACCACCCCACACCACACAACCCCAGGCCACCACACACCATTCACAGCACACCACACCGCACCACCCCACCCCCGCCTCTAATAAGCCCGGTGATTGATGTCCACTTGAAGCTGAGATTGAAACGATGAGTTGGACGATTATTTATTTATTTATATTTGGGGGGGGGGCGGTGGTTGAGCCACCATCACCACCTCCGCCACGTACAATGATCTGGTAAATGTGGAGCGTGTCGTTATAACCCTCCGCCACCCGACACAGCCCTATAAAGAACACTCACAGCTATAGTCGCGTGAGGCGCAAGCAATCAGGATGCCAACCGCGCACATTTGGGCCACTTTATTAAAACGAAAACTTTAACGACGGGTTGTTTTTTTTTACCAGGTAAGGCCCACTGAGCTATGCAGCTCTTTTTTCAGAAGCGACCTGGCTACACTCTCTGGTTCTTTCGGTAAAGTCACGGAGGTAGAAAACATAATCAAAGAAAACACGACGTCTCGGTCGCAACACAAGCGGCCGAAACGCCGTGTTTTCTGTGATTATTTTTTCTATTCACGTGACTTTACCGAAAGAACCAGAAAGTATGGATACCTGCAGTCACGCAAGCTTCAAATCAAGATCGACCTGGTTATCACAATGATAGCACAACGAAGTGGCTTATAACGAGGAAGTTTATAACAGCCAAAATACTCTAAACGCGTGATGTTGATTCCAGATGTGGAGCAAAAAAACCGGAGGACCCCGAGAAAAATCCACGCGACTATGAGGAGCGAGAGAGAAACGCAAACTCCAAATATACAGCAGCAGGCGTCTGGGTTCGGAATCGAACCCACGACCTCCTGTAGACCAGGCGAGGTAGTTAACATCTCCTAGCCACCGTGATGATGAGAGAGACACGCAAACTCCAAATATACAGCAGCAGGCGTCAGGGTCGGGATCGAACCCACGACCTCCTGTATACCGGGCGAGGTAGTTAACAACTCCTAGCCACCGTGATGATGAGAGAGAGACACGCAAACTCCAAATATACAGCAGCAGGCGTCAGGGTCGGGATCGAACCCACGACCTCCTGTATACCGGGCGAGGTAGTTAACAACTCCTAGCCATCGTGGCGCCCAGTGCACTGGCCGAAGCCCACAAATATCAATTCTGAATGTTCACACTGGCTGCGAAACGCTCGGCGTTGAGTGTGCGTCGTACCGAGTAGCTGACAACGCATTTCCTGTGCGCCCTGTTCACATTCAGACCCCACCGAGCAAATCGCCAGCACACCGTGAGCCTCAGCAACGCTCCTTTACACAGCAACTACACATAGACGGGTTGGCCGACGTTTTGGCCAACAGGCCCTTTCTTTCAGAGAGTGCACAGATATTGATTGGATTTTAAGTCCACGTCATTCTGCGGTGCTTCCCTACCCTACCATCTGTCTGTCCTTTGAAGAAGGTGCGTTGAACGAAACATCGGCCCGAACACAGCATGTACCTCTGTGTATCTCCATAATTTACCGTTATAAATACTGTAGGTGGTTAGTGGCAAATGTGTGATTAACGTTAGCCTGGGTAACTGTCAACGCGGTTCCTTGGTGTTTTAATTTATTTACGGGTTATTAATTTAGCATCGATGTTTCAAATAAATCTATCCAATAAAACATGATGATATTCTGCCGTTCTTTGGATTGAAAGCCTTTACCGAGAAGTAAACTTAATGACATACAACTCCACTCATTCCTTAATAAGGTAAATGCATGTTGAACTTCTTTAGCACCGTACGCAGCCAATGGAGGTGTTGCTTTAATCATTGGGCAGGTATTGAGATAAACAGCCGATAGCAATAACAACAATAATAATAATACTACACAACGAGCGGAAATCATCCCAATTGAGTTCGTATTTGTTTAAGGCCCACGTGACGGTGGATTTCTGCCGAATGCTTGTCGTCAACCCCTCCACCACCCGACAAGGTGATCATATTTATACAAACAATAATAATAAGACTCAATTTTGACTTAAAACTTTCGTGACTGCAGGAATTCGTATTCTTGGTTCTTTCGGTAAAGTCACGTAGATAAGAAAATTTTAATCATAAATTAAAATGAAAATAAAATTTTACTTTATTATTTTTATTTTCTGTCCCCCGTATAACCGAAACAGACTTTTGAAACAAGTGCTGTTAGCGAGCACCTATGAAGGCCGGCACGGCACATGATTGGATAAGTTGAACGGCACCACGCCCGGCCGCCTTTGTCTTCCCAGTAGCGATGTTTACACACCGCACCAGGTGCTCGTTGGACGCTGAGTCGACCTTGGGGAGGCCCATGACTGGTTCAGATAATTATCGTCACCGGCGTTGGCCGTGAGCGGGAATCAAACTCGAGTAGCCGGGTTCGAAGCGAAGCGCGCTAACTGCTCTGACTGTACAAAGGTTTAGGATAATATACACACATAGACCACACACACAATACATGCACACAATATACACATAGACCACACACAATAACACACACAATATACACATAGACCACACACACAATACATACACACAATATACACATAGACCACACACACAATAACATACACAATATACACATAGCCCACACACACAATGACATACACACAATATACACATAGCCCACACACACAATAACACACACACACACAATATACACATAGACCACACACAATAACACACACAATATACACATAGCCCACACACACAATGACATACACACAATATACACATAGGCCACACACACAATAACACACACAAAATACACATAGACCACACACAATAACACACACAATATACACATAGACCACACACACAATAACACACACAATATACACATAGACCACACACAATAACACACACAATATACACATAGACCACACACACAATACATACACACAAAATACACATAGCCCACACACACAATAACATACACACAATATACACATAGATCACACACACAATAATATACACAATATACACATAGCCCACACACACAATGACATACACACAATATACACATAGACCACACACACAATAACATACACAATATACACATAGACCACACACACAATATACACATAGACCACACACACAGTAATACACACAGTAACACACACAATATACACATACACTACAAAGATAAAAATCCCCCGTATAGCCTTAACAGACTGTAGGGGCAAGTGCTGTTAGCGAGCACCTATGAAGGCCGGAACAGTACACGAGGGGGTGGGTGGCCAGCACCACGCCCGACCGCCTTTGTCTCCCTAGCGGCGATGTTTACACACCGCACCAGGTACTCATTTGAGGCTGAGTCGACCTAGGGGAGGCCCAGAAGCGGTTCAGATAATCGTCACTGGTGTTTGCCGTGAGCGGGAATCGAACCCGGGTCGCCAAGTTCGTAGTGCAGCGCGCTAACCGCTACACTACCGCTCCCCACATACACTACACACACAATAACACACACAATATACACATAGACCACACCCACAATAACACACACAATATACACATAGACCACACACACAATAACACACACAATATACACATAGACCACACACAGTAACACACACACAATATACACATAGACCACACACACAATAACACAATATACACATAGACTACACACAATAACACACACAATATACACAAATAGACTACTGACACAATAACACACACACACACCGTGTATGCACATACACGCAAAGACGAACAGACAAGACGTGTTGCACATACACATATATACACAAACATACATACACAAAACAAAACAAAGATAAAGACCCCCCCCCCTCGTATAGTCTTGACAGACTTTTGGGTCAAGTGCTGTTAGCGAGCACCTATGAAGGCAGACACGGCACACGAGGGGGTGGGTGGCCAGCACCACGCCCGGCCGCCTTTGTCTCCCCAGTGGCGATGTTTACACACCGCACCAGGAACTCATTTGAGGCTAAGCCGACCAAGAGGAGGCCCAGGACCGGTTCAGACAATCGTCACCAGTGTTGGTTGTGAGCGGGAATCGGCTCGGGTCGCTGGGTTCGTAGCGCAGCGTAGCGCTAACCACTACACCACCGCTCCCCACTAACGCACAGACACACGACCTGTACACACACAAACACACGCAAACACATATATACACAAATATCAACCGTATAGCCATAACAGACAAATAGGAGCGTACAAAGACATACACGGACGCAGACTGCATAGACGCGCGTACATTTAGGCACACAAACACGCAGTGCATGTAACATCGGTTTCGTTAACAGCACTTGCCCCAGTAGCCGATGTGGTCTGTACGGCGGATGTTTGAATTTGTACATCGATCTCAGAGTGAAAAGCCATTTCTGATTTCATTCCCTCGAGTGGTAACACTCCCAACGAATGAATGAGTTAAAGTGAAAGTGAAAATGAAAATGAATGAATGAGTGAAAATGAAAATGAATGAATGAGTTAAAGTGAAAATGAATGAATGAGTTAAAGTGAAAATGAATGAATGAGTTAAAGTGAAAACGAATGAATGAGTTAAAGTGAAAATGAATGAGTTAAAGTAAAAACGAATGAATGAGTTAAAGTAAAATGTAATGAATGAGTTAAAGTGAAAATGAATGAATGCGTTAAAGTGAAAATGAATGAGTTAAAGTGAAAATGAATGAAGAGTTAAAGTGAAAACGAATGAATGAGTTAAAGTGAAAATGAATGAATGAGTTAAACTGAAAACGAATGAGTTAAAGTGAAAATGAATGAATGAGTTAAACTGAAAACGAATGAGTTAAAGTGAAAATGAATGAATGAGTTAAAGTGAAAACTAATGAATTGGTTAAAGTGAAAATTAATGAATGAGTTAAAGTGAAAAATAATGAATGAGTTAAAGTGAAAATGAATGAATGAATTAAACTGAAAACGAATGAATGAGTTAAAGTGAAAATGAATGAATGAGTTAAAGTGAAAATTAATGAATGAGTTAAAGTGAAATTGAATGAGTTAAAGTGAAAATCAATGAATGAGCTAAAGTGAAATTGAATGAGTTAAAGTGAAAATGAATGAATGAGTTAAAGTGAAAATGAGCACAATTCTCTCTTCATTGCGAAAGTGTGAAAAACTGACGTTTTAGGCGACTTGCCTCGCGCGTGAACATCTATAAACACATACAGACAGCACGGAGTACGAGTTTAATCGGAGAGAGAGATACGTTGTATAAGACACTCGGGAACCCGTTCCGTTTCCTCAACATCCGTCCTTAGTACGGCAGTAGTAATGTACAACTGTCTCCCTTACAGGGCGACGTTTCAGTCGCCGAGTCTTCTTCAGAGAAGGGAGCAGAGCGAGTAGTTGGTTCTTTTACGATTGTTAGAACATCGCGCCTTTACTTTGCGGCCACTCTGCTCTCTCTCTCTCTCTGCTGACGGCTCATCGCCCGAAACGTTAACCCGTAAATTACACATGTGTGTTCGTACGCCACTGCCGGACACAACAAGTTAACGACGCGTTGTGGTTACACACAACACGTGATGTACACACAGGGTCACGTGTTGTGGTTACACACAGCACGTGATGCACACACAGGGTCACGTGTTGTGGTTACACACAGCACGTGATGCACACACAGGGTCACGTGTTGTGGTTACACACAGCACGTGATGCACACACAGGGTCACGTGTTGTGGTTACACACAGCACGTGATGCACACACAGGGTCACGTGTTGTGGTTACACACAGCACGTGATGCACACACAGGGTCACGTGTTGTGGTTACACACAGCACGTGATGCACACACAGGGTCACGTGTTGTGGTTACACACAACACGTGATGCACACAGGGTCACGTGTTGTGGTTACACACAGTACTGGCTACACACAGGGTCACGTGTTGTGGTTACACACAGCACGTGATGCACACACAGGGTCACGTGTTGTGGTTACACACAGCACGTGATGCACACACAGGGTCACGTGTTGTGGTTACACACAGCACGTGATGCACACACAGGGTCACGCGTTGTGGTTACACACAGCACGTGATGCACACACAGGGTCACGCGTTGTGGTTACACACAGCACGTGATGCACACACAGGGTCACGTGTTGTGGTTACACACAGCACGTGATGCACACACAGGGTCACGTGTTGTGGTTACACACAGCACGTGATGCACACACAGGGTCACGTGTTGTGGTTACACACAGCACGTGATGTACACAGGGTCACGTGGTGTGGTTACACACAGCACGTGATGTACACAGGGTCACGTGTTGTGGTTACACACAGCACGTGATGTACACAGGGTCACGTGTTGTGGTTACACACAGCACGTGATGTACACAGGGTCACGTGTTGTGGTTACACACAGCACGTGATGTACACAGGGTCACGTGTTGTGGTTGCACACAGCACGTGATGTACACAGGGTCACGTGTTGTGGTTACACACAGCACGTGATGTACACAGGGTCACGTGTTGTGGTTACACACAGCACGTGATGTACACAGGGTCACGTGTTGTGGTTGCACACAGCACGTGGTGTACACAGAGTGACGCGTTACACACAGCACTGGCTCTGCACACACACACACAGAGTGACATTACGCACTGATGTCACCAGCATCCTCCTCACCTTCCGAGCAATGCTCGCCAAAGAATCTTCCTTCGAGCCCTCCTCCTCCTCCCCCACCCATCTCCTCGGAGCCGGCCTTCTGCGGCGGCAGTCTTCCCAGGATGCTGTCGATGCAATACGACGATTTCAAGTGTCCGCTCGGCGAGGCCAATTTACTTTTCTCCTCCGACATCTTTGCGAGCTCCCGGGAGCAGTGCACGCTTTTGGCGGACTGCGTCGCCATGCCCGGCTCTGTCTGCCAGAGAGAGAGAGAGACAGAGAGGGGGGCAGGGGGCAGGGGGGGTGTCGACTGGTGGTGCCACTCACTCGTGGAAGTGCTGCTGAGGGATGGAGGGAAGGGAGGGAGGGAGCAGCGGCAGCGGCAGGGACGGAGCGAGCAACTTCACCGGAACGCGACCACGCAGTGTCGGGACGAGTTCTCTCGCTCTCTCTGTCTGTCTGTGTGCAATGATCGTAGCAGCAGCAGCGGCAGCGACAGGATGAGGAGGAGGTGGTGGTGGGTGAGGAGGAGGAGGAGGGAGGTGCTGGGCTGTGGGTGGGTGGAGGGGGGACAGCCTCCTCCATTCAGCCGCTAATTGGCTGCGATGTGACGGTAGCTCCGCGTTGAGGGTTGAGCTTGGGACGCGCTACGGCGACAGAGGAGGGGGGGCGAGGGGGGGGCGAGGGGGGCGGCACGGAGAGTTCATCACGGACTCAAGTCAGACAGCGAGAGCAGCAGCAACAGTAGCAGCAGTAGTAACAGCAGTATCAGCAGTAGCAATAGAAGCAGCAGTAGTAACAGTAGCATCAGTAGTAGCAGCAGTAGTAACAGCAGCAGTAGTAACAGCAGCAGTAGCAGCAGTAGTAACAGCAACAACAGCAGCAGTAGTAACATTAGCAGCAGTAGCAGCAGTAGTAGCAGTAGCAGCAGTAGTAACAGCAGCAGCAGTAACAGCAGCAGTAGTAACAGCAACAGCAGCAGCAGTAGTAGCAGCAACAGTAGCAACAGTAGCAACAGTAGTAACAGTCGCGCTGGTGGTGGGGTCAAGTGTGGGCACCCCCCCCCCCTCTCTAGCCTCACGCCTCCGTCCACGCAGCAGTGAGAGCGCGTGGACGACATCTCGCTCGGTCGCCTTCCTCGTCTGTGGCGAGGTGGAGTGCGGGCACCCCCCCCCCCCCCAGAGATCGCAACCGGGTACCCGATACCCGTACCCTACCCGATACCCGGCTACCTGTACCCGGCCGGGTACGGGTCACCGTTTGCGACCCTGGTGCGGCCGGGTACGGGTAGGCCGTGAGTCACTGGTGAGTCACCGTTTGTCACTCATTTCCCAACGTCTTGTCTCTTCTCACAATTCAAGTTCCTAGAATCAACCCACCCGCGCCTGCAACATGGCTTCATCCCAGAGGTCGCAATCGGGTACGGGTAGCCGGGTATCCGGTTGGGTACGGGTACCCATTTGCTACCCTGGTGCGGCCGGGTACGGGTAAGGAATCAAAACCCGTTTGCGACCTCTGCCCCCCCCCCCAGCATCTTGCTCGAGGGCTCTGCCGTCGTGGAGGATGTCGGCCAGCGGCCTTACTGGAGCAGCATCGGCAGATTTGGTGGAAATTCCACATTCACATGGAGGGTACCAGTTGATCCATCTATCTATCCATTGCCTTATCTGTATTGGATGGTACTTTGCTGACGGTTTAACTCAGTGGTACGTGATTTATCGGTTCTGGAAGGACGATGACGACGATGATGATGATGGGCTGAGTGGATCCCTGAAACTTGGGGAGAGGGGTGGGGGGGGGGCATTGAGTGGACGCTTGTGCTCATGAGAAAGTGCCTACCCGCGCAGTGCTCGCGATATGCAAGTACTCTACTCGATTAGCAGCGAGCGTGGGGCAGCCAGGGGGTGCCTTGCCCCCCCTCCACCCCCACCCCCCCCCCTGGTGGCCAAAGCTACGAGCTGGGGGGGGGGGGGTCCTTGACAGCCACCAATGAGAAATATTTTCAGCAACATTGTCAAAGAACGACGACACTTACTTTGCGAAGACGGAGCGCCCCTACAGCGGTAGATGTTCGAGACCGTGAGCGTCACGGTGTGGTTCGGCAAGAGAATCCGCGATGTTGAATAATCGCCTCTCGGTGCGATCGTGCGAAGAGACAAATCAAATATTGGGGGGGGGGGGGCACCTTGCTGATTGGTGCACCCCCTGAGCTGATAATGTCGTCACCACGCCACTGCCCATTAGTTGAAGTGTTTCGCTTTACACGGCGTGTTCAGAGTCAAACTCACATTGCAAAAAAACAAGGAACCCAGGTTGCCATTCATCGCAACGCACGCCAGTAGCATTTGAGTTTAACCCAGACCACCCCTAGGTCGGCTCAGCCTAAAATGAATACCTGGTTGGGTGAATACAGGTAGGTAATTGACAGCTGGAGAGAGAGTGTGATCGCGGGGTCATCTTGACCGACTTTCCAGCCGCCTTAACACACATACAAAGACAAAGGTCCCCCGTATAGCTAAACCGACTGTTGGGTCAAGTGAAATTCGCGAGCACCTTTTAATAATGCGAGCGCGATGAGCGATGTGGCCGCATTTATCTCCCCAGTACTGATGTTTACACACCGCACCAGGGACTCATTTTAAGGCTGAGTCGACATAGGGGAGGCCCAGCACCGGATCAGTTATTCGTCGCTGGTAGCAGTTTTTTATTTGAGTCGGGAATCGAACTTGGGGGGTCTCCGAGTTCCTAGCGCAGTGCGCCGACCACTGCACCACCGCTCCCCATCTTTACAAACACACAACAAAGACAAAGATCGCCCGTATAGCCTTTACCAGACTGTTGGGACAAGTGCCGTTAGCGAGCACCCATATCGGCACGGCCGGCACACGAGGGGTTTGGTGGCCAGCACCACGCCCCACCGCCTTTGTCTCCCCCGTGGCGATGTTTACACACCGCACCAGCAATTCATGTACGACTGAGTCGACCTATCCACACACGTGGAGGAGACACACAGATACAATTGGTGGCGCTCCACGGTCCTTCTCGCCTCGTGTTGTCCCCAGCATCACGCGGTAAGCGCGTGTGGAGGCGCGCGTGTGAGCGACACCTGCCAATCATCTCAGTCAGTCATCTCAGTCAGCCATCTCAGTCAGTCATCTCAGTCAGTCATCTCAGTCAGTCGTCTCGCCGTTTCAGACGTCGTGACAGTCGTCCCACAAGAGTGCCCACACTTTACCCGATCACACGCGACCATAGACTCAGTGTCGCGAACCCAACTGTGCTTCTGCGTGGACTACATGGGGTGGAAGTTAAACACGTGGGCATCACCTTGTTTAGAACTGCCGCGCCGGAGAATCGGCCACGTGCTTTTTGTACAAAGATCCCCCGTGTAGCCTCGAAATACTTGTTGGGACAAGTGCTGTCAGCGAGCACCTATTAAGGCCGGGCACGGCACACGAGGGGGTGGGTGGCCAGCACCACGCCCGACCGCCTTTGTCTCATCCAGTGGCGATGTTTACACACCGCACCAGGCACTCATTTGAGGCTGAGTCGACCTAGGGGATGCCCAGGACTGGTTCAGATAATCGTCACCGGTGTTGGTGACCGTGAGCGGGAATCAAATTCAGGTCGCTGGGTTCGTAAGCGCAGCGCGCTAACCGATGCACCACCGCTCCTCACACACACAGACACGCGCTAGAATCACACACACGGACACGGACACACGCATAGGCATCGCTTCGCAGGTTATTCGCGTCTCAGTATGTCCCGGAAGCTGCCGCGTGTGAAGGAGTTCACAACGCGTCGACTTGCAATGCAGATAATATCGCCGGTTCCAATTCCCGGCGCGGTAGTTGATTTCATGAGCAAGTTTACTCAATAACCCACCTCTCTCGCGCACTTCCATGTCCCCATGGAGAGTATTTTATTTATTTTATTTTACCAGATAAGGGGCCGTCCATAAATGACGTCACGCGATTTTGGACGATTTTGGACGATTTTGACCCCCCCCCCTCCCCCTTCGTCACACGGCATCACAAAAAGTCAGACCCCCCCTAAAATATGACGTCACAAAGCTCTGCCCCCCCCAAATAAAACATGCTTCAAATCACTTTAAACTATTGTCATTGTAGTGCGTATTTATTTTGGCGCTGCACTCTGATGTTGTAGGAGAAAACATTTATTAAAAAGTCAATTTAATTAAGTAGAGCGTGTTGTCTATATTTATTTAAAGTTGCACATTTTGATGTGACGTCACATTTCTCACCCCCCCCCCTCGTCACACATCGTCACAAATGTCTGACCCCCCCCCCCCCCTAGGTGCGTGACGTCATTTATGGACGGCCCCTAAGGCCCACTGAGCTATGTAGCTATTTTTCAGAAGCGACTCAACGAAGTGGAAATGTATAGCAGTCAAATACTCTAAGGGGCCGTCCATAAATGACGTCACGCACCTGGGGGAGGGGAGGCAGAGCTTTGTGACGTCAAATTTGAGGATGGGGGGAGTCTGACTTTTTGTGACGCCGTGTGACGATGGGGGTGGGGGGTGGTCAAAAATCGTCCAAAATCGCGTGACGTCATTTATGGACGGCCCCTAAAGGCATGTTTAATTCTCAATGTTATTGGGTGCACGACAGTGAAGTACACTGCACGTATGTAAGTTCATTTTTTTATTGTTTTATATTCATATTATTTTATTATTTCCCTTCTACGTGACTTTACCGAAAGAACCAAGAATATGAATCCCTGCAGTCACGAAAGCTTTAAATCAAGATTTAAGTACAACCTATTTCGCACCGTACGTAGTCAATGGTACTGCAGTCGACCGGCTGCGATGTGCTAAAGTGTGGGCACTGCAACATCTCGCAAGTCGTATCTGGCCAGCGCGAGCGGAGGCAGCCTCCGGCAGCGGGGGCGCGAGCGAGGCTATTGCAGGGTCCGCGCCTCTACCCCGTGCACCGCAACTCGTTGCCAAAGGAATTGGGACGAAAATTCCGATGCCCGGGCCGCTCCCGGTGAAGAGCGCCACGCGATCACCAACTCGGGGCGCGCCTCTTTCGTGAATCACCACAACCACGAGTTGACGGGATAGAGAGGGGGGGGGGGGCAAAGTGGGGGAGCAGGGGGTAAGGCGATGTCCGGTCGTGCTATGGGGCAGTCTATAAATGACGTCACGCATCTGGAGGAGGGGGGGGTCAGACATTTGTGACGATGTGTGACGAGGGGGTGGGGGTTGAGAAATGTGACGTCACATCAAAATGCGCAACTTTTACTAAATATAGAATTGTTATAACAACACTAATTGTTATAACAACACTCCTACAGCATCAGAGTGCAGCGCCACATTAAATACGCACTACAATGACAATACTTTAAAGCGATTTGAAGCATGTTTTATTTTTTTTTGGGGGGGGGGCAGAGCTTTGTGACGTCATATTTCAGGGGGGGTCTGACTTTGTGTGACGCCGTGTGACGATGGGGGGGGGGGGGGTCAAAAATCGTCCAAAATCGCGTGACGTCATTTATGGACGGCCCCTAAGGCGATGTCCGGCCGAGCTATGGGCTGAGAACAATCCCCTGAGAACAAAAACCTTCTTCACGCGCTAGCGCTCAGAACATTTTAATTTTAGACACCAGGAGGAATCTGATGAGCTCTGAAGCTGTCATTCCAGTATGGGCGGGTAAATAACAACAACAACAAGAAGAAGGGCCATTGCTCCAAACGTCGACTATTATTTTTATCAGGCCACACACACACGAAGGGTGTGGGTTGTCGTTGACGAACATGTTGAGGTTGTGGTCTGTGTCTCGAGCTCTGGGACTCTGGGAGTTTGTGGTGAAGAGTGGCCCCTAGTGGCCGCTGCTGCTGCCGCTGCTGCTCGTTCATTCCGCCCGCACTGGGACCATTGTTTGTGTGGCGAACCAACAATGAGCCTGGAGGGTAACGAGCAGCCTGTGGCAGGCGGGGGGGGGGCTTTGTCCCCTCTGGGGGCCAAAGCTACGAGTTGGGGCTCCCTTGGCAAACTTGAGTGAAAGAACATTGGACGTAGACATCGGTTTCTGGAATGTTTATTTCGTTAAATTACGCAGTGGCTGCATTTTGCGAAGACGGAGCGTCCCTACAGCGTCACATGTTCGAGACCGTGGGCGTAAGGACGATGCGATTAGGGCAAGATGAGACGCGATATAGAATAGCCGCTAGGTGCGACCGAGGCCGAACTGGTACCACTAGTTTGTTGATTAGGTATAGCCCTGTGAGCCATGCGGCTCTTGAATCGGGTGCAACCGCAACAAACAAAAAACGTGAACATGAAACATCTTAAAGTGACTACACGCAACAGAAAAATCCAGGAAAAAATCAGCAAAGTCTTCCAGAAAAAGCACCGTATATCAACACTAGGCCGAAATGTTCAGGGCATGATACCAATATGATACCAATGTCACGGGTTAGAACAGCAACACATATATCACAGGCCAAACTTATTTGAAGCGACAGATTCATTTGTAAATATATTGATGGTGATTGGAAGCTTTCGTGACTGCAGGAATCCATACTCTTTGGTTCTTTCGGTAAAGTGACGTGGGTAGAAAATAAAATGAATCACGACGTTTTGAGCGCAACATCAGGTGGGAAAGCGTGGCCTGCTGCTGAGGCAAACTGTTTTAAAAGCTTAGTTCATCTCGACCATCGGTCATCGTCCCTTCTATCCGTGCCTGTCCGTAAAAATATCACCGGTGGCCGGTGACCACGTGGTGAATGACCAGGTGGTGGGTGACTGGTGGTGAGTGACCACGTGGTGAGTGACCACGTGGTGAGTGACCAGGTGGTGAGTGACCACGTGGTGGGTGACCACGTGGTGGGTGACCAGGTGGTGGGTGACCAGGTGGTGAGTGACCACGTGGTGGGTGACTGGTGGTGAGTGACCAGGTGGTGAGTGACCACGTGGTGGGTGACCAAGTGGCGGGTGACCAGGTGGCGGGTGACCACGTGGTGGGTGACCAGGTGGTGAGTGACCAGGTGGTGGGTGACCAGGTGGTGGGTGACCAGGTGGTGAGTGACCAGGTGGCGGGTGACCACGTGGTGAGTGACCAGGTGGTGGGTGACCACGTGGTGAGTGACCAGGTGGCGGGTGACCAGGTGGTGGGTGACCACGTGGTGAGTGACCACGTGGTGGGTGACCAAGTGGCGGGTGACCAGGTGGCGGGTGACCACGTGGTGGGTGACCAGGTGGTGAGTGACCAGGTGGTGGGTGACCAGGTGGTGGGTGACCAGGTGGTGAGTGACCAGGTGGCGGGTGACCACGTGGTGAGTGACCAGGTGGTGGGTGACCACGTGGTGAGTGACCAGGTGGCGGGTGACCAGGTGGCGGGTGACCACGTGGTAGGTGACCACGTGGTGAGTGACCAGGTGGTGAGTGACCACGTGGTGAGTGACCAGGTGGTGAGTGACCACGTGGTGAGTGACCACGTGGTGGGTGACCAGGTGGTGAGTGACCAGGTGGTGGGTGACCAGGTGGCGGGTGACCAGGTGGTGAGTGACCACGTGGTGAGTGACCAGGTGGTGGGTGACCAGGTGGTGGGTGACCAGGTGGTGAGTGACCAGGTGGCGGGTGACCACGTGGTGAGTGACCAGGTGGTGGGTGACCAGGTGGTGAGTGACCAGGTGGCGGGTGACCAGGTGGTGGGTGACCACGTGGTGGGTGACCACGTGGTGAGTGACCAGGTGGTGAGTGACCAGGTGGTGGGTGACCAGGTGGCGGGTGACCAGGTGGTGGGTGACCACGTGGTGGGTGACCACGTGGTGAGTGACCAGGTGGTGGGTGACCACGTGGTGTGTAACCAGGTGGTGAGTGACCAGGTGGTGGGTGACCACGTGGTGAGTGACCACGTGGTGGGTGACCAGGTGGTGAGTGACCACGTGGTGGGTGACCACGTGGTGGGTGACCAGGTGGTGAGTGACCACGTGGTGGGTGACCACGTGGTGAGTGACCAGGTGGTGAGTGACCAGGTGGTGGGTGACCACGTGGTGAGTGACCACGTGGTGGGTGATCAGGTGGTGAGTGACCACGTGGTGAGTGACCAGGTGGCGGGTGACCACGTGGTGAGTGACCAGGTGGTGAGTGACCACGTGGTGGGTGACCAGGTGGTGAGTGACCAGGTGGCGGGTGACCACGTGGTGGTTGACCAGGTGGTGGGTGACCAGGTGGTGGGTGACCACGTGGTGGGTGACCAGGTGGTGGGTGACCACGTGGTGAGTGACCACGTGGTGGTTGACCAGGTGGTGAGTGACCACGTGGTGGGTGACCACGTGGTGGGTGACCAGGTGGTGAGTGACAGGTGGTGAGTAACAGGTGGTGGGTGACCAGCTGGTGAGTGACCACGTGGTGAGTGACCCACCCAAGCACATTGTCCAGGCTCGCTCTTGCTTAGCGTGCGAGGTGTGCCCAGCTCAGGCTCGTTCCGGGCAATTTATCCGCAGGCAACAGCACCACCCGCCACGTCTCCGCGAATGAACCACAAACTCACCACCGCGACGGAGTCGCCCTCACGCCCGCACGGACCACCGGACGAGGCAATCGGCGGTGGCATTCCGCGGTAATTGCCATGGACCGCCGTTCCACGTCACCCCGTGGCCCGCTCAACGCTCGTAACCGCCACGCGTAAGTGATACTTTAAACAATGCCTAAAATTAAACACGAGCCGTGGCTGCGAGCCGCACAGCACCTGCCGACTGTTATCACGTCCATCCTTCTGACCCCCACCCCCCCACCTCTCCCCACCGGCCCACCCGCCCCCCCTCCTCACTCGACCCCGCGGAGGGGTCATCTTGCGCGTTGCTCTTCTCCTCCTCGTGGCGTTTGTTGACATCGCCCCCGAATCGTTTTGCTCGTGAAAACAACCGCAGAGGATTTGCCGCTTTCATCCTTCGGGGGTTTTCGTTCGTCGCTCCGGGGGTTGAGGGGGGGGGCGCTCGTGGTGGCACCACGTGACCAGTATTAATACCCGAGATGACGACCTCTACAATATGCGACAATGCGTCTACGCCACAGCACGTCAACGTAACGCAGGTTACGCGGCAGTGACCCCCCCCCCCCCCACTGGCGGGAGCGTGTCCGTCGCTTTGTTGCAGAGGTTCGCGGTTCGAATCCGGCAGCCCACCCCGGTTAATACCGCGGTGTGTGTGTGTGTGTATTCACGGTAAAAGTCTACGCGCCGCCTGGCTCACTCACAGTGGTGGATCAGGCGCCATTCTCCCCTTACACGCGTGGGTTTCTTCAGGGTGCTCCGGCTTCCTGCCTCGCGCGTGCACACTCCGCTACATTGGCTGAAATCATCGCGACCTCTGAGCCTCCATGTGTTGCGCATAACGCAGCGCATGTGTGGTGCAGTTGCGCTCAATATTATTATTAGAAATGTTTTCTTCTTACAACAGTGGCTTGAAGACATAAAGCCTTGAACATGAACAGATGAAGCTTTGACGATTCCGAGATTGGTCGATAAACTACAGCAATGGCGTGTTGGTATAAAGGGATTTATTTATATTGTTTATTTATTTTACTCATGGGGAGGTTTAATTGACATCGTCCCTGCACGATATAATCCAGAATCAGCCGATTGTGAGTCGTAATATTGGTCATTAAAGCTTACGTACGAGATTCAACCTTTAGCAAATGATTTAAGGGGTTACAGAAGGCTGCAAAGGTGGACTCAAAATACATATAAACAGTTTGAAATACGTTTACTGAATAACAGAAGATAACTTTAACATGCGTCGAGGAGCAATGTTAAGATTCGTAACTATTTTTGGGGGGGGGGGGTGGTTGGGGGGGGGGTTATTTCACCGCGTGAGTAAAATTCCAATGTGTGTCGTTCATCCTCCTCCACCCAACACAGCCAAATCAATAGAGTTGTCAAGTGAACAAACACTGACAATTGATGATTGCTCTTCAGCACACCCGACGTGCTAAAGAGCAATCCACACGCAGCTAACGATTGGGTACGGACTGCCAGTGACAACAGACATCATCAACAATTGCCAGAATCGTTAAAATCTCCTCCAGACGATTTTGAGCCTTAAATTGACGCAACAATAAAAAATTGGCGTTGGATGGATACAACGGAAAATCTGAGCTACCTGCAGTATTGCCACAAAGTCAATTTGAATGACAAAGCCAACGTTCTCCGGTGCATTGCGGACCTCGCAATTCGGGACTGATTTGAATCAGGAACTCAGCGGACGATGGGTTGGCAGAGCATCTGATCTCTGATGCGGCCGAACAGAAGCCCACGATGAATTGTATCCGTGTAACTATTCACGTGCCCATTAAAAACAAAACTGAGCATCATAAAACTATTTTAAAATGTGGACGATGGATTGGCAGAGTATCTGATCTCTGGTGTGGCTGCATAGAAGCCCACAACCTGACAACCACAACCACGTTCTCTTACAACCACAATTCCCTCTGCCTGGGCCGCCTATTACCATTAGAAGGTTCCCTTGGACACTGAGAATACTTAGAGACATTTGATCATTATTGTTAATTCGATATAAATTAGTTTCTTTAGTCATAATACTTTTGTTTTGTATAATTGATGGGGACATCAATTGTCAGTGTTTGTTGATTATCTGTTTCTCAACAGCTATTCGTGTAACTATTCACGTGGTCATTTATAAACATATCATCAGAAAACGAATGTAAAGTGTAATTCTCATCAGGTCCCCGTGGTGTTAAACGCAGTCTCCAACTCTTCTCATCCACCCTGCTCGCTTCTCTGTTTATGTGCTATGAAGAAGGTTGATTGGCCGTAACGTCACCGATTGTGTATTTCATTTAGGGCCACACAGTGTTGCTGACAGACATTGTTAAGTTAGTTTTGTTTGTGATATGTGTTTGTGCACGACTGTCCACGCAGCAGCAAGGGCTGTTAGCGAATAGCAGCACCCTATGCAGGGCCGGGCACGGCACGGCACACGAGGGGGTGGGTGGCCAGCACCACGCCCGGCCGCCTTTGTCTCCCCAGTGGCGATTTTTACACACCGCACCAGATACTCATTTGAGACTGAGTCGATTTAGCGGAGGCCCAGGACGGGTTCAAATAATCGTCACCGGTGATGGCCGTGAGCGGGAATCGAACTCGGTCGCCGGATTCGCAGCGCAGCGCGCTACCCGCTCCACCACCGCTCCACCACCGCTCCACCACCGCTCCACCACCGCTCCACCACCGCTCCACCACCGCTCCACCACCGCTCCACCACCGCTCCACCACCGCTCCACCACCGCTCCACCACCGCTCCACCACCGCTCCACCACCGCTCCACCACCGCTCCACTGACAGCGTTAACCGACTCCGTTTCATTGTCGGTGCTCAGAGCGAGCGGCTCGCCGACTTCAATGGGAGCCGCGATTAACGAACAGCGCTAATGACGGGGGGGGGTGTGGATTGTCGCGTGGTGAAAGGGGAATTCGCGAACGCTTGGCCGGACACGAACACGTGCGAACACAATCAGCTGTGTAGGAGGATGGAGAAGGAGGGGCGCATGGGGAGTGGTGGCGGTGTGGGGGAGGGGCATCGGGAGGGTGGCAGGAGTGGAGGGCGTTGGCGCATCACGACCACTGGCGCAAGTGCTGTGAGCGAGAACCTATTAAGGGGCCGTCCATAAATGACGTCACGCGATTTTGGACGATTTTTGACCCCCCCCCCCTTCGTCACACAAAAAGTCAGACCTTCCCTCAAATATGACGTCACAAAGCTTTGCACCCCCCCCCCCCCAAAAAATAAAACATGCTTCAAATCGCTTTAAACTATTGTCATTGTAGTGCGTATTTAATGTGACGCTGCACTCTGATGTTGTAAGAGAAAACATTTATTAAAAAGTCTATTTAATTAAGTAGAATGTTTATATTTATTGAAAGTTGCACATTTTTAAGTGACGTCACATTTCTCAACCCCCCCCCCCCCCTCGTTACGCATCGTCACAAATGTCTGACACCCCCCCCCCTAGGTGCGCGACGTCATTTATGGACGGCCCCTAACAGTATATTCTAATTGTTCTTGGCACTAGGTGTAAAGCGACTTGCGGAGCTGGTGTTACTCAACCGCCAGGGATGACTTCACCCACCAATGAACACTCATTCATCATTGCCACTGAATTGTTCAGATGTGACGACCCAGATGGATGAGTTCGATTCCTACCCGCGATCAAATTAAAGTGGCCAGAGAAGATATATCTGTACACCCTTCACGGATGCCCACCGAGAAGCGTGGTGAAGTATGGTCAAACGACCTCCATGACCGACACGCAGGAGGGAGGCCTTCATCCAGCAGTGCATTGACAACGTGGCTGTAAGTTGCGGCTGTGTTTTGAAACGGACACCAGTCCGCCTCTCAACCCTGCCTCGAACCATGAGCCGTGTCCCTCGGCAAAGGCGTAGGCGATCGTGCACTTCCATTCAGCTCAATCCATTATACAGGGTGTTGCAAACACGTGGACCCGATTTGAAATCGTTATATCTCTGCAACCACGAACCGCCCATGAATGAAACTCTTACCACTTGAAAGGGCGGGGCGTAGAGTTTCAAATGATTACCGCAAGATGCCTCTCCCAGCGCACGAACAGCCCCTAGCCTCAGTCGTTCGCAAGACGGTGACCCCACAACACAAGGGGCGTTTTGCGTTCGGCAGTTCAGCAAGACTGAATCCGTAATTGCGGTGCAGCGTGCGTTTCAACGGCGTTTTGGCGTTGATCCGCCAATGTCAAAGAGCATTCGTCTTTGGTACCGACAATTTGAGAATGTTGATGTAAGGGGAAGAGCACAGGGCGAGCACGCACCTCAGAGGAAAACGTGAGAAGAGATGCGTTTGGGACGAATTCAACTGTCGTCTCGATGTTGTCCGTACAGCAGGTGGAGGGCACGTAGAGCATTTATAAAATGGTTAGTTAAACGTGATAACTCATTAAACCGTTTGTAACGTTTTGTGTAATTGTAACATGTTGCCATCGTGAAATATACTGCTTTGAGATTGGGTCCATATTTTTGAAACACCCTGTATTTACTCAAGAACGTGTTAGTCTTTGGGAAATGTTAGTATATGATCCATGTTAGTCTATGGGCAATGTTATTATTTGGGCAATGTTAGTATATGGGCAATGTTAGTATATCGGCAATGTTAGTGTATGAGCAATGTTAGTCTATGGGTAATGTTAGTCGATGGGAAATGTTAGTTTATGAGCAATATTAGTCGATGGGGAATGTTAGTCTATGGGCAATGTTAGTCTATGGGCAATGTTAGTCTATGGGCAAAGTTAGTCTTTGGGCAATGTTAGTCTATGGGCAATGTTAGGCTATGGGCAATGCTAATCTATGGGCAATGTTAGTATATGGGCAATGTTAGGCTATGGGCAATGTTAGTCTATGGGCAATGTTAGTCTATGGGCAATGATAGTCTATGGGCAATGATAGTCGATCTCTCTATGTGCCATGTCTTTTCTCAAGGCGTTGGCTATCATCACCGTCCTTACATTCAACCCTGCTCACGATATTCACCAAGAAAATGCAACAGACACTCGCAGTTGTTTCCATTTGTTCAAATTGCTCATGCAACTTCCTAATTCGCTGTCTTTCCCGGCTTCTTGATGTACTGAACATTTTCCCAGTCAAACCCACACGCATATTCAGTCTCTTGTTTTCTCATCACATGTCCCAGAAATGTAACTCTGCTTATTCTCGAATTTTTCTCATTAATTGTCTTTGTGTATCTGCTGCTGTCCGTAATACATCTACATCACTCGTGTCGTCTGTCCGTGAAATGTTTAACATCCTTCTTTTAAAAAAAAATGTTGATTATAGTTTGCATTGTAGGATCTTTGCAATGAGGGCCGTCCATAGGGGGTGTGGCGCCCCCAACGCCTTCAAACTAACCCTGGGAGTTACATAGGACACCGTCATGTCGAAGCGCGGGCCCCCCAAAGCGCGGGGCCCGGGGCAGTCGCCCCGATTCGTCAGCCGTGCTAATCGGAGGTGCGGGGCAAGGACAACAAACGAACTGATCGAGCAGTAAATATAGTTTTTAATCATTGCGGAATTTGTAGTTTGTTGTTGCGCTGTATATGCAGGGTAACATATACAGCAAGGTGGCCCCATAGTTTTATTTTAACACCAGCATTAAAACATTTAAATTGTTTATTACTTAAGTAAATATCGTATCTATATCATTATTAACGTCTATGTGTCTTCTTCCCTTTCAGATTATATTAAAAAAAATCGATTGAAGACGAACGAGTTAAATTACTGTGCTTAAGTATCCTAAAGAAGGCAGCTGGACATTTCTTTAAATACTAAATCAATTAAAAAAAATATTGAATGCATCGTTCATTGATGTTAGTGGAAGCTAGTTTGAACGTTCGTTCAAATAGCTTAAATAACCCCTCTGTGATTTGTGAAAATAAATAGAATAACACGATAAAAATCATTGACCCAGACCCCGTATGAAGGAGCAGTGGCAGATGTTATCATTGCCACGTGAACAGCACAACACAGACGCAGGAAAGCAAGGATATACCACCTCTATGATCAATAGAGGTGTTTAAAACGAGTCTCAGGCTCGCAGCCACCGAACGCGAACGCACAGCCCCTTCACAGCAGTGGTTTGTTTTGAGCCTCGCTTGTAAAAGGTGAAGCTCGTTCAACAATCACATCCAAATAGCGCCCGGGGTGTGGGGAGGAGGGGTGGTTGATTTAAACGCCTGACAGACACTTATTGCTGCTCATTACCAAATTAGCACCTACGAAAATAACACGCGGGATTCCGCAAACGTCTGAGCATTATGGATCCACCTCGCCTCCTGCCCTTTCCGCCCCGTGGCCAGGCCCTGCTGCAGAAATAACCCCTTGTTCTCGCTATGCCAAACAGCTGAGATGCCCACACATTCTTTCCCATGACGGGGCACGGGTGCCACGGCTAATGAATTGTACAAAAAGACCCAACACACACATACACGCGCGCCCGCGTCCTTGCCATGCCAGCCAAGCGGTTATTATAAGCGAGCATTCTCGCCGCAACAAATAGAATTTGGTGGCACGATAAATAGAAACGCATGAGCCAACGGCTGAGGACCGTGGAGTGGGCAATGTGTCCGTGTATCTTGAACGGAGCCAACCGTGCTATTCGGAGGTGCGGGAGAAGGGACAACAGATCTCAAGGAATTCGTGTTCAATTTAGATTTTAAAGTGCATTGCTTCAGTGCCTTCGTAATATCGAAAGAGCGTTCCAGACGGTCGCAGACGCGCATCTGAAAGCGCGCGATGCGACGACCGCCGTCTTTGCTCGATGGTTACCCAAAAGCCGCTGCTGCGAGAATGATCGGAGTTTGCGTGGTGGTGGTTTATTCTCTTCTTAGGTTCTTTCGGTAAAGCCACGCAGAAAGTAAAATAAAATAAAAACAAAAATCACGACGAGATCAGCGAGGCATCGTGGTTCATATGAGGCGAGCGCTTCGTGCGTAATGAGTGCGACCCTATAACGAAGTATTCGTTCGTCAACGGGAAGCCAATGCAGCTCGGCGAGCACTGGACGGTCACGACAGGCGCCAGAGAATTGTGTACACGTGTAGTGTTGTCACTACACACGCTCGCAGCACGGCGCTACACGCCACGGTGTTGGCTATGTCACAACAAATGACCGCAGAAGCGCATCTGAACCCGTGCGATGTGGTGCCCGTCTTTGTTTTTATGGTTCGCCAAAAGCCGCTGCTGCGAGGATGATCGGAGTCTGCGTGATGGTTTCTGCTCCTTGACGAGATCATTTGAAGAGGTGGCAATGCACGTGGTTCACACGCTGCCTGCCTTTTATGATGAACCAAGGGAACCTGATTTCAATTCTTGGCCACGGCTAAACATCGGTGGCGCGATGTCCGAAACGGATCACGGGCTCCCGCTTGACCAAGCGTGGTGAAGTATGATCAAAGCAGCCCCCTCGTGAACGATGAGAAGCCCTTTCGCGATAATGATGACGTCAACTTGTAAACGCGGCGCCGCGCAGCGTTCACTCCTCGCTCTCGACGAGAGAGGTCTGTGTGCGTGAGGGATGCCAGTCGTATCATGGAGAAATGGAACAATATTCCTGGTTCTTTCGGTAAAGTCACGTAGAAGGGAAATAATAAACTAATAAAAATAAAACTATAAAATTCTCACGAGGTTTCGATTTATTTTATCTTTTGTTTTTATTCTTGTATTATTTCCCTTCTACGTGACTTTACCGAAAGAACCAAGAATATGAATCCCGGCAGTCACGAAAGCTTTAAATCGAAATGGAACAATTTTCAAGATCTGAGTAGAACATGTATATAAATTGTAGATGTCATCAGGAGGAAGTTGTGATGAGTGGGACACGTGTGCACGGTGGAGGATAGGGTAAATAACTTGTCGGTTGCATTGCAGATGTAATCAGGAGGTTGTGATAGCTGGGACACCTTCATACGATAGAGGAGGATAGGGTAGGAAACGTGCAAGTTAAAAACATAACGTGGCAGGATAGGATTTTAGATGTAACAAGGAGGAGGAGGTTGTGGTGAGTGGGTCCCGTGGGGTGGAGGAGGAGGATGATGATAGGGTAAGCAACTCGGAGGTTGAGGATAGAAGGATGAGGGTGTGATGGGCGGGACACGTGGTGTGCAGGGTGGACGAGGGGGGGGGTGGAGCAGGTGACCGAGACGGGCACTGGAGTCGCGCCCGGCGACGAAGGGGAAAATAAGACCACGTGGGAGTGGTGATGATGATGATGAGACTCTCAGAGCAGACCTCTGTGGCGTGAAGAGGAATTGTCCACAGCTGAAAGATTTGAGAGACGGAAGGAAGCAAAGGTGAAGCGCCTGGGGGGTTTGATAGTAGTTGCCGTGATGACCAACCATTTTGATTTTCATTCTCTGCAAATAATAATAATCATATCTGTTCACTGACAGCTGGAGCCCTGGTCGCGTGTCGCAGAGGGCTTTCACACAAGGTCAGAAACTGGCTTTTCAAGGTGCAGCAAAATCTGTGGTGACAAACACTAAATCATCAAATAATACTGTACTGTATATACAGTACAGGGAATCAATAAATAAATACGTTAAACAATGCTAATTTTAATCACATTTACACTGTAAAATCAGTCTGCAGTCATCGCACGACGGATCAAAGAACTGCGATGAGGGTACGCGGCCGTGTACCGTATCATTCATGAAGAAGGGACATTGCCTATAACGTCGCCTACTATATATGCCTCCCTTTTAAGGCCACAACGTTGTTGACGAACGCGTGTTAAGTTGTATCATCCTTCTACGATCATGTGTGGAAAATTGCAATAGCAATGTGGAATTTACACCGTTGGCTTAGGGGAGGGGGCGGCCAATGGAGAGGATACGGTGGATAGGAGATGTTAACTACCTCGCCTGGTGTACAGAAGGTCGTGGGTTCGGTCCCGACCCTGACGCCTGCTGCTGTATATTTGGAGTTTGCGTGTCTCTCTCTTCATCATCACGGTGGCTAGGAGATGTTAACTACCTCGCCTGGAATACAGGAGGTCGTGGGTTCGATCCCGACCCTGACGCCTGCTGCTGTATATTTGGAGTTTGAGTGTCTCTCTCTCTCATCATCATCACGGTGGCTAGGAGATGTTAACTACCTAGCCTGGGGTACAGGAGGTCGTGGGTTCGGTCCCGACCCTGACGCCTGCTGCTGTATATTTGGAGTTTGCACGTCTCTCTTCCCGTGGTCGCGTGGATGTTTCTCCGGGTCCTCCGGTTTTTCCCTCCACATTTAGAAACACGAATTTCGAGTGTTTGGCTGCTATACATTTCCACATGACGACAAGCCACTTCGTTGGGCTATCATTTGTGGCCAGGTCGCTTCTGAAAAAGATATACAGTATATAGCTCAGTGGGCTTTACCTGGACTTTAGTTTTTTATTTGAGGATTCTTAGAGCCGACCTGGCACTCAATGAGCCTGGCGACGCTTTTCGGTTGCAACCCGTCGAGTAAGAAGAGTTCGGAATATCACACGTGGCAATTATGAACAGCTTGCCATGAATCCGTGGCGCCCCGCGCGCTGCCGTGATGGCTCATCAAGGGCAGCGCGCGCGCACGGACCGAAATAACCGCGGAGAGAGGCTCGCTCGGCGCTAAACACGGCGCAGAAATAACCCGGGCGGTGTCCAGCGGCCGTCGTGTGCGCGAACAATGAACAATGCGAACGGGTTTGGTTACACCGCGCGGTGCTGATCGTAGAACTGTGTAGATCATAACAATAATAATAATTATTATTATTCCGTTATAGTCACGTCGACTTGTCGCCGTGCGGTAATTCGCTCGCTCTCGCAGAGAGAGGGAGGACGACTCAGAGGCGCCGGGAGGAGAAACCGCAGACGAGTTGTAAAGCAGCAGCAGCAGCAGGCACGCGGTGAGCCAACGCCAACCAACAATTACCCGAGCTCTGCGGTCCCCTATATATGTACATTAAGGTGTCATCGGCCAATCGATGATGAGTGGTTTACACGTGGGGAGGAAATCGGAGGTCCCGGAGTAATCCCGCACTCGCCAGGTGGGCAACGCTCGATCATCATCATCCAGACGGGACGAGCGCACTCCGTTCTTGCTTCACTGCCTTCTCCTGGCGGGCCAGGGTATGGCTCCTTCTCGCGACGGGAAGGTTTCGCAGTCTCGGTGTGATCCACCAGCCCTCGTGCACGGTGACTGAGAATGAGGTTACAGATGTGGTCCATTTGTCTGCAGTAAGGACATGGGCTCAGTTGCATAATACAACTTAACAATGTTGATGTGTTTCTGATAGAGCATTACACGCTTTAAGCGACTTTCATCTCATCTAAAACTAATTTAAGTGCACCCCCCAGTGGCAGCTGTCCCTGTGCGGCACGAGGTGACCGAGAGGCTGGCTCTGTCGAACGGGCATCAGACTGCGAGTCGGCGGCGATGATTGCATGCGGCCTAGCCGAGGGGACTCTCAGTGGCAGCAGTCTCTGTGCGGCACGAGGTGAGTCAGCACCCAGGCCTGCAAGCGGGCATCAGTCTGCCAATCCTATAGGTACACGATGAGCTGATCACCTATTCAAATCAGCAGCAATCCAGGGAGATGTTTCACTTAAGGCGGTGTTCTTTATCGCAAGGCCCGTGGGCCACTGGCAGCCCCTGGTGGTATTTAGTGCGGCCCAGACAACTTACAAAGTGAAAACACCTTTGGAGTGCCCGCGTGTTTATTTTCTTTGAGTGTCGCGCCCTCTACCGGATGCTGCAGTCATTAATGTTAAACTATTAAAACTTTTTTTTATATTATTTGGTTCTTTCGGTAAAGTCACGTAGACAGAAAATACAACTTTTTTATTTTACCAGATAAGGCCCACTGAGCTGTGTAGCTCTTTTTAGAAGCGAACTGGCCACAAACGATATCTCAACGAAGTGGCTTATCACGTGGACATTTATAGCTGTCAAATACTCCAAACGCGTGATGTTGATGCTAAATGTGGAGGGGGAAAAACCGGAGGAGCCGGAGAAAAAGCCACGCGACCACGGGGAGAGAGAGACACGTAGACTCCAAATCCACAGCAGCAGGCGTCAGAGTCGAGATCGAACCCACGACCTCCTGCATACCAGACGAGGTAGTTAACATCTCCTAGCCACCGTGGCATCATCAGCATCAGCCGTGACCTCTCTGCTGCTGGATGATCGAGGGACTTTTTTACTCCACATCCCATCAGCTACGCGGCATAGTGGATGCGGGTGGGGAATTAATCGATCCGGCTACTTTTTTTTCTACCTACGTGACTTAACCGAAAACAGGACCCTGCGGGGTGGGCTGGTAGGAACGAATAACCAAAGAATATAAACATAATGTATTAATTACACTTGTTAAGCCAGGAAAGCCCCACTGAGTCAAAAGGTTTTTGTAGGGTCCTGCCAAGTGTTTGCAGTAGGGGGCGATGTTGATACACGGACGGACGGACGGACGATATAATCTATTGGTGGTCTGGTCCACTTCGTTCCTACCAGTATAACCAAATAGTATGGTGATGTTCTCCTTCGCTCGCGATCCGTTCTGCACGTATAGACAAACAATTACAAGTGTTCAATCTAGATTTGAAGTGTTGTAGCAATTACAAGTGTTACTTCCTCCAGAACCTCACGACATTTCTGAGAGCGCACACTTTCAGCAGCATGTCCAAACTTGCTCCAGATGTGTTGCCCTGCCAGAGAGGCCGTGGCGGGATTATCTGTTGTGTCAACAGGAGTCCTTCATCTTGATTTGAAGCTTTCGTGACTGGAGGAATCCAAACTCTTTGGTTCTTTCGGTAAAGTCACGGGAGTATAAAATAAAATAAATCACGACGTTTCGGGCGCAACACACCTGATGACGGACGCTTGTGTTGCGCCCGAAACGTCGTGATTCATTTTATTTTCTACCCACGTGACTTTGCCGAGAGAACCAGGAGTCCTTAGTTTGTTGTCTAGGTGCAGAGACGGATATGCCGAGTCTGCTGATATCGTTATTTATATCATTGCCGCCAACCCACACGGTTTACTCCGTATTCTTGTATAGGGAAGTTGAGTTTCCAGGTCCATACGGCGCACAGCCGTTTCAATACGGGCCACATGTTTTAATGTGTCTTAGGGGCCGTCCATAAATGGCGTCACGAACTTACGGGGGGGGGGGGTCAGACATTTGTGACGATGTGTGACGAGGGGGGGGTTTGAGAAATGTGACGTCACATTAAAATGCGTACCTTTAAATAAATACAGACAACACGTTCTACTTAATTAAATATACTGTTTAATAAATGTTTTCTCATACAACATCAGAGTGCAGCGCCACATTAAATACGCACTACAATGACAATAGTTTAAAGCGATTTGAAGCATGTTTTATAAAAAAAATTTGGGGGGGGGGGGGCAGAGCTTTGTGACGTCATATTTGAGGGGGGGGGGTCTGACTTTTTGTGACGCCGTGTGACGAAGGGGGAGGAGGGTAAAAAATAGTCCAAAATCGCGTGACGTCATTTATGGACGGCCCCTAAAAAATATATGTATGTCGAGGCGCGCATCTGTGGAGTGTCCGCGTGTCGCGCCCTCTGCCGGATGCTGCAGTCATTGATGTTAAACTATTACAACTTTTTAATATTCTTTTGTTCTTTCGGTAAAGTCACGTAGATAGAAAATACAACTTTTTTTATTTTACCAAGGCCCACTGAGCTATAAAGCTCTTTTTCAGAAGTGACCTGGTCACAAACGCTATCTCAACGAAGTGGCTTATCATGTGGACATTTATAGCTGCCAAATACTCCAAACGCATGACACTGATAAGGAGTTGACACGTAACCATTGGAACCTCCTTTGCCAGTAGCAAAACACGACAATTGTTTTTGTACCCTTCCATCTGGCAACAAAACCGACACCCTCCTTACAAGGAGTCATGTTTGCATTGACCACAATACCTGCAGTCGTAATGCAAACAAAAAACATAATTCTGATAATGTGTGCACTGTCCTTGAAATTGATTGGTCCACACCCGAGACAGCTTTCCTTAGAGCCTAGTCTCACATGGTGTTGGACCAGATGACGCCAAAAGGCGCACAACTCAAAGACAATGCACCATCAGAGTATGTTGCCAGATGGAAGGGTAAAAAAAACAATTGTTGAGTTGACAAGTAAGTTATATTTAACTTGACTTTACCACAAGAACCAAAGAGTAAGTTACATTATTCAACGACAGACGATTTTATTATTATTTTATTGTTGTAGAGTCGTCCAATGGGCATGCGCGGTTGCGAGCGGCCCGGAACGCGTTTGTAAAGTGCACGCGGGTGACCGCTCCGCGCTTGCCGTAGTCGAGGCCCACTGGGGATGTTTCCGAGCGAGTTGACGCGCGGAGTCCATCGCCTCCTCCTCCTCGCGGTGAGTCAACCTCGATCCCTCCACCGCCTCCACTCCACCTTTCTACCTCGACCTTCCCGTCTTGACCTTCTCATCCCGCCGTTCTCTCCTCGACTTCCACGCCTCGACCTTCTCAGCTAGACTTGCACTCCGACGCGGCCTTCACCTTGTCGGATATCCGCTTCTCCGTGGGGCCACGTGGGCACCTGTGCGTGTCGGTACTGTATGTAGTATGTACTGTATTTAACTTCTTTAGCACCGTACGTCCCCATGCGCGTATGGCAGGATAGCTGCCTTTGTTAGTAAAGCGCCGACTGACCGTGCCGCGAGTTGGCAGCGGGAGATGGTGGTTTGAGTCGAGGTCTGGTACCGGTACTGCTGTGATGACCTTCATTACAACTAGGCCTCGGCAAGGTAAGGTAATTTACCCTTTTTAGCGGTAAAAGTGTAAAGGTAAAGGTGTCGACATGCCAAGGGGTAAGGTAAAGGGTAGGGTAAAGGTAGCTCGAAAGAATTACCCGGTAGGGTCAAGGTAGCGCGAAGCATTACCCGGTAAATACGGTGCCTTGTTTACCGCTAGAAGCTCCGTGGCGCAGTCCGTGGCCTCCATTTAATAAGTAATATTCTTAAAAAAACCTTTTTTTAAAACACGTTTTTATTCAATGTACTGTACTAGTAATGGAAGAACTCCACGACTCCAGGAAGTGGCCCCGAAGCTTGCCATAACGTAAGGGACCGTGGCCAATTACAGCCAACGTCAGTTGATTATGGACAATTAGACCCAAGCCGAAACATAACATAAAAATAATGTTTTAAAATGTTTTCAATTTTTTATGATAGAATATAGTATTTGCATCAGTATGACATAAGTATACCACGTTTGCAGTCGATACCACATTGTGAAGTGGGTTAAAGTTGAGTTACAAGATTTGAGGATACAACAACAACAGAGTTAAAAGAAAGCGTGAAAATTTGGAATAATCGAGAGTATTCTATATGGATAAAGCGCTCTACCTAGCATTTACCGTTATAAACCTTTTTCATGTGTCATTTTACACGTTTGTTGTCGTTGTCGTCGTATCCTCAAATCTTGTAACTCAATTTTAACCCATTTCCCAATGTGGTATCAACTGCAAACTTGGTATACTTATGTCATACTGATGACAATACTATATTCTTGGCTGTAATTGGCCACTGTGTCCCCTTACGTTATGGCAAGCTTCGGGGCCACTTCCTGGAGTCGTGGAGTTCTGCCATTACTAGTACATTAAAAAAAAGCGATGTTTTTTAAAAAGAAAGTTTAAAAAAATATTCTTTATTAAATGGAGGCCACGGACTGCGCCACGGAGCTTTTAGCGGTATTTACCGGGTAATACTTCGCACTACCTTTACCCTACCGGGTAATTCTTCCGAGCTACCTTTACCCTACCCTTTACCTTACCCCTTGGCATGTCGACACCTTTACCCTTTTACCCAGTCAAAAGGGTAACTTACCTTGCCGAGGCCTAAGTCACGGTGAGGGGGAAGCGCTTCGGGAACATCTCGCGAGATGTCAACTCGCGTGGTATACAGGAGGTCGTGGGTTCGATCCCGACCCTGACGCCTGCAGCTGTATATTTGGAGTTTGCGTGTCTCTCTCCCCGTTGTCGTGTAGATTTTTCTCCGCATTTAGAACAACATCACGCGTGTTTAGAGTATTTTGCTGCTATACATTTCCACATGATAAGCCACTTCATTGAGTTAAAATTTGTGATTGCCAAGTCGCTTCTGAAAAAGAGCTACATAGCTCAGTGGGCCTTACCTGGTAACATTTTTTTAAATGTTTAGTTGATAAAAAAAAATATCTAAAGTCACGGTGAGGGTAAGCGCTTAGTGATGGAAGCACCCTCGAAAGTAGTGTTACCTACCTAACCTGTGGGGCGCACGGAGTGCGAAAGCCTTCAAGGTAGGCTGCGGCGTGGAAACTGTGCAGGGAAATATGAAAATGTGCTCGAGAAAACGTGAGCTCCACGGTGCGGCGACAAAATACGAATACACGACGTGAAATGACCTCCTTACTAACACCGTGTTGACTGGAGCCGTCGACATATTAATACCTCCGTATTGGCAGTGGTAGTCGTCAGAAACGTAGTTGTGTTTTTGGGGCTGTGGGGGAGGGAGGGGGTACTTGTGGCCTTGATTGGGGGGCCGCCAGACCACACGACTTGAGAGCGGTAGGGGCTGGCTGTGTTGTAACGCCGCTGCAGCTACGTCATCAGGGCGCCATGAAGACTCGGCGCCCCACTCTGATTTTAAATTGTTGTTGTTGTTTACCACTGCTCATTAACTCTGCGTCAAAGGGGGGGTCCAGGTGACAGGCGAGTTGGCACAACCTGGCAGTGTGGCTACGAGAGAAAAGCCCGGAGTGGTGGAGCTGTGTGTGCTGTTACAAAACTAAAAAGCACTTTTGCTTTAAATATAAGTATATGTCAAATAGGCAACGTTTTGGGCAATGGGCCTTCTTCACAGCGCATAGAGATGGCACTACCACCTCACTTGCCTCACCATGCGCTGTGAAGAAGGGGCATTGCCCTGCACTGTAACCTATTATATAGTATGTAAATATATTACATTTATATAAATATATATAGTATATTAAATGAGGGACACACGCCTATGGCGTCCCTCATTTAAACGCACAAGTCCCAGCGTCCCCCTGGTCAAGGCGGTGTACATCCCTCATGTATTCCGCATCGTGAGTCATACAGTTCCCTAGACGCCCGTGAAATGCAGCAGGGCGCTCACAAATGGCCGCGATTGGGCCATTCGTCTACAACACAAGTCCCATGTGAACATGTTCAGCCACTGCAGGCGGACTATTGTGGTGATCGGGAGTCGATGGTGGTCGGAATTCAGAAGCGCTTGGTCTGCTGCAAGAGCGGTCTTTGTCCTGAGCTTTGGTAGAGGCACGGCCTCCTACACACGGCGGCAGATGAGAATTCTCCCGTGTCGTGTCCGCGTCTCATGGCTGGGAACAGAAAAACAAATCCAAAACTGATGTACAGTTTTTTGAGAAGCACTTGATGATATTCGCACGTGGAGGGAGTCTGCACGCCTCTGGTGTATCGCTTCTCTTCCCCGCGTGTCTCCGCGGGACTCGAACGTCGTCTCCTGCGGCGGAGCGCGAGCGCACGGAGCCCTCGTGCGAGGTGCCACCAGGGCTGCGGAGTTGGGGAGCGCATGACGTCGACCAACGTGGACACGGCAGACTTCGGCTCTCGCCGGGTCGAGGAGTAGAGGGAGCCCCCTGCCGGTGTTTATCGTTCCCTGCAGCGTTGTTCTCACTCGGCATCTGACCGCGGCAACGGCCACAGTGGTGTCACAGTTGAACTCGGCCAAAAAATTGTCTATCGACCTGCGAGCGTGACCCCTCTTGCCCACAGATTTGCGCGTCTGTGACCGCGCCTCCGCCCCGCACGAGATGACCCTTTGCTCCATTCGCCTCCGCGCAGTCGCTCAGTGCGGGCACGCGTACAGACGGTCAGAACGTTGGCTGCACAAAGGTTCCGTACGCGGGCAACTTGAGTTTGTAGACCCTTGGAAGATGGCTGCAAATTTCAACCCCGAATTGTTTCTTCCCGGTCAACAGACGCCTTGACTACTTCTGACGCCCCCGCGCCCAAGATGGCCGAGCCAGAGGGGACGTTTCACGACGAGGTGGAGATCGAGGACTTTGAGTTCGACGAGGAGACGGACACCTACTACTACCCGTGCCCATGCGGCGACCGCTTCGCCATCAGCAAGGAGGACCTGGAGAACGGAGAGGACGTCGCCACGTGCCCCAGCTGCTCCCTGCTCGTGCGAGTCGTTTACGACAAGGACCTGTTCATGAAGGGCGAGGTGGTGGCGGCACCGGCGCCGGCCGCCAAGTCGTTGCACGCGGCGTGATGGAGGAATGCGCAGAACTATGGCCGGCAGACTTCCCCGGGGTGTGGCGAGCAAGGACACGGGACCTGCCCCGGCACGCCCTGCGGGTCCATATGAAGCATCGTAGAAGGAGCATGCTCGCTCGCGTCAGGATGCTTGCTCCGCTTGGGGGTCGGGGGGAGGCGGGGAGGGACTTGCCTGCTGCTGCTGCTGCTCGCGATACACAGAGGTCACGCGCCGTCGTCTCCTCTTGCTGCTTCCTGCATCGCCAAGTCTCGGACCGCTGCACGCGCACAAACCTGGCAGAGTTGAGATGCAACGCACAAATGCACGCAAGCGGTTTTTATTTATGCTCGTTGATTTCAGCTAACGCGGATCATTGTTTTGGAAAGTGTCCGCCTGCTTAAAGTCGATTCAACTCGGCGGTTTACATGGGACGTGCTGTAATACAGATATGACGGGATGATGATGATGTTAATTGGTACAGGTGCCATTGCCCAGCGCCCCACGCACACGCCAACTCCACTCCTGCCCAACGAGTTTGGCTCTCAGAGTTTTAGGGTCCGGTTGTGTCAGTGCATCTCTCTAGAGACTTGCTGTAGCATCTGGAAGTAACCGTTAAAACGCAACACGACTTCGAGCATTTGCGTCGGACCGCGTCTGCCGTTTATAAATTCAAATTTCTCGACCTGTTAAGTGTCCCCGTTCAACGTTTCCGTGTCACATTTGTCCATTTGCAGCGTCTTTATTTGTATTACTATAGGAAGTCGGCAGGTTCTCTGCTACCAATTGAGTGTGGGCAGTGGCCACTGATTGAGGATTTTGGCATTTTTGGAGATTGGCAGCTTCCTGACGTTGGCGAGCACCTCTGCACTTTCCTATAATCACAGCTACGCATAGCACCGGTACGCAATGCCATTCACAGGCACCGCGGGTCTACCGATCATGATCGGAGCAAGAAATCTCTGCTCGAACATTACTGTGTTCATATTGTGGACAGGAATTCAAGTCATGACGAGGGACCCATAGAGCCAAGTGCAGTTGAGGAGTAAGTAGAGGTAGCGGTTGATCCATCGGCACAGCCTTGCATTGAAATATCAGAAAATGTAAAAAGTGTACACATACGCAAATGACAAGGGGGCGTTTCAGCTGTGTGTGATCAAGAAAAGACAGGGACTGACGGATGAGTAATTACATTTTCAACGGCACGTGCAAGAAATTTTTATCTTGGTTCTTTCGGTAAAGTCACGTAGACGGGAAATAATAAAATAATAAATATAAAACATTATAAAATACAATTCTCACGACGTTTCGGCCACAACGCAAGCAGCCGTCCTCAGGTGAAGAACAGGTCTGTCGGAAAGACAGCATCTGAATTTCATTTTATTATTTCCCTTCTACGTGACTTTACCGAAAGAACCAAGAAGATGAATCCCTGTAGTCACGAAAGCTTTAAATCGAAATAAAATAAATTTTGAGTGAAGAGATGCGTTTCCCGATGAGTGTGCCTCTCTGCACGAGCAGAGCTGCCGCTGGCTAGGTCAGGCCAGCCCCACATTCCAGCACCACCACAGTCCCGCGTTCATCACAAAATACTGCCGGTCTGCAATGACATAATGTGTATACACTCATTAATTAGCCGATAACACCTGAATATATAGAGCACTGGTTCTCAGCCGGGGGGTACGTGATGAGGTGATTCATAAATGTGTGAAATTATATCATACATGAGAGTCATTGTTGAATAATCATATGTGAATCTGCCAATAAAATAACGCTGATACATTTTAAATCCATATGGTAACCTAGAACTATATAGAAGACCGTTTTAAACTCATTGATCGTACACAATGTGGTTTACCAGAATAACCAGCGAGCGTGAACAAATGACGTCACGCACCCAGCGCGTTTGTTGATTTTGTTTTTATTCGTTTGCAGTTCCTAGCTAGTTAGGACACCTCACAAAATGGACAATTGGTGAAAATATTTCTGTTCATTATTAATCAATGTATTTCTCCGAACCATGTTGGGTCGGGCGAGGGGGTTACTTGGTTGATAATAAATTCAGCAAGGGGGGTAGAGTAGCTCAACAAGGTTGAGAACCACCACCGCGCTAGAGGACGGCAGAGCTTGGACAGTTAGCACCGACTCACCGCGTGGCTGCCTTCACCGCTTGTCTGTGGTTCCTCGTCGCGCCCCCCAATCGTTCTCTCCGTCTACGAGAACGGGGAGCGGATACCGTGCGGCGCATTACAAGTTCAAATTATTATTAAATGTGCATTTAATTGGGAGTATTGTGGCGAGTTTGTGTGGGCGTGCGCACTGGAAGTTAGAGAGCCCTTTTGCTTGGGGAAGTGCTTGAGAGGTGTGATCCAAAGGCTGGGCCTAGCGCAGGGCTGGGCAACCTGCGGCTCTAGAGGTGAGTGCGGCTCCTCAAGGGCTGCCTCGTGACGTCATCTATTAAGGACCACTGCCTCGCGTACTCACCGCGTGTGCATTGCAACTCTCAAAATGTTGAGGTTTTTTTTTTTAAACGAAATTGAAAACAACGTCCCTTGTTGTTTTGGTTGCCAACCCCTGGTCTAGACGGTCATTCTCACTTCACAGAGCTGCCTCGGGTTTTGTTTACTTGACATGAACGCTACACGCAGCTTTAAATCTTTTCATTCCACAAGCTGGTCGTGGTGGTCTGCAATGTTTCATTTTCTTTTTTCGTTGCAAAAGTTTCGATATTTATCACTGAGGCGCGCTCCGTTACGTGCAGGCGAAGTAGTGCTCGGACTTGACGACAATTAAGTCGGCGTTAACAACGCAGCTCGAGCGATGCTTGTGTCTAGGTGCGAGAAAGTCAGGTTGTAATTGATTAATAAAATAGTGCTTCTGCAGGTAGCCGAGTGTGCCTTGTTTCATACCGTGTGTGGGACGGTTCGGAGCGTGTAGGGGAAGGGCACGGTTTAGAGTTCCAGTCGGCAGAATGTTAATAATTTGCGACGATGCGAACCACCAATGATTACCACCGCACGGACTTCCCACGCACGTCCGTGTGGAAATGGCACCGCATACCGCGGGAGATTGGAAAAGTTTTGCGGAGCTGCAGAATGCGATGGCGTTCCAGACTGCCCCAACAGTCTGGAACGCCGTCCCTCTGCACATTCGCAGCATCACCTCCATCGTCTCCTTCAAGAGACACTTACAAATTCACCTCTACAGCCACGCTTTCGAATGACTGAGCTTGACTCACCTAGTGTGTTGGGAGTACGGTCCGCGGAAGAAGATCTCACAAAACTGCCTCTGTGATCGGCGCTTGGCTCTTGTCATTGCAAAGGGGCCACTGCACTTTCCCAAACAGCCTGCTGTTGGAATAGCAATCGCGTCAACTCGTAGCGCGCAACCGCCCATCATCTGCTCGCTCTCGTAGAGAGAGCACGACTCGGGAGGCACGAGGAGGAACCACGGAAGGGCGGGAAGGCAGTCGACCAGCCGGAGGCGCCGGCGCTATCGACAATTGCCCAAGCTCTGCGATCCTCTAAAGATGTTTTCAGCCACTTAATGAATGTTTACATGTGGGAGAAAACCCGAACGCCGGTGGAACAGGCGGAGGCTACGTTTTGCCGTGCTGCCTTGTCCTGGCGAGCCCAGGGTACGACACCACCTCGACGCCCGCAGTAAGGGAGTTGCTCAACATCGGTGTACGGTGATCCACCAACCCAGCTCGCTGCTGCCTCCTGGATTACAGTCAGCCACGTGCAGCGTAGCCACCGGCACCCGGCTGATTGTTCATCACGTGGCAGTTAAACTGGTATTTGTTGATCCTCAAGTTCCAAAATTGAGTTAATTAATTGATGACCAGCCTGAGGTCATGAACTCGCGTGCCCCTAAGGGCCTGGCTTAATCGCAGGTGGTTCTCCGGGTTGAGCACAGGATCCGTGGGGTGCCGGCCCGGCTCCCTGACCTTGAGGCCACAGTGGTGAGATGTTAACTAACTCACCTGGTGTGCAGGAGGTCGTGGGTTTGATTCCGACCCTGACGCCTGCTGCTGTATATTTGAAGCTTGCTTGTCTCTCCCCATGGTCGCGTGGATTTTTCTCCGGGTCGTCCGGTTTTTCACTTTACATTTAGAATGAACATACATGTTGAAAATATTTGGCTGCTATAAAATGTCCATGTGATAAGCCACTTCACTGGGCTATCCTATGTGGTCAGGTTGCTTCTGAAAAAAAGTTGCATAGCTCAGTGGGCCTTACCTGGGAAAGTAAACTAGTTTAGTTTGAGTTTAGTTTACCTGGACACCAAGCTCGTTAACTTTCGCTGTGCGTACAGTGCGGGAGATTTAAATTTTTTTATTTTGGGATAAGTTTTTTTTATTATCTGAAGAAAATAAAGGTAAGGACCACGCCGTACAGTCGGCTACAAGGGAGTTGCGGGAAAAAAAATGGTAAAATATCGTACAGGCCACGTGACGTGGCAAAGCCAGGCAGTGGTGGTGGTGGGGGCTACGATGCACGTTGGTCTGCAATCCAGCACTGGAGGAAACGAGGACTGTTTGATAATACAAATCTGAAACGCCCTTCCCGTGTGCATCGAGTTTCCATACCCTGGCTCCGCAAGGAGAAGGCGGTACAGCAAATGTCCATCTCTTGTTGTCCCCCTTGTCTGCGTGGGTTTTCCCTGGGTGCTTTGGTTTCCTTCCACGTGTAGAAACTCATTAATTGTCTGAAAACATCTTAACATACAGAGGACCAACAGAGCTTGGGCAGTTGTTAGCGATGACTCCCCACCAGGCTGCTGCCGTTCCCGGTCGTGTCCGTGGTCCCTGCTCCCACCTCTCGAGCCCTCCTCTCTCTCGGAGAGCGAACGTCGGGCGGCGGTGCAGCGTCGTCACGGCTATCGGGACATTGCGAGTTAACGTGTGACACAAGCGCTCGGGCGTGCTGTGGAAGTTGGCCGCGTCCGCTCTAAAAGGCCGGACGGCGTTGTGGTGCCGCCCGTTTGCGCTCAGCGGTGCCGGGCGGCGAGGATGGGGAACTCGCTGTGGACGCGGCCACCCGACACGGCGGAGGGCGAGTACGTGCGGGACACGGTGGCCTCCAACTGCGTCGTCATCTTCTCCAAGACCGCGTGCCCCTACTGCACCATGGCCAAGCGCGCCTTCGACGAGATCGGCGCGCGCTACCTCGCCGTGGAGCTGGACCGGCGCGCCGACGGCCGCGCCCTGCAGCAAGCGCTGGCGCTGGCCACGGGCGCTCGCACCGTGCCGCAGGTCTTCGTCAACGGGCGCTGCATCGGGGGCGGCACGGAGACGCAGCGCCTGAGCCAGCAGGGCCGGCTCGCCGCGCTCGTCGCCAAGTGCCAGCTCCCCGGCGCCGCCGAGGCAGCCGGGGCGGAGCGCTAGCGTCCACGACTGGCGGAGCGCCAGCGTCTGGTTACCGGTATCCGCGGGGGGCAGCCGCAGCGTGATGCTGGCGTTCCTGGAAACCCAACCCCCCCCCCTCGCAGCTTCTTAACAGCCGGACATTGTCCGTCCTCAACTAATTTTTTTCCTCCCAAATGATATCCCGATTGCGCTGTTGGCGCGAGACGAAGCGTCCACTGGGATCACTCGCAGAGCGGTGCGGACCCGACGGTCGCCTTGCAGAATGGCCCGCGGGAAGCGGATGTCGCAGAGCTACCTCCGAGATCCCTTCGCGCGGTAGAGGGCAGCGCTCGCTCCGTACGAGCCGCGAGCCGTGTTAAGCGGCGTTCGCCCGTCGTAGGCTAACAGTTGATCTACGCTTGGAGAGGATCGTCTTTTGTTTATGCGCATTGTGCATTGCACGCGCAACGTTTCAAGTTACACGTTCATATTCATGGTTTGCTTTTGTTCACGTATGAATAGAGACAATTCTGCATTGTGCGCCATTTAGATTTGATTCAGAGATCTGATTAGTGGATTTACCCAAACAATATCACTTTTTCCCGGGCGCAAATCGTTACGGCGGTCATGGTGTCAACCTTATACACGTACATTAGTAATTCGAGGCTGCGCGGTGCAGTAATCGGCGTCGGTTTCACCGTTCTCTGGCGTACGCGGTGAATTATTAACCGCCAGCGGTGCGTGTTAGGCCTGTCACGGTTCCACCCACCTTGCCCCACGCAATGCAACGCATCGCCACAATTCATGGGTCGACCCTTCGATTCTCCAATCGAATCAAATCATTGAGCGCCGGCGAGATGGTGAAGTGGCTGCAGGAGGGGGGGGGTCACTTGAGCCAAACCAGAAACGCAAAGACAATAGCCGCCTTTCACTATGGGAACCTCATTTGCCAGTAAAAATATGATAATTGGTTCTTTACCCTTCTATCTGGCAACAAAACTGACACCTTTTTACAAGGAGTCATGTTTGAATAGACCGCCTTTCACTCGCACGGTTTGGTGCTTGTAACCGCGAGCCAAACAATGCCCTTTTAATCGCTCCGTTGTTTTGCGCGCGGCCCGGGTCTCGTTGCCAGCGACGTCCCAGACTGCTGCCCCAGGCTGCCGTGTCTATTTGCTGTTGGGGAAACGAAGGGTGGGTTGGGGAACAATTGGGAACAGACCGGTGCTAACCCTCGTAACAACACGCCCGACAGCTGCCCACGCATGCATTTAACAAGTTTGGTAGAGCCGGTAAATGTTGTTTAAACAGTGCAGTACACGCTGTTCACTCAAACAGGAGAAACCGATTGTTTCTCAGTATATCTAAATCATCTCAAGCCTCCCGTACATCACGTGACTTCTGTGTGGCAACCCCCGCTCTGAACCCTTCCCCTCTCCCCCGCCCCCTGTGAGAACAGACGCCGCTCCGTGCAGCTCACGTGTGCTCGCTCCTCTCTTCCCTCTCATCATCTCATCCCCAACATCTTGGCCCAGTCATGCCTCTTCTTATTCCTGTACGGCGTTCCTTTGGCTCCTGATTCTCCATTCCTTGTTTTCTTATTTTCCCATTCTTTCTCGTCTCTCTTCCCTCTCCCATTCCCCCACCCCCACCCCTTGACTCTACTCCTCTCCATACTTTGGTGTGTGCCATGGGTACAATATTTTATTTTAGCACAACTCCAATGCAGCAGTGTGTGTGTGCAGTGTGGACATGTATGCATGTGTAATCTAATTGCCATTCTAACCGTGTGCTTGGAAATGTCGAACTGAGTGAGAGGATCGCACTGAAACATCAAAGACATAATATAATAAAAACGATGGCTGCTTAAATATTGTCTATGTGAATTGAGTTTTTTTTTCATTCTCGTCAAGTCAAAGCACCCGATGTGGCGTCGGGAAACCTCCGACGCCGCCACCTCTGGGTGTTTCCAGCGGCGAGTGACGATTGTGGCGATTTCTTGCCGGGCATGCCTGCTGAAACGCTTCTCAGTCGGCTGCCGTGTGTTCAGAGCGCAGCAGTTTTGAGTGCTGTGCAGAACCACTTCATCTGGACTCGTACGCATCTTCTTCTGGCATATATTTAAACTTTAAACTAAACTATTGTACTATTTATATTTTAACGGGTAAGGCCCCCACTGAGCTATGTAGCTTAGAAGCGACCTGGCCACAAATGATAGCCCAACGAAGTGGCTTATCGCGTGGAAATCTATAGCAGCCAAATACTCTAAACGCACGTTTCTAAATGCGGAGAAAAAAAACCAGAGGACCCGGAGAAAAATCCACGTGACCACAGGAGAGAGAGAGAGACGCAACCCCCAAATATACAGCAGGTGTCGTGGTCGGGATCTAAATCCACGACCTCGTCTACCAGGAGAGGGACATCTCACCACCGGGGCGCACCAATCACACTGGCACCCAGAGGTGAAGCTTCTCTTCGACGCTCAGATCTTGCCCAACCGCGCCTGCCTTAGCGGGGATCGCTCGCGTCCCACGGATCCGGTTCGTCTGCCCACTGAGGGCGACACCTCACACTCCCAGGGTACCTCACTCCCAGGGTACCCCGCTCGAGCCTTCGGCCGTTGTTTGTGATTTGGTTGCCTCGGTCGCCCGGCGACTATGGCAGCAATTGCACGCGCGCGGCCGATGACGGTGTCCTGAGCCACACTCGTTGGGTCACGTCAAATTGTAGTTGCACATTATTGGCCAAGGCTACAAAGCTGCCGGGAGGTAAGTACGAACACACGCACGCGCACAAAGACGATGCACCCCGTGTAGCCTGCACAGGCTGTTAGGGCAAGTGCTGTTGGCGAGCAGCACCTCTTCCATAGAGCCGATGTAGGTGGTCGCGACTAAACCACGTGACCATATCACTTTTCCTCCCTGCACTGTCTCTCTGTAAATCACAGAATAGACTTCAAGATGCTTCTCACGTTTTAATGCCTTGAATGAGTTGGCTCCTAATAATCTCACCGATATGGCTTCAGTTTTATATTCCACTGGCCTTTGGAATCAGTTCCCTGATTCCAAAGGCCAGACTGTTGTTCTATGGGAGAGGGAGATTTTTGCAACCAGGCTCCACGATTGTGGTTGTTAAACTAAACTATTAAAACTACACTTTTATTTTGCCAGGTAAGGCCCACTGAGCTGTGTAGTGACCTGGCCACAATTGATAGCTCAGTGAAGTGGCTTATCATGTGGAAATGTATAGCAGACAAATACTCTAAACGCGTGATGTTGATTCTAAATGTGGAGGAAAAAGCAGCAGGACCAGGAGAAAAATCCACGCGAACATGGGGAGAGAGACACGCAAACTCCAAATATACAGGCATCAGGGTCGGGATCGAACCCACGACCTCCTGTATACCAGGCGAGGTAGTTAACATCTTGCCACCTTGGCAAGATGTTTGGAAATCTGAGTGTTTCCCTTTTTAAATCGCGTCTTAAAACTCACCGGTCTGTATGCGAGGCTTTCTCTATCACGTAACAAGCTTCATGTCAAGCGCGTTGAGACCTTGTGCGATCTGTGCTGTGATAGAACACCAAGTGTATTACTAAGAGTATTGTGTACACGCGATTCAGAATATTTATTCATACTGGAGGAATCTGAGCACTCAAGCTCTTGTTCACAGATGTCCAGGAGATTCCGCTGCAGGCAACCGAGTTGCAGGCAACCGAGTTGCAGGCAACCGAGTTGCAGGCAACCGAGTTGCAGGCAACCGATCGCTCCAATGCGGTCGCCACGGCTCCCCCCTCCCACCCCCCATTGCTCACCACGGCGACTGCGCGTGTCCCCGCAGTGGCGGTGATGGTGGAGCCTGGCGAGGAGGCCATGCGGCAACTCTTCAAGTTCTACCGCCGGCGCCGCCCACCGCCCGACCTGGGCGGCGTGCTCGACCTGCGCGAGGCTGCACGGCACCCGGACACGGTGAGGGGCCCCCCCCACCCTCCCCACGCCGGACCCCGGTATTTATGGTAACACTAAAAACAATGTCGTTGTTATGCAGTCTATTCTTAGTCTTAAGCCTCACCTTACCATATTAATAAAAAGTGTGCCGTTCCTGGCCCTTCCCCCCTCAACCATTATATATACGGAGTGGTATCTCTTGTAATCTCTCATTTACTTGGTACAGCTGTCGGGCTGTGACGGTTCCACCTGAAGACGGAAGCTTGTGTTGCCTCCGAAACGTCGTGATTTTTATTTTACTTTTATAAATTTTAATTTTTTACCTACGTGACTTTACCGAAAAAACCTAAGAATATGAATCCTTGCGGTCACGAAAGCTTCAAATCTAGAAACAATGTCGACACAGATGGGTGATGAGCACACTTGCTGTTCTGCCCCCATCTCTTGGCCACTCCAATGGGTTTGTCTGTACAGTATGTATGTAGAACTTTTTTTGGACCATCTGGAGCCAACCGTGCTAATCGGAGGTGTGGGGGAAGGACAACAAACTAAACAAAGCAGTTCTAAAGAAATAAGTTTTCATTCTAGATTTTAAAATGCATAGCTCCAGTGCCTTCCTGATATCGGAGGGAAAAGCATTCCAGACGGCCACAGAAGCGCATCTGAAAGCGCGCGGTCCAGTGACCATCTTTGTTTGATGGCCAATCAAAAGCTGCGAGGATGACCGGAGTTCGTGTGATTATGGTTTATGGTCCTTGACGAGATCAGCGAGGGATTGTGCTTCATGCGTTTCAAGCCCTTTGTATGTAATGAGTGCGACTTTATAAAGCATTCGTTCAGCTACCGGAAGCCAATGCAGCTCGGCGAGCACTGGACGGACACGGTCGGATCCTGCGGTGCTCGTCACGACACGTGCCAGACTATTTTGTGAACGCTGCAGCTTGGGAATGGTTTTGCCAGACGTCCCGTAGAGTAGCGAGTTGCAATACTGTCGATACCATGCTCCACGCAACCGTGTTGGCTGTGTCACGACTTGATAGTCGTCATTTGTTGTCGTGGAGCCCTGATATCAAGAAGGATTAAACATTTCTGTAAACCACCCCCCTGAACCCCCAACCCCCTCCTGGACCCTGAGGAGGGAGCAGGGAGAGAGATTTTCTGTAACCCGGCCAGAAAGTCCGGTTAAGCCGCTCGTTGGTCCAGACCTCCAGGGATCGGTCAGACGTGGATCGACGTCCCGGTCACGGTTACTGCCAGTTGTGTAATAATTCACCAACGCTGGCCAGCTGGCTCAAAATCGTAACAAAGTAATAACTAAGACGATGCACTTGCACCTGACTCCCCCCCCCCCCCCCCCGCTTACCCGTTCCGGTGCTGTGAGCCGTTCTGCCGTCCCCGTAACCCCGCAGTCTCTCATGGCAACAGGAGTCTCACCGTGCGTCCCGTGCGTGCCTGGATGCTGCCCCAGGTTTACCGCGCCCGGCTGGAGGCCTCGGCACTCGACGGTGAGGCCCAGCGAGTGGGCCTGCAGCCTGTGTCGCAGTGGAGGGCCTACGGCCTCAACGGATACCCCGGTACATGGGGGGAGGGGCCACCGGGGGAGGGGGAAGGGATGGAGGGGGGTAAAGACAAACCAATTGGTATATTTTCCCAGGTGACAACTTGATTTGGTCCGTTGTTGGGTTGTGGAGGGTTATCGTTGAAGAAACATCATCGTACCCGCACGGCGATCTAGCCCGCAAAGAAACCTATTACGGATGTTCATGCTGGTTGTGGATCGCCTGCGTTTGGGGACTATGCAGAGACGCAAGCACGGCATTGTTACAAACGGAGCCGGGGGCGTGACATGTGACCCCGCAGGTTTCATCTTCATCGTAAACCCCTTCCTGCCGAGCGGCCAGCGCTTCTGGGTGCGCCAGTGCCTCAAACTGTACCCGCAGAAGCCCAACGTGTGCAACCTGGACGCCCACGATCCGCAGCGCGACGACGTGTGGGCCTCAGGCATCAGGTGAGGGAGCTCCCCACACAAAAAAACGAAGATCCCCCGTGTAGCAGCTACGACCAAACCGGCGTGACCACGGGGAGCCGGCGAGAGGGGGGGGTCACGTTCCTCGCGGTGTCACTCGGTGGAGGAGCTGCGATTGGTTACCACGTGGTCGAGCGATCGTTCCGTTCTGTTCCCCCGCGTTCTGTTCCCCCAGGGCCGGCAAGGGCCCGCGGGAGCCACGGAGCCTCCTGGAGAAGCTGCGCTGGGTCACGCTGGGGTACCACTACAACTGGAATACCAAGGTGGGCCGCAGCCTCCCCACTCGCTCGCTTCCCACTCACTCCAATGAGTGATCCGCTCGCTCGCTCGCTCCCTCGCTCCCACTCACTCCCACTTGCTCCAGTAGAGAGTGAAAACGCGGTATTGCCGAGCCTCTGATAATGTGAGCACGGTGAGTGCTGTGATGTGTGCAGTGCGTGTGTGCAGTGCGTGTGTGCAGTGTCCGCTGCTGTGTGTATGTGAACTTCTATTCCCGGCCACGGCTAAACATCGGTGGTGCGATATCCGAAACGGATCATGGGCTCCTGCTTCACAAACCTACGCTGACCAAGTGCGATGGTTTATGCTCCTTGACGAGGTCAGCGAGGTATTGTGGTTCATTTGTGGCAAGCACTTTGTGTGTATTGAGTGCGACCTTATAACGTGTTTGTTCGGCAACCGGAAGCCAATGTCGCTCGACGAGCACTGGACAGACATGAAGCGCAACTGAAAGCGTGCGATGTGTGCGGTGTGTGTGTATGCCCGGTGTTTGGCATGTGTGGTGTGTGTGTGGTGCATGCGGTGTGTGTGGTGTGTGCGTGGTGTGGTGTGCGTGGTGTGGTGTGCGTGGTGCGTGCGTGGTGCGTGCGTGGTGCGTGCGGTGTGTGTGTGGTGCGTGTGTGTGTGGTGTGTGTGGTGTGTGCATAGCGTGTGGTGTGTGTGTGTGATGTGTATGTGTGTGGTGTGATGTGTGTGTGTGGGTGATGTGTGTGTGGTGTGATGTGTGTGTGTGCGGTGTGTGATATGTGAGAGCAGCGATACTCTGCGCACCACCGCTCGAGTCTCCCCGTGGAGGTCTCCGGCGTGGCCGGGATCCTCGCCGCCGCCTGCGGCTTCCCCACGTTCTGTGCCGAGGCGGCCATCTTGAACTTCTACCGTGCCGACTCGGCCCTGGGGCCTCACGTGGACGAGTCGGAACTGGACCTCAGCCAGCCGCTCGTCTCCTTCAGGCAAGCGCCTCACCCGCTCGCCCATTCGTTCGCTCGCCCATTCGTTCGCTCACCCATTCACTCGCTCGCTCGCAGGCCCACTCACTCACTCGCATCCTCGCTGTGGTTGTCCCCACCTGATGACGGACGCTTGTGTTGCGCCCGAAACGTCGTAATTTAATTTACTTATTTTAATTTTATTATTTTTATTTTCACCTACGTGACTTTACGGAAAGAACCAAAGAGTATGAGTACTCGCCATCCTCGCTCGCCTCTCACTCATACACTGTGTTGTGTTCACCGCGGTGTTTGTGCCGCGCGTGGTTATCACCGCGCGTGGTGTTCACGGCGGTGTTCACCGTGGTGTTCGTGCCGCGCGTAGTTTTGGCTGCTCCGCGGTGTTCCTACTCGGAGGGCTGCGGCGCGAAGACCCGGCGCTGCCGCTCTTCATGCACAGCGGCGACGTCATGGTGATGTCGGGGGAGTCACGGCTGCGCTACCACGCCGTGCCACGCATCCTCGACTCGGGCGGCGCGCTCCCAGAGTGCCTGCGGGAGCCCTCGTACCCACGGGAAGCCGCGGGGGACCACGCGGAGCCGGATCCCTCGGGCCGGGGCGACCCCGTGGTGAGTGCCGCGGAGCCGGACGCCGTGAGCGCCGCCGACTGGGAGGTGTGCGCGCGCTACCTGCGCGAGTCGCGCGTCAACGTGACGGTGCGGCAGGTGGCCGCCCCCGGGGAAGCCGTGCCCAACACGGAGCCGCCACTCCACCAGGACGCCGCTGCCATCGTCACCCAGCAGGGCGGCTACAGCGACGGTGATGCTCACAACCACGATGAAGAGGGCCACCGTCATAGTAAAGAAGACACGGGATAGCCGTGCGGGATTATGGGAACGGGGGATTATGGGAACGGGGAATTATGTGAGCGGAGAACATATCTACGCCACGCGTTTGGGCGTAACGGCCGAGGCTGCAAGGAAGTAAGTCCGGGCAGCGCTGTGCCGTGCGCTTCCCGCGGGAGAGTTTGTCGGCAGCTTCCTGCCCACTCGCTCGCGACCCCTTGACCTCTCCCGGTCTCAGACATGCCCACGAGATGATGAGACCCGTGCCACGGGGGTTGACGTCGATGCCACGTTTGTTCGTGTGGGAGACCAGCAGCAGCACCAGAGAGAGAAACGGTCAAGTGGTAATACTTACGTTCACTGCCCAGGGATGTTTTGCCATAATGCATCATCGGTTGTTACGCGTTACTTTTAAACGTGCGTCTTATCTTTAAAGTGCCAATTCCTGTGCAGCAATCGAATGAACTGTGACATTTTAAGGAAATAAAGGATTTGTGCGATGGGTACACGGTTCCCCGGAGGGTGTTCTCTGAAGCCTGCGCTTCCCAGTGAGAGCCGTTCATCGACCGAGCTCCGCTGTTGATTTTGTCTGCCAAGTCTTTAAAACAAAAACATTTTACCAGGTAAGGCCCACTGAGCTGCATAGCTCTTTTTCAGAAGCAACCTGTGACCACAAATGACTTGTGGGATTTTATAGCAGCCAAATACACGACACGCATGTCGATTCTAAATGTTGGGGGGAAAACCAGAGGGACCAGAGAAAAATCCAAATATACAGGCATCAGGGTCAGAATCGAACCCACGACCTCCTGTATACCAGGCAAGGTAGTTAACATCGCCACCGTGGCACCCAAGTCAAACATGCCATCGGCCAGAGTTGGGATCCCATTGTTGAGGAGTTCCCAACTCAGACGTCAGTGCTGCACCGGATAGGATTCGGAGTAAAGCAGCAGTCCGTGTGACTGATGATCCAGCACACTCGCCAATTCACTCTGGTCGCTCACTGGCGGTCGGTCACCTCCTCATCGCTCTTCTATCACTGCTACCATGGTGACCGTTCCCGTGAACTTCACTTATCGATTTCGCCACCCATGCCGAGGTCTGACAGACCATCTCGTCTGATCCACACAGCGTTCAACCAACACCGCACTGCAGGTCACAACAAAGATAAAGACCCCCCCGTAGGGAAGAGAGGGGAGGTGGCCAGCACCACACCTGGCCACCTTTGTCTTCCCAGTACTGATGTCTACACACTGCACCGAGTACTCCTTTAAGACTGAGTCATCCTAGCAGAGGGCTCAGAACCGGTTCAAATATTCGTCGCCCGGTGTTGGTCGTGAGCGGGAATTGAAGTTTGCGTAGCTTTGCTATTCCGCTGTTGAAGGAGCGTAGGCTGCTATCAGCAAGGGTTGTTATCATTCATCCTGTAGACACAATGTTGTATTTGCAAGCAAAACAATAAACTTTGTCAAGGGGTGTTTTTTTTTAATAGTATATTTATATAAAGACCTCAAAGAACAAAATAGCAATGTCTAGCCTTGTACTGTTAAGTAAAACGTTAACTTCAAAGCTAGCAACGGCAACATGATTGTAAAACAATAAGACGTCAACATTCTAGAAAAACAAATAATGTCATGAACACGTCCAGAAGCTCGGTTTTCGTACTGCGGTCCCATACTCTGCTTTGAACATCACAATTCGGAATCCCATGAACAGTTTATTGGCAAGATACTGGGTCCAAATACAGGATACATTTTAAAAGTAAAACTCTTCATTCATAAGTTTTGTATATAGCATCGTCGTTCATGCAAAGTGAATCTCACAATCCCAGCCAGGCGGTGAGCCGGCGCTGCCGACAATTGCCCAAGCTCTGCGCTCCTCTATACATTAAGATGTTTTTCGACCAATTAACGAGTGTTTACACGTGTGGGAGGAAACAGAAGTGCCCGGAGAAAACGCAGCATGCGAAGGTGCACCCGCTATCCAATACAGACGGGACTGATGGAGATTAGTCCACACTTGCTGTACTGCCTTCTCCTGGTGCGCCAGGGTACGGGGCTCCTCGACGCCCACAGAAATGCGTCATTTGTGCGGCGATCCACCAACCCTTGCTGCTGCCGCTGCTGCCTCCAAGGCGCTGGTTGACGGGCAGCCACGTGGAGCAGCAGCAGCGGCGGAGCCGTCGCCGCCACCCGACAATGGAGCTACGCTTACGAATCAACGGGCGCGACCGCCCCATATTGCCGGAGGCAGCGTTCACAGGATGACGGGGGGGATGGAGAGCGCTGCTCTCTCTCTCTGTGTGCGCTCCGCCAGGCGTACATCGCGGCCGACCCCTCCCGGCACGCGGTGCCAAAACCCCAGCACGCTTCGGGATGGAGGCAAATGTAACCAAAATGTCGCGTTGAGCTCAACGCCTTCGGGCGAAACAGATCAGAGTACAGTATTGCCTCGTTATTCACAAACTGGCGATCATCTGCAACTTTACGCGACTACTGCATCGAGAGAGACGGAGAAAGTTATGAGAGGGAATGTGATGCGTTTTAGAGTATTTGACTGATATTTCCACGCGATAAGCCACTTCGTTGAGCTATCATTTGTGGCCAGGTCGCTTCTGAAAAAGAGCTACATTGCTCAGTGGGCCTTACCTGGTAAAATTAAATTTTGTTTAGTTTTAGTTTAAATGCAAGAAAGTAGTGAGATCATCGTTACTGCATCAATTTCAGGTAAGTTAATTCATAAACCATTATTTAATCGTTAAATATTTACTTTAACTTTATTAAAACCCATTTTGTGTTAGGATGTTCACGTCTTTAATAGATTCTTTATTAAGGCTCATTCATTAAAAAGAGGTTTTCGTAGGCCAATAATATCTGCGAAATGTGCTATTCACGAGCGAATAACGAGGGCACACTGTACTTGTGTTTACATCTGGTTTGCCGCAGGTGGTGGCCGACACGCTCCGACTCGCAACCATCCAACCCCATCCTGTGCCCGACATGCCACAGAAACTTTGCACCAATCGGTGTCGTGACAATTGAGCAGCGCCCCCAGCGCTGGGTGGGGGGGGTGGGCCCCACCTCTCCCAGGTGGAGTTCAGTGGTTGCTGGTCGGAGCGTGTTGGCGACCGGCGTACACGTATGACGGTGGCCAACAGCCGACAGTCGCGCTGGCGAATGAATGAGAACGTTCACATCGGACAGCGCAGCACTCGGCGGGAGCAGCAGTGGGGGAGGGGATGCCCTGCAGGTGTCATTTGAAGGGGGGGGGGGGGAGCCGACATCAAATTTGTATTTATTCAACTCCAGCCAACGAATCACGAGGCTGCTCTCCCACAAATGCTCCCCAGATATTGAGCGTCGCCTGGCAGCGGTGAGCTCCTTCCCGGCGTAAACACTGCCAGGTGGCGGCCCAAGCGAGATGTATTTATTTATTCTGTCGAGTGAGAGAGAGAGGTGAGATCGATCTTCCCAAAGCGCGTTGGAATTCACTCGGCGGCAAATTTCCTCACCGCGGGTGACCGGATTGTCGATCAACGATAGCAACGGGCACGACCGCCGGGGTGTTTAAAACGTCCGATTCACGTCGGACTGGCGGGGCGAGCAAGTCAGCGGTGTTGTACGAGGGGGGGGGGGTGTTAGCGAGCAACCGTGGGGATTTCCCTCCTCCCGTGCGTGCCCCTTTGTGGCTTTGCAGTGCCGGTGCCACGACGCAGCCACCGAGGGTCACCTGGCCCCATCGTCCGACACACAGCTCACCCCCCCCTCGTTGACCATTCACCGCCCCCCACCTCCCCAGTCCCACACTAACGCGCTTCACTCGTACCGTGTCCTTGCACATACAGACAATACGTAGTCGCGCGTCGTCACATTCACTAATTAGCACGCCTGAGCGTCGTCTTCGCCTTTGGTGTCAATTTTTGCAGCATAAAACCCAATTGTCGCAATTTCATTCAAACTCACTTTATTTTTTTGTTACCTTGCATAGGTCATAGGCCATGATAGGACGCACGGTCATACCCTCCGCAAACATCAAAATTCTCGACGCAATTTCATTCCCAGGATTTCCACTTTTACAACCGATTTTCACGACACGTTTCCCTCTCCCCGTCGTTGATTGTAATATTTACCGGGGTGGTTATATATATAAACATTGTCATAAAATGCAGAAAAAAACACACGTAACAAGCCGACCGACGGGCCGGTCCCACAGAACTCCCGAGCTGGGAAAAAGTGGCGACTCTTCTCCGCTCGTCGTATTGTACACCTTCATCCGCTGGAGAAAGCTTGCAAAGCACGTTTCTGAATGCTGCTGTTCTACGATGAGAGGAATGCTCCCCAGTAAGTGTTCTGACCCAACTCCAACCCTCCCCCAGTGTGCCTGCCCCACAGGGGACCAAGGACGCCTACTAAACGTACTGTGACCGCGGTGATGCGCGTGCGGGTGATGTGTGTGGGATGTCTGTGGGAGCGATGTCTGTGCGTGTCCTGCGATAGGGAGTGCAGTGTAAGTGGGCGTGTACATGATGAGTTTTGCATGTGTACGTGTGTGAATTGTGCTCGTGCAATGTGTGTCCAGTGGTAGAGTGCAGTGCGTGTGTGACGTATCTTTGTGTCGGGTGTGGATTGTGTGCCATGTGTGTGTGCGACGTGCCTGTGTGCCATGTGTGTGTTTGACATGCTTGTGCGCCATTGTGGTGTGAGATCTGCAGTAGATTGGCAAGCGTGGCGTGTGCATTGCTGTGACGCAGCACGGCAAGATGCGTGCCATGGTGCACCACGGCATGCCACGGTGTGCCATGATGTGTCACGGCGTGCCACAGTGTACCAGTGTGCTACGGTGTGCCACGGTGTGTGCCACGGTGCGTGCCACGGTGCGGGCCACGAGCTGCGAGCGGCTCTGCGACTGCGGTGCCCGAGCGCGGCGTGGGCCAGCACTGCTAAGGGTGGCATTTACCGTGCCACGGCGTGCGGCAGGAGGAGCGTGCGGCGTGTTACGCGTGCGACATAGCGAGCTGTAAAGCGCGTGGATTGCGGGGAGTGTGCGGAGGACATGCCGTTGGCACACCAACGGCATGTGGTTCTCGCGGCCGCCTGCATGCGGTGCAAGTTGCAGTTGTATCGTTGGTTGTATTGTTGGTGTGCGTGCATGCGTGCATGTGGGTGCATGTGCATGCCTGGCGCAGCAGTTGTGGTGTCTGCGGCGCAGCGCGTCACACCTTCTTCATGCCGCGCCCCATGAGGCAGGCGAACATGGTCATCACCATCTTGGGCTTCACCTCCACGAGGTCGTCGGGCAGCGCGTAGACGCGCGCGCCGATCTTGCGCGCCATCGAGATGGCGTACCTGCCGGGCGAGTCACGCACGCGCCCCCCACCGTTGCGGTTAGAACTTCCACGTTCCCATGACGGGCCGGGCACTCCACAGGACAAAGTCTGACCGCAAGGCGGTAACTTCGCTGTCTTATCGACCCTGCGGGGACGACGGGCCGAGTCGACCCCCATCTGGGACTGAACTTGTGCCCTTGAGGTTCCGAGTAAAGTGTGCACGCTTGCGCAGCGTCACCACCGCAGCGTCACCAACGCAGCGTCACCAACGCAGCGTCACCACCACCACAGCTCAGAGAGGACTGGGGTGAGGGGTGGGGGGGCCGCTTCCACAATGGAGACGCTGACAGTGGCAAAGCGCCACAGGCTCAACACCGTTTGGCGGTGGGGGGGGGGTGGCAGGGAGGGGGGGAATGGGAGGGGGAGCGGTGGTTTAGCGGTTAGCGCTACGCTGCATTACGAACCTAGCGATCCAAGTTCGATTCCTGCTCATGGCCAACACCAGTGACGATTATCTGAACCGCTCCTGAGCCTCCCCTAGGTCGACTCGGCCTCCTATGAGTACCCGGTGCGATGTGTAAACATCATCACTAGGAAGACACAGGCGGCCGGGCGTGGTACTGGCCACCCATCCCCTCGTGTGCTGTGCCGGACTTCATCGGTGCTCGCTAACAGCACTTGCCCCAACAGTCTGTTAAGGCTATACGAGGGGGGGGGATCTTTGTCTTTGGGGGGACATGGGGGGGGGATGCAAGCGAGGCTCACTTGGCGTTGTCGAGCCGGTCGTCGTCGGTCAAGGGCTGCTCCTTGACGAGGTCGTAGCGGATGGAGCCCGGCTGGATGGCGTCGATGAGGTCCAGCACGGGCTGGCTGGAGCTGATGTTCTTGTCCTGCCGCAGGGAAAGAGCCAACCACTTACAGCGCTCGCCGAGGCCAGCAGAGCGGCGCGCATAGCGGCAGCGGCAACAACGGTCGCTGTGAGCCGAGCGTTGCAACTGTTGAGAACTCTCGTGAACTCTCGTGAACTCTCGTGGCCCACGCAGCCACGCACGTCCTGCCTCGTCACGAGAGGCGCTCGCACGTCGTGTTCACGTGTCCCTGTCCACACGTCTTCTCCCTCCTAGGTGCCTGCACCGCTCGATTAATTTTGCCCAACACCACACCTGACCACCTTTGCTTCCCCAATGCTGATGTTTATACGCCGCACGAGGCGCTCATGTAAGGCTGAGTCGACCAAGGGGAGAGCCCCGGATCAGTTCAGATATCACGTAATGTTGGCCGTGAGTGGGAATCGAATTCGGGTCACCGGATTAGCAAAGAGATGCGCTAACCGCTGGACCAATATTCTCCCCACACCACAGCCGCCAAACGTGCACACACACGCACACAAGCAGACACGGCTCCCCATGTCCGTGTGTCACAACTGGTCGTGGACTCTCAGTGAAAGATGTGTATGAGGTCCGGTCCGAAGAGAGGTCAAGAGATCGAGGTCGAAAGGTTGAAAGGATGAGAGGGCGGCACCTTGAAGCTGGCGATGGAGGAGCTCTTCCCGGCGTCGCGAAGCGTGTGGTTCACCCAGTTCACGATGATCTCATCGTTAACCTTCTCTCCCTCACCCAGGTCCTCCAGGACTTGAATCGTGTACCTGCGAGAACACACAGTAATTGTTTCCCCCATCAGCCGTGGCGTGCGTTGAGGTCAGCTGATGGTGCCCTGCATCGCATTCCAAGGGTCGGGCTCAGGAAGAATGTAGTGGTTTGGCTTTGGGGTTTGGGCTCCGTTGGGTGGCAAAGGATTTCACGACATAAATGTGGTCCTCCAATTGAAAATAATCGTTTTGTTGTGGAGAATAAAAATAACAAAATATATCAGCAGGTAATGTGTTGCCACATATTCGTCACCATCATTGATTCAAGCAAACCGGACTCTGTTGATGAGACACTGTGTGTCAAAACCGGTCCAGAGTTTTGCTTGTCTTGAATCAAAGCTGCTGACGTTACACACTCCCAGAAGGCAGTGCGGGGCCAATGGGTTGCATAAGAAATACTTTTGCTTTTTATGCGGAGAGACGGATAGCGAAAGGAGACGTACTGTCTACCTATTTACGTTATATATTTGGTCAGAACATTAAGTGGCCTAACTCAAACATTCATTAAGAATCAACCTTTACAGCATTCAATGGGGTACTGCGGTGGCAAGTTGTTATCGGTCTTGCCTGCTATGCAGGAGGTCGTAGGTTCTATCCCAGACCCTGACAATGCCCGTTATATACTTGGAGTCCGCGTGGATTGTTCTCCGGGTTCCGCCCCCCTCCACATTTACAAACAACACGCGGCATTTAGATAATTTGGCTATGACTGTAAATTCCCACGTGTGATGATGACGATGATGATATCAGCCACTGTGATGAGCTGTCATGTGTGGCCAGGTCGCCTCTGAAAAAGACCTCATCGTTCAGTGAGCGTCACCTGGTAAAATAAAAGTTTTTTTTATTTTTACCAGCTAAGGCCCACTGAGCTATAGAGCTATTTTTCAGAAGCGACCTGGCCACAAATGATAGCTCAACAAAGTGGCTTATCAAGTGGAGTCAAATACTCTACATGCGTGTTGATCCTAAATGTGGAGGGGAAATCCCAAGGACCCGGAAAAAACTCCACGCGACCACCACGGGGAGAGGGGCACGCAAACTCCAAATATACAGCAGGCATCGTCAGCCTCGGGATCGACCCCAAGACCTACTGCATGCCAGGCGAGGTGGTTTAGTTAACAAGCTTGGGTCTTCTCGCGCTGACGATGACGCGATTCCTAGCGCCGGGCCCCGTGGACAGTGGTGGCGCAGGGAGGGGCGGCACTCACTTGCGCATGAGCTGCCACACGAGCGCCAGCGTGAGCGTCGGGTTGCCATCGTTGAGGTCCTGGCCGCCGATCCCCACCAGGGAGAACTTGGTCGTCTTGCCCAGCTCCACGGCGTAGTTGCAGTTCTCCAGCTGGAAGGCAGCGCCACACCGCGTCACCAAAGCACAATGCTCATCCGCACACAGCTTGGATGCCACACGGCTCCCACACCACACAGCTCCCGCCTACCACGCCCGCACCTCCGTCACCACACACCATTCGCTACGAGTGCCGCCCCCTCTCCATACATCGTCATCGCCACCACGAACACCGCCGGTGGGCGAGGGCGCTGTGATTCTCGGTGGCACAGTGCCGTTCTCACTCCAACCATGCGTTCCGTGCTCCCTGGAGCACGAACCCCCCCCCCCTCCAACATGCAGAGCACCTCTTGGCCGCCTCAACGAAATGTCCGTCCATCATCGGCTTAATCGCACGTGCCGAGAATGCACGCGTCGAACTGCGCACGTGTGATCGGATTACGTGTGACAGGGCGTCGTCACGTCTGGGCTAACGATGGAGGTCGCGCAACAACTCTGACAGCGGGATAGAAGTAACGAGGATACAAAACGAGCCAAAAGCCGACCGATTCTCGAACAGAATCGCAACCGCGAATCGCAACGATGCAGGGAACAGCTGGGAGGTGAGGGGGGCGGCTGAATCGTGACCTACGCCGAGTAACCGTACCGCCCGTCTCGCCCGCTCACTCGCCATCTCACGCGCGTGTCGCTTCACCTTCTTCATGTTGGCGCCCAGCTTGGGGTACGGAGGCTTGTTCACTTTGTTCCAGTCCACTCGCGTTTTGATTTTCTCGAACAGCTGGATGATCACGAGCGCATCGACGAGGTCGCTGCACGAGGAGGAGACGCACAGACACACACACGCACACCCCATTAACTAAATATTTAACGATTAAACAATAGTTTAGTAATGAACTTACCTAAAATTATGATGCTGCGAGGTAGAAGGATTCAGTAACAATGATCTCATCACTTTCTTGCATCTAAACTAAAACTGATTTTTTTTATTTTACCAGGTAAGGCCCATTGAGTCATGTAGTTTTTTTCAGAAGCGACCTGGCCACAAATGATAACGCAAATAAGTGGCTCATCACGTGGAAATGTACAGTGGCCAAATACTCTGAACGCGTGATGTTGATTAAAAACGTGGAGGGAAAAACCGAAGGATTCGGAGAAAAATCCACGTGACCACAGGGAGAGAGACACGCAAACTCCAAATATACAGGTGTTGAGGTTAGGGTCAAACCCACGACCTCCTGTATACCAGGCGAGGTAGTTAACATCTCTCCGCCGTGCTACATCAAGGGTGGTCACATCCTCCCTGGTCACACGCTTGCAAACGAGACGCATCCTGGTCTCTTTGAGTTCCCCCACCTGGTGACACAAACTACGCTGGAAACTTGAACTCACTCACTCCAACCACAATGAGAACACCTGTCGCGGCTGGAACGTACACGTGTAAATATGTGCACATTTGTGCCGACTATGGTAGCATGTAAATATGTCCACGTGTGCAGGTTAGGGGAAACGAGTTATTTAACATCAACAAACAGCAGCAGAAATGCAATAACAGCGCTCCAATAATTCACGAATCAATGTTACTTGCGGATTATTGACGGTTCACGACCGTTTCCCGTAATCTACGGCACGCAAATCGCGATCCGTAGTGTGAAGGCTGAACACAAAGCTGCAAGAGCAGAGCTGCAGGAGTAGAGCTGCAGGGAAAATGTGGAAGTGGGATTTGTGTTCATGTTATTTTGCTATTTTGTATTTGTTTACATTGCACACAAGGTGTGCCGATGTCATTTTTTACACGCTTTTATTTAACTCACTCTGTCTGTTGTTGTTGTTGTCGTATCCTCAAATCTTGTAACTCAATTTGAACCCACTTCCCAATGTGGTATCGACTGCAAACTTGGTATACTTATGTCATACTCATGACAATACTATATTCTATGAAAATTGTTTATAAACATTATTTTTTATACATTATGTTTCGGCTTGGGTCTAATTGTCCACGCTCAACTGTCGTTGGCTGTAAATCACCACGGCCCCTTACGTTATGGCAAGCTTCGGGGCCACTTCCTGGAGTCGTGGAGTTCTGCCATTACTCGTTCGGTACATTTCATTAAAGCGTGTTTTAAAAAAGTATTTTTAAATATTACTTATTTGACTATAGAAAAGGGGTTTTGGCTTTTTATGTTGATTTGGATATGAAGCCCAAGAAAAATGCTAAAACCCATTAAACGTCGACCTATCTTGGCAGATTTGCACCATTTGTGTCTTAGAAAAACTCGAGTGCTCGTAATCCGTAAATTTATCCTGGATTAATGGAATCACGCGGCTAATTCCTCCAGCGTAAAAAATTCTGCTCAATCCGGTCTCCCCACTTCAACGCGGACGATTGGACTTCTGCTGCATATGTGTGGGTGCAGGCTCGGGGAAACGTGTCCGTATGTGGTGGTGTGTGTGTGTGAAGGTGAGGGTAGTTCCACGTGGGAGGGGGCTTGACTGCCACGAGAGGGGCATCTCAGTGCCGACCTGCCTACCTGTACAGGTGATTGACAAAGGGGTTCACGCCCAGAGAATTCATCCAATTCCTGAACGTCCGCTCCTCCCGGCTCTCACCTGTCATCACCACAACGATCATCGTCATTATTAACATCATCATTAGCATCGTCACCATCATCAAGTTCATCATCTTCATAATCACTGTCCTCATCATCATCACCATCATCACTGTCAGCATCACCATCACCACTATCATCAGCATTACTGTTATCATCACTGTCATCATCATGTTGTGCTAGATATCCGGGTGACCGAGGAACTAAATTGCCTTGTCTCACTAAACCCGCACCACTCATGGTGTGGGTGTAAACCCTTGAATGTGAGCAGTACAGACAATGATCTCAGCATGTTCCTGTGTTGAGTGTCATCAGTGGCTGGCTACTGTCCCCCCGGCGCAGCCTGGCAGGCCCCGGCAACAATCCGCAGCGTGCACCTTCCAGCAGGCCCCAGTCGATGTCCTGGTTGGCCGGCTTGTGCAGCGCCGGGTACTTGTTGAAGAGGTTCGCCACGAAGGCCAGGTTCAGCTTGGGGTTTCCGCTCACCACGTCGGCCGGCGTGACGAACTGCCGGCAGCCGAGCTTGTCGGCCTGCACCAGCATGCTCTCGGCACGGCGAAGCTCATCCTTGTCCTGCGGTGGGTAGCAAGAGACGAGCGCAGGGCAGGGTGCGAGCGGTTACAGCGGTGATAATGACACAGCTAAGTCTTGGGCACCTGTAACCAAGCGTTTGCTGCTCCGAGTGAGTGCTTGTGTACAAGAATGACAGGGTGTCAGAGATCTGTCTCGATCGCAAGACTGGTGCGGGAAAATCCTCATTCGCAAGCCTTAACGGAGCATACATATATGCCGCTCTGTAGAGAAGGCAAATTTGTGTCACGGAAACCACCGGCAGTTTATGATTGCCGGTAAACGACTGCCCGAAAACAGACCGGGTGCATCACGGTCTTCATTAACTCTGCCTTCTTGGGTGGGACCCTTTAGCACAAGTTACTGTCAACCGAACTAACCGGGCGAGGGATAACGGAGATACTGCAAGAGCTCTCTCGCTCGGGGATGTCAGAAGCCGCAAAGGTATCGGACCATCTCAGTTCCGTCAATTAATCTAACCATTGAAAAGGGGCTCAATCAACTATGTCTGTTGGTTATCTGAAGCCTAGTGGTAGAAATTGCACGTTGCTATGGCATGCAACAGTTTCTGCTCGGAATGACTTCGACCACCGTGCTGCCACCTCCGTGTAGCACCGCTTCGTGGGTGGCGTTCACTCCACCAACACCAGAGGGAACTCTTTGGCCACGTCGACCCCTGTTTATTTGGGGGTAATTCTGGGAGTTAAGATTTCTAGGCGACAAACTAAAATTATTTTTAACTTTACCAGGTAAGGCCCACTGAGCTGTGTAGCTCTTTTTTAGAAGCGACCTGCCCACCAATCATAGCCCAATGATGTGGGCTTATCATGTGTACATTTATAACGGCAAAATCCTCTTAACGTGTCTTTCTAAACACCGGCACATGAAGATTCATTAGTCAATATCACTCGAGGTGTTTGATAACAGAGGACATTCAATATGATACATTGGTGGTATCATAACAGTGCAGCAAGAGGCACTGGGGATATTCACAGAGGTTGAACAAAAGTTCCTTTGTGAAGGCCCGTACTCCGTACCCGACAGCGGAGCCCGTACTCTAGTTTGGACGAGCGTGAATTTCGAGCGTGAATTTCGAGCGCGTATTTGGCAGACAGTGGTCACATGTATGTATGTTGAACCAAGTGACTTGACGTCACCACAGCGCTTTTGCCAGGCTATGTGCACTTTAAGGCCACGTGAAGTGTCAAGCGCCTACTGGCAGGTCACAGGACAGACCCTGGTGCCATGGGTTGACCGATTGAGATAATAAACAGACAGTTAACATTACAAATCTAATAATTGGTTTTTTACCCTTCTATCTGGCAACAAAACTGAAACCTTTTTACAAGGAGTCATGTTTACATAGACCACAATACCTGCAGTCATAATGCAAAAAAAAACATAACTCTGATAATGTGCACTGTCCTTGAAGTTGATTGGTCCACACCCGAGACAGCTTTCCTTAGTCTCACATGGGTTGAACCAGATGACGCCTTTTGGCGTCATCTGGTATGACTGCAGGTATTGTCGTCTATGTAAACATGACTCCTTGTAAAAAGGTGTCAGTTTTGTTGCCAGATAGAAGGGTAAAAAAACAATTATCATATTTTTACTGGCAAATGAGGTTCCAATGGTGTAAATTACAAATCTAGTTTAGGAGAGGGGATATAATTTAAACTGCTGATACTAATAATAATCATGTCGACTTGTAACGCACAGTATTCAATCGCTCTCGAAAACAGAAAAGGACTCCAAGGCATGAGGGAGTTCAGAGAAGTGGCAAGGCAGCAGCCGAGGACTCAGCTTGTGCCAACAATTGTCCAAGATCTGCGGTCCTCTCTACATTAAGATGTTTTCAGCCACTTAATGAGTGTTTATATACATGTCAGAGGAAACCAGAGGGCTCACAGAAAACCTAAGCATGTAAGGGGGAAACACTCTATCCCGAGCCACGCCTGACACACAGGGTGTAGCCTTGACCACAACCGCATCATGCTGTGCATGCAATGCCAACGGGAAATGTATTTAATTATTTTTTTTCCCCACCGAATAGTTTCCCACTGAGCTTGAAGCAATGTCATTAAACGAAATGAAACGGCAAGGACAGCGAGAGCGAGAAGAGAGTCAATGTCTGTAACATACCACACGTGCGTTAAAACGAGCAAGGAAACCAGTCCATTAAGGGAGCCTTAATGTTGTTAGAGGGATTCATAGGCCACATCATTGCATCCAAAGAAGGTGTGTAAGGAGGACAATGTGAGACAGTAACTTAAAACATAGGTTCTACAACGCCAGTACAATGATTCCATATTAATTCCTGAGTTAGGACACGTGGTAGTTTTAAATATTTTCATTTGTTTAGTTTGTTGTCCTTCCCCCGCATCTCCGATTATCACAGCGGACCACGTATGGTGTGAAAAGAAGTTCAACATAAGGACACAAATTAAATGTTGTGCCACAAGCTTGTCGCTAACCCTCCACCAGCCGGACGGGACTGGCACGTTCTGCAAGGGTATTGATTATTAACAGGCGGCAGTAGCCCAAGGGCTTTCGCAGCGGAATTCAACATCAACGCACGGCGGTGGCGTTTCACTCAAACCGCGCTGAGCTTCATCAGGTGGTGAACTCGGCAATGGCAGTGGAGGAGGCTGCTGCATCATGGCTGCACAGTCAGATGCAACACGTGGCAGCTTAATTACATTGGCCATGTCGGGTGGAGGAGGGTGCATGGCACACATTTTACTTAGACCCGTAAAACATTTATGAATCGCATACGAATCGTTTCTCCGGCCAACGGACGTGACCAACCTTTCCTGGGCAAAGCAACGAGTGAGGATCGAAGTGCTCTCCACAAATGTAAAGTCTGAGGTGGCACGAGGTGCTGGGATGAAGAGAGGGGAAGGGGGAGGGATGGAGGCAGGGGAAGGGGAGGGAGGGAACGGAGGGAGGGGACGGAGGGAGGGGACATAGGGAGGGAGGGGCTCACATTGAACCCAGAGAAGTCGATGTCCACTCGCGGCTGACCCTCCTTGTCCCCCTTCGGCGCAATCTGGTTGAGCAGGTGGAAGTACGCCCGCGAGTCCTGGGGGTCAAGAGGTCGAGAGGTTAAGCGGTGTTGAGTCCCCTATAAATTTGAATCCGTCTGCTTACATAATGGCGTGCGCACACACACACGTGCAAATCCCCACCGGTTGCGAGCACAGTGAAGGAATTGGTGACCACTTAGTGCAGTGCGTACGCAGCATGCGTTTGCGTTTACAAAACGTGTGTCTGCACGTGGCGTTGTGTTTTATACGGTGTGTGTTGTGCGTACGTGTACGAGTGTACATGGTGTGTGCACATGCTGTGTATGCCATGTACGCATGCCGTGTAGGTGGTGTATAAAATGTTCACGCGCGTGTTATTTGCCCTAACAGTCTGTTAAAACTATATATACGGGGTTCTTTGTCTTTGTGTATTTGTACGTCGTGTGGGTCCCGTATATATTCATGTTGTGGGTGCACAGAAGTGTACATTTGTTGAACATTTTCTGCCCGCTTACCAATTTAAAGGAAAACCTCACAGCAAGGAAATAGGAGGAGAGAGATGACACTGAGGGTGCAGTAGTGTCAAGACAGATGAACAGTGATTCAAGCTCAGTGGGAAGAGATGGCATGGCTGACGAGACATCAATAATTAATAAATGTTTCCCTTAATAGGCTACCTCTGTCGGATGGTGTATGTGTGCGCGCGTGTGTGGGGATGTGCGTGTGTGGGGATGTGTGTGTGTGTGTGGGAGTGGCAGTGTAGCGGTTAGCACACTGCGCTTCGAACCTGGCGACCCGAGTTCAATTTCCGCTCATGGCCAACACCAGTAACAATTATCTGAACCGGTCCTGGGCCTCCCCGAGGTCAACTCAGCCTCTAATGTGTACGTGGTGCTGTGTGTAAACAGGCTTGCGTGAACGTGCTTCTGGATGCAAAATTGCACGCTCGGCGTTTGCCAGATATTCCGAGGGGGGGGGGGTCGTGGAGGGCGGCGAAACGCACGCACGCAAGCAAGGGGGAGGAGGACGGCCGTCGACAGGGCCGGCACGCCATACCTTGATGGCGTTGCAAAAGTCAGCCACCGTCTGGGCATTAGGAGCCAGACAGAGTCCCCCGGGAAAGCAGCGGAGGGAAATTGGAGAAGAGGTGAGCACAGGAAGGCCCCCGGGCACACACGGGGTAAACAAGAGCGGGGGCACGCACACGGCGAGAGCCAGCGAGCGCTCCGAGAGCCAGCAAGCACCTCTTCCCCCCCCACTCGCCCCACGCAGGGTTGGTTCCCAGCTGTTTAAGTGAGACGCGAATGAATGGCGTTCATTTTAAAGAGTGTTCACTTTGTACGACCAGTTTATAGTGTAGTTTTTATTTATCTCAACACATTCATCAACAACGTTGTGGGCCTTAAAAGAAAAAAAAAAGTACATAATCATTAACGGCCTTTCTTCACGGCCCTGCCGTTTTGTTTTTTTCGTCAAGGGCCGTTTCCCAAAACGTCACCAATTTTAGATTATTTTCTTTTAAGGCCACACAGTAATGTTGATGTGTTGTTGACGAGTATGTTGAGTTGTTGTTCTTGTTGTTGCTGCAAACTGTGCTTGTGCACCACTGCCATCGCAGCAGCAGCAGTATCACCAAACAATACTACATGTTGTCAGTTCGTCCAAGGCTAAAACATTTGTGTGGCATTTTAGCAACATTAACTGGCAAATTGCAAAAAACTAACTGGCCATAAAAGATGTGGCTAACACACACACGCGGCTTACACCCTATAAATATTTGACGCCGTGCAGCGAGCGGACGTTATGTCCCTTTGGGAACTGCCCAGCGAGTTCACCGGGCGGCAGCGGAGGACGCACCGAAGCCCTGTGGCCTTCGTGACAAGAAGCACCGAGCACAATGTTATCCAGCCACTCGATACGCGTTCAATCAATATGACATCGGGACCTCCATAACGTCCCTCGTCATCGCTTGAAGTCACGCAAAGCCCCTTTGGACCGGTGCGCTTCACCTGCAACAATGCGAAATCAACCCCCGATGAATCTTGGAGAGCTGACTGGAGTTCAAAAGAACTCGCAAACACCTCGTGAAAGACCCAACGCAGAAGATCCCTGGTTTTAATATTCTGCGAAGCTCATGGTCCACCTCGAAACCGCGTTCGCACAAACCACGACAAATGCGGATACCCGATGCACAAACGGAAAATTACAAACTCTCTGGCACTTGACTTGGGGTCATCCAGAACAGACTGAACAACATATAACGACGCAATGCCAAATACATGAATACGAAGGAGAAATGACAGCAAGACACTCCGCTGTTCCTCACACGACTATCTGGCTTGAGACCACCTGAATGGGACCGTGCGGTTGTCGCTGTGCATCGACATCGGCCGTAAGGAAGTAGAAGAAGACACGCAGCAGACTTTGAAAACGTGACCAGCAAAATACAACCCTAAAAAAAACTAAAACTATTTTTATTTGACCAGAAGGCCCACTGAGCTACATAGCTCTTTTTCAGACGTGACCTGCCCATAATTGATAGCTCAACGGAGTGGCTTATTTGATGGAATTTATCGCAGACAAATACTTTCAACGCATGTTTCTAAATGTGGAGAATTGGGGGGCAGAAGAGAGGGTAACGGCGTAGCGACGGTAGCTGTCCGTGCGAGAGCGCCTGACCCAAGCACCAACGCTCACCTTGATGTCTGAGGAGAAGTTGGAGATCTTGTTCCAGCCGGCATTCTCCAGGTGGTGGTTGACCCAGCGGAGGAGCAGCTCCTCGGGAGAGAGCTTCATGAGCTCCTCCAGGCTCTCGCCGTCACGCAGCAGGGCGATGAGGGCTGCGCGCGCACACGTCGTTGGATAAATACTCAAAAATGCACCCCCTCCACTGTGTAGCCCACACCGGATGCTGGGGCAAGTGATGTCAGTGAGCACCTAGCAGGATCGGCACGGCGCACGAGGCGGCGCTGTGGACAGGACCAAACTCGGCTGCCATTGCCTTTCACGTGGTGACGTTTACACACCGCACCCAGTACTGATACAAGTGACAGAGGGGTGGGTGAGTTAGTCACGAGAGGTGGGTGAGAGGGCAGGTGTAAGGGGTGAGTGAGTGAGTGGGGTGGGTGAGTGGCTGTGAGTAGGAGTGGCGGGTGAGTGGGAAGGTGAGTGAGAGGGGTGAGCGAGTGGGGTGGGTGAGTGAATGGGGTGGGTCGCTGTGAGTGTAAGTGGAGAGTGGTAGAGCCAAGTGGCTCACCCTCGTTGTGGGTGAGTAAGAGTGGTGAGTGAGAGGGGTGAGTGAGAGTGGTGAGTGGCGGTGAGTGGCTGAGCGAGGTGGCTCACCCTCATTATGCATGAGTGAGAGGGTTGAGTGAGTTGTGAGTGAGTGGTGGTGAGTAACAGTGGTGAGTGGAGGTGAGTGGCTGAGCGAGGTGGCTCACCGTTATTGCGCATGAGTGAGTGGTGAGTGAAGAATGGTGAGTGGTGGCGAGTGAGAGTGGTGAGTGGAGATGAGTGGCTGCGCGAGGTGGCTCACCCTCGTTGCGCGTGAGTGAGTGGTGAGTGTTGGTGAGTGAAGAGTGGTGAGTGGTGGTGAGTGAAGAGTGGTGAGTGAGAGCGGTGAGTGGAGGTGAGTGGCTGAGCGAGGTGGCTCACCCTCGTTGTGGGCGAGTGAGAGTGGTGAGTGAGAGTGGCGAGTGAGAGGGGTGAGTGAGTGGTGGTGAGTGAAGAGTGGTGAGTGGTGGTGAGTGGCGGTGAGTGGCTGAGCGAGGTGGCTCACCCTCGTTGTGGGCGAGTGAGAGTGGTGAGTGAGAGTGGCGAGTGAGAGGGGTGAGTGAGTGGTGGTGAGTGAAGAGTGGTGAGTGGTGGTGAGTGGCGGTGAGTGGCTGAGCGAGGTGGCTCACCCTCGTTGCGCGTGAGCTCGATGTCTGCGAAGAGGCCGATCTTGATGATCTGCCACAGCAGGCCCAGCACCAGGTGGGGCTTGCCCTCGCGCAGATCCTCCGCGCCGATGTTCACCACGTGGCAGCCGATCGCCGATGCCGAGTTCAGCGCCAGGTTCAGGTTCTCCTGCGGGGGGGACGAGCGGCGGTCAGCAGCGCAGAGACTCCCGGTCAGCGCACGGCGCACGGCACACGGCACCAGCACCAGCACGAGCACACAGTACTTAGCACCAGCACACAGCACCAATCACATACTACATGGCGCTCAGCACAAGCACACAGTACTAGCACCAAGCACATAGTACACAGCACCAGCACACGGCACATAACACACAGCACTAACACATAGTACACAGCACTAGCACACAGCACAAGCAGCAAGAACACAGCACTAACACCAAGCAAAAAGCACGCAGCAGACAGTGTGCCGCACACAACACCAGCATTTAGCAGCAGCAAACAGCACACAGCAAACAGCGCACAGCACTCGCATTGAGCACAGAGCGCTGACGACAGAGGCACGACGGCCCGGCACCAAGGACACGGACCTGGATGGTGAATGGAGTGAGCTTCTTCTTGTTGATGGTCCTCTCGTCAATGGTGTCCGGCACCGAGTGGTTGATCATCTTACTGGAGAACACAGCAGGACACGCACACTTCACTCCGCTGCACATCGACTGAGCTACCGCTATCAACGTAACTATTATAATTATTATAATAAAACAGGTGTACCCCGATACCGATATACAATCACTTGCTTGACAAAGCTTTGCTACGACGTTCGTCAGAAATTAAACGCTTTTTTTTGCTTTACACCTCGTTTTGATTCGTTATTACTCGTGGTGGCCCACAGGGGGAGGGGGGGGGGAGGCAGGCGCTCCGTGTGCCCCCTCCCTCGACATCGTGCGAGAGTCGACATCAGGAGGGAGTTCCACAAAATGGGGAGGGGGGCACCAAAGTAAACGCCCGGATCATCCCAAAAATGCAACCAAGATCAGTCATAATATTGTTCTTGCTGCTGCTGCTGCTGGTAGGTGCTACGGGCGAGAGGGACTGGCCGTGACGGCGGTGCTGGTGGCTGCCACCTGGAGGCCGTGCTGCGGCGCTCTCACCAGAGGACGATGCCGTCGCCCATGGCCTGGAAGAGCGCCTCCGTGTTGGGGTTGGTTGGCAGCACGTGCCGGCAGTCCGGGTCCGACTCCAGGGCCTTGTTGATCCAATTCACAAACGCAAACTTCTCTTCCTCTGCACCGTACGCCCGCCACACAAGCACACGGAGTGAGCGCGCAATAAAGAGGTGCCCGCGTGGTTACAGGGTGTAGGAGAAAACATTGATTAAAAAGTCTATTTAATTAAGTAGAACGTGTTGTCTATATTTACTTAAAGTTGTGCATTTTGATGTGACGTCACATTTCTCAAACCACCCCCCCCCCCCTCATCACACATCGTCACAAATGTCTCACCCCCCCCCACTAGGTGCATGACGTAATTTATGGACGGCCCCTTTGTCTAGCGCCAGAGTATAGCGCGAGGGCGACGGCGATTGTCGTCGACGCGGACAGGAGCGCACCAGAGTAGGAGTGCTGCGTCCCAGCGCTGGACAGCTCCGACAGGCCACCCATGGCACAGATGCCCTCCTTCTTGTTGATGGCCCGGCGGAACGTCTTGCTCACCTCGCTGCTCTTCAGCCCGTGGAAGATCTGGCAGAGGGAGCAGGCAAGTTCACAGTCGCCCGCTCAAACGCAACGGCCCTCTCTAAAAAGGGTTGAATTCGCGGACACCCAGCATGAATAGCTGGAAAAATCGGGGAGAAAGGAGATGGGATGGACTCTGGATACTACACCACCCTGCCTTGCACATGGCGACCGTTCTGTTCTGTTTCATTACATTATTCATCCCCCCCCTCCCCCTTAGATACGCTGCTCGTGGTCGTGACCCCTACCGTGGTAGGGCAGCTAGCCTGGACACTCCTTCGTTCACTAATCTTGAGGGTGCATTAAGCCTGGCCTGTTACACGTTATCTGTTGTTTTTCCCTCATTTTATAAATCCCCATTGGATTCTGGGTAAGGCCCACCGAGCTGTACAGCTCTTTTTTTGGAAGCGACCTGGCCACAAATGAGAGTTCAACGAATTGGCTAATCACGTGGAAATTTATTGATTCAAAATATGGAGGGAAAACCGAAGGACCCAGAGAAACATCCATGTGACCACGGGGAGAGAGACACGTAAACTCCAAATATACAGGCATCAGTCAGGATCGAACCCACGACCTCCTGTATAGCAGGCGAGGTAGTTAACATCTCGCCACCGTGGCGCCCTAAATCAACGCGTGGTCTAATCAACGCATGGTCACAAGCCCAGCGTCCATAAAACGCAACAAAACCAGGCCATCAACTGTAACCACACAATGACGTTGATCGTAAAAATGCAGGCGAGTTCAAAATAGTTTTCATACATCCAAATAGAATGAATATAATTGTGCTATTTTCCATTTAAAAAATAAGAATATAGCACGCCTCCACTTTTAACATTGACAGTACATTCATTTAAAACACATTTCACATAAAGGCGTTCACAGGAATGGAGCTTATGCCATGTGCTGCGATGAGGCTTATGTCCTTGCAATAGCACATTGGTTATACATTGTTTACTTACACAGCACAGCAGCTCACAACAAAGCACACGTTGTCACCACACAAACAAATCGTGGCTTTAGTCGCGAAGGTTAAGCCTGGGACTGACCGGCGGCCGGAGAGAAGCTCCATACTCCCGTACAGAATAGATAAGCGGACGATACTTCTCCTTCCCATGTCAAGAATAAGAATCTTTTTTTATCCTGCAGAAATCCGGTGAGCTAAGAAGCTCTTTCTCACAGATGTCCGTTTGCCCACATACAAAACAGAAGTATCTGTTACACTATCCATCAGCCGCACGGCCTTCTGAGAGTGCAATTTCCAGCAGTATTGTTTCAAGACAAGCAAACTCTGGACCGGTTTCGACACGCAGTGTCTCATCAGCAGTCAGGCTCGCATGAATCAATGCTGGTGAACTTCAGTACAGGTGAACACCATCGTGCTGGTACAGGATGGAGTTCACCCGTGACTGGAATGAGGTGTATGAACAAGCAGCGTTTAGACAAAACACATGCAGGGGACAACGAACCGGAGAATACGCAACAGAAAAGGCAGCTGGGTTTTGAGTAAAAACATCGTGGCATGAACTGGTTTCCAAAGAAGGCATCACTTGAGACCCAATAATATTTTATATGTGTACGACAGGTTTCCCTCGCTCTATGCAGGTTCTGGTTGTGCGATTACACGCCATATATACGGCTAACCTATTTCTACCCAAATTTCACTATTCTTATTACCGTTTAAATTCACTCTTCATGCAGCTATGCGGTCGGAAGCAGCACAATATTGTGTACTCTGTGTACTGTTTACTGTGTGTGTACTGCGTGTGCACTGTTTGTTCTACGTGTGTACTGTACGGTGTGTGTATTTTGTGTACTGCGTGCGTACTGTGTGTGTGTACTGCGTGTACTGTGTATGTGTGTACTGCGTGTACTGTGTGTGTGTGTACTGCGTGTACTGCGTGTACTTTGTGTGTGTGTACTGCGTGCGTACTGTGTTTGTGTGTACTGCGTGTACTGTGTGTGTGTACTGCGTGCGTACTGTGTGTGTGTGTACTGCGTGCGTACTGTGTGTGTGTGTACTGCGTGTACTGTGTGTGTGTGTACTGCGTGTACTGTGTGTGTGTGTACTGCGTGCGTACTGTCTGTGTGTGTACTGCGTGCGTACTGTCTGTGTGTGTACTGCGTGTACTGTGTGTACTGTGTGTGTGTGTACTGCGTGCGTACTGTGCACGCTACTCAGCAGGCAGCTGCCTCCTCGTGCGCGCTTCTTTTTGAAAGCATCTACCACTGCGACTACCACCGCGCAGAGCGAGGGAAACCTGCAGTTGTTGCGTTCGTCAAATTGCTCTCACGAGCGTCTCTTTTGCACGTTGCAGAGGAAGCCAGGGTGCCAAGGTAACACCGGGCAGGAAATGACACTCAAGCTCTGCACGACACACGAGCTTACGTGCGGCTCTTCACCTCCTCTAGAGGCAGCGCCTCTTTGCCCAGCAGGCGAGTGTCTGGCACACACCGGGAACCTGCGTGAGCGCCAGCCCACCCCCCCAGCATCAACGTCACCCGGCGGTCGCTCTACCACAAGCTCGACCCCGTTAGCTCTTAGCGTCCCTCGTATGTCGCAAATATCTTTGTTTTGTCATCCATTCAGCCTGGCTTAGAGGGGATTTGAGGTGTGGCTCCACGCCTCCCGAGTTCTCGCAGGAACATCATGAAATATGCATGCTATGAATTGTGTTTATGATTATTATTATTGTCATTAAGGGAGCCCTTTGGCTTTTACTCAAATACAAATAACGAGCAGGCGACAGCCAGAGTGAGGTGGCTGTCGCCCGATGTGGCTGGTTGTATAATTACCGACGAAACGTCGTACTCGAATTGTAAATGTTGTGGGCTTACTCTCCAACACACCGGTGTGCTGTGCTAGTAACGGATTGCCACCTTTTGTTTACGTGACAAACCTTACTAATTGGCTGTGTCGGGTGGTGGTGGCGGGTTTAACGACCCTTACTGCACCGACATCATGCCGAAATGTAGCCATACCTCCCACCCCCTCCTTCCCCCCACCCCCCCTTCCCCGCCACCCCCCCCTTCCCCCCCCCCCCATCGCCGAATCCTTACCGACACAAACTCCTCGAAGCTGATCTTGCCGTCCCGGTTGGTGTCGCTTTCGGACATGAGGTGGGTGATGATCTCGCGCACCTTGTAGCCCGGCAGTGGCAGATTGGCCTCCTTAAAGAGCTCCTGCAGCTCATAGTCATTGACGTAGCCACTGCCGTCCAGGTCTAGGAGCACGGGGGAAGCGATTTAGGGCACAGAACCCAGCAGTGTTCTTCACTCATCTTCACTCATAAGGGGCACCGCGGTGGCGAGACATCGCCTGGTATGCAGGAGGTCATGGGTTCGATGGCGACCCTGACGATGCTTGTATATCTGGATTTTCTCTCCACATTTGGAATTAACATCACGCGTTTAGAGTATTTGGCTGCAATAAATTTCCACGTGATAAGCCACTTCGTTGAGCTATCATTTGTGGCCAGGTCGCTTCCAAAAAAAGAGCAATATAGCTCAGTGGGCCTTACCTAGTAAAACAGAAAATAGCAGCCAAATACTCGAAATGCATGTCAATTCCAAACGTAGAGGGAAAAGCCCGGAGGACACGGAGAAACATCCACGCGACCACGGGGAGAGAAAGACACGCAAACTCCAAATATAGAGGCGTTGGGGTTGGGATCGACCTCCTGTATACCAGGCGAGGTAGTTAACATCTCCGAGCCACCGAGGCACATGACGAATGGCGCGACTGAACCCTGTCCCGCTGCGATTGCACGCACGCAAGCACTCACTCACCAACTTTGGAGAACGCCTCCCGAAGCTCCTCCAAGTCGTCCTTGGAGATGACTGCCTTCTTCGCCATCCTGCTGCTGCTGCTACTGCTGCTCCACTACTCTGCACTGCACGCACGAACACGGGACACGGACATTGCTCGTTCAGCCTGAGGGCCAGGGTTGCTGTTTCACGAGTTACCCTTAAAGTTGATGTAATTCCCCGCTCAAATTATTGTTGTTGCGTACAGCAGCAATATGTTCAGGAGCTCGATAGTTTGTTGCCAACCCCCCGCACCTCCGATTAGCAAGGTTGGCTACGTACGTTCAGAAAAAAGTTCAACATACAGACAATGTAAGGGTCTTCTGGCCACGAGTTGATGTTGTTATTCTATTCTTCCTCCGTTGAAGGAGTTACAGACCACAGTCTATTACTATATGGTTCACAGTTTACTAAATGGTCCAGCTTAAAAAAGGCAGTAGTGGAGATTCCTCATTCCTACGACAGGGGGAGTGGCAGGGGGCAGCAGGTCTATCCATAGGACAACCATTGTGAACTTCTGCACCAATTGGTACACATGTAGTGACATCACGGATGTCACTGTGTAATATCGGCTCGAGAGAGGCACGGTGTGCGATGTATTGACATCGCAGGCACCACGTGTACAGTACCGGCCCAGGTGGGGCTTGGTGAGCGCTGACAGACAGTGCTGGATGGCACCATGCTCTGCGTGCAGTGCCGACCCCTACAGGATGGGGTGTCAGGGTGCCGGCCAAGGGAATGGGGTTACTATAGGCCGTGGCACTCTGGTTGACCCTAGAGAGGACACGTGACCGATAAAGTCTACACAGGGCCCCCCAGGTGGGGGCTAGGGGTGGTCACGTGACAGGGTCGAGATCCTGCTCGAGGATTCTAGAAGGTGGTCGTGGCTAAGGGCGGAGCCAGCCACGCCACAGAGGATATAAGCCGGGTCTCCGAGAGGGACCGGCTGCTGTTGTTCGTCCTGAAGAGTCTACGTTCTACGTCCTACGTGAGTCACCAACACGTGAACCGGGACCCAAGCTGTGGTCCTGTCTGTAGTAGCTAATTCCAGTGTAATTAGTGCAGTTAGCCTGGTGGTCCACCACAATCAGTTTGTTTATGTGCTAAGGTGAGTACTCCGTGTGTTGGTTTAATAAATGTGTTGCCTCCAAGAAGTACGCCTGCAACTCAGTTGAACTCACTACACATTTTATCAACGCGGGAGAGATGATGAGCCGACTCATCCCACCTCCAACCAGGATTTGAACTCGTAACCTTCTGGTTGTGGGCCGCTCGGTCTACCATGGAGCCACCTGGCCGGCTAAAGCTGCAGTAGACCAGCATTTGCCTCCCCATGCTGGTGGTAACAAAGGCAAAGATCCCCTATATAGCCTTTAACAGACTGTTGGGTTAAGTGCTGTTAGCGAGCAGCTATGAAGGCGGAACGGTACCCGAGGGGGTGGGTGGCCAACACGCCGCCCGACCGCCTTTGTCTCCCCAAGCGGCGATGTTTACACACTGCACCAGATACTCATGTAAGGCCGTGTCGGCCTAAGGGAGGCCTAGGACCGGTTCAGGCAATCGTCACTGGTGGTGTCCATGAGCAGGAATCGAACTCTGGTGGCCGGGTTCGTAGCGCAGTGAACTGCAGTGTGTGGTAACACACACACCAGAAACTCATTCTATACTCTGGGTCACCCAGGACAAGTTGCAATACTAATTACTTCCGATTCTGATTAACACTGATGTAAAACTATCCATGCTAACACAGGCTAACATGCGAAGCTGTCATATACATACAACACTTCACGTACGACAGCTGCAATTAATCACTGGCAGGTGCTAATTAGGCAAGTTAGTGATGTGCTGCTTCATTCACGTAAATTGCTTAATAGACGGCAGTGAGTTGCGCGCGTGAAAACAATTTATTTACAATATTACTGGTAGGAACCTTCTGGTTACACCAGCCCACAGGGGATTATTGTGTCCGTCCGTCGTGCAGGGAGGGGCTGGCTGAGGAGGGAGGGGCTGGGTGGGGAGGGGCTGGGTGGGGAGGGTGGAGCTGGGTGGGGAGGGGAGGGTGGGGAGGGGCTGGGTGAGAAGGATGGGGAGGGGCTGGGTGGGGAGGGTGGGGAGGGGCTGGTCACCCCGTGGTGCCCTTATAAAACTCAACGTTTAACCTACTCACGCCGGCTTGTGCCCGCCCTCACAGTCGGCCATATTTGCGGAATACACCACGCCGCCGTTGACCCTGGCCATTGACCGAGCAACCAAACGTTCCTACCAGCTCTCTCCGCAGGAATGTGTTTGCAAATTACCGTATATGAAGTTCATAAGCGAACGTCACACTCGAGCTAACGAAGCAAACTAGAATGTATAAACAGGGCAGAAAAATCTGAGAAATTACACAAACAAAACTGTCAAATTTAAACAAAACAAGGAATGGATTCCTGAATCGACTCACGATCCACTCACTGCTGTGCCCAATCACTACCCCCAAGCTGTAATGTAACACGTGGCCACCCCACTTGATGAATGCGAGTGGGGGGACATGACTTGTGGTTGAATCCAGCACAGTCCGTGCAGGCCAACGCGCTCGAGCAATCGGCTAATGACATCGTTGGTCGCAAATTAAATTCTGGGCAATGTTCAAATTCATCGGCAATTCCTCGCCCGATAAGGCTGCACCATTTGGTGGTGAGTCTACAGTAGTTGTCATTTGGAAAGACTGGGGATGCTGTCATAGACAAATGGAATTGCCACCACTGGCTCAGGGCTGACAATGGAAATAAGGGCCCCACAATGCTGAGACGACGGGAAAATAAAAAAATTTGCCCAATTAGGCGGAGTACGAATTCTCACTGAACGAAAGTAGAGTTCTCACAGCTGTGCCCCAAGCCGTGACCCGGTCTGCCAGAGACCCACAATGATCCCACAGTAACCGCACGCCGACCCCACAGATAGCAGCTGAACGCAGATTGCAGCACCCCGCAAACCCAACGGGCGCCACGGGACGACGTCACGCCGTGCCGGGGGTTGTGCAGCGTGAGACCGCCGACGCCCCCATCGCAACACCATGTGTGCGTGCGAGGCTTAACGGCGAAACGTGGGGCAGATCCGTCAACACCGCGGACTCCAAACTGCATTGAAAACGAACGTCTCACATGAACTCGTGGGAAACGTGAAACGGGCAACAGCCGTTCTGAAAACCCACGCAACGCACGGGGAAGCATCATCCCATACGAACGAAACTGTCCCCTTCCCTGCTGTACTGCCGTCTCCTAGCGAGCCAGGGTACGACTCCTCGGCACTCACTGGAAGGGAGTTTCACAACATTCGAGCAGCGATCCACCAACCCTCGCCTCCACTGCTGTATTAATGGCCATGTGCAAAGCCACCAAAAAATGCAACAAAAACAACCAAAAAGATCGTGGGCGGTGACTTGACCGAGCGGTATCGTGTTCTGCCGCTTCTTACAGATGATGTTGATGGTTCGGGACCCACGGCCACCCTGGTCAACACTGGGGGGTGTTCTACCCAAAGGTTCGTCCGTGACGTCATTCAAAAGGGAGTAGGGCACACGTGCCGGAGTCGTGGTACAGATTTGCCAAATAAATAAAAAACTTTAAGTGCCCGCAAATTACATGCGGCGATTATCGCCTCCCCCTATAATCCTACCCACACTCGGCGGGTGTCTGCGAAATGTATCGCCTTCTTTCGTAATAGCCTCGCGCGCTGTTAAGTATGGGGCGAATACAAAATGTACTCAATTATTTTACGAGATTCAAATGTCAGCCAAGGTGAACTTGGCCCCTTCATGCCTCCAAGGTCAGACACGTGAGCGTCAGCTGCTGAGGCTGCGGCACCCATTGGATGGAAATTGTAGTGATTGTCCCTTGGCATAGGAATGTGGTATTTTCACCAATGTTTCAGATCATCTTTCAGTAAAGATGAGCACTGATTAAAACTATTCTAGGCACGAGGAACATGTATTACAAGCTGGGTACTGTGCGCCTAAAGCACGCAGTCACAGTTAAATATATTACAGTAAATTATTACATAATTACATTTAAACTCTTCATAAGCCAAGTCCACACTTGAGCACACAGTTACGTAACCTGGTTGTGTACATCACGCAACCAGTTGCTTACAGCAGATACTCGACTATCAAGCAACAATACGCTCAAGCGATCGTCACGTGCTGCACATTCGTGAACTGTGATTGGTCGTAGCGATGCCGAATGCGCCACTTAATTTAGAAGTTCTCGAAATTACTCGCAGGCGATTTAAGTTGCGCGACGATTGCGCAAGCGATTTGGTTTGCGCAACTGCTTGGCTTGGTTCAGGTGTGGAGCCGGCTGGCTTTATACCCGTTCGATGGGCGTGGGGTAGTGTAAGGTAGATACTCTTAGTTTTTTCGGTAAAGTCACGTAGGTAAAAAATGAAATTAAAATTAATAAAAATAAAATAATAAAAATCACGACGTTTCGGAGGCAACACAAGTCTCCGTCATCAGGTGGGACCGTCACAGGCAGGGAACTCTTCATAAGCCAAGTCCACACTTGATACAGCAAATCTGGCTGTGACGGTCCCACCTGATGACGGAGACTTGTGTTGCCTCCGAAACGTCGTGATTTTTTTTATTAATTTCATTTTTTACCTACGTGACTTTACCGAAAAAACTAAGAGTATGAATCCTTGCAGTCACGAAAGCTTCAAATCTAGAATTAGTGTAAGGTAGGCCAATTCGCAGATTAGAGGACTCCTCCTTGCACGGTCAACAAATTACAGCATTCCCTCGTTATTCGCGAAATTGATACCCCAGCTTTTGGCCATCCGCGAATCGCATCTGGAACTCTACACGACTGCATCGACGGAGAGAAAGAAAGTGGTGAGATAAAGTGATGAGAGAGATGTGACGAGAGAGAAGGTGGTGCGATAATAGATTCCGTAGACCAATATCGTTATCGACTAAATTTGCAATTCACGAGCATCTCCAGTAGGTATCCCTCGCGAACGAGGCAATACTGTACACCAGTCATGACCAGTGGGTAGATTATAGAGATGGGAAGAGCCAGAAAACAGGAGAAATGTGATAAGACCAACACAAACTGGTACAGATGTAGTTTAACATACGTATGTTATATTAATAGCAGAACGGAAGCCATTAAAATGGGTTCATATGGCAGACATCTTCACAAAAATAGGGTTAAAATTCCACATTTTATTTCTTGGGATGTTCACGTAAAAGATGGCATGATGATGTAGCTTTGAACATGTCTGATATTTCGAATGAATAAGTTCAGCAACCCGCTCTAATTTATCATAATTTTTATAATTCTACTCACACCCACTGATGAGAATGACCCAAGAAAAACAATTTGAGACTTTATTCAGAATGGGAAATGTAACTTTACCAAACTCTTCTGAATATAGGAAATGATGCACGGTTTGCTCACGATTGCGACACTCCACTCTCCACCCACACCTCCGATTCCGATTAGCGCGGTTGGCTACATACGGTGTGACAGAAGTTCAACATACGTGCACACATCCGCGAGCTGACTTTATAAAGCCTCCAGATCAACCTTGGACTTCGCTTTTGAAATGTCTGAGTTTGTGCCATTCATTCAGCGCACCCGTAAGCCGAGCAGCTGGGCTCTTACCGAGCAGTCGGCCTACCTGCTGAGAAACATTTTTTTTATTCTACCAGGTAAGGTAAGGCCCAACTCTTTTTCAGAAGTGACCTGGCTATCACAAACGATAAGCTCAACAAAGTGGCTTATCACGTGGAAATGTATAGCAGCCAAATACTCTCAAGCGCATGTGGAGGGAAAAAGTGGAGAACCCGGCGAAAAATCCACGCGACTACGGGGAGAGAGAGAGAGAGGCACGCAAACTCCAAATATACAGGCGTCAGGGTCGGAATCGAACCCACGACGTCCTGTATACCAGGCGAGGTGGTTAACATCTCGCCACCGAGGCGTCCCATCTCGCCATGGCCCGCTTCTTGAGCAGCAGCTGCTGCAAAGAGAACCCTACAGCGCACCGACGTCCACGCAACCTCAACGACGTAGTGACGAGTGAGCGAGCATCACGCTAAACACGTTGGTGACCGCTGCACAATAATATTGCGAGCCTCCAGGCACCGCCGCCGCAAGTCCGGTCGTCGGGGATTGCAAATCCTTGGGTTTTTAAAGCATGGGCAGAAAGATTGTTTCTGTCCTGACGAGGCGATGGGCAGTGTTTGCTGCTGCTGCTGCTGTCTCAGCATACCTATCAACCCTGTCGGGCTAAAAGAGCGATCGCCGCCTGGTCAGTACGTGGTCGATGTCTCTTCGAGCATTGGCAGTCATTTGAGATTCATGTGGCTATCCTTCAGAGCACACCACGAGCCAAAAATCGAAAAGATAATCCGACGGCGTCACACACAATTACCGACGCATTGAAGTAAGAATGTTGAAAGAATTGTTCAAATGTTAAACAGTTTTTTCGTATTAAATTTAATATTTCTGCTATTTATTCGTTTTTAGTTTCATTCGTGATTGTTGTTGCTGAGCGTCTACTGCAGTGACTTGTACAGTGTTTTGAGATCCTTGATGAAAGGGGGCTTTGTATCCTGAATCATTGTGATTATTACACAGCCGTGAGAGCTGGCAATAGCGACAGTACATTAGATCCAGGACTCGTTTATTTACGGGATTCACAGCTTACAGAAAGATTCTCAGATACCCTGGTGCATTCTGGTCGCAGGATTCGCAGATAATCACAGAAATGGAAGAGTGTTACATCTTGGGACGTGAGTGCAGCGGCGAAACACCGGGGGGGTCCCGGATTTCTCATAGTTCCCACCGCCTCCCTCTGCTGCTGCCGATTGTTGCCCGGCACTGTGGTGGAGTAGCATTGGAACCAGACAGATGGCGTTTCTCTGCCTGCCACGTGCCGCGATTGGCTGCAGGAAGGCGCTACAGGAACATTTCCGCGAAGGACGCTGCTACCACTGTGACCGGGACAACATCAGCTCCGGTCTCTCACTGCCCTGACCCTGCACGACACAACCGCAATCTCTGCACAACCACAGTCACTCTCAAGCACGATCACTACACAAACACAACCACTATATATAAACTAACATCACACTCAATCACTATACAATCACGATATAAACACAATCACTATTTAACCACTGTCACTCTCCAAATACCGATTTAAAGCTTTCGTGACTGCAGGGATTCATCTTCTTGGTTCTTTCGGTAAAGTCACGTAGAAGGGAAATAATAAAATAATAAAAAGAAAACATAATAAAATAATTCTCACGACGAAGACATTCAGACGCTGTCTTCCCGACAGACCTGTTCTTCACCTGAGGACGGCTGCTTGCGTTGTGGCCGAAACGTCGTGAGAATTATTTTATTATGTTTTATTTTTATGATTTTATTATTTCCCTTCTACGTGACTTTACCGAAAGAACCAAGAAGATGAATCTCCAAATACCCTTTCGACTGCTAGTCAGGGCGAAGAGCTGGAGTCTGTTACTGCTCGTGTTATGGCTATGGTCTGGGCTACAGCGCTCGGGTATCTGCTGGGACTGTGGTGTGTGTGTCCGTGTTGATGCGAGTGTGAGGATTACGGTTTGTGCTCGGATTAGGGGTAGAGCGCGGGATATGGCCACAATTACCTTTAATGTGAGGCTATGCTGGGGATTAGTGATAGGATTAGTATTATTACCAGGGCTAGTTCAGGCTAGGGTTAGTTTATTGGGAAGGCGAGGATTCGGGTGAGGGCTATTGTCCATCAGTTAAACGATACATTAATTCCTCCCTTCAATTGATCGATTGCGATGGGTCTGTACGCCTCTTCGATGTATCGGCCCGGTTGTATTTGTAGTTGAGGATTTTCGCTGCCTTAAGTCCTTGTGCATTAAAGAAAGACCTAATTTTTTTTAATATATATTTTTTAAATGCACATTCAGATGCATCTTTGATTTAATTCACAATACTAGCCTCCGGCTCAATTCAAGCACTGTTGCACCCCGATCGTGAAAACACCCACACACCATGCAATACCCCCCTGTCAGCACAAAGTCTATCATCACCGTGCAGTTAAGACTGTGACAAACTCAGTGCAAGTCAATTCCTGCAGTAACCCAAACACAGATGCTAAGTTGGGACAGGTGGCAACCCTTAATGGGTGGGTGGGTCATTGGGGGAATTAATTGGTGGGTAAGTTACTGAGTAATTAGGCAAATGAGTGAGTGCTAGGGTTGTTACCATTTCCACAGACCAAACCCTCAGTCTATCATCAACCGTGCAGTGTTGTGTAAAAAAGTTCAACACAGCAATACTGCTACCAGACCTTGATAGAAATGTATGTGTGTTGAACTTCCTTCGCACCGTACGTGGACAACCGTGCTAATCAGAGGTACGGGGCAAGGACAACAAACTAAACACAACAACAACAAGCAGTTCTATATAAATTCGTTTTCTAAATAAATTCCTGCGCCTCCCGAAACACAGAGACGCCACCAGCTGGAAGCCCCGAGCACCACACATTTACCACCACGACCACTCCCGCTCCGCTCTCCACATCGTATCTTGTGTCTGTGCTGCTAGCAGAGGGAGTCGCTGCCAGAGCAGCTGCGTGGACCTGAGCAGTGCAAGCATTTTTCCGCTTGCCATGGGCAGGAAGTTCACGCGAGAGTTCACGCGACGAAGTTCACATGACAAAGTTCACGCAATGGTTTGACCCCGAAGCAGTTTTGCTTTGATTTTGATAAAGACTCCTGGTTCTACAAGTACATACCAGATTGTCCAGGTGGGTGTAAAGTTGTACTCGGACAGAATAGCACATTGTTACCACAGATAGCACTGGAAATTGAACCACGTGGACAGCAGTGCTTACAAGAATGCTTCTACACGCGAGGCAGTGACGACTCCACTGGAGATGAGTCCAGAGGATGAAGCCAGCACGGTATAACTTGCTGTGATTGCCCAATGAGCTATTTGATAAGGCCATTATAGGCCGCTCCTACGTGCTGTCCCATCTCTCGTCCCAGTTCAACGTTATTTAGTTGGACCAGGTGAGAACTCAAGATACCACGATGGTCTCATTTTGCAAGCGTGACCTCGTGTGCCAGTAGGGGGCGATGATTGATACGTATAACCCCAATTGAATGACGTATGGGGATCTTTTATGTCCGATGTTAAGTAGACGGTGCGTGGTATTATTACATTATTACACCAGCGGTAATCATTTAATCAGAGCGGCCGCTGGATTTGAACCATGAACTTCTGCAACAAAGGACGAATGCGCTAACTACTAGGCCATGTTACCGCAAAGACCCGTCCTAAACGGATCCTTTATTTAACTTAAGTAAATTAAGAAGACAATCAATATACCTCCGCCGCATATCTGTTCCACGAGATGATCGCACATGGGACTAGAGTTTCCTCCCCATAAACGCTCATTAGATGGAGTTGGCCAAGCATGCCACTACAGGACCCACAGAGCTTGGGCAACTTCTGATGCCTGTTCTGGCTGCCTTCCCGCATTACCGGTGGCCTCCCGCGGCTACATGCGAAAAAATGCGCGTCATAAATTCTATTTGGGTCGCCACGGTCACCAGATGTTAACGACCTCGCCTGGTATACAGGAATTCATGTTCTTTGGGTCTTTCGGTAAAGTCACGTGGATGGTTCAAAGGAAATAACAGAAAATTACGACTTTTCGATGACAACACAAGCGATCGTCATCAGGAGGTAAGAGGAGGAAAGCTGCTGAATGCAGACTGTTTTATAGGGTGTAGTCCTAAGGTCATAAACGAAGTGGGCATGGTTAGTGATGTTAATGTGAGAAATTAGCATGTTAATATAAGATCAGAGAGCGGCATCCGCGACGAGTGCACGGGTGCAGGGATTAATCTTCTTGGTTCTTTCGGTAAAGTCACGTAGAATGGAAATAATAAAATAATAAAAATAAAACATAATCAAATAATTCTCACGACGTTTCGGCCACAACGCAAGCAGCCGTCCTCAGGTGGAGAACAGGTCTGTCGAGAAGATTATTTTATTATGTTTTATTTTTATTATTTTATTATTTCCCTTCTACGTGACTTTACCGAAAGAACCAAGAAGATTATCTCCAGTTGTCGCCAATGTTTTCATGGAAAAATTAGAGACAGATGCCATCCAGGCATCCACGCTACGTCCGTCCTTGTGGAAGAGGTACACGTAGATGATGCGTTCGTCATCTGGCCACATGGCCGACCAGCTCTGAACCAATTACTCAACCACATCAATTACATACACCCAGCCATCAAATTCACCATGGAAGTGGAAAAGGATGGCAAGCTTCAATTCTTGGATGTTTTAATCAAAAAGAGACCAGATGGCCCAATGGGACACTGTGTCTACAGGAAAGCCACCCATACGGATGCCTACCAAAAACCTGACTCCCACCACTATCCATCCCAGAAGAATTCCCTCATCAAAACTCTACACCATAGAGCTCGATGCATTTCTGACGATCATCACCTAGCCAGTGAACTGGAACACGTACACCAAGCTCGCAAGATGAATGGATATTCAGACTACACAATCCATAAAGCTATCACCCCAACCGTTGGGAAAGAACCATCTGAGGACCCAATCCAAACCATCACCTTGCCATACATAGCAGGGGTCACCAAAAATACTTCCAAAATCATGAACAAACACAAGATCCAGGTTTGATTTAACACAATACATAAATTCGTGATCTGATTCCATCTGTGAAGGATGTGATCCCTGACATACAAACTAAGCTGTGTCTGGGGCAGGAGTTACATTGGGGAAACATAAGGCAGATCTGAAACACGGTAGGACCAATACCTCAGCTGTGGCTGATCATTGTTTTAATGCGGTGGGCTCACACGAAATTTATTTTTCTATGACGAAGGTACTTTGCAAACCCACTGGCTATCAACAAAGATTCGTTCATGAAGCCATCCATATATATAGACACATACACAATTTCAACCGAGAAGATGGGTACAAACGTAGCAATCATTGGAAGGACGTTATGAACCAGTTTAAGTCATAACTGGCTGTGATGTTCCCTTCCTGCCACCTTCCGATGTAAAGAAAAAATTCCCCGTGGCTTCGGCTCTCCGATTTCACATAAGCAGGTTGAATTTCTCACGCCAACGTGGGCACCAATGGACACCGACCTCTGCGTAAAGGTGGCTCTCTGATCTTACATTGACACGCTCATCTCTCACATTAACATTCTAATCTCTCACATTAACACACTAATCTCTCACATTAACACACTAATCTCTCACATTAACATTCTAATCTCTCACATTAACACAGCCACCCGTGCACCCGTCGCGGACGCCGCTCTCTGATCTTACATTAACATGCTCATTTCTCACATTAACATCACTCGCCCCGCCAACTTCGTTTATGACCCTCGGACTACACCCTATAAAACAGTCTGCATTCAGCAGCTTTCCTCCGCTTTCCTCCTGATGACGATCGTTTGTGTGGTCAACGAAACGTCGTAGTTTTTGGTTATTTTCTTTGAACCATCTACGTGACTTTACCGAAAAAACCAAAGATTATGAATTCCTGCAGTCACGAAAGCTTTAAGTCAAGATTTGGTATACAAGAGTTTGTGGGTTGAATCCCGACTCTAACGCCTGTATATTTGGAGTTTGCGTGTTCTCCGGGTCCTCCGGTTTTTCCCTCCACATTTAGAATCAACAAGCAATCAGAGTATTTGGCTGCTACAAATTTCCAAGTGATGATAAGTCACTTCGTTGAACTATCATTTGTGGCCAGGTCGCTTCTGAAAAAAAGCGATATATCTCTGTGGGCCTTACCTGGTAAAATAAACAAAAATGCTTAGTTTAAAAAGTTTAGTTTACTGAAGCCGTATTTTGGAATGTAATTTGCATGAATGACGATGCTATATACAATTAGAACAGTGCCACCATGATCTCAGTGACGCTGGTGCAGCATTGGCACAAACACAAGAGCCTGCTGACCCAGTCTATTGCGTATGCTGGCCTCAGCAAGAAGCTCCCTCTGACACTAAGCGAAGCCGACAGGCGAACTGCCGGTTAAGATGCGAGGAAAAGCCTGGATTGAGGCTAAATGTGTGATACACGCAAACACACACACACAGCGAGAGAGCTTCCCACACACGCTTGCAAGTTCGTGCTCTGCACGCGAACCCCCCAGTGCAAGTGACTTCCTGCTCAAAATGAGCATCGACGCATTGGTGCTCGGCAAAGATGGTCGCCGCATTGCGCGTTTTCAGATGCGCTTCTGTGGCCGCCTGGAATGCTCTTCCTTCCGATATTAGGAAGCTCACTGGAGCTACGCACTTTTAAATCATCGAGATTTAAAACTCATTTCTTTAGAACTGCTTTTTGTGTTTAGTTTGTTTGGGTTTCCCCCGCAACTCCGATTAGCGGGGTTGGCTACGTACGGTGCAAAACAAGTTCAAGAAAAGTACATCCATCTTCGTTTGAACAGCTCTGAGCCAGTGGGTGGAAATGCCACGTTCCTATGGCGTGGGGGCGAGTCTATCCACAGGACAACCACTGTTGACTTCCTCACAAAGCCCTGCTTTATTTTATTGACCGCGAAGGGCTGATGGGCCGAGTCAGCTGAGCAACGTGGCAGTCACGTCTCCGCCACAACCCCCAGAGGCGTGTCGTCTCTTTATCCCACCGATCCTCGCCTTCGTGACATGCCACAGTAGTGGGACGCAATAAAAAAAAACATCACACCACATTCAGTCCCAAAACTCGTAAAGACAACGCGTTGTTACTTTCGTAAATTAACGTCAAAACATTGTAGGACTCGTCAACATCACAGCGGACGTCCAAATAAAATCAAGCAGACATTGAACACCATTACATCTAGAGAGATATTTATACTGTATATTACATGACGGCATGCACGATTGAATGCCTTGTTCTAAAATTGGATTTCCTCTCTGGGGCAACACTACGGAAGGGTTACGTGTATTATACTGTGTGCGCTAATAGTCTATCACACCAGGCGAGACGCGTCATGCGACTCAACATCGTGTAAACAAGGTGGACAGGGTAACCAATTTAATAACATTGTTTATTGATTGGGTCATAAAGGGGTTTCAGAAATAATTATTTTTAATACTTTTCAATCCCAAATCGCAAAATCATACGCTGCTTAACAGCATAATAATGATGTTACCATCATAATAATGATGTTATCATTATTATTATTCTGCTTGTTTACCCAAGAAATCCTCACTGTCACTCAACTTTTTTTCAGGAGGGTCCTGCCATGCAATACTCCGTCGTGGGCGGTGCTGCTGCTGCTACTGCTGCTGTGTGCGATCCTAATCGAGTGATTTGGAGGCAATAGTTTTAGCATTGGGATGGTTTTGCCCAGTGGAGTAAAACTGGAGAACCCAGAGGAAACCCATTCGACTACGTACGGTGTGAAAAAAGTTCAACATCCATACAAACTCCACACAGAGAAGGGGTCCAAGTTGGGAACCAATCAAGACCCCACTTGCCAAGGCCGCCCATAGAGAGGTGCAGGGTCTGTGGCAAATCCCACCGTGTTGCCCCCCGGAAGTATTACATCCGACACCGTGGCATCGAAACATGGGGCCCCCCACCGCGTGGGGCCCTGGGCAGTCGCCATACCACCCTAGGGTAACAAGTGTTACCACTGTGCCAATCCCTGCCAACCAAAGGTTACGACACCCACAGCATTAGATGCTGTGATGCCGCTGATGAGAAACGCTGCAGCTTTGCCGTCTTCCATAACGGGCTCATTCATCTTCGCCATCGCCGTCCCCAAATAATAAAGGCGAGTTCCTTGGCAACTTCACATACGCCAGCCACCTCAATGGGCTCACACCTGGTTAAATAATGCGCATGAATGATTGGACTATTGCACAGACGCACGCACACACACACGCGCGTACGCGCAGGAATCACTTATATTGACTAAATTCTATTTCCTTGAATAATCTGCTTTGACTGAAGCTGCCGTGAACAGGTCTAAAGGGCCCAAAACGTCGAGCGGCCAGCAACAAACAGGACTTAGCTAAAGGGTTATAACAATAAGCCGATTGATAGCAAAAGGCCTCCTTTCCAAGTACGAACTGAAAGGAATGAAGCAAGACGAACGTGGTATTTAGCAAGCCGGTGGCGCTGGAAGGAGAGATTTACAAGTTCTCTACAGACAGCGCCGGGTGGCCAGACTGTGTAAAACTGTCCACACCGTGCAAAGTGACTCAGCGGCAAGCAAGCAGAGAGATTTACAAGTTCTCTACAGACAGCGCCGGGTGGCCAGACTGTGTAAAACTGTCCACACCGTGCAAAGTGACTCAGCGGCAAGCAAGCAAGCAAGCTGGCCATGAACGCTGCCAGCTATTCTAACTAACTACATTTTTTTATTTTACAAGGTGAGGGCCCGCCGAGCTAAAAATATATTTTTCAGAAGCGATCTGGCCACAAACGACATCTCAACAAAGTGGCATATCATCATGTGGAAATTTATAGCAGCAGCCAAATACTCTAAATTTATAGCAGCCATATATTAGTGGTTGGAATGGCCCCTGGGATACGGGAGGAGCGAGGAGCAAGCGTCAAGTCTGTACTTCGGCGAGCTGGTTTCGCCGACGGAGACGTTACCGGGATTCAGCGCCGCAGCAGCAGCAGCGGTGGCAGCTTAGGGAGAGGGGGGGGAATGGTCCTGGGAAGCAGTCCCCTAGCACAACAGCTGGTACAGCCACCGGTAGAGGGAAATAACAGCAGCAGCAACAGCAGCAGCAGCAACAGAAGCAGCAGCAGCAACAGCAGCAGCAGCAACAGCAGCAGCAGCAACAGCAGCAGCAGCAACAGCAGCAGGAGCCGTACTCACAGCACGCCCGGCCCCCACACCCCTGCACTCCCTCCGCCCCATGTGGCCTGTCTGGATTCCTGCGCCGTGATGCAACACGCCTCAACACAGACATCCGCACGAACCCACACGAACAAACACACCAAGACGCTGCACGAACACGCACACATCCCACACACACTCCCATCCTAACAGACGCACATAATTTCCTGTACTAACTTACAAAGATGCCCCATGTAGCCTCAACAGACCGTTGGGGCAAGTGCTGTTCGCGAGCACCTATGAAGGCCGGCACGGCACACGACGGGGTGGGTGGCCAGCACCACGCCCGTCCGCCTTTGTTTCCCTAGTGGCGATGTTTACACACCGCACCAGGTACTCATTTGAGGCCGAGTAGACCTAGGGGAGGCCCAAGACCGGTTCAGATAATCGTCACTGTAAGCGGGAATCCAACCCAGGTTCGTAACGCATGTGGCGCTAACCGCTACACCACCACTCGAACAAACACGCACTCCCCCATGCTAACAGACACACACAAACACTGCCTGTACTTGACGTACACACAGAACGTCACCTGCATGAACACAAACGTGTGCACGGCGACGTCGTGTGCCCACGCCCTATTTTCATGCAAAACACCGCCGCGTTTACCCGAACACACAGAAGGAACGAGGCCGGGATTCAGACGCGTGGCACGCGGGCACGCGGTCAATACAACTCTAAAACCTCAACGCTTCAACCACGAGAGACCCACCTCGGATCGCTCCGGCGAATGCCGATGTTTGCCGCACGTCTCAAAGCGTCGTCTGTCCGTTTGTCAGCCAGCTCGTTGCGCCGTGTGCTTCTTACTTCCACTCAGACCACACCCCCCGTGGTTGAGGCAGCGCACACACACACACACCTGTGTGCCTTTGTGACGTCAGAGGGGACAAGCAAGCAATTGTGTTTGCCTGCTGTGAGGAAGATCCAACGCTAAGCCGGGCAGTGAAATGGCTGCACGGAAAACTTGCACTTGGTCTTCACAAATCGGCAGGAATGTGCGTACAGTTTTTGTGCAATTTCTTACCGCTATACTGTACTTTACTTATCGTCATCTAGTTATTTGAGCGACTTGCTTACCTTTTCTCTATCTTGCTCCGATATCGTGTTTTGTACTGTTTGTTGATGTAACTCGCTGGATGTCTGTGAAAATGAGCTTCAGAGCTCATCGGATTCCTCCTGCAGTCTCAATAAAGTTTCAGATCCTGAGGTTTGTGAACCCATCTATCTACAGCGACCTTTGATCTTTATCCCCATCCCCTTGTACATAACACGTAGCTCCTCCAGCCTTCTCTCACATTATCGAACACGCGTAACAAAGATGAACTGGCCAGATTTATTTGTCCAACTCACATTTGCTGGAAATAGATTTGGGTCGAGGAATGAGTCGTATAAATAGGGTATTATGACATTCATATAAATTATAATCTTTTCTATCGTCTGACAATATGTTCACGAGCTGGATGCCAACGTCGAGGTCCGCTCGCCACGACGAGAGGGCTTCAGGACAGAGTTCGTGTCCTTTTGCGATTCCTCCGTTGAAAGAGCGCAGACTACGAGGGTTTACGACAGAAACGATGGGCTGGGTAAACTTCCACTTTCGTGCAAAAACAAATCCCTCTGGGAAATGTACGGAGCACAAGGCTAGACGGGCAGCCAAGGGTACACACGGAATGTTAACAATGTTCAACAGTGTGTCTATCTGTGCACGCTTTGACCAATCGCGACAGTGCGTGCACGAGCCCGTAACTCGAGTGGCGCAAAACTCACTCGCACGCCTACATGCGGCTTGCAGATAAGTGTCTCTGCGCGGCTTGATAAAAAAAAACCTGAGATAGAGAACAGAGAGCAAACATGAAATGTGCCGCTATCAGCAATTACCCGACTATTGAAAGTCAATGTATCTGGTGATACTGCTGGATGCTGCGGCTGCGCTGGCAGTGGTGCACGAGCACTATGAATGAATAAAAACTCATTCGTCAACAAAATTGCGTGGACTTCTTAAGAATATTTGGTATATTTTTGGCGTTTCGTGCAGTGGCCCTTCTTCATGGCACATCAAGGCAATCGGTTTTTTGCCACATATAATTGTCGACGAGAAACGTGTTGAGTTTTAGTATTGATCATTTCTCTAGCCTACGTCCTCCTAAATGTTTCTGCTTGCGTTACCCATTGTCTCGCTTGCCCGACTTTCAAGCCATTGAAAGTTAACAAACTTTCAGCGTGTTTAACAAGGAGTGGTGTTACTCCGTCAAAACTCATTGACGGCGCGTGAATTTCTTTGTAATGAGTTGTCACGTGCTCTTGTTTGGGGGACGTGTTAGTTTTCCCCACCCCACAATTAACTTTTAGGCCAGCAAACCGCTCCCTACGATGACGCACAACGCTGGACCATCGACCATCATTGGTCCTGGATCAATGGACTCTCTCGCTGGGTGCCGTAAATTATCTTTCGCAATCTTTGACAAAAACAAATCTTCAAATTACTTTTACAGGGAAGGGGTTGAGAGAGGTTCAAGATCATCCACACGGTTGTCTCTGCGGACTACCCCGGCAAGATTTGTGGCACTCTTCCCAAATTTGACTGCACGAGTCTCTTTGTTCCAGGGCATGAAATCGGCCGGCAGTGATGGCGCACGGGACGCGTACCAGAAACGCATCCCCAAGAACACACGAAACGCACGCCCAAACATTTGGTCAAGAAACACGGCCGCGGCGAGCGGGGGGATGAGCGACGCAGGAAACCGGCCGTCAGAGTCACTGACCGACCCAACTGCACATCGACGACCGGCGTGTAACCATCATTCCTTGTTACTTATACCGCACCACACATGCCACCGCTGCTATAGGTCGAATCGTTTTCTCGCAGCTGCTAAAGCAGGAGTTCAGACTGACAGCTTAAACTTAAAAGAACAAAAGCAAGCACTCGATAATGTTCAAGTTTTAAGCGTATATACAACGACTCTAAAACAACAGTGTACACCGAAAGCATTTACAGCTGGAGTAGTATCATTACACGCAGTCGTAAACAGAAGCAAGTTAAAAACCACTCCCACGCTGCCCCTCTAGATCCTATAATATCACCTGCCAAGCACAAACGCAAGAACCTCTGCCAGACAGACAGCCACAACGGTTCAACAAGCAAGACACCCACACACACACACGGCAATATGTTACCGGCCAGCCGTGCGTCGCTGCTCTTCGCCAAAGTGCGGGTTGGCGAACGAGCCAGGAGCCAATCTCTCTCTCTCCCCCTCTCTCCTCACCGCCAGTCTCAGAGCTCAACAGCGGCAGTAGCGTCGGCAGCAGCCACAGCCGGAGGTGGTTGATGGGGGGGGGTGGGAAGGCGGGGTTGCCTGGGCGGCTTTGTGACGGACCACAGCAGCCTCGCGAATAAAAGCCCTTTTGTTGTTGGGGAGCCAGGGAGAAGGGGCGGCCACAGGAAATAGCAGCGGAGAGCGCTCCCCTTGCCGGCCGCGGGCACGTGACACCCTCCTTGGTGCGCGCCGCCACGCGGCCGTGCCGGGATGACGCGCGGAGCCGCGAGCTCGGCACGCGCGCGGCGCGGGGCAATGCCGCCGCCACCGCTGTGGTCCCGAGGCGTCACGGTAATTACCGGTGAAAGCGCCGATTTGCGCGTGCAGCGGAAAGCTGTGCTGGGGCACTGGCACGCAACGAAAGTAATGCTGCAGAAGCTGAAAAAGGTGAACGACGTGTGGCTGTGTTGGAAGAAGTCGGCAGAGTGGGGAGCACCCAGAATGTGCATCTGCCAGTCATCTCAGTCTGTCCCGTGACATCCTGCCAGCTGGCCTTTGACACTTCACTTGCCCTCAAGGTGCGCCTAAGCCTGGCAGGCATAAGCGCCGTGGTGACATCATCGCCATTTAGTGGCGAACAGCGGTTGTTGTTGTTGAAAAAGTGAGTTGGCAGTGTGGAGACCCCCGTGGTTTGTGCTCCAAGGTTGAGTGTCGAGACTTCACACGGAAACCACGATAAAAGCCTGCTTTGTATGTACATTGAACGTCTTTCGACTCGGTGTCAGTCATACCCAGTTCCGAGGGGGGTTATTTGGCAGCCAGGCGGGTAGTTTACGAATCATCCACTCGTCCACACTGGGGCCAGAAAATTAACTACTCAAGCAGAGCGCGAAAACAATGGTCATGTCACTCCTGAGTCAGCTGACATGGCTGCGTTTTTATAGAATGGGGAACGAAACATGCTCAAATATAAATAGCACAGTAGAGTTTAAATTGAGATGTAAAAGTAAAATTAATAATGAAATTCTCCCTCCCATCACAGGAATGTTATTTTACGTACAGTATAAAAATCCTCGTTGTAACACCAGGCCTATGGAATATGAATGAGTCTTAAGAATTTTACCCACATACTGACTTCAGCCAGGTGGCCGAGGTCAGGAAACTGAGCTGGCATTGTTGAGAATCTAGGTTCGAACCCAGGTACCAGCTGCCCATGACTAACACGAGTTCCCAAGTGCAGCCAGTTGATGGGTCTCAGCCGACGACTGCTCCAAAAACAAATCCCACGATATGAATTTTTTTCTCTCGACTTGATTTGGATAAATTCCAGGTCTGAGAAATAAAAATATCATGGGGAAAATATAGACACGCGACGAATATCTCTATCCGTTGCAGGGCGGGGTAGACACGAGGTCACTTGAAGGGAGCCCAGGAGCAGATCGTCCGTGGACCGCTCTCCAGCAGGAGGGCTATCGGACTGCCCCGCCAGTCGCTAACACAGGTTCGTCATCTCACGACGCGACAATGACAACACAATCGCAACCCCCTTGGAAATAAGGAGGAGGGGGGGTTGGTTCTCCCGCTATGCGTGTGTAAATATTACGGTGTCGCAAACACGTGTGACTTAGGAAGAGCGATCTATTAAAAAAATATACTCATCTGGCGGTGTTGTTATCTGGGTTACTTTGCGTACGGCAACTATACCGGCGGTTTCAGTCAAGGCTGTCCCGGCGTCACCCCAAAGCATTCGCGAAAGTTAGGATTTTTTGTCCCGGTTTCACGTTTTCTGGCCTCATGTTCTCTGGGGAGGAGGGGGGTAAGGATGGGTGGAGTTGGTGGGTAGGGCTATGAACAGTGTAAAGAGTCATTATAACGGTGGCTTTAAAATAAATAATAGATCATAGGTCAAATGGGTCTTCTTCATGGCACCGGTTCATTAGAGTCTTTAGTTTTATTAAGAGTCCATGAGGGTTGGCTCATTACATGCCGTCAAGTATCCACAGTGCTCTTGATGTACATATGTAATGCAAGGGCTACACTAGTTTTAGTAAAAAAAACTATAGGCTTTGGAACCAGGCTTATCTTTATATAAAAAAAAGTTTTGCTGGCTTACGTGCGGGAAAGTGCACGGCAGTCAAGTCACCGCTACATCTGCGCGACGATATCACCCACATGCTGCTGCATTGAACCGGATTCAAGCTGACGTATCGCCCCCCCCACCCTCCATCCAGGGCCATGTACCCCACGCAATTGCACGGGCCGTGCTAGTTAACACGAAATCATATTGCGCTGCTTGTTGAAGTGCCATGAGGTTCCGTAAGAACCACGCCTGTTTACATTTGGATTCCACTGGGCCACTCATTTTGCGCGCTAACACTTTCCTGCATTGCAGGGCACGCAAGAATGGGATTGGTGGGGGCAGGGGGGGGTAGGGAAGGAGAGGAAGTGACTGAATAACGCTTCCTTATTCTTTGGGTCTTTCGGTAAAGTCACGTAAATAGGTTCAAAGAAAATAACGATAAACTGCGACGTGTCGATCGCTTGTGTGAATATGAATTCCTGCAGTCACGAAAGCGTTAAGTCAAGATTTAATGGTTCCTTGTTAAGCTGCATTCTTCATCTCGATTCTATCTGCCCGCCATCCCCCGCACACGTGCACAGCAATCGTCTGAACCGATGACCACGTTGCGCTTGATCCCACTTCAGAATGCGGCCGCGTGAAACAAGGAAACGCACGCACACAGCGGAGAGGCCAACACCACAAGCAAGCGGCGGTGGAGTTATCCGCTGGGCTCACTGGATTGTGCCTTTTCTAGCTGGGCGAGATCACAGCCTGGGGCGCGGCACGAGGTGACTCAACGAAGGGGGGGCAATGGATGGGAGGCTCAACTTGCCCTGCTTTTGCCTTTATATGGCAATGGTACGAGTTGCACTCCTCCCTTTTCCTCTGTGGCAAAAAAGCACGCGTTTCTCTCCGGCTGCTGCAGCAGCAGCGTGAGTTACAACACAACCATCCATGCGGCGGTGGTGATGATTGTGAACGAGAAAGAGAGGTCAGAGTGCTCCTCCGCACGTCCGTTGAATGACGAAATGTTGAGCAGTGGTCATCCCTGCCGGCAACCCAACAAGGGACAGACCACGAAGTTCCACAGCCTGGCTCGGTGGTGCTAATGAGTGTTAGGACCCCAGAGGGTTGATGATAATGGGTCGAGTGAATCGTGCGTTTGAACTACCGGATGTTAAACGATAAACAGGGCAAGCCGGTAACCGTTTTCAGATTAAATTTTGGGTAAAAAAATAACTATTACTCTGCAATAACACAATCGGCGACGCTTCATGCAACGGCCCTTCTTCACAGCACATACGTAGTAGAGTGGCAGTGTTCTTTAAAGCCAGAGTGTTATTGACGAATGTGGAGGTTTTTTTTGTTCACTGTGGTTGTGCACCGCTGCCAACGCCGCAGCACCAAATCACCGTCTCCCAACGTCGCTTACCAGCAAAGTGTGAAAAGTGACGTTAACATCCCTAGTTTGAATGTCACGTTCTCACCAATCGGAAGAAGCTATGCTGCTGCCCCTGTGCGTTGTATCTGGGGCCCTTCAACTACACAGCGAGGGTGCGACGTAAAATACGGTGCAAGAGATACCTCTAGAAGATTTATGGATCCGAGACGGGGTGAATGGCCAATAGATTAAGGGAAGATCAATGCCGTCTGTATCTGATAAAGCCGTTGGTGAAAATGATGTCAGAGACCGCCAGGAATGTGTGGGGGTGGTGGTAAGGGACATCAGCACTTGTTTATATTTACAGCAGCGCTGCCACAACCCCGAACATCAAATTTATATTCACTTTACAACTGGGCATTAGGCTTCCCATTACACGCAATTATGGCCGTGGCTATTTCGATGTACATCATCATCATCACAGCTTCCTCCCACAACCATAATACAGGAAACATCAATGGTTTTATTAATTTACGAGGCATTCGCATCAGTTAACACCATTAGCGCCGGGCAAACCCCTGCTACTACAGTGCAAGCAGCACAGTTGTGGTATAAATAACATTTCAAGGCTTCTATAGGGAAATGTGGACTGAATTTCCAGATATCTCTCTCTCCACATCTCTCCCTTCTCAACCATCATCCCCTTTACCCGTATTGACCTCCGATCTCATTAAGGACCATAAACCATCAGCACGCAAACTCCATCATCCTCACAGCAGTGGCTTTTGGCTAGCCATCGAACAAAGACGGTCACTGCATCGAGCGCTTTCAGATGCCCTTCTGCGGCCCTCTGGATTGCCTCTTCCTTCCGATATTAGGCTTCCAATAAAAGCCATGCTCTTTTAAATCATCTGGATTGAAAACTCATTTCTTTAGAACTGCTTTTTGTGCGTAGTTTTTTGTCCTTCCCCCACACTTCCGATAAGTGCTGTTGGCTACGTACGGTGCGGAAGAAGTTCAACGTACGTACACACATTGACGTTCAAGTCATGTGACGAACCATTGCCAGGACTGAGCTTTATTGGTGAAGGTGCCCTACAGGTAAATTAACTACGGTGATGATGGTGACGATGCATGGATGTTTGGAAATCCAGCTAAAGGCAAATAGAGCGGCTTGTGCTATTATAGCTCACAAAAAGGAAGTGGGTTTTGTTTCTCCCACAGTATTGATCAAGTTCTATATTTGCACCATTAACCAGCATCGATCTTTCCGCACTGGGACTTTATATTCCCAGCAATAGCATCTCTTTATTACATTAAACCACTGCAATTTATTTTTCATACATTTAGAAAAGTATATATTACGAGGATGTTTAAACCTAGATCGTTTTTTAAGAGAAACGTCGTATCAGATCGCTAAATTTGATCGTGAGAATGTCATCTTCAATTTACCCACGGTGAACTCAAATATTAAAAATTGCCACGGTAAACACTTGGACACATGACAATTGAATCTGGTTGTGTAGGGTGGTGGAGGGTCTGAACGACACAAATCTGGTCAGATCATTACCACAGCCCAATGCAAAAGTCAATTATGACGTGCATTTGATCCTCATGGCTGTACCCCAGGGTACCAAATAATATAAAATGGCCAAGGCAATTAAATATTTTATTTCTGGGACACTTTTTTTTCCAGGGGTGTACTTCACTCCACGACTGGGGTACCAATCAATAAAAATTCAGTGCCACTCCGCGATGCCGAAACGCAGCGAGGATGATTGCGCCGAAACCCTGAACGCTCGTACGCACTGTAGTGGTGCATCGTGTACAGCTCGTCGAGATGAGTCGATTGCCGTATCGCCGACCATCAACAGACTAAAAATGACTGCATCAGGGACATTGTGCGAGAGCCGGGGAACTATGGTACCCCGGGGTACCGCCATGAGATGAATTTATTCAGTGGACAACAAATATACAGGATAAGCACAATTAACAAACTCACATTCATCAATAACAGTGCCTTAAGGAGAAATATAGAATTGGCTACATTTGTGGCAATGGCTTTGCTTTGTAGAATGTAAAATGAAATGTGCTGTGAATAATGTCACGTGTGCTATGAAGAAGGGTCAATGCCTGAAACGTCAGCTGTTATACATTTTTCCTTTTAAGGCCAGTGTTATTGGCGATTAAGTTGAGTTCCTTTGTTATTTGTGCTTGTGCACCACTGCCAATGCAGCAGCAGCATCACGAAATAATTTGCTCAATATAGAGAATAGGATCCGTATAAAGCCTCTGAATTTAAGAGCCAAATTAATTGATATTTAGGTGTCTTAAGATTTCCAACACTGCAAGAGCCCAAATAATAGGTGACAACCCGTGGGAGAAAAAGCCTACGAAACCTCGCGTGGTTTAGTTGTTTGACATTCTGCTATGAAAAATGAAAACATTTAAAGTCCAGGTCAGGAGTCGGCAACCAAAATAACAAAAGCAGCAATTTTTTTTGAATTCGTTAAAAACCTCAATATTTCAAGAGCCGCAATGGAATGTGAATATGGAGACGGTGGTCCTGAACAAATAACTTCTCGGAGCAGTCTTTAAAGAGCCACAGGTTGTCGACCCCTGGTCTAGGTTATGGACTTGTCCGGAAAATAATGTCACACGGTGCATAACATCTGCTTGGCAGCTGAAGGCATGCTTTAGTTTTTTTCCTCAAATGTGACCACCAGACGGATGTGGGATTCAAAGTGTGGACTCTGTAAAACTGGATCCGTGTGGAGGGGTGATCGCTGGGCTTGCCAGCTGCCACCAAACCAAATGTGCCCCACGTATATGTCATACTGCTGGAGACAGACATCCATCATCTGCAGATAACTGTTATCACTCTTGCAAAATAAGACCATCCCAGTATCTTGGGTTCATGCCTGATTAAACAAAATAAACTTGTTGCATTTTACACATCGCCTCAGATGGTAGGCAGCAGGCATGTAATAACATGTCCATGGTAGCGAGATGATGGCTCCCTCGCCTGGTATACACGAGGTTGTGGGTTCCATCCCGACCCTGAGGCCTAAATATTTGGAGTTTGCGCGTTTTCCCCGTGGTCACGTGGAATTTTCTCCGGGTCCTCCAGTTTTTCCCTCCACATTTAAAATCAACATCACGTGTTTAAAGTATTTGGCTGCGATCAACTTTCACTTGATATAAGCCACTTTGTTGAACTATAATTTGTGACCAAGTTGCTTCTGAAAAAGAGCTACATAGCTCAGTGGGCCTTACCTGGTAAAATAAAAAATAGTTAAAAGTTTAATAACGCACGGAGTGACACACTGCAGTACGCTCACGATTTGTATGCTCAAGAAATTAGGTTCACTCTGCGACCCCGCGATTTGACTTTAAAATATACTTTGGCCTGAAGCCCCTCGCTGCGGCGGCGGCGGCAGCGCCCACGTTGCAGAGATGAAAGTGAGGGATTGTGGGAACAGGGCAGCGTAAAACGGCTGGCAGGGGCGGGTGGCACTTGGTGCCCGCGCATCAAAACGCCTTTCCCTGCACAAGCCCGTGGCCCGGCGGGGGCATCGCTCATCGACGAACGGCAGCAGCGCCGACGATATAACGAACAGGCAATTAATCGCTGGCACAACAACCAAAAGTTTGCAATCGGTTACGTTGAGGCGAATGAGAGAACAACGCTGTACAATGATACAAGGAGGCAAATGGGAGAGAGGATACAAAGTGAGATGGCAAAAAGGAGACGGGACTAATTCTTGATGCTTGAATCAAGCGGCGACATCGAAGAAAGCCAATTTGTAAAATTGCTGGGCGGTGAATCTCTGTGTGCTTAGTAGGTGGATGGTGTGTGAGTGAATCACTGTGTATAGTAGGTGCATGCTGTGTGAGTGAATCTATGTATAGCAGGTGCATGCTGTGTGAGTGAATCACTGTGTATAGTAGGTGGATGCTGTGTGAGTGAATCACTGTGTATAGTAGGTGGATGCTGTGAGTGAATCACTGTGTATAGTAGGTGCATGCTGTGTGAGTGAATCACTGTGTATTGTAGGTGGATGCTGTGAGTGAATCACTGTGTATAGTAGGTGGATGCTGTGTGAGTGAATCACTGTGTATAGTAGGTGGATGCTGTGAGTGAATCACTGTGTATAGTAGGTGCATGCTGTGTGAGTGAATCACTGTGTATAGTAGGTGGATGCTGTGTGAGTGAATCACTGTGTATAGTAGGTGGGTGCTGTGTGAGTGAATCACTGTGTATTGTAGGTGGATGCTGTGTGAGTGAATCACTGTGTATAGTAGGTGGGTGCTGTGTGAGTGAATCACTGTGTATAGTAGGTGGATGCTGTGTGAGTGAATCACTGTGTATAGTAGGTGATTGCTGTGTGAGTGAATCACTGTGTATAGTAGGTGGGTGCTGTGTGAGTGAATCACTGTGTATAGTAGGTGGATGCTGTGTGAGTGAATCACTGTGTATAGTAGGTGCATGCTGTGTGAGTGAATCACTGTGTATTGTAGGTGGATGCTGTGTGAGTGAATCACTGTGTATAGTAGGTGGGTGCTGTGTGAGTGAATCACTGTGTATAGTAGGTGGATGCTGTGTGAGTGAATCACTGTGTATAGTAGGTGATTGCTGTGTGAGTGAATCACTGTGTATAGTAGGTGGGTGCTGTGTGAGTGAATCACTGTGTATAGTAGGTGCGTGCTGTGTGAGTGAATCACTGTGTATAGTAGGTGGATGGTGTGTGAGTGAATCACTGTGTATTGTAGGTGGATGCTGTGTGAGTGAATCTCTGTGTATAGTAGGTGCGTGCTGTGTGAGTGAATCACTGTGTATAGTAGGTGGATGCTGTGTGAGTGAATCACTGTGTATAGTAGGTGGATGCTGTGTGAGTGAATCACTGTGTATAGTAGGTGGGTGCTGTGTGAGTGAATCACTGTGTATAGTAGGTGGGTGCTGTGTGAGTGAATCACTGTGTATAGTAGGTGGATGCTGTGTGAGTGAATCACTGTGTATAGTAGGTGGATGCTGTGTGAGTGAATCACTGTGTATAGTAGGTGGGTGCTGTGTGAGTGAATCACTGTGTATAGTAGGTAATTGCTGTGTGAGTGAATCGCTGTGTATAGTAGGTGGGTGCTGTGTGAGTGAATCACTGTGTATAGTAGGTGCGTGCTGTGTGAGTGAATCACTGTGTATAGTAGGTGGATGCTGTGTGAGTGAATCACTGTGTATAGTAGGTGATTGCTGTGTGAGTGAATCACTGTGTATAGTAGGTGCGTGCTGTGTGAGTGAATCACTGTGTATAGTAGGTGCGTGCTGTGTGAGTGAATCACTGTGTATTGTAGGTGGATGCTGTGTGAGTGAATCACTGTGTATAGTAGGTGATTGCTGTGTGAGTGAATCACTGTGTATAGTAGGTGGGTGCTGTGTGAGTGAATCTCTGTGTATAGTAGGTGGGTGCTGTGTGAGTGAATCCCTGTGTATAGTAGGTGGGTGCTGTGTGAGTGAATCACTGTGTATAGTAGGTGCGTGCTGTGTGAGTGAATCCCTGTGTATAGTAGGTGGGTGCTGTGTGAGTGAATCACTGTGTATAGTAGGTAATTGCTGTGTGAGTGAATCGCTGTGTATAGTAGGTGGGTGCTGTGTGAGTGAATCTCTGTGTATAGTAGGTGGGTGCTGTGTGAGTGAATCACTGTGTATAGTAGGTGATTGCTGTGTGAGTGAATCACTGTGTATAGTAGGTGCGTGCTGTGTGAGTGAATCTCTGTGTATAGTAGGTGGGTGCTGTGTGAGTGAATCCCTGTGTATAGTAGGTGCGTGCTGTGTGAGTGAATCACTGTGTATAGTAGGTGATTGCTGTGTGCGTGAATCGCTGCATATATTGTAGGTGAATGCTGTGTGAGTGAATCGCTGTGTATAGTAGGTGCATGCTGTGTGAGTGAATCTCTGTGTATAGTAGGTGCGTGCGGTTTGAGTGAATCACTGTGCATAGTAGGTGCATATTGTCTGAGTGAATCACTGTGTATAGTAGATGGTGTGTGAGTGAATCACTGTGTATAGTAGATGGTGTGTGAGTGAATCACTGTGTATAGTAGGTGAATGCTGTGTGAGTGAATCGCTGCATATAGTAGGTGAATGCTGTGTGAGTGAATCACTGTGTATAGTAGGTGCATATTGTCTGAGTGAATCACTGTGTATAGTAGATGGTGTGTGAGTGAATCACTGTGTATAGTAGATGGTGTGTGAGTGAATCACTGTGTATAGTAGGTGAATGCTGTGTGAGTGAATCGCTGCATATAGTAGGTGAATGCTGTGTGAGTGAATCACTGTGTATAGTAGGTGCGTGCTGTGTGAGTGAATCTCTGTGTATAGTAGGTGCGTGCTGTGTGAGTGAATCACTGTGTATAGTAGGTGCATGCTGTGTGAGTGAATCACTGTGTATAGTATATGGATGGTGTATGAGTGAATCACTGTGTATAGTAGGTGAATGCTGTGTGAGTGAATCACTGTGTATAGTAGGTGCATGTTGTGTGAGTGAATCTCTGTGTATAGTAGGTGCGTGCGGTTTGAGTGAATCACTGTGCATAGTAGGTGCATGCTGTGTGAGTGAATCACTGTATATAGTAGGTGAATGCTGTGTGAGTGAATTACAGTGTATAGTAGATGGTGTGTGAGTGAATCACTGTGTATAGTAGGTGCATGCTGTGTGAGTGAATCACGGTGTATAGTAGGTGGATGGTGTGTGAGTGAATCACTGTGTATAGTAGGTGCATGCTGTGTGAGTGAATCATGGTGTATAATAGATGGTGTGTGAGTGAATCGCTGTGTATAGTAGGTGGGTGCTGTGTGACTAGGTAAATCGCGCGAGTGATTGCTCGATGAAGTCACCGTTGCGTCGCTGCCGCGGCGGTGGAAGCACGAAGAGTCACACCGAGCCTGGTCCTGGCACACGGGGTGCGGGTTTCCCACTGGCGAGCTGAAGGCACACGAGAGAAACGTCGCGAGATGTCAGAGCGAGCACCGCAGTCGCCGCCACTCGGCTGAGCCTGGTTGAGTTGAGACACCGTGACGCTGTTCATCAAGCAGACGGCCATTGCTTTGGGAAGTCACTCCCCGGTGGATAAATTACCGGATGGAATGTTCGTACGCGAGTTGAACTTCTTTCACACCGTACGTAGCCAACCGTGTCAATCGGAGGTGCGGGTGTGGTGTAAACTGATCCATGGACGCTGGTGCTGTGGCCATGCTGACTGCCCAACTCGTGTTCATGGAGTCTCCCTAACTTGAAGAGCAAAGTTCCGGCGACTCAGGGTGACCAGAGCACGCGGCCGACATGGAAACGCCAAATGGCGACGCAGCAAGACCCCTGATGCCCAACACGCCGGTCGGCTGGCTCCGATTCTCATGTGCAGGAAAGTTGTGCAAACCCTCCTAATTTCTGCAACCCCAGTGTTGTGGTTTGCGGAGTCCCTGTTATAGGGAGCAGACACGCAGTGCTCAGTGCGCTGCAAAATGAACCCAGCGACCCTAACCTGGCCACTCCCACTGCAACACCCACCCACCGTATCAAACTCGCACTGGCCAGCGTAGTCACCAAGTCATAATGGATCCCGACCTTCGTGTGACACTCTTATCCGTTGGTCATCAAGAACGGTTGGAGGCCTCCCAATCACCGTGTCGGTCACGGGGGTTGTTTGACCATAATTCACTCTGCTGGTCAGCGTGGGTTGGTGGTCAAGCCAGAAGCAGGCCCGGTGGTTCAAAATGTCATTGGTCACGGATGTTGGCTGATGCTGGGAATCGACGGTCAGATTCGCCGCCACTCTCCCGCCTCGCACGCACAGATGGTAAGAACGGCGCACAGTGGTCAGAACGCTCGCCACAAGCCGGCTGGCACAGGGTCAACAGTTCAGTTCCTGTAGCCACCCGGTCACCTCTGCTTAACATTACCAACCGACCGCATTCCTTGTGAATACAGTTTAGCAATGGGAAAACATACAGTTAGATATAATGGAGCTGTGGCAGTATTACTAAGAGTGGTGTGTTTTTATATTCGTGGTTGTACACCACCACCAACACGGACACTCCATTTAATTGAAACTTAAACTAAACAAGGAAGTTCCATACGTTTTAGACTCGGAAACTGCGTTGAAAAAAATATGAAGATATTTGTCACCATTGTTGGTAGTGAGCGGGAATTGAACTGGGCTGCCGATTTTGTCGCGCAGTGTGCTAAGAAACATGGTCAGTCCACTGCTGGATGAAGGCCTCCCAAGCCACCGCAACATCTCAGGAACTTATGATGTAACGATCCATCCAGCACCTGCACATAACCGATTTCATTGCTCCATCTGCTTTGTGGATGTCCCTTCGGACGTGTTCCATTCCTCAGTTGCCACTCTTGTTATTATTCTTGGTCATCGTCCATCCCCGCTTCGAGCAATGTGAGATGTCAACTACCTCGCCTGGCATGCAGGAAGGTCATGGGTTCGATCCTGTCTCTCTCTCCCTGTGGTTGAGTGAATTTATCTTGGAGTATTTTGCTGTAATACGTTTCCAAATGATAAGCCACGAAGTTGACCTATCATTTGTGGCCAGGTCGCTACTGAAAACGACCCCAACCCCTATCACTAACCCAACCACTATCATGACACCTAACCCCAATCACTATAACTACCTCTACCCCTATCACTACCTCAATCCCTATCACTACCACTATCACTACCCCTACCACTATCACTACCCCTACCACTATCACTATCCCAACCATTACCACTATCACTACCCCAACCCCTATCACGACCCCTATCACCATCCCAACCCCTATCACTACCCCAACCCCTCCTTAATCTCTCCCACGCATTCTCCTGTTACCACAACTCCACCACCACTATTAATAACCCCACTCTGTATGTCAATCACTGTCATATTACGTAGAGTTGTATAATTGCTGTAAAGCGCCTTGGAATAAGGTGCTATATAAATCTATATAAGATATCAGATCTGACAGCCCAAGTGGTCGGTACACCACTTACCCACAGCTGTAGGAGCGACCACTGATGGCAAAGCCGGCCATACTCCCTGCATTGCTGGCTTGGCAGCAAGCAGGTCTACAGATTAAACAAATTATTTGGTGATGTTGCTGCTGCGTTGGCGGTGGGTGTACAAGCACAAATAGCAATACATTCACGTTCATCAATAACACTGCCTTAAAAGGAAAAAAAACATACGCTGCAAGGGGTGATTTCCCAAAAACGTCACCTATTATGCATATACGACCTCTTAAGGCAGAGTTATTTGACGCATGTGTTGAGGTCTACAGCGATCGTGATGTTTATTTACCAGCAAACTGTAATAAAACGAGACTGTTCTAGACTATTCGCTGCCGTTGTAAAGCATCATGATTCGAAATCAGCAGTCACCCTGACTAATACTGCGGTGTAATAACTTCAATTATAATATGAACTATCTGCTTGACATCAGACGTTAACGATCCCGTGATGTCATTCGCATAGATAGGCCATCATTGTGTGCCGGCATCAGGATCCGATTTTTCCAAATGTGAAAATGTACCTGCATATGAGTTAATTTAGATCTTACAGAGCGATAATCGCCCCCTACTGGCAGACAAATGCTCTAGGTCACCCTTACAAATGAGACAATCTTGGTCTTGTGAGTTCTCACCTGATTCAGCAAATAACCGTGACCAGGGATGAGAGATCCTGTCTGAGCGACTTCAACCAGAACTTACGCGGACTTTGTAAGAACAAAGACTTAATTTCAATGGCTGCGATGGCAACCGATTATACTCCAATGTTCTTACCCCAAAGGCTTCTTGAAATGCAAACCACTCAGACTAAGAATCACATAATTAGACCTCCTTTGTCAGTACCAAAATATAATAAAAGGATTTTCCCCCTTTTTTTCTGGCAACAAAAATGAAACCTTTTTACAAGCATTCATGTCTGCATTAACCACAATACTTGCAGTCAAAATGCAAACAATATACACTGATAATAAGGACAAAAGGTCTCAGTTTTGTTGCCAGAAAAAAGGGGAAAACCTCTATTATTATACTAAGAATCACGTTTAAATTTCTCTGTGGTTAACCCTTTCAAATTTGGGCGCCATAATCTGCAACGCAGCTTTGCTATCAATGCTCAATGGATGTAAACAAGATGTATCCTTCAGCGCTGCGTGTTCCTCCACTACGTCTCAAGCATGCCCGTCGTTTGAAAAAAAGCTCGCTCCGTTTCCGTCCATTAGCAATACGCACGGGTATCTTGTAACCACATTTTGTCTAAAAGGGCATGGTGCCGGGGATAATGGCCACTAATGCTGCGGAACACCGGACTAACGTTGAGTCTGGAAATACATTTCCTTTTCCCATGCAGAGCGAGAGAGAGACAGCATGAGCAGTGAGCAGAAGGCGTTACTGGACAAGCACGTTCTCAATGTGTCACGTTATTCGCAGAACAGTAATAACACAACGTTATAAAACTATATATTTTATTGTTTTATATTTATATTATTTTATTGTTTCCCTTCTACGTGACTTTACCGAAACAACCAAGAATATGAATCCCTGCAGTCACGAAAGCTTTAAATCAAAAGTTAATAAACTAGTTAAAACAAAGTAGCCAAGTGGATCGAAGCAACACGCTGATAAGTTCCACCCACCGTCTTTTGGCTCCTCTTTAAGTCTTGGGCGCTGCCTGCCGTGGGAGCCCCAAATGTCACGGCCAAAGCCACGACGTCATGAATATTAATTAGCGCGAGAGGGCGGGCGGCCGCGTGGTGTCACTGCGATGTCGCCGTGTCATTTCCCTCCCCGCCGCAGCCCTGCCCCGTAGGCGTTACACAGGCAACTGGGATGAGCGCTCGTGAACATCACGGAGGACTCGGACGCAACTTGAGAGGTGGCGTGAGCCACGTGCGGGGCGGCCACCCGCGGTGCCCACCCAGCCCCCAGCCCCACCCAGCCCCCAGCCCCACCCAGCCCCACCCAGCCAACCCCACCCAGCCAGCACGCTCGCGTGAACGGCAGCTGCACCACCCAGCGGGTGCTACAGCCACCGCCATTCATAATTTGTGAGCCCCATTCAGAATGTTCCCCCCTTCAGAGTACCCAGGTGGCTCTGCGAGCTGCTCGCGAGAAGATGGTTGAGAGTTCAAGTTCTGGTTGGGGGGTTGTCTCGGCCCCAATATTCTTTCAGGGTCATACAATTAGGTGCCACTTCGTGGGGAAGTCAACAGCGCTTGTACTTTGCATAAACTCGCCACCCCCCGCCAAAGGAATGTGGAATTGCCACCACCGGCTAAGGGTTGTAAACAGGAAAATGTCCCGCGTGCTATACGCTACATGCTGCAGATTACAAGACGTTCCAGAAAGTAGATACAAATCTGGTCACAGAGATCCCTCTACCAGATTACTAACACGCAGCAACCCCAACAGTTTCACCATTAAATACGGATAAAAATTATTCCATTTCTTTAATTAGGCAGTTCATCTAGAAGCCAGTCTAACCACGAGGTGTAGCAGAGAAACATGCCTGTGGTGGTAATCACAGACAAAGTTCCAACTCGCTTTAAAACTCACTAACCCCATTCTACAGCAACATCGCCGTCGTTTTGGTTGACGGAATTTACCCGGTAAGATCGTCACACGTCAACTGGAACTTTGGACATTTCTCGTGCATGTGTTCAGCCAAATGTAAAACAATATATATATAAATCGGTATGAAGCACACGACTTCGATGCATCGTGCAAAAAGTATCAGCACTCCCTGGAGATGTTCACTGTGGTGGACTTATCTTTGGTCACCATCGAAACAAATCTGAGCAGATGTTGGCGACTGACAGCTGCAGTGATGCAGTGATAGACAAACTGTGGACTGGTTTCATCACTGCTGCCACTGCTGTCGACAGTCGGTCACATGAGCTCACAGTAATTTTGAAGAATGACGATCAAAGAGAAAAGAGGGCCACAAATGCTGATGGTTTTTGGCATTCCGCACAAATGGTCTGCGTGCTTTGTACACAATGTTGCGTGTTGTGTGAATCTCATCGTTTTTTTCCGGCCTGCACTGTTATTCAGCTGGGATGGGATTTCCTCGTCATGCACAGATCTGATTGTTGTGTTTAACACGTATTATGGAGATGTGATTATTGCTGGACCAATTGTCTTTCATGTGAAAGAAGATCCAGACGAGGTTCGGCTTATGAATCTGTTTTTATTTGCTGTAACACGTACTAACTATTTACTAAACGAACAATTTTTATTTTAACAATTTTTATTTCTACAGTTAAGGATCACGGAGCTGTATAGCTCTTTTTCAGAAGCGACCTGGCCACAAACAATGGCTCAACTAAATGTCTCATGATGTGGACATTCATAGCGGCCAAATGCTCTAAATGTATGATGTGGATTCTAACTGTGGAGGGAAAAACCGAGGGACCCGGAGAAAATTTCACACAACCAGTGAGAGAGACACACAAGTTCCAAATATACAGACATCGTTAAGGTTGGGATCGAAACCACAACCTCATGCATACCAGGCAAGGGAGCGAACATCTCGCCACCGCGGCACCCTCAACTGACCCCGTGAGTGTATACGTTGACCACGTGTCCGGTTCTCCTGTGCGTGTGCGTTTCGAGCGCGTCTTGCGTGCTCCACACATACAGCGCCCTACCAATCTAACTTGTGCATCTCACGCATGCCTGTACGTATGCATATTGAACTTCTTTCGCACCGTACATAGCCAACCGTGCTCCTGCCTGCTACAATGACACATTGCCGGTGCGTGTACATTCCACAAAGTGATTGAAGCGCATTCTTTTTTTTTTATCAAAATGGGTTACACCTCCCCTATTGTTGCTCTTCCCTTAGTATGTTCATTATCTCTCCCCTCCCCTCTCTTCCCCCATATAAATCTTCACCCCCGACCCCCCCACACGGAGTCCTCATTTGGTTGGGGCAGCGAGCCCAACCCTCTCTCCCCTAAGCATGGTCCCCGTCGTCTCGTTTGGAAACTCCTAATGGCTACGAGCGCGTCGTACCCGGCTCGCGTTTGTGTTGCAACGTAAAAAAATAAAAACAGGACTGGTTTGCGTACGTATCATAATTGAAATAGTAATAATAACTTAAACTTTCATCACGCACAGCATTCACTCACTAACGAAGAGAGGGAGACTCAGAGGTACGAGGAGCCATAGACAAGCGGCTTGGCAGCAGCAGTCAAGCGGTGAGCCCGCATCAACGACAGCCCAAGCTATTAAGATGTTTTCAGCTCATTGTTGAGTGCTTACATGTTGGAGAGCGCCTGGACAATACTCACATGTGTTCGAGGGCAACACACTATCCCCATACAGAAGAGACAGATGATATATTAGTCCACATTCTCTGTACCGCCTCCTCCTGGCAAGCCAGGATATAGCGCCTTCGACACCCACAGGAAGGGAGTTTCAGAATATTTGTACGATCTACCGACCCTCGTTGCCTCCAGAGTACCGAATTACAGGCCACGTGCCAGAGGTCGCAACCGGGTACCCGATACCCGTACCCTACCCGATACCCGGCTACCCGTACCCGGTCGGGTACGTGTACGGGTACCCGTTTGCGACCCTGGTGCGGCCGGGTACGGGTAGGCCGTGAGTCACTAGTGAGTAACCGTTTGTCACTCATTTCCCAACGTCTTCTCTCTTCTCACAATTCAAGTTCCTAGAATCAACCCACCCGCGCCTGCAACATGGCTTCATTCCAGAGGTCGCAATCGGGTACCCGTACCCTACCCGATACCCGGCCGGGTACGGGTAGCCGGGTATCGGGTAGGGTACGGGTACCTGTTGTCGACCCTGGTGCCGACCCTGGTGCGGCCGGGTACGGGTAAGGAATCAAAACCCGTTTGCGACCTCTGCCACGTGCATAGCCACCACCATGTTGCGGGCGAGGACTACTCGCGTTTGAGCCGTTTTTTTTATCTGAAATAAGAAAATATTAGTGTAGTACACAAACATGCTGTGGAAAAATATCACGGACCTTATCATACGATGCTTCTACCCTGTCATCTCGAGTAAGTTATTCTCTGTCACGAGATATTTTTTTCACGTGAGCAAACACAAGTGGAGTTCCACCACAGGCCTTTTGGAAAACATGACCTTGGCCCGTGTCCAATTGCCCTGACGGACGTTGTCAGATAGGGCGCCATGGTTGCCGAGTTATTTAAATAAATGAAAACATTTGCAAAAGTGTTAGACCTTGGCTTGGCGCGTTATGCTGTGAACCCAGTGCCCTGGGTTCGATTCCAGCCACGGCTGACACCAGTGGTGAGTGAATTCTGAACTGATCCTAGCTTCGATAGCAAGGTTGGCCACGTAAGGTGCGAAATAAGTTAAATATACATACACGTGTGAAGAAATTGAAACTAAGAAAAATATGACCGTCACGGATGTTTAGCAGAGTTGGTTTAATCGGCTTTTGAACAGGAAAGACATACAAATATCTCAACGAATCAATGTGAAATATGCGACAACAAAGGCAAAATAATTTGCATAACAGCTGGACAGAGAAATAACCCGAAAAGGAATTGAAACGTCAGTGTGAGCAAAATGAAATCCGGTAAGGCAAGAAGTCAAGATCGTAATCATTATGCTGTAATGATGCCACCACTGCTTGCCAACAGCAAAGTTCATGGCAGAAACAAAGTTCATGGCAGTGTTAAGGGATGGCCTTTACAGCTTTAACGCAAGGTATCAGTGGGCAGAGAAAATGTGGATGCACCTGATTATAATGTATGTAAGTAGAACTTCGTTCGCACCGTAGGTAGCCAACCGTGCTAATCGGAGGTGTGAAAAAAAAGCACCCAAAACTTGTGCTGGGTCAAAGAAAGTGATTCAAATTTTGTCGCAAAATGGTAAAAGTCCCCCCCCAGATAGCCTTTAACAGGCTAATGGGGCAAGTGCTGTGAGTGAGCGCCTATGAAAGCTGACGTGGCGCTCCAAGGGGTGGGTGCCCAGCACCACGCCCAGCCGTATTGATCTCCATGTGCAAACATGTATACACGGCACCAGGTACTCATTTAAGGTTGAGTCGACCTAGGGGAGGACAGGACTGGTTCGGATATTCGTCTGCGAGCGGGAACGGAACTTGGATCACCGGGTTGATAGTGTAGTGCGCCAACCACTGCACTACCGCTCCACCCCCCCAAAATATGGTTACACATAAACACAAACCTCGCGGCATATAACGAAGCCCCAACCTTGCCTTTATAATACAGTGGCATAAGGCAGTAGAGGTAGAGTGCTGTGAGAAGTTGGTGAAGAGACAAGAGTGTTTGTTTGTTTGCCGGATGAACTATAATCGACTACATAAACCACATTTTAAAAAGTGGATGCGTAAACTGCAGGGCTTAAACGATGGGAGCTCTAAGACAGGAATGATGTCCGTGATGCTAAACGTGTTCGATTGGCCAAGGTGCACAAATGACAAAAACTCACTCGCCAATAACACTCGCCCTAAAAGGAAACAAATATATAACAGGAGTTGTTCTGGACAGTGATCCTTCTTCACAGCAGAGAGAGCGAGTGGCTCTCCGGGCAAGGGGATCGACTGCTCGGGGCTAATAATCACAATGCCACATTTACCCAGGACGGGCTCAAGGAGTGGTCTCAAAGACTCTTTCTCAGGAGGGTTTCTGCATTGCGATGTTTAGGCCATTCTCATTTTAATGTTTTAGAGCTGGGAGAACATTGAAGTGTCGTATAAAATGAAAGACAACCCAGTGGGATTTACGGTTAGAGTCGCACAAATCACCCCCAGCCCATTTGTCATACGCGTGCCCAGAGTGCTCGGAGCTATAATCACTCGCACCACAACACGCTTGAGGAATATCTCAACCCGTTTCTCCTTTGCAATCTTTTGCTTGTTTTGCTCATCTTTGTCGAGACTAGCACCTGTTTGAATAAAAACACCGTGGGTCTGCACTCCTTCAATTTAAGGAGGAAGAGGAACAGCAAAACGACACCAACTCTATCTGTGCTGAAGCCCTCTATGTCGTGACGAGCAGCAGACCAAGACATTGGCATTCACTCTCTTTGGGTCTTTCGGTAAAATCACGTAGATGGAAAAATAATAAAATAATAATAAAAATCACGACGTTTCGATCGCAACACAAGCAATCGTTTTCAGGTGGCAAAATACAGCAGGCGGGCTGCTGAGGCAGGAAGAAATATAGAGCCAAAGGTGATATAGGTTTTATATATAACCTTTGGCGTTTCCTTCCTGAAAAATAATTCCATAGGGAAGAATGGAATTGAGTTAGCTGGAGAAACCCCACGAATACAAGGAGATAACAGTCAAAGGTCACCACCGACGGGTCAACAAAACCACCTGCTAGACTGCAATCTCCTGCCCAGCGCATTTGGGGGTTTCATGAACCTACGTGACCCGTCGATTCTTGCCGGCGACGCGCTGGATCGCAGGCGGGGCGTCCCCATGGCTGGGATGAAAGCGAGGTGTGGCGAAGTGCGGTGGCACCAACGGTACTGGATGTTGTTGACCGCTTGACCTGGAATCAATTGTTTTTGTTGGTGTACGACGTGAGATTATCCCAATCAAATCTCCAGATCCAAAACATCGACGCAAAGACCTGACACCTCCCCTGAGTGAGCCCGACCTGTCCTCATGCCACATTCATCATCGCCAGCAACTACTCACACAATCATCCTTCCCCCCCACACTTCCAATTAGCATGGTTGGCTATGTACGGTGCGAAAAAAGTTCAACGTACATACGTACAGTGGTCGTGCATTCGCCGCTTGTTGCCGTGGCTCACGGTTCGAAACGAGCGACCGACCTGGTTATTCTGCGGTAGTGAACTATCATAACAATACTACGTGCCATCTGCTTCATAGAGGACGTTAAAGGTCAACCTAACACCGTTTGCAAAAGACCTCTTCGCCGACAGATAACCATCTCCAATCTCACTTAGATGAAAAAAAAGAGGCTGAACGCGGACACGTTGGGTAACTCTGCTCTGGCAAGGGCTTTGCGTAACGGCGCCACAGTTGGCCGTCCAAGGCACGGCGTCGGCTCGTCACGGTGCAGCAGGCAAGAGCCAGGAGGCATGCAAGTGGGGGCACTCCAGAACAAGTACACAGAGAGAGAGAGGAGGAATGCAGCGGTCTGAAGGGGCCAGGGGATTGAACGACTCACCGGTGCAGAAAGGGCGAAAGCGATCGCCTAAGGGAAGGGCGTGACTGGGTAGGCGCGCCGGCGTTTACACATCGCGCGCGCCACAGCCCAGCAGAATCCATTTCGTTCATCAGAGAGCGGCGATAACTTACGCCGAACAGAATTTACGGTTAGATTCGCACAAATCACCCCCAGCCCAGGTTTGTCACACGCGTGCCCAGACTGCCCCGGTGCTCCAATCACTGGTACGACGAGGAACACGCTTGAGGAATATCTCCGACCCTCATCTCTCTCTTGAAATATTTTTTATTTGTTTTACTCAGCTCTGTTGAGACTAGCACCAGTCTGAATAAAGTGCAGGTTAACCATGAATCACTCGAGTGTATATACGGCATATACAGTGCCCGGTGAAGCATCTGTAAATATAAGAAGCCAATACAAACGTGTGCCTCCCAGGTACTTCACTCAACCTGCACGCAGTCTGTGAATTCAATGTCTCCCCTGTGCAGTCACGATGTACCCAGGCATACTGGTGCTTGTCTGTCTATTCACGCCCCAACTACTGCAAGCCTCTGTGGTGATTCATTTGGCCAGTGTTTAAGGGGCTGCATTTGCTTCTCTCTCAAGGGGGTAACTGTGCCAAGCCATTGTGCGTTGACAAATCAACCTGCACACGTAATGAAATTGCTTGCGAAATGTGCTCACGCAATTACACGTACGGGTGGAGCACAGTATTAAACATCTCGTGGCAGGATCCAGCCTCGTTGACAAAATACTCCTCCCATCGATGTTACTTTTGCCCATGATAACCAAAGGCAAGATTTCCAAGGACAAGGATGGGACTTCGAAAGTCTAAGATTCAAAATGCTAATGTTAGGATTCAGGACTAAGCCAGGGTTTGCGGCTTAGACATTCAAAGACCATGTCAAAAGCCGTGAGTCAAAACTAAATCCAATGCCATGGCCACTCAAGCCAAGACGGCTAAGAATGAAGACCGAATCCAAAACCGAAGGCAAAATAATTGTTGCTCTTCACAATCTCTTTTTTATGTTTATACGTTGACTTATTTCTCTCCGAACGTAGCCAACAATGCTACATAAGTTGCAAGTCTCTGTGAATACAACAATGGCTTATATAGCGTTATCAACGTACAGTGTGTAGGTGTGTCCACAGTTGGCGGTATCATTAATGATTAAAGATGCCTTGTGAAACGGGCAGCTTGGACGAGGATCATACAACTACTACGCACAGACACTTGGAAATGTGAAAGATTTCACCCTGCGATTCTCATCCCTCCAATCCTCATCGTGTCTGCGGTGGCGACACAAATAAATGACTATTTTTATTTTGCCAGGTAAGGCCCACTGAGCTCTATAGCTCTTTTTCAGAAGCGACCTGGCTACACAAATGATAGCTACACCGAATTGGCTTATCATGTGGAAATTTATAGCGGCCAAATACTCTAAAACGCACGTTTATAAATGTGGAGGGAAAAATCCACGCTACCACGGGGAAAGGAGTATGCAAACTCCAAATATACAGCAGGCGTCAAGGTTGGGATCGAACCCATGAACCTCCTGTATACCAGGCGAGGTAGTTAACATCTCGCTACCCCTGGCGGTGCAAACAAATCGCACAGAGATGAGAGTCCCAAGTGTTCACCAGCATCATGGATGCGATTTTTTGAATATTTCTGCTACGAGCTGCTGAAGCTTACTCAGGTTTTCGCTTTTGATAAAACCTAAGCAAATAGTGGAACCTGCTTCTAAATTCCCATAATTATAACCAACAATGATGCTCTTATGGACAGCCAATCTGCTATCTCAACGGGCACTCTTTCCGTGCCTAATAGGGCTGAATGATTAATAGATTTCAAATCGAAATCGCAGCCTTTGCGATTTGTTGCGAATTGAAAAGTCCTACTACTTTCTTATTGGAATTGTTTTATTAGAACTGTATTTATTTAACTTAACAATTCTTCTATGTTTAATTGTTCTATTTCAATAAAAAAAATTATAAATACATGTTGGAAGCAATTCATATCTTTTAAGTTCTCATCATTGCATTAGAATAAAAAGAGCAGTTCATATTTTGATGGTATCATGTGGTAATGCTCTATCACATGTTTTAAATCTATTACACAGTGTATATTGAACTGAAGCTTGACTTTAAAAAATGTAATCGCAAATCAAATCGCAACATCTGTCAGAAAAATCTCAATGGGACATTTTCCCCAAATCGTTCATCCCCAGTGCCCAAACACATTGGTTGGGCTGGATGGATTGGCTGATTGACTGATAAGCAGGACCAGGGACATCAACAATAACCTCAACACCAGAGAACCCATGGCGAAACTAATAACAATTATTATTACTTATTAATTCAAGCCACACCCACTGAGGCTAAATGCATTGTTTTCAGGAGGCTCCTGCTGTTACATTGGGATGTTTGGCCAACACCAGTCACGTTCTTTTTAGCTGCAGGGAAGAAACAACCAGAGAATTCGGAGAAACAGCCCACGAGGATCAGGCGGGAGAACAAACTCTGCTCAGCAAGGCAGCCGATCAGTAGATGGCAACAACATCTCGCCACCGTGGGCACCAAACGCTTGATTAGTCACAACAGAGCACGCTAAGAACAATAAAGAACGAACCGAAGCCTACAGCTGCTGACGGCTTGTGTCATCCACAAATCGTGGGTTCGATCCCGACCCGGACGCCTGCTGTATATTTGGAGTTTGCGTGTCTCTCTCCCCGTGGTCGCGTACATTTTCCTCCGGGTAGAATCAACATGCGTTTAGAACATTTGGCTGCTCGACATTTCCACATGATAGGCCACTTCGTTGAGCTATCATTTGTGTCCAGGTCACTTCGGAAAATAATCTAAATAGCTCAGTGGGCCTTACCTTGTGAAATAAAACATATTTCAGTTTAGTCTGTGTTGAATCAGCAAAAGGCCACAGAATAAAGAAGGTTGTGTCCACTTTTAAAACCTCCAGACTCTTCTCCCAGCTCATGAGGAATCCATGAAAAAATAAATGCCGAAATCCAGATGTCTTAACTTAGCACATACCTGGGATTGTGGTCTGGAATGTGACTCAATGGACTCATTTCTCCGATGTGATACATTGTGTTGTTTGGGCCATTTGTTTTGGTGCCATTTCTTGACTTGTTCATTAATTATACATTTTCTAAGAGTTTTATTTTACCTAGTAGTTGCTATAAATAGGATTTGGACCTTATATATAACTAGCTTTTTTGCCCGTCCTAGGACGGTTGTATATTGCAGTAAATCTTAAATATTCAATAGAAAAATTGTTCAGCTCATTATTATTAATGAGGGGGGGGTGCCCCATGTGGAGTGACGTCACCCGCTCATGATTATTAATGAGGGGAGGGGTGTGGCATGTGGAGTGCGCGACCTTCTTGTGCGTTCGTGTAAATTTCCACGCGGGAATATTAATAAAGGGGGGGGGGGCTATTTTGCAGTGACGTTACGCACGGATGCAGCACTGTGCTGTGTAGATTTATTTTTTACCGTCACTTTCTGTAAAGAAACGTCATATTTGAAGCGACTTTGCAGCTTCGTTGGGCTTGGCGAAAAAAACGGGGAGACAATTTGCACAAAAACTGCGACGAACTCCACCGCCGTGGGCCCATTATCGGTGCGGATCACCAGTGGCTCCAATTTCCTGAGCGGTCGGTGGCGATGCACGCGGCTGCCTAGAATCCCGCGCTCCGGAGGCAGCAGCGAGGGTTGGTGGAACGCACTCAGATTGGTTGCGATACGCCCTTCCTGGGGGCATTGAGGAGCCGCACCCTGGCCCGCAAGGAGAAGGCAGTACAGAAAAAATGTGACCTAATACCACCTATTTAACACGTAGGGCTTTCGCGACCAATATCATCCATAATATAGGTTTTTACGTTAGATCGCGTGAATATATAAATGTGTCGCTAAAACCCGCCACCACCCGACACAGCCAACTAGTAAGGGTTGTCACGTAAACAGAACGCGGCCAATTCGTCACTAGTACAGCACACCGGTGTGTTGGAGAGCCAAGCCACAACATTTACAAACTGAGTACGACGTTTCGCAGTAATTACAACCAGCTTCATCAGGCGACAGCCAGATTTGTGGAGAAGTCCGCCTGTTTTGTTCCTTATGTAGAGGCGTAGATGTGGTGACCACCCTTCTGCACTCTTCCACAATGTTGGGGGGGGGGATTACAGGAGCAACATACATTATGCATGTGCATTATGCGAGCCCTTTGAACTTGTCCTTCCGGGTTTTAACGACACATTTATATATTTACGCGATCTAACCCAAAAACCTCTATTATGTATAATACCACCTATGCCTCCTGTATGGTGAGACAGCCTTGCCCCCTCACCTGCAGGCTCTGGTTTCCTCCAACTTTATTTTAATACCAAACACTCATTAATTGGTGGAAAACATCTCAATACGCAGAGGACCGCAGCGGAGCGTGGGCAATTGTTGGCACCAGTTCACCACGTGACTGCCGTCTGCTGTTCCTTGCGTCTCCGCGTCGTTCTCTCTCGTCGAGAGCGAGCGAATACCCTGCGGTACATTCCTAGTTGAAATTCAATTATCATTATTTTAACATCACACACAAGAGGCACTTGCTGCTTCACACCATGTCCTCACGTTTGGGGAACAAGTGCAGGAGGTTTGAACAAATAAAGTGATTGCAATGACAGCAGCTTCATCAGTCTCCTCCAGCGGAGGGAGTCGATGGCATTCGTGGGTGCCACTCCTGTAAGACTGCTCCCTCGTGAAAGTCCAGTGGTGGTGTGCGTTATTACCCTTGGCACATTTCCCCGTTCCAATAATCTGTACGGCTGCCTGCAATTATCATCTAAAAGTGTAGAACGCGGGGTTCGCGTTTGTTTCTCCGCTTCTATGAAGGAGATCAAAGTCGGCGGCAGAAACCTATAAATAACATTGAAGTTACCGAAGCAGCAGCATGACGAACAGTCGAATGAGGTAATGTGGCACCGCCCGTGTCAACGCCCCACTAAACGACTGCGGAGAGGGAGGGACGATGACTTCCACATTGAGCGAAATCTCCAGGGTGTGTATGTGTGTGTGAAATGTCATCGTGGCCTTAAAAAAAGAAATATATAACAGACAATTCTAGATTTGAAGCCTCACTTGATATAGCAAATCTGGCTGTGACGGTCCCACCTGATGACGGAGACTTGTGTTGCCTCCGAAACGTCGTGATTTATATTATTTTATTTTTATTAATTTTAATTTCATTTTTTACCTACATGACTTTACTGAAAAAACTAAGAGTATATAACAGACAACGTTTCAGGCAATGGCCCTTCTTTAGAGCACAAAGAGAAGCCAGAGAGGGAGAATGGAGACAATAAAGTGACTCCCTCTCTGGCTCCACTGTGCTATAAAACGTTGCCTATGTTTAAGACAGAACGGTGTTACAGCGTAACATGTTGAGAAACTTTTTGTTTGTTATTTGTGCTTTTCTCACCACTGCCAATGCAGCAGAATCACCAAAAAATGTGTTCAAATCCAGATATTGCTAGCCGTTATCTAACAACCTTCTCAAGTGCAGCTTGTATGTACGCATGTCGAACTTCTTTCACACCGTACGTAGCCAACAGTGCTAATCCGAGGTGTGGAAGGACAAAAACGAAACAAAAAGCAGTTCTAAAGAAATGAGTTTTCAATCTAGATTTAAAACTGGATAGCTCCAGCGGCTGCCCAATATCGGAAGAGTGTTCCAGACTGCAGCAAAAGTACATCTGAAAGCACGCGATGCAGTAGTGACCATCTTTGTTTGATGGTTAATCAAAAGCCGCTGCAAGGATGACTGGAGTTCGAGTTTGTGACTGCACAGAAGCTGTCATCACTTGACTGGGCCTGGCCCAGCACCGCAAGTCTGACTGCCAGCACGCAGTCAACTCCTCCGTGCGGCATGAGGGAAGCCTGGCGAGACAGGGCGACGGACTTGTCGAGGAAGTGCGTCCCAGAGTGCAGTGGTGCACAAATTAGTGACCTTTCAGGGCTGCTACCTGACATCACACACACACACACACGAGTTCCAGAAGGATGGCTCCACATCTACCTCCTCCACCTCCTGATCTCAAATCCGCATGCGAGCGATCAGTTTGCGAAATCAGATCGCTCTCGAAATCACCGCTCAACTTAAACCACCCGCAGCAACTGTTTTGCCCGCATTTGAGCGAGCAATTCGGCAAAAAGGAAGTGAAATTGTGCATTCAGCGTCGCAATGACCAATCGCAGTATGCAAATGTGCAGCACCTGACAAAATGCGTTGCTACAGGTGGCCGAGCGGACCGATGCGTGAGAGTCGAGTCTGCCTCTACTGTGAATCTTCAGTTCTCTTGTACGACGCGAGAAGTTGACGATGGAACGTCGAGTTTTGCAATTCACTTGGTGGCTTCCTGAGATGCTGAGTGGAGACGTGAAGCGCCTGCCGTCGACAGGACTTCGTTTCGGTGTTCTGGATATGAAATAAATCCGAGGACACAACAAATGATTTGGCAATGCTGCTGCGATGGCAGTGGTGCGCAAGCGAAAATGCCAAAGCAGCTCAACACATTCTTGAGTAACGCTGTGTGGGCTTTAAAAGTGTCAAAATATAATTGGCGACATATCAGGAAATTTCCCTTCTTCATGGGACATAAAATGAATACGGCAGCTGCGTACCGCTCTCATGCGGCTGTGGTTACGAAGACAGCTGAGGGCACGAGAAGACGAATAAAGTGGACAGAGTTATCGGACAAACTCGTATCTTCTGGCTTTACGTGCGTTAAAGTGCCGCGCTTCCAGCTCCACCAGATTCCAATCAGCTGCACATCAGCCACATCACCTCGTGGCGTAGCTCGTTCTCACCTCTCCGACCTCATTTCCACTTACCCTTAATTTCAGAGCTTGGCACTCCTAAATAGATTTTTCTCTCTCAAGCTGCCATCAAACTGTGCGAGGCAATGAGGGCTGGAAATGGATTGCTGTGGTCCGGGGCGATCGCGAAGCGAATTGCATAAACGTAGCTGGTCGCACTGTACGTCATGTTTGCAAAAAATTTGTAGACGTTTTGCTCCACTGCAATTACTTTGCAATTGCAACCTCAGCATACCAAGCTTTAATTAAAATGCAAACATCTGTTCGCAACGTATCAACCTCTCGCTCCGCAATAACATATATTGTAAATATTATTTTGACTTGATTTATTGACAGCATCTTCTTGGTTCTTTCGGTAAAGTCACGTAGAAGGGAAGTAATAAAATAATAATAATAAAACATAATAAAATAATTCTCACGACGTTTCGACCACAACGCAAGGGTGAAGACCAGGTCTGTCGGGGAGACAGACGCTGTCTCCCCGACAGACCTGGTCTTCACCTGAGGACGGCTGCTTGCGTTGTGGCCGAAACGTCATGAGAATTATTTTATTATGTCTTATTTTTATTATTTTATTACTTCCCTTCTACGTGACTTTACCGAAAGAACCAAGAAGATGAATCCCTGCAGTCACGAAAGCTTTAAATCGAAATTTATTGACAGCATTTAAACAAGCTGTTGGCCGACTGGAAAAAAAATGTGTTGTGATAATTGACAGCCCATTTATCTTATATCCACTGCTGGATGAAGGCCTCTCCAAGCCATATCAATCATGGCTGTCGTTCGACCATACTTCACCATGCTGGTCAGTGTGGATTGGAGAAAGAGGGGATCAGTTTTAGACATCACTCACCACTTGTGGTAAGTTTTGACCGGGAATCAAACCTATGATGTCGCCTGTTTCATAGCACGGCGATACTAACCACTGCACCACCATTTTCCGGGTTTGAGACATAGGTCTTGAAAAGTAAATACAGTACTGCATGTTTAACATTGCTCATATGTATACATGTTATGTCAATAGTTGCGGATGTCTTGGTTATTGTAAATCCCATCACCTATAGACATATCTGCTCTTTTACACCGCTCATAATGCGTCTGCACAAACTAAATATATCGAGTGTAATGCCCCAGCAGGTGACACTCCTGTTGTCGGGAGCAAATTAACCTGGACTGAGAAGCTTTTTGTATCCATTTCTTTGTATGTATGTTGAACACAGCCAATCGGAGGTGCGAGGAATGACAACAAACTAAACACAAAAAGCAGTTCGAAAGACATGAGCTTTCAATATAGATTTAAAAGTACATAGCTCCAGTGGCTTCCTGATATCGGAAGAGCGTTCCAGACGGCCGCAGAAGCGGATCTGACAGCGCGCGATGCAGTAACCATCTTTGTTCGGTGGCTAGCCATTAGCCGCTGCTGCGAGGACGACCGGTGCTTGTGTGACGAGATCAGCAAGGCACTGTGGTTCATTCGTGGGAAGCACTTTGTGTGTATTGAGTGCTGAGCTTTTGTTAACACCTGATGATGCTCGATGGCATCTCAAGCCTAAAACCTGGTCGAACAAAATTGCCAAGAAATGTTTTGCTTGCTATTCAACTTATCTCCGGTTTTTGCCGATCACTCAAATCAAATTGCGTGTTTGCCCACGACGTGACAACTTGAATCGATTGGAGCTGTTTTTGGGTGGTGGAGAGCTATAGTTGATGAATTGACAGAACACCTACACGACCTAACTTAAAATAAATAATTATGAATCTTAACCCAAAAGTGTTTTATTGAATGTGGCTGCAATAACTTAAGTGAAGGCGGGCAGCGGACGTGCGTCACAGCACAAATCGGGCTCCAAGTTGGTTTCGGGCTTGTGGAGACAACCGTGTAGAACGAGACGAAGGTGAGAAATAAGGAAGTGAGCAAGAAGAGGGAAGAAATCTGCGGCTTAAAACTGAAATATATGCGGAAACTCTGCGTCATCCAGGAAGAGGTGATGGCATTGCAAGAAGAAGAAGACTCGGGGCTCCACCATCGACATCGCAGATACATTGCATCCATTAAAATCAACTAGAGCCCATCGAGTATTTGGCTGCTGCTATACATTTCCACTTGATAAGCCACTTCGTTGAGCTATCATTTGTGATAGCCAGGTTGTTTCTGAAAAAGAGCTATATAGCAGCTCAGTGGGCCTTACCTGCTAAAATAAAAACGATTTAAAATACTAAATATGGAATAACATCCATGCGTTTTCATCGCCTGTGATTGGGGTGGCAGCAACTCCCAGTGGGTTGGTTGTTAAGGTTGAATGGGTTTGGCGCAAGAGGTATTGAATAATATTCTGAAATCCATTTCCTTGAGTTTATTAACAATAGAAAACTATGGCTGGAGGGCATTTAACCTAATCCTTAATCTCTGAAACCGAGGTACAACATTCTCTTTTGAAAGACAGAGAACCCAGTGTGGAACACAAAGAAAGTCCACTTATCCAGATGAAACTGTCATGGGGGTGGGGTTGGCGGCTCACGCCCAGATTATGTGTGCGAGCAGCCCACCTATGGAGGCAGCGAGATTCCTTAAGGAGAGTTCATCAGCTATGTTGATTAACTCACCACTCAGACTGTTTATAATTAAACAATGTATCTGGAGACGCTGCACCAGCAGTGGTGCACAAAGCACAATTAACATACCGCGTACATCATCGGAACGAAATATGAAGAAAAATCAAACTAAAATAATTCTAGATTTGAAGCTTTCGTGACTGCAAGGAATCATATTCTTAGGTTTTTTCGGTAAAGTCACGTAGGTAAAACATCAAAATTAATAAAAAAATAAAATTTTTATTTTATTTTTTTTATAATTTTGATGTTTTTTTTTTAGAATAAAACTAAAATAACTTTATCGGTACAGAGGCTCCCACAAGGTCATGCGAGAGGGCGTGGCAGTTTGGCGCTGGCTATCGTAGAGTGCGGTGGTCGTGTCGCTACAGTTCTCTGCCGTGAGTAAAATGTTTTTTTAAAACAACGGCGCTAGACCTCTAAATAAAATTAACGCCGAGACGCGCACGAGTGCAGCATCTCAGAAACGGTTAACAAAACAACTCACTCTTGTCAACAGCACTGCCTTAAAAGAAAAAAATATATAATTGGCAACGCTTTTGGGCAGCGGGCCTTCTTCAGGCAATGCCACGTGCTATTGAGAAGGGCTATTGCCCAAAATATCACCGATCATATTATTTTTTCTTTTAAGGCAGCCAAACATCTAAATGTAGGAGACTTTCACAAAAAGGCTTAAGGCTCGGTGAAACGCTCCGTGATAGAGAGGACCATAGCCCGTTCACAAAGGACTGCACATAACTGCTTGTGCAACGTTTAATACTTAGTCAATGTCATTCACTGCACTACACAGACAATGTAAAGCAGGTAGTGATGAGTGTCATTACTCTACCAATTAAGACTGCAGGGCGCCCAAGACTGCACCACAAATAGTTATATTCCGCACTTTTAAGTGACCTTATCCCATCCACGAAATACCCAACATCCCCCAAACGTACCCGAACTCAAAGGCCAAAAGTCTCGTTTCCACTTGCTTGGGTTACATTTCTTTTCTCTGACCCCTGCAGGAAATAGGCCTTAGACCTTCTTTTTCAAACACCCATCTTTTAAAAGTAAAGTTGACCTTAACACTATATAAAAAAAAAAGTGGTTTAACTCTATATAGTCAATCGGTAATCTGTCCTGCGAATGCAATACGTCTCTTGACCTCTATCTCACAAAACCCTGCATTATGTAAATCACTACTTCAATGCACAATCATCTTCTAGCTCCACATTCTCACTACCCACCGACATCTGTGACAAAGGTGCATGAACCCAACCCCAACCCTAACAAGTGCCATCGAATTCACTTCAAAAAAAGCGAACCTTAAAGTGCCTGTGTCCGGCCTCGGTGCAATGTCGAACTCTGCAATGCCCCCAAGCCCGGCACCACACGCAGTTATCGTCTGCGCACTCCCGTGTCCCCATCTGCGATGCACTGGAGTGTTTCACTGCCTCTGCTCTCAAGCACGACATCCGCGCCACGCGAGCCTGCGTTAGACCGTGCGTGTTGTCAAGCAGCCCTGCTTATCTTGGACACGCGCAACGCCACGGTGATCTACGTGTCTTCTAACCCAATCTGGACAGGTTAAGCGTGTGATTAAATACTTGGGGTTCTTCAACTGGTAACCGTTTTGAGAATCGATTACGAGTTCTCACGGTCGGGAAGTGGTTATCGTTTACAGTGGTATTTTAGTAGGAAGAGGGCGGGCATACCCACGTTTCACCCCACCAGCCACACCAACCGTGGTGAACCAGGTTTTTACTGCTGGGTGGACAAAGGCGGCGGGAGGGGATTGCCCAGTCGTTTCAACCGCCGCGCCGGGAGATGGAGTCGAGCCGGCGACGTCTGGCATGCAAGTCCCATGTGCGGCCAACCCTTACACCATCGTGGCAGCTCCCGTCGCTTCTCAGTTAAAGAGGTAAACACATTCACGTTTATTGCTCTCCACATTTCTATGCTTGTGCCAAACTGGCAACCAGTTTTTACCGGTTTTGTTCATGCGATTGCCGGTAATATAAAAAAAAATTCACAACTCAATGAAATATTGCAATATAAATTGATAAGTCAGGGGGTTCTCTTGGTATAAATATATATTTTTAATAACATATGTAATTTTGATCCGTATCATTTGCTTGACAAATACATTGTCCATGTGTTGCCAATGGTGTAGGATTCAGCCGGCTTCATATTCACACAGGAGCGTGTTTGAGAACTCACAACTTTGGGTCATGCCGACATTACTCTCACGATCAAGAACTGTGTTTCCACCAAGTTATTATTTCATTCAATGTTGTTTAACCACTTATCACATTTCTAATCGTTAATCTGTTAGTATATGACGATTATAAATCACAATTGTGCAATCGAGAGTCAGGTTACAAGGCAAAAGTATCCATTCCAGAGAACGAGATCGTGGTGAAACGGTGTCATCATCACATGGACCGACCCCCAGAGAGAATGACATCACAGGTGATGATGTAGCCCCCCGATAGATTGCTCACACAGTCTTCACACGGCTGCTTTCACAGATTTGTATCATGCCATCCTTTTTAGATAAGAGTCCTCGTACAAAATTAGGCCAAATTATTTTAGGTATACAATATACACGATGGGGAGTTTAGCGCCGTCCTCGGTGGCCACGTAACAATTTACAACAGTCTACATTGCCTATGAGCATGCGTGGAATTAATATGTTGGAGGTCAGTGGTGCTGGGCGTCAATGTGTCGGGAGGCACTACGGTGGCGAGATGTTAACTCACTGACCTCGTATACAGGACGTCGTGGGTTCGATCTTGACCCCACCGCCTATATATCTGGAGTTTGTATGTTCTCCTGGTGGTCACGTAAATTTTTCTCTGGGTCCTCCGGTTTTTCTCTCCACATTTAGAAACATGCGTTTAAAGTATTTGGCTGCTTTACATTTCTACATGATAAGCCACTTCGTTGAACTATAATTTGTGGCCAGGTTGCTTCTGAAAAAGAGCAATACAAGCTCAGTGGGCCCTTACCTGGTAAAATAAAAAATGATTTAGTTTAAGTTTTAAATAGTTGAGCTGCCGTGGCCACCCGGCCACATCGGCACAAAGCTCCCCCTTTTCCAGTGATAACGCCCCCAATAACCGCTCCAAGTGTGGCACCGCAGAGACGCGAGGAGGGCGCCGATGCGTTGTATGTGTGCGCGAAGCAATCGAGCGACCGCGCGAGGAAAGGTCAATCGACACGGAGGGGAAACCGGCATGAGAACCCTGGCAGTGACTTCGTAGAGGAGTTGAGGAAATGGCGAGATTTCCGTTCCTTAATTCGGTCACGCGGTTCAGAGTTTTTTTTTCCTTTCCTTCAAAATAGCAGTTTGTGAAACTACTCTTCTTCGGTGGAAAATATTTTAGCGCGCAAAAACATTTGGTGCGTACCCATCTGGGGGAAGTAAAAAACACACATTCAGTAAAGTTGCACCATAAAAACATCTGTCTACCGAGCGAGTGTGCAGTCGGCAGTCGGCACGTGGTTCCGTTGAAGCGCCACTCCACTACATAACATATTAGTCACCCGATATCTATTCAATGCTTCTGTGCAACTAATTTTTTTAAATTGTGGGAATTATTTTGTGATGCTGCTGCATTGGCAAGTGGTGCACAAACACACATAACAAACAAAAACTAAACACATTTGTCAGTAACACTGTGGCCTTAAAAGTAAAACTATATTTTTGCCTGAAACGAGTGCCATTATTGACCAATGTATGGCGTTTTTTGTTAATTGTACTGCGATCAGTCAACAAATAATCTGCTGGAGCCGACTTACCTGAAGGGAATTTAGAATTAATTACTTAACAACAATTTTTGTTCGTGCTGTATTTTGAATTTCCCATGTGACACGGTTGTTTGTTTTGTTGATTTATATTTGCTTAATTTTTGTACTTCATTTAATTTGATTTTGTCAATTTGGTGACCAAGATCACTCCTGGAAATGAAACTTTCCTGATCTCTTGAGATCTCATCTGGTCAAACAAATACACTTAAAGCTTGTTCATTCAACCTTATTACAGGAAACATCAATGGACAAATGCCCTTCGTCACAACAGAAAAACCCCCCAATCACAAGATTTTGATTGACACCATTGGATAAAGCAATTCACATTGTGCCGCTGTCTTCAAAGCACCGTGGAAGACTTTTAAATAGTTCCTCTGAATAAGCGCGATCGCAATCTTCTTCTTTCATATGGTTGATGTAGATGTAGAGCAACAACTACAATTCCACATTCAGGTCGTCAAGCCAGATAACCGCATCAGGAGCAGGAGAGTGTATCATCGCCGTGATGACGTCTCCTTCATATTTGTGGATCCGGCATTGCGTCGCTATACGTTGTTACGGTCTGTTCTGGATGACCACAGTCGCACATTGGAGAGTTGTAATTTTCCAACATTGCAATTGCAATGTTAGCCTACGATTGAAGATGATACAGTGCTACTTCTCACCTGTGCTTGTGCCCCACAGTAGCCCCTAAAGGGAGGAAATAATCTAGATTTGAAGCTTTCGTGACTGCAGGAATCCATACTCTTTGGTTCTTTCGGTAAAGTCACGTAGGTATCAAATAAAATAAAATAGATCACATTTTATCTTATTTTATACCTACGGGAGGTAATATGTTTATAGTGAGAGTGAAACTTGCACACAGCTTTTATATTAAACAATAAGATGATGGAACTGGGGTAGGCTGAAGTTAAGACTAAGTTTTAGGCTGAGGATAGGCAACAGGTTTATAGCTTGCATTTAGGAGTATAGGTATGATAAAAGGCTACATTTGGGATTCTGTTTATTACTGGAAGCCCAATCCACACTGCCTCGCAAGGTGAAATATGGATTAAACAACCCCCAGCCCTAATTCTAGATTTGAAGCTTTCGTGACTGCAAGGATTCATACTCTTAGGTTTTTTCGGTAAAGACAAGTAGGTAAAACATTTTTTTATATAAATAATAAAATAATATTATAATAAAATAAAATAAAAAAATAATAAATCACGACGTTTCGGAGGCAACACAAGTCATCATTTGTGTCCGTCACAGCTAGATTTACAGTAAATCTAGCTGTGACGGTCCCACCTGATGACGGAGACTTGTGTTGCCTCCGAAACGTCGTGATTTATTATTTTATTTCTATTATTTTTTACCTACGTCACTTTACCGAAAAAACCTAAGCGTATGAACCCCCAGTCCTGACATGGCATGGGGAGGCCTTCATCCAGCAGTGGATTGACAAAATTCTGAGCAAAACATACAAAGTTCTGCAGTAGAGGACATGGGCACGTGACATCACCGAGGGCACGTGACATCACCGAGAGCGCTCTCCAGACGAGACGTTGCGCGTTACGAGGACCCACTCGAGCAGTCCCCACCCCTCCCACTTCTTCGTGCCACCGCCACTCGGTGCCACCCGACCCAGCGGCAGAGGTCGCAAACGGGTTTTGATTCCTTACCCGTACCCGGCCGCACCAGGGTCGCAAACGGGTACCCGTACCCGGCCGTACCCGTACCCTACCCGTACTCGGCCCGGTACGGGTAGGGTACGGGTATCGGGTACCCGATTGCGACCTCTGGGATGAAGCCATGTTGCAGGCGCGGGTGGGTTGATTCTAGGAACTTTAATTGTGAGAAGAGACAAGACGTTGGGAAATGAGTGACAAACGGTTACTCACCAGTGACGCACGGTCTACCCGTACCCGTACCCGGCCGCACCAGGGTCGCAAACAGGTACCCGTACCTGGCCGAGTATCGGGTAGGGTACGGGTATCGGGTACCCGGTTGCGACCTCTGCCCAGCGGCCGCACTCACGGTAAAAGAGAACGCACCGTGTAAGGACGGCAGCGCTCGCTACAGGAAATTAACCATGCCGCCGCAGGCGCTGCCGCGTGGTAAATCGATAACCGCGCATGGCACAGGTGTGGCGGTGACGGACGCTGCAGTGGGGAATCGTGCCCAGCGCCTCCGACTTGTCTGCAACTCGCTGCACGTGTCGTATATCGGACTTATTATTATGAATGGGGTTTGTGGGCCACGCTACGATGACGTATTTCGTTACGAGACACCCACCTGTCAGGCAATGAAATGCTTGTTGGGGGCAGCACAGAAAAAGCAGGTTTCCGCAATGATGCTAATGATCAGAATGCGTTTATTACATTTGTATCCAATTTGGACCCACATCGTAAAGAGAGGCAGGTCTCTGCCTTTCACATCTGGCAGTTCCCCAGCATTCATGCAAGCGAGCCTGACACTGCTTATGAGACATGGCATGTTCAAACAGGTCCAGAGTTTGCTTAAATTTAATTAATGCTGCTGAAATCCTGCACTCCCGAAAAGCTGTGCGGCTATGGGTTGTGTGAGAAATACTTTTATTTTTTTACGTGGAGAGACGGATATGTGAAAGACATGTCATATCTGCGTATTTATTTTGTTATGTATTGGTGCGGGGGGGAGGTTTTCTCGTATGATTGACAATTGTGTACTGTACTGCATTAACAGGTTAAATGTCTAAACAAAAGTCAGAGAAGCATCAAAACTACGATGCGCCTTTGAAGCCTTGTCAGCAATTTCCAGCATTTTCTTACATCACGTCACATTATTATCATTTGTATTATAACCTTTAAAAATCAATCCGAGAAGGGTGCATGATAAAAACCTAAGTATCCTGTAATTTAAACAAGGTGAAAGCAAGCCGATAACTCACATAAGTTTTACTTGTGACTTTGTAGAACATTATCTTCATGAAATTAGTTTTTTACGTTGTTTACTTTAATAAATAAGGCAGATGCCAAAAAAAACATCCCAGTGCGCCTTCCTTAGACTGATGGCACAATCTAGATGTAACAGTCAACATCTTCATATTTCGTTGAACATGCAGGCTTTCGAGACCAATGTTATTCATCATAAAAGGTTGTTGGGTTAGACTGCGTAAATATGTTTCGTTAACCCACCACCACCCGACAGCCAACTAGCAAGATTTCTCACATTCTTGGCTCTTTCGGTAAAGTCACGTAGATAGGTTCAAAAAAAATAACAAAAAAAGTACAAAAAACTACAACGTTTCGATCGCAACACAAGCATTCGTCATCAGGAGAGAGAAAAACTATCCTGAAAGCTGCTGAGGGAGGATATTTTAAAGGTTTTGAAATGGGTTTAGCCCAAGGGTCATGAGCGAAGTGGGCGGGGCTAGTGATGTTAAAGTGAGAAATTTGCATGTCAATGTAAGATCGGAGAGCTACCACGATGACGAGGGCGCAGAGGTGGCCATTGTATTGTGAGAGATTAGCATGTCAATGTAAGATCGCAGAGCCACCGCCACATCGAGGAAAACGAGCAAGGGTGGCTGTGTTAGTGAGACATTTAACCTGTTAATGTAAAGACATTTACCCTGTTAATGTAAAACCAGACAGTCGAAAATAACTACTCACATCGAAAGGTGGGATAGAAACATCACAGCCAGTTATGACTTAAACTGGTTAATAACGTCCTTCCAATGATTGCTCAGTTTGTACCCATCCTCTCGGTTGAAATTGTGTCTGTGTCTATATATATGGATGGCTTCATGAACGAATCTTTGTTGATAGCCAGTGGGCTTGCAAAGTACCTTCGTCTTAGAGAAATACTTTTCGTGTGAGCCCACCGCATTAAACAATGATCAGGGTATTGGTCCTACTGTGTTTCAGATCTGCCTTATGTTCACGAACACGGTCCGAGACATGTCGCTTAGTTTCCCCAATGTAACTACTGCCGCAGACACAGCTGAGTTTGTAGACGCCGGGGTATTGCATGTCAGGGATCACCTCCTTCACAGATGGGATCAGATCACGAATTTTAGGTATTGTGTTAAATCGAACCTGGATTTTGTGTTTGCTCATGATTTTGGAAATCTTTTTAGTGACCCCTGCGATGTATGGCAAGGTGATGGTTTTGATCGGGTCCTCAGATGGTTCCTTCCCAACGGTTGAGGTGATAGCTTTACAGATAGTGTGGTCTGTATATCCATTCAGACCACACATACATATCCATTCAAACCACACACATATATATCCATTCATACCAAAAGACCCAAGAATATAAATTCCTGCAGTCACGAAAGCTTTAAGTCAAGATTTGTCACATGAACAAAACGTGCCAATTAGTACAGCACACCGGTGTGTTGAAGAGTCAACCCACAACATTTACAATTTGAGTACGACGTTTCCCTGGGATGTGACGTTGGTGGCCTTGAGTCAGTGGTGGAAATTCCACATTCCCAGTCTCTCCATGACTACTGGTATATCATGTCAATCATTCTGCAAATGACCCAGGTCGCTCTTTCAAATGAGACTCATAATCGTCTTTTGAGTTCTCATCTGGTTAAACAAAACTAACTTGAAACTTCCCACAGCGGTAGCACACAGCCAACATGAAATTACATAATTATGCGGAGACGACAACCATCGACAACCTCATGGATACCGGCTCTACACGGACCACTGGGCTAACAGCTGTAAGGTGTGTTCAGAATAGATCAGGGGTCAGCAAACCTCCGGCTCTTCAAATAAGTGCTGCGTGGCTCCCAAAACTATAATTTCCAAGTGAAAAAGAAACCCCTCCTAATTATTTTCGATAAACGGTGAACGTCTCACAAGCCCAACAATGATTTGTAATGTGGCATTACAAATGACTGTGCTGTTCATAAAATAGTGATTACAAAAAATATGCTTTGACATTATTCATTAAGTTCACGTATCGTATTCACACGCATTGCGGCCCTCGAAATATTACGTTTTTTTTACCCAATTCGAAGAAAATGTCACTTCTTGCTATTTAGGTTGCCAACCCCTTCCCTGCTGGACACACCAACTACGCCCAGCCCTGTGGGGTGGTGGCCACGTCTATTATCACGGAGGGCTGCTCAGCAGGGCTGTATTCTGCACCACGCCCAAAGCACCATTCGCTGCTCCGGCAGCAAGGCGCCACTGTGAGTCACGCGCGAGTGGCGGGCATCTGCTTAGGTCATTACAATGAAAACCTCGCCTCACCCGAAACCCTACCTCGGCGACAGACCAACAACTCGATAACAATGATCGCAGAATTTCAGAGCCGTTTGAAAAACATGAATCTCATTGACTCATCCGCAGTGCAGAGGACTGGGATCAATTCACAACAGCATTAGCTTCGTGTCCACATTTCCCCACGCGGCCACTGCTGGTTGGAAATTACACGTTCCTCATGCAGTCTGTGGAACAATCGCTGATTGTTATCCATTATTTGACTAGAAGATGGAAATAGCCGTTGAGGCGGATTAGCATTGCATCTTTTGGAGGCACTGGCGTGCACCTCGGTGGGATAGATCAAGTTATTTTGAGCAGGCGACTAAATATTTAAAAACCGTGTTGATTGATATCCCACCCCGGGCGATGCGACCTCAAAACGTCCGAGTTGATTTGAGCGACTCACACACGCGGAGTCGCAAGCTCGCGAGGGACGCGACGCAGAAGATACCCCCGGATTCGATCTTTCGCGAAAGATTATGATGGGACCCACAATCCCCCAAAACACACAAACCATGGCAACGGATGATGCGGACACTTAATGATGAGGATGATGCACAAATTGAACATTTAAAAAAATATAACTCGCGGGCAGTTGTGCGGCGAATGTGATCACCAGCCAGAACAGAAACCGTGGAAGATGAAACGGCCTCACACGAACACCGCCACGTTCACAAATACTGGGGGGAGAAGGCGTCATCAGCGCAGCGATTCAACACTCCGCTCGCTACTCCTGCCACAATCATCTGGCTCATTAGAATTATAGTTTGTTTGCTAAACATCAACATCGGACATACGAAGATGCGGTTTTAGTCCACCCTGGACCAGATTTGGCCTTATTATTAATGCTGTGAGTATGATGAGTATGTATGTACAGTATGTTGAACTTCTCTTGCACCGTACGTAGCCAACCGTGCTAATCGGAGGTGCCGGGGGGGGGGGGGTGCGATGAGGATGTGATGAGGCTCTGCTGAGGTTCTGATGAGGATGTGATGAGGATGCGAGGATGTGAGGAGGATGTGATGAGGATGAGGATGTCATGAGAATGTGATGAGGATGAGGATGTGATGAGGATGTGATGAGGCTCTGCTGAGGATGTGATGAGAATGTGATGAGGATGTGATGAGGCTCTGCTGAGGATGTGATGAGGCTCTGCTGAGGATGTGATGAGGCTCTGCTGAGGATGTGATGAGGGTGTGAGGAGGATGTGATGAGGATGTGAGGAGGATGAGAATGTGATGAGGATGTGATGAGGATGAGATGAGGCTTTGCTGAGGATGTGATGAGGATGAGGCGTCACGCGTAGCACGGATCAGGGCGGAGCGCACAGCGGGAGGTGCCGAGCAGCAGTAGCGAGGAGAGAGAGGGGAGGGGATGGGAGGATGGCAGGGAGCGTGGGTCCTGGAGAAACGGGGAACGGCACAGGAGGACAGGCACGGGGGGAGAAGGGGAGAGATAAGAGGGGGAGAATGTGAGAGGGTGATGAGAGTGAAGAGGCGTGCACACACGCCAGAGGGTGGAGGGAAGCCAGACCCCCAGGTGATTATGGTGGTGGTGGTGGGCTGAGGGGGGAGGAGGGCGTTAGCGAGGGACCGGTGGCATGGGGGTAGGCAGGGAGGGCCTGGAGTGAGTGAGGGATTCGTGGTGAGGGACGAGAGAAGTGGACTATGGTTGGTGAGTAGCTTGTGAAGAATTAGGGGTGGGGTGGGTGAGGGGCTATGGTGAATAGTTGGGAGTCACTGCTGAATCAGCGGTGAGGGGTGAATTTGTGGTGAGTAATGAGCGGTGAGTAGTCGTGAGCGAGGATTGAAATAGCGGAGAGCGGCGAGTGAACGGTGAGTGAATCAGAACCCATATTTACCGGGGAAGAATCCGATGAGCTAAGAAGCGCTTTGTCACAGACGTCCACAATGTGTGGCGAACGAGTTGGCTGGCCAGCGACGAATCGTGAGCGAGTCGCTAGCGAACGAATGAGCGAGCGAGCGAGTGCATGAAGCGTCGCTTCTCCCGGCCTCAAGCCTCCAGCCTGGCACCTTCGGACTGCCCCGACGGGCCGCGCAAGGCCAGCGAGAGATGTCGGCGCGGCGGCCTTTACCTGAGAAGGGTAGGCGCACACGCGCGCGCTGCTGGCGGGGCTGTGTCGTCCGTGCGCTGGTGGCGCTGAAGGCGGCGAGAATGAGCGTAGCAGCAGCAGCACAGGGGGGAGGAGATGTGAGGGAGGGGGAGGAGGAGATGGGAGGGAGGAGGAGGGTGAGGACGAGGGAGGTGCCGCCGCCGCCCCCGCCGCGCCTCTTGCCCGCGAGGAATGCGCTGCACGGGTTGGCGGTGACGTCACGCGCAAGACTCCTCGCCGCCATCTTACGTAGGGAGGGAGCGAGGTTGGTACGCCGTTTTGTTATGTTATTTAGACTTGCAGGAGAAATCCGATTAGCTATGAAGCTCTTTTTCACGGGTGTCCAGTACGGGGCGGGTCAGAAATTTGCAACGAACGATACAAAAACTCGAAAGGAGTGTAAAAGTGCAGGAAAGCTAAGCAAAATTACTAAATGTAAACTTTTTATGTTACGAGGCAAAGCCCATCGAGATAGTAACTTCTTTTTCAGAAGAGACCTGGACAAAAATAACAGCTCAACTAATTGGCTTATCGTGCGCAAATTTAAAGCAGCCAAATCATCTCCCCCCCCCACACACAGACCCCGGACAACTTTTCCTCTACTAAAATGGCCGCGGCCCAAACGCCCCGTCACCATGGTAACCGCGAGGTGAAGGGGTGGGGCTACCCTCGCTGGGGGGGGGGCTGGGCAGGGTGGGTGGGTGGACGTTCCCATTCCATGGTTATGCTGAGGGGTGGAAGTGATAGGATTTCTACATTTGAAGCTTTCGTGACTGCAAGGACTCACACTCTTAGGTTTTTTCGGTAAAGTCACGTAGGTAAAAATAAAGAAATAATAAAAATTCTAATAAAAAATTATAGAAATAATTGTTTTAATAATTTTTTTCCTACGTGACTTTACCGAAAAAACCTAAGAGTGTGACAGGATTTGGATGGACTTTTCCATTTTATGATTTCAGATCATTTCAGTTCAGTGCATTTATTAGGTGTAGCCCTGTGAGCCATTCGGCTCTTGAATCGAGTGCAACCGCAACAAACAAAAACATGAACAAAAAACATCTTAAAGTGATTACGCGCAACAGAAAAATCCAGAAAAAAACAGCAAAGTGGGATGCAAGTCAAACAATAACAACCATAAGACAATTTAGATTAAAAAAAATTATCAGTCTAACTCTGTACTACAACACACAAATATGTCTAAACCAAAACGTTTTCGAAATCACCAAAATAAAGCTGTAAAAACAATGTAACAGTGATCATAGGAACGGTGGGCATGCGTGTGTGGCTATCACCCGATTATCATGCGCATTGTTTTGTACCTGCATTTTAAAAGCAAACGTTGGGTGTGCGTCTTATAATGCTAAAGGACACATTGCCTTTCATAATTCGTGTTTTAAGCCGACTGTGCAGAATCAACGTTAAAAGGCAAACACTGCGCCTTGCACTCACAAGAACCAATCTTCCCAAATGCAATGTACCAGCAACATAAAAAAATATATTCATTAATGTAAATGTATTTATTTACGAGTAAATACCTAGCGAGTATTGAAGGATTTGTCTGTTACTCTTAGGTTTTTTCGGTAAAGTCACAAAATAATAGCAATAATAATATTATTGCTATTATTTTGGCATTGCTATTATTTGTATTACTTATTTTTACCTACGTGACCTTACCGAAAAAACCTAAGAGTATGAATCCTTGCAGTCACGAAAGCTTCAAATCTAGATTTGCCTGTTACTCAATCGTTGCTGTTAGTAAATTTAAAAACTGGACAGAAAACTTAAATTCTCATCATATCCCACGGTGTATATAATTGTTGTCGCCAACTCGAATTATCCAATCTTAATTTGAAGCTTTCGTGACTGCAGCAATCCATACTCTTTGGTTCTTTCGGTAAAGTCACTCTATCCTCGATATGTGTGTGCTATGAAGAAGGACCATTGCCCAAAACGTCGCCTCTTGTGTTATTTTTCTGATGAGGGGAGTGTTATTGACGAATGTGCCGAGGGTTTATTTTTGCCAACCGTGCTTGTTACACCAATGCCAACGCAGCGGTGTCACCACAAATAATTTCTGCAAGATTGCTCTCGGTAGCAAAAGCGTATTCTCCTGATGTTAGTGCACGATATTTTCCATTTCTCACGTGATGGTTGTTTTTGTACCGATTTCCATGCGTTTCATGTGTGTAATTCACGTGTCAGTATTTGTAATTTTGCTCTTTTCATGTTGGCGACCCAGGACGCTCTTGCAAACAACTCATCCTGGAGTCCTCACCTGGCTCCACAAAATACAACTTGAACCGTTTTTTAACGACCCCAAAGTTTGCACAACTACATAGGGAGAATCTCACTCGCGGACCGATAAAAGGGCTGTACGTGTACGAAAGAAACATTTCGGAAGGCAATACCGTACTGTGAGAGAGAACAAAATTATCAGTCGACGAGAGACGGTTTAATATTTTTTTTTATCATAAAATGCACTTGTGAAATCAACACAGGCAATACTTCCATGCACGCCTGGGTTATAACGTGGATCCATGGGTGGTCCCTGCACAAAACTTTTAAAAGCAGAAACGAAAACGCAACATGACATCACACGTGTGCGGAATAACATCACCACATTCCGTGGTCCACTGAGAAGATTCAGAAGTTACATTCAAAAAGGTATTTCAATTAGGTCCCAGAGAAAAAGTATTCGAGATAATTGGGATCATAAGTTCTTGAACTTGGAAACAATGGAATTAACTTAGTTTAACACGTAGGCTTTGACGGTACAATATCATCCATAAGAGAAGTTTTTGGATTAGATCGCGTAAATGTGTCGTTAAAACCCGACACCACCCGACACAGCCAACTTGTAAGGCACAACAAACAAATCTGGCTGTCGCCTGATGAAGCTGGTTGTAATTACTGGTGTAACGTCGTACTCAGTTTGTAAATGTTGTGGCTTGGCTCTCCAACACACCGGTGTGCTGTACTAGTGACGAATTGGCCACGTACTGTTACTAGTTGGCTGTGTCGGGTGGTGGCAGGTTTTAACGACACATTTATATATTTACGCGACCTAACGTAAAAACCTATATTATGGAATTCACTTAGCTTTAAGCAATTTGGTAAATAATCAATATACACACGTGGTACATCAATCGAAACGCCGAGATAGGGGCCATCCATTTAGTACGTACGCGTAGAAGGGGGAGGGGGGTGGTTAACCCAAATGCGTACGCGTGCGTATGGGGGGTCTACTGACAATGTACGTACGCATAGGAAACGGGGGGGAGGGGGGTGAAGCCTCGATAATAATATAATTTGTCGACATTGGCCTTCAAATGAGCTGTGGGAGAGGTGTCACTTCGTGTGCCACCGTGCCCCTGACTGCAGCTATCACGCAGCTGAGCAAAATAAGTGGTTAATGTACGCAACTTAATTATTTAATGCAGCCGGCCGGTGGACTATCTGTTTGCTTAAACACGTTAATATCATTAATCCTTGATCGTTTCTGCGTGGATTAAATATCGGCCGTTCTATAGGATGGGGGGGGGGTGCGTCAGGCGTACGTACGCAGGTGGGGGGAGGGGGTGTAAAAAGTCCGCGTGCGTACAGGGAAGGGGGGGGTCAAGTTGACAGATTTTTGCGTACGTACTAAATGGATGGCCCCATATGCCACATTCCCCACTAGGATGGGATGTAAAGGGTCGTTCAAGAATGTAATGGTTGTTTTATTACTAGTATCTATGCTCGCTTATCCAGGAAACTATTTACGAGTCTCAGGACTCTTTCTCAGGAGGGTCCTGCCCAGTCTTCTCAGTAGGGCACAATGTTTGCTATAATGTATGTTGAATTTATTTCGCACCATACGGAACCAACCATGCTCACCCGAGGTGCATAATCCCATTTGAGATGCTTGACTCTGATGAGATTTATTATTAGGATTCTTGAGGTTCGGACTTAATTTGTTCCATCAATTGCAGGGCCAGTGCTTGTTGGTACCAGTCTGCGTAGAAATGCCGATTGTAATGACCTCTTCTTGGTTCTTTCGGTAAAGTCACGTAGAAGGGAAATAATAAAATAAAACATAATAAAATAATTCTCACGACGTTTCGGCCACAACGCAAGCAGCCGTCCTCAGGGGAAGAACAGGTCTGTCGGCTTGCGTTGTGGCCGAAACGTCGTGAGAATAATTTTATTATGTTTTATTTTTATTATTTTCTTTCCCTTCTACGTGACTTTACCGAAAGAACCAAGAAGATGAATCCCTGCAGTCACGAAAGCTTTAAATGCAATTGCCTATTCATTGGGCTTGTTCAAAGCCGTATAATCAATTGCTTAAGAGGTTTCCTTATCATACAACTTGAAATGTTTGCCATTTGTTTCAACAATTCTTATTCCCAATCGTAATCTTGACGGCGAGCCATGGGCGTAGTACGCTTCAATTCCAGAACCTCCTTCGTCACAGGGCCTTTGCTCGATGTGCTTCAGTGATCATTCTCACGCAACGACTACACCGCTCCCCTGTTCCGTCACGCACACAGTAGTTCACTCTGGGCCTGCATGCCGCCCTTAACTCAACATTCCCTGAACTACCAACCTCCTCCAATAGTTTTTCAATCTCGATGATTTGAAAGTTGATAGCTGCGGTGGTTTCCGAGAATCGGAAGAGCGTTCCAGACGGCCGTTGCGGCACCCGGATGGACGGTTACGACACACTCACTAGGGCTGTGAACAAATCAATCACTGGGATTGTGATTCGATTATTTATTTGTCCGTTTCAAACTCTTATTTGTCTTGTCTTGTATATTTTGTAATATGCGTTTCATTAGCCTAAAGGTAACACTTGTCATACACTAGATTCATTGAATAAATAATCATATGCAACCTTGCCAGACAATTTATAGCAGACATACACAGATATGGTTAAGTTATACTTCTGAATGTATGTTGAACTTCCTCCGCACCGTACGTAGCCAACCGTGCTGATCGGAGGTGCCGGGGTAAGGACAACAAACTTAAAACAAAAAGTAATTCAATAAATCGATTTTCAAAGTCTGAACACTCCATTATGAGTTTGTATTGCACTGGCGTTTAGGCAGTGTTGGACTGTTCGTACGGAGACGCAATCCACCCCAATGCTGCCCTTCTTCATGGAAAGGAAGGTCAAAAGATGATCGTCACCGAACGTGTTAACGCAACATTCAAGGGCTGTCCAGGTCAACAAGTGCAACTAAAGCAGCCACTATTGACAATCCAACCACCCATAGGTTTTTTTTCGGTAAAGTCACGTAGGTAAAAACTACAAATAAATAATCAAAATTATAGAAATAAAATAATAAATCACCACGTTTCGGACGCAACACAAGCTTTCTTCATCAGGTGTAACAAGTATAACCCGTAAAAACAAAGTTTTTCACTATAAATCCTTTATATGTGTGGCGGCTAGAGTCCTCTTGAGATAGCTGCCACCTATGGGTCAGATGATTGCATTGCACCATTAAGCAATTGGTAATTAAATATAATATTTTTGTCCTAAAAAGTGTAAAATTTTGGAAAAAAAATTTCACGAACATTAATTGTCACGCACAACGAGTCTGTGTGCAAAATGTCAGCTCGATTGGATCACGGGAAGTGGGTTAAAAAAGACCGAAAGATTTGCACGGTCGTAAGCAAGCAAGCGAACTTAATATAAAATATTTAAAAAGGCACAGCAAAATAACTGTAAAGTTGCACAGCAAAATAACTCTACAGTCATTTTGCTGTGCCTTTTTACACCTGATGAAGGAAGCTTGTGTTGCCTCCAAAACGTCGTGATTTATTATTTTATTTCTATTATTATTTCTATTTTATTATTAATTTTTATTTTTACCTACGTGACTTTACCGAAAACAAAACAAACCTAAGAGTATGAATCCTTGCAGTCACGAAAGCTTCAAATCTAGAATCCAACCACCCCCCAACGAGTAGAGAAACACAGCAGCAGCAGCTTGTGACTCGCGATGCGTAATCAATAACTAAGGCTACGACATTGGCACGCCCAGAGGTCACGGACATTGGGAATTTGGATAACGTTTCAAGTAAAGCCTTGCAAATGGCTATATACACGCTAAATTAATTAAAAAATATACTAACCACCTCGAAAATAAAAATGTGTATTTTGAGCGCAGGGCGATGGGGAGGTGCCGGCGGCTGGGGGGGAGGGGGCAGCACCCGTGCTAACCGCCAACCCCCCACATCTCCGATCCTTTTAAAAGAGATTCTATCCGAATCGATTCAAAACGTAAACAAACAAATCACGTGTAAGCAAAGTTAATGACTTAAATTCGTTTCTTGGTTGAATTTCTCCAAACATTTTCATTGGCAATTTGAATAAGATTTCACTTAACACCGCGGTTTTGTCGAAACGGCACACCGCACGCATTGCCGCAATAATTGGTTAACATGCAAATACAGAAAGTGGAGAAGGGTGAGAGTGAGAGGGCTTCAGATTCGCGCGGTCACTTCATTCGAGGGGGTTGCGATGGTTTTTGTTGTTCCAAGTAACGGTAACAGAAATACTCTGTACCTCTTTGGTTCTTTCGGTAAAGTCACGGAGGTAGAAAAATAATAGCTCACGTGACTTTACCGAAATAACCAAAGAGGATGGATTCCTGCAGTCACGAAAGCTTAAAATCAAGATAGAAAGACTGGTCAACACTGATTGGGTGTGGGGAGGTGGTATGTGTCCATCCTCTAGAAACAACATTTACGAGTGACTAAAGGTGGTACAGATTTTTTTTTGCCAGCCCCTTAAACACATTCCTGCGGAGGGAGCTGGTAGGAACGTTGGGTTGCTCGGTCAATGGCCAGGGTCAACGGCGGCGTGGTGTATTCCGCAAATATGGCCGACTGAGGGCGGGCACAAGCCGGCGTGAGTAGGTTAAACGTTGAGTTTTATAAGGGCACCACGGGGTGACCAGCCCCTCCCCACCCAGCCCCACCCCTCCCATTTTCTGATGCACGACGGACGGACGCAATAATCCCCTGTGGGCTGGTGTAACCAGGAGGTTCCTACCAGTACAAGAGTTAACCTGATATTGTCGGCCCACATTACACGGTGCAGGCCTACTTGTTAATGGACGAAACACACGCACCCTTGCACGCGCACTTAGAAAGCGTGCATTGCTCCCGAGGCAGGATTAATAATGCATCTGTTATGGCATCAAGTACGCGTTGAGGAGGCGGCGGCAATTATATTTTGCACCTGCGGTTAGCACGGTTGGATACAAACGGTGCAAAATAAGTTCTACGCAGGTACATATTTTAAACGCGAAAGCAAATACGGTCCGATTGTGCCCCGGGTGTCACGTGTGACACTCGAAGGCGTTTCATTTCCCATAATCTCCTTGGGTAATCAATCTCACGTCGGGTAGAGGAGTGACCCCGCGAATTCCATCGGGTAATTCTCGCCGTGCACGCGGGTTGACGGTTCACACCGTCCAAAACGAAGTTTCAAAAGGGAACCGGTCAAGTGTGCCAAGCTGGAAGGCTGTTAGAAATTTCCACATAAGCCACCCCAGAAGCTAACAGCTCAGTGGGCTTTAGCTGGTAAATAAAAACAATGCTTTCAGGAAATGTCTTACCTTTCCTAGACCTTTAACTTCTATCGTGTTTTTTTGTATTGTTTGTTGTAACGTTGTGACCCGCCCCCACTGGCATGTGAAAGAGAGGCTTTATAAGCTCATCGGATTCCTCCTGCAGTATATTTATGATTCTGCAAGAAATGTTGAAAAACCATTCAAACGCATGCGTTACGTAACGCTCTCCAACATGTGTTTGTTTTTGGAAGTATTTAATTTTAATTCGAAGTATGGACACCGTAGGATAGCGCTTTTTGCTCTGCTTTGTCTCTAAGTTTTTGGGAAAGCATTTGATCGATTTAATCGGTTTCAATAGGGCTATTGCCTAATAGCAACGCAACATTTTATCTCTCATTGATACAGCTGTCGTGGCTGTGACAGTTCCACCTGAAGACGGAGGCTTGTGTTGCTTCCGAAACGTCGTGATTTTTTATTTAGTTTTATTTTACTTTTATTAATTAAAAATTTTTACCTACGTGACTTTACTGAAAAACCTAAGAATATGAATCCTTGCAGTCACGAAAGCTTCAAATCTAGAATTATTTTATACGAAAGTTTAGTTCAAATTGGATCATGTTTAGGAGAGTTATAGTGCCTCCACCTCATCCATCGCTTTGGACGCAGAGACGGACTGAAAGAACGAATAGTGCACATCCTGAAGAATCGGTGACGCTTACCTGAGTAAAATTTCAACTGAGAAACAACACGTTCTTGGTGTATATATTTCTGCTTTCACTTCATTGTCCCAGCTTGACATAGTAACCGGCCAATAACTACAGAATGCTGCACCTATTGACGCCAAATGAGGAAGAGTCTCGTGATCTCTTCCTAAGTCATTCCCTAATCACATGTGCGCGATCAGGCAGGCTGCGACTGTAGTAATATCCAAACTGCTCGTAAAGGAAGCTGACACAAATCCAAAGGAAATATGAAGGTCCTAGTGAGATCGCAATGCTATGGGGGCGTGGCGGCAATTTCTCGGGATTGCCATCATTGTCGCTGCACCAGCCAATCATCGGCCAGGCAAAAACCCCCATGCAATATGGCCACCATGAATTCACCCATGCAACATGGCCGGCATGACATCGTTCTGAGCTTCAGCTCGTCTATGGCCTATGTAAGCATTTTATGTTGATATTCGTTTTTAAATGTAATCAATTACATTTTGTTATGAATTATGTCATGCTATTATTTAGTGTTTTATTGTATTACTTTGACAATTCAATGTCTTAACACCCTGATGGAACTGGCGTAACAAGTCCTAACTTCCGATATTTTTTTTTTAATTGTGTAATTCTGTACTCAAGCCCCAAATACAATTGCCACTGGTCTGTACCTTAACAGCACCAACTAAATTGTACTATAAATGATAAAACTAAAAACATGTAACAGTGTGTAGCAGAACATATCGATATTTTTTTCTTGAAATTATATAAAAAATATAAATACAACAATCACAAGCACGTAAAACCGCATTGTATATACATTTGACAATTGCAAATTCTGGCAATATGTATTAAACAGGAAGACATTAAATAATACAGTAGTTTTTTTTCTTCCATTGAGCTGTGATTGGGCAGGTTCAGTCAATGACGATGCCGCTTCACTGGCCACCGAAGACGGACGCAGCTTCTATTCACTGCTGGATGGATCGGCGGAATGCCAACACACTTGTGCAAGTGTGAGCACACGATAATGGGCCATCGGTAACCCTCAATAGAAAACGAAATATTCGGCAACCGTTCCGAGATATTCAATTACAGGTATCGCTCGATTTACGAACGTTCGGTTTACTACATTTCAGGTTCACGCAATTGGCAGATTATGGACACTTTTCGATGAACAAAATCAAATCTCCGCGTGAACGATTCACAACGGCCACGTGCCACGAGATCACCATCCATCCGCCACAGCATCACGGTGTCCCTGCGGTGCCACAGGAACGATTGCCACGCCAGGCATTCCAACATGCAGCAGATCTTTTGGTGAGCTCCATGAAAAGGTTAATTGTTTTTGTTGAAAATGTATGTTATTCAATCGTCTTAATATTTGTTTGCATGTTCACTTTTAGTATTTGGCTGACAATCGTTATCAGGGCGTTAGCACCCTGAGAACAATTAAAGGCGCGTTATACATTTTAATTATAACAGGTCCCTGCGGGGTGGGATGGTAGGAACGAATAACCAAAGAATATAAACATAATGTATTATTACACTTGTTTAGCCAGGAAAGCCTCACTGAGTGTAAAGGTTTTTGTAGGGTCCTGCCAAGTGTTTGCAGTAGGGGGCGATGTTGCTACACCTAATCGGACGATACGAAGGGAGAGTATGAGGCCTAGTTCTAGGCTTTAGGCCTAGCTGTAGGCTTTAGGCCGCTGTAAGTACATTTTTAATTTAATTTTAATTATTAATGTAAAAGCTTTAAATGTAAATGTTTCTATTTAAAAAAAACATCAGGGAATGTTACATTGTTAAACATTAACTCCCTTTCACACACGCGGGGTACGATATGAAGGGAGAGTTTGAGGCCTAGTTCTAGGCTTTAGGCCTAGCTGTAGGCTTTAGGCCGCTGTGAGTGAATTTTTAATTTAAATGTTTTAATTAAAAGCTATCTCAGGGAATTATAAGGGAATGTTACACTTGTTTAGCCAGGAAAATGTCACTGAGTCTAAAGGTTTTTGTAGGGTCCTGCCAAGTGTTTGCAGTAGGGGGCGATGTTGCTACACGGACGGACGGACGGACGATATAATCTATTGTAGGCTGGTTCACTTCGTTCCTACCAGTAAAATGTCCACATAATATGCCACTTCGTTGAGTTATCATTTGTGTCCAGGCCTCTCCTGAAAAACAGCTATATAGCTCAGTGGGCCTAACATGGTTTAATAAAATTAGTTTAGTCGAGATATGCTGTCTCAAAAGTCCCCTTTATAACAATCGAATCAATCTCAACAGAATCTCCGATGCTTAAGTAACCAATGCCAAGGATAATTCTTGTCACCGCAGATCATTTTCATATATGGCGTACTGTTCTGCATTTTGACCCGGACGCTGGCGCGCAGTAACGCGTCGCTTAGACGCTCATTTGGCGGCGGCGAGCGGCACGCTCTCTCGTGATCTCTGCGACACAAGCGAGCACATCGCCGCTCGACTCGAGCGATCTCACAATAAAACATCCCAACCCACACATTGTTGGTTTAACACGTAGGCTTTCGCGACCAATATCACCCGTAATATAGGTTTTTTTGGATTAGATCACGTAAATATATAAATGTGTCGTTAAACCCGCCACCACTCGACACAGCCAATTAGTAAGGTTTGTCACGTGAAAAAAAATGGCAATTCGTTACTAGTACAGCACACCGGTGTGTTGGAGAGAAAATCCACAACATCTACAATCTGGTGGCGGGTTTAGCGGCAACACATCCGAGTACTCAGATTGTAAATGTTGTGGATTTGCTCTCCACTAGTAACGAATTGGCATGTTCTGTTTACGTGTCAAACCTTGCTAATTGGCTGTGTCGGGTGGTGGCGGGTTTAACAGGAACACATTTATATTTACGCAATCTAACCCAAATAACCTATATTATGCACCCTTTGTTTTCGCAGCAAGGCAGAACTCGGCAATGAGAAGCTGTGCTCTCCATCTCTAAGTTCTGCTCATGATCAACACCGGTAATGACGATCTAAATCGGTTTTGGGCCTCTCATAGGTCGACTCAGCCTCACATGAGTACCTAGTCTGATGTGTAAACATCGCCACTAGGCAGACAAATGTGGCCGGGCATGGTGCTGGCCACCCACTCCTTCATGTGCCGTGGTGGCCATCGTAGATGCTCGCTAGTAGCATTTGCCTTAACAGCCTGTTAAGGCTATACGGCAGAGCTTTGTCTTTGTGTTGCCACATTTGTGTAACTTTATTGACACCGGGCACAAGTTTGGGGTGGCACCTTTCTCTCCAGAGCATCTTAGAATCCAGAGAATATCGCATTTTAGAAGATTTTCAAGCGACACCAGGGAAAAATGTCACGTAATCGTACACTTGATCACGCGAGCATCTGTTAAAGCTGCAAGCTAGCAATGAACCCATAAGCAATGGCAACGGCACAACACGTTTTTTCTGGTGTAATGCGATCGCTTGCCGAGGCTGGCTGACGCGAGACTACCTGCGATGAATCAAAAACATCTGAGCTCACCATCAAGGTTTCTAACTGTAAGAACTGTATTTACACGCAGCACCCAAAACACTCTAACACTGAAAGACAAACCCCGTTCAACCTTTACAGCCCCCTTGTAACGATGGCAATTGGCAAGCGAAGTGTTGTTTCCAATCTTAATCGGCGAGGCAGCGTGCGTGCAAACGGTACAAGGCGGACGTAGCCGGGACGTTTGTGAAATATTATTTTCCTGCAGCCCTCCACCCACACATTGTGGCGAGCGGGTGAATGGCAGCCTGAGCAGCAGGGCCCCAAGAGAGGGCGTCATGGCACACGACGATAGCGCAATTTGCACTCTCGTTGGGCAAGGGATAAACCATTGCCATGCCTGGTTATGTGCCAGCGTGCCGGGCGAGCACAGCACATTCCCGACATTTCCACAAGACGGTCTTGGTATCCGATTCTTCGCTTGAGAGGTTGCAAGGTCACGCAATCAAGTAGACGGCATCGGCGGCAGCGGCGGACATCGATCACGGTGACGTGCTCGTAGTCGCCATCCCATGAGGGTCCCCCTCTTCTGGCGCCGCGTAAAGCCGTCGGAGATACCCCAGAAGGGCGACCAAGCCGACGGGGTCAACGTCGAAGAGAAGTTGATGACCTCTGCGGTGGCATCCCGACAAGGACCGCGGTGGAGAGAGGCTACGACGTCAAAGGGGCGACCTCACGAGGACGGCTATGTAGCTCAGTGGGCCTTACCTGGTTTAAACAAAACAAAAAAGGTCACGGTGAAGGGGCGGCTCTGTCTTCAAGTCGAGTTGCTGGCTTCCCATGCCCCCCCGCACCCCCACTTCAATACCGCGCTCAACCGTCAATGTCCGGCTGCGCAAGTCGCTGCCGCCGAGCCAGGATGCGCTTGCAGCGGGGGCAGTCCTCCCGGGCGGCCGCAAAACAGCACTTGTGGTAGCAGGCACGGCAGCCTGGTGGAGAGACAGCACAGCATCCCATCCCACTGTCACCCACACCACCTGCACAGACTGGGGAGCAGGAGACTGTGGGCTAGTGGCAGGATAAACTGTGGGCTGGTGGAGCCAGAAACTGTGGGCCTGGTGGATCCAGAGACTATGTTCCGTGCAGATGAAGGGAGTGTTCCGTAGTAGTGATCAGCACCAAACACACACTTACCCGGACACTGCTGGCAGCGCGTCAGCTCAAACGGGAACAGGATATCCTCTTCCTTCTGGCAGAACTCGCAGATGAAGCCTCTGGCCTGGCAGAGCTGCACGGTGGGCAAGGGTACGGGGGTGGATATGGGTAGCGGGGCCTCAGATTTGTCAGATGCGCACGGTCCACACGACGCTCCCCTTCGCGATGATGATACGGCGCAGCGCCGGTGCGGAACACTCACGATTACAAACTATGAACTAGTTTTATTTTAGCAGTTAAGGCCCACTGAGCTATTTAGCTCTTTTTCAGAATCGACCTGGCCACGAATGATAGTGCATCACATGGACATTTATAGCAGCCAAATACTCTGAACGCATGTTGATTCTAAATGTGGAGGGAGGGAAAAACCGGAGGACCCGGAGATAAATCCACGTGACCACGAGCAGAGGACATGCACAATCCAAATATACAGGCATCATTAGGGTCGGGATCAAACCCACGACATCCTGTATACCAGACAAGATAGATAAGATCTCGCCACCGTGGCACCACAGAGCCAACTCTGTGGAACCGGACTGGACGACTCAGTGCTAAGCACCGGGAGTTTGAACTGCCCAGGCTGCAGAGCCCCCGCACCTCTGATTAACACAGTTGGCTATGTACGGTGCAAAAGAAGTTCAACGTACATACAGTAGATCATCCATAATCCAGCACGCGATTATCCGGCTTCCCACATTATCCGGTGGTCCCAGGCCGACCCGGCGAACCTCCATCACAGCTGATGGGAGTTGGATTCTGACTCTGAATAACCGCCTCCAATTCTACACCCCCTCTATCATCACCCCATGCAGTCTTCGAGATTGGAGTGATAAGTACAGTACAGTAAATACAGTAACTTTTTATAGTAGGATATTTATTTTTGTATGTTCATTTATGCCAAATTGATAGAGTTGATAAAATTAAAATACTAAATATATATACAAAATACATAAAAACATGTTATACAAGAATGTGCAAACATAAGCTATTTTAAATAATGATGATGTAGTAATTATCCGGCGTTTTTTGAAAATCCGGCGCCCCATTCCCCCCTAAGCCGCCGAATACCGCATGATCTACTGTATTTACCTGGCACGCGCGCACGTGCTGCGTGGTCTGCGTGACCATCTGGCGCAAGGTGGGGGCCAGCTCGCCCCGTCTGACTGCTAGCAAGTCCTCCAGGGAGTAGAGGTCCACCTCCTCCGTCAGGTGTCCTGGCACGGAGGAGCTCAGAGTCTCCAGAATGCTGCAGCCCAAAGACAAAGACCCCCTTTTTAGCCTTCACAGACTCTTGAGGCAAGTGTCGTTCGCAAGTAGCACCTATGAAGGTCGGCATGGCACACGAGGGGGTGGGTGGCCAGCATCACGCCCGACCACTTTTGTCTCCACACCACGTAATAATTTAAGGCTGAGTCGACCTAGGGAAAACCAAGAACCGGTTTAGATATTCGTCAATGGTGCTGGCAGTGAGCAGGAATTGAACTAGGGTCGCCGGGTTCGTAGTGCAGCACGCTAACCGCTACACTACCACTCCCACACACACACACCTGTGCATGCGTATACATTTTTTTATGATTGTTCTATTTTTAAGAAGCGGCGACGTTCATGCGAATTGCATCTCAAGATGCTGCTGTAGCGGAATTTGTAACGCGCGCAGTTTTCGTACGAAGGAGCGGGAAATGACACCTCCGATTAGGACGGTTGGCTAAAGAAGGAAGGCGGCCGGCCAGAACCGGCGGCAACTATTGTCCAAGCTCTGTGGTCCTATGATGGGATGCTTGACCAACTTGATTACAGCTAGGAATTGCAGTCGAATTATTGGAATGGAATACGATTCTTTGATGGGAATCACCAGTATCTTCATGGCATAAAAGATTTTTATAAGGAGGAAAAACATCTGAGCAGCTGACCACGATCAATAATGGGACCTTTTGTCTGGGAATAAGAAGACGATTGCGTGCCACTCAACGGCAGCCCCCTTATGATTTTGTTTACACACAAACACAGAAGCACACAAACACTTCTGCAATGGAAGCCCAAGGCAGCTCTCACGTGTCATGCCAGCCATCGCAGGTGCTCACTAACAGCACGAAAGGCTAAACAGGTGTTTTTGTGATTCAGGATGAGTTTGTTTTGGGTGAGATCAGGGGGTTGGCAACGAAAATAACAAGAAGAAGCAATATTTTAAAATTCGGATTAAAAATAAAAAGAATTTCAAGAGCCGCAAAGCAATGTAAATGAGACAATCTTTAATAAATAACGTCACGAACCAGTCCTCAAAGAGCCGCATGTGGCTCCAGAGCTGCAGGTTGCCAACCCCTAGGTGAGATCATCATACTGGTAGGAACCCACTGGTTCCACCAGCCCACAAGGGATTATTGTGTCCGTCCGTCGTGCAGGGAGGGGCTAGGTGGGGAGGGAGGGGAGGGGCTGGGTGGGGATGGTGGGGCTGGGTGGGGGGTGGGAGGGGTGGGGCTGGGTGGGGAGGGGCTGGTCACCCCGTGGTGCCCTTATAAAACACAACGTTTAACCTAATCACGCCGGCTTGTGCCCGCCCTCAGTTGGGCATATTTGCGGAATACACCACACCCTGGCCATTGACCGAGCAACCCAACGTTCCTACCAGCTCCCTCCGCAGGAATGTGTTGTAAAATCGAAAAACTAATTTCTTTAGAACTGCTTTTTGTGTTTATTTTGTTGTCTTTCCCCTGCACCTCCGATTAGCACAGTTGGCTATGTATGGTGCGAAAGAAGTTCAACATACATACGTACATACAATGTTAATTGTATAACGAGAGCCCTCCACCACCTGCCAATAGAACCAATTAAATCAATTGATCACATCGAGGGCAAACACACCGATGGATTTGGTTTATCCACAAACTGGTGTAAAAAGTAAAAAATCGAGCAAACGTTTGGGCAGTTTAGCACTAAGATTTGCTCGCAATTACATCGAGCATCGTCAGGTGTTAAGAGAAGCGCGGCTCTCATCTCGTCAGCAGTTAATGCGCGACAATGCTGGGCATCACCTGCAGCGGAACGTTGTAGAGTACAACAAAACTGTCCAAAGTTTAGTTGGGCTGCTCAAATTTCCTCATCTTCCTCCTTTGGTTCTTTCGGTAAAGTCACGTAGGTATAAAATAAAATAAATTAAATCACGACGTTTCGACTGCAACACAAGCAATCGTCATCAGGTGGGAAAACCACAACAAGAACATTTCTTGCTGAAGTGGATTTTCCTCCTGTTCCTCTGGTTTGCTGATAAACCAAACCAATCGGCGTGTTTGCCCATGACGTGAAAACCTGAGTTGATTGGCTGTGAGGGTGGTGGGTTATAGTTTAAATATGTACACAAAATTATATCTACACGGTGATCTCACCTTAAAATAAACTAATTATGAATAATACTGGGTGTGAAAGCCTGCGTGTAATGTTGGGTGACTTTTAGTCTTTGTGTACGTGAGTGAAAGAGAACCGAAAACATGAATCCATTGATGCAACACTACAAACTTTTTTTCTTCTTGGTTCTTTAGATAAAACATAATAAAATAATTATTTTTTATGTTTTATTTATTTTTATTATTTCCATTCTACGTGACTTTACCGAAAGAACCAAGAAGATGAATCCCTGCAGTCACGAAAGCTTTAAATCGAAACACGACAAACGTCACCCTTTAATTGGTCTAATCCTCTTATTTTTAAATTTGGAGAGCAAATATTTTCAAGATAGCGATCTACCAAAGCACGCGTGAATGTGGTTTGAAACGACAACTAAATCGAGCATTCAGGCACTCGCCTCTCTGCATGCCGGCAGGTCTGGAGGAGGTGCTTGAGGTGGACCAGCTGCTTCCTCAGCTCCTGTAAAACAAACGGGGCAGGCAGGCGCTCGTAAGATCTCATCGCGGCACACGCACGGTCCACCCAGGCTGCTGTCTGTACTCTGTACTGCTTAAGTGTCAATCGGTTACTCTTTAAACTATTCAATGACTAAAACTAGTCAGCTTTTATGTTATGTTACTAGGTAAGGCGCACTGTGCTGTATCGCTCTTTTTCAGAATCGCGGCCTGGCTATCACAAATGATCGCTCAACAAAGTGGCTATGTGGAAATTTATAGCAGGCGAATACTCTAAACGCATGTTGATTTCAAATTTAGAGGGAAAAACCAGAGGACCTGGAGAAAAATCCACACGACCACATGGAAAGCATGCAAACATACAGGCATCAGGGTCAGATTCTAACCTACAACCTTGCTATATACCAGGTGACGTTACCAATTCGCCACCATCGCACCAAAGAGTCAACTCTGTGGAACCGGACTGGGCGACTCGCTTGCTGAGCACCGGGAGTTCGAGTCACTCAGGCTGCATCGCAGAGCACGGCCTCTCAATCTTTCTCACAATCGCACGCAGAGTCGTGTTCTCTCAGAGCCGTGTTCTCTCAGAGCCGTGTTCTTCATTGCAAGACCCGCGGGCTACTGGCGGCCCCTGGTGGCCTTTAGTGCGGCTGCTGACGTGCGGCCCCCGACAATACACAACATGTGAAAACACCCATCATGCTGTCAAACCCTAATGGTTTCAAATGTGTGGTGGTCCTCACGCTGATGTCTTATTGGTGAAAGTGGCCCCCCTCTGAAGATTAGTCAAGAACACTGGCTCAGACAGAAGTTTGTAAATCTCACTCCACAAGGGACCAGGAAGAGCGCGCGTAACCCACCCTGTTACAACATCCCACCTCAGCTAGCGCTTAGCTCTCACCACTTATGTGCAAATTAAATGATCCCATTCACTTCTAAACTAGCAGGGCAGTGCAGGGGCGGCCATAGGATGGGAGGGTAGGCAATAGAAGGGCAGGAGAGGCCAGGGCAGGGATGAGAAGTGAAGGACAGGGCAAGGCAGGGGCAAGCAAGAAAGGGCAGGGAAGCGAAAGACAGGGCAAGGGAGAGCAGGGCTGGGCATGGAAGAGTATAAGACAGCAGGACAGGGTATGGGAGCGGAGGGCAGGGGAGGGTCGGGCAGGGCTGGCGTGGGGACGCATACCTGCACGACGGTGAGGGCCTTAACCTTGCGGTAGAGCTGGGGGTTGATGTCCATGAGGTTGTAGAGGGGGTCGTGGCCGATGCGCGCGAGCAGCTCCCGGGCGAAGTTGCTGACGGGGTAGCGCGACGCGTCCCAGCGGCGCAGTAGCCGCCCGGGCACCACGGCCACGGAGCCCGACTGGCAGCACTGGCAGAAGAGCTTCCCCAGGTACTCGCAGTAACGCAGTCGCTTTATATAATCTGGGGGAGGTGGCGGTCGGTGGGTGGGTGGGAGGCATGAAGGTTTGTGAGGTCAGGGTTTCCCCAACAAGTCCTTGGCCACCCTCATGCAGCTGCTCTTGAAAATTATTCTGTACGTTTGTATGTATGTTGAACTTCTTACGCACCGTACGTAGCCAACCGTGCTAATCGGAGGTGCGGTGGAAGGAGAACAAACTAAACACAAAAAGCGGTTCTAAAGAAGAGTTCTTAATCTCGTACATTGTTCTAGCAGCTTCCTAATTTCGTAAGGAAGAGCGTTCCAGACGGCCACAGAAGTGCATCTGAAAGCGTGCGATCCAGGGACCGTCTTTGTTCCATGGCTATCCAACAGCCACTGCTGCGAGGATGACTGGAGTTCATGTGATGGTTTATGCTCCTTGACGATATCAGCGAAGTAGTATGGTTCATTTGTGGCAAGCCCTTTGTATAACTGTGATGAGTGCGACCTCATAATGTATTCGCTCGGCATTCAAAAGCCAATGCAGTTTGGCGAGCACTGGAAGGACATGGTCAGATCTTGGCGTATCCATCACGACACGTGCCAGACAATTTTGCACAACCTGCAGCTCGGTAATGTATTTGCCAGACGTCCCGTAGAGTATTGAGTTGCAATAATCGAGCCTTGTCGATGGCAGCAGCAACAGCAGCAGCAGCAGTAAGAGCAGCGACCACTCACTTGAATCCACCTTGGTACCGCAGCCCGCACACCTGCTGTTCTGCTTGGCCAGGATCACTTTCTTCCTGTGGCACACAAGAGATCCGTGTGTGAGCCAACGCTTACTCACGAATGCCTCGGGCGCTTCCCATTGACATTCAATGAATTAAGCCACCGACATATACAGTAAAACCTTGGATTGCGAGCATAATTCGTTCCGGAAACGTGTTTGTAATCCAAAGCACTCGTATATCAGTTGTGATCACGTGACGCTGGGCAGACAAAGCGTATACACGTACTACTCGTATTGCAAGACCTCGCTCGTTTATCAAATTAATATTTATTTTCAAAAATCGCTCGTCTTGAAAAACACTCACAGGCCAAGTTACTCGCAATCCAAGGTTTTACTGTACATGCTATTATACCTCGCTGATCTCGTCCAGGAGGAAAAACCGTCACACAAACTCTGGTGATCCGCTGGCGGAAGGGCAGTTCCCACCAATATTCGGTGGAACGAGGACCGACCAGGGCTTACTTGGTGCTGGGGTGGATGTCGAATATGATCTGCGCGCGTGGTGGCGCCCACTCCAGGTTGCCACGCACTCGAATTCGGAGCTTGTAGACGTCTGAGTGCTCCCCATCGTCCGGGCAAACCGGTACGGAGCCCGGCATGGGCAGCAGCTGTGGTGAACGCACACAACAGACGAAATTTAAAAAAGTTTTATTTCGCCGGGTAAGGCACACTAAGCTATATAGCTCTTTCTCAGAATCGAATTGACTATCACAAATGATAGCTCAACGAAGTAGCTAATCACGTGGAATTTTGAAACAGCCAAATACTCTAAACGCACGATGTTTCTAAATGTGGAGGGAAAAACCGGGAGGACCCAGAGAAAAATCCACACGACCACGGGGAGAGAGACACACAAACTCCAAATATACAGGCGTCAGGGTCGGGATTGAACCCACAACCTCCTGTATGCCCGGTGCCACCACGGCGAATTGTTAACACACCCTTCGTTCACCACAAGCGATAAATGTGCAGCAGACGAGGAACTTTTCAGCAGGAAAAAAAGGGCCCATCCTGAATGCCATCAAAAAGAGGAAACTGCGATGGTTGTGCGCCAGGTCACGAGGTGGAGCAGCCTCTCAAAGAAGAGTACTTCAGGAAGCAATGAAAGGAAAAATAAAGAGAGGAAGACTAAAGAGGACTCGGTTCGAAAACATCAAGCGGCGGTCGAGAGCATTATCCGACCTGCTGCTCCACAAGACCCAAGGCGGCACACGCCTCTCGATGGATGTGGATGGCCGAGAGTCATCCTGCAGGGCACCCAGATGATCAAATCGGTCGTGGGAATCTTAGTAGTAATAGGTGGAGACGTCAACACGGCACCTGCGTCGTAACCAACTGTAGCCCACACGGCAGTCACCTGCTGTGTTTTCAGCTGCCTGTGCTCTGCAACACTTTTTTGCCTTACTGGTAAGGCACGAAAGTTCCCCATGCCCAGGGTTCTAGAGCTCGTGCCCAGTCCCAGACCCCAGAGTCCCATGCCTAGTCCCAGAGTCCCATGCCCAGAGTCCCAGGGTCCCAGTGTGCAGTGTCCAGAGTCCAGTTCCCAGAATCCAGTGCCCAGAGTCCCCAAGTGCTGGGCCACAATGCTGCGCCGACCTTCTGTGGCGCATCCTCCTCGGTGACGAGCCAGTCAAGCTCCGAGGCGGCAGGGAGCTGCATGCCCTGGAATCGCCGCAGCAGCCCCATGGCCACAGCCTCAGCGGAGTTGGCACAGGAGCTGGGCGGCCCACTCAGGGACATCCTGCACACGCGGGCACAAATACAAAGATCCCCCCCGTATTGCCTTAACAGGGGGCAAGTGTTGTTAGCAAGCACGTATGAAGGCCGGAACAGCTCGCCAGGGAGTGGGTGGCCAACGCCAGGCCCGGCCACCTTTGTCTCCCTAGTGGCAACGTTTCCACGTTGCACCAGGTACTCATTTGAGGCTGAGTCGACCTAGGGGAGGCCAGGAAAGGTTCATATAATCGTTACTGGTGTTGGCGTGAGCGGGAATCGCACTCGGGTCGCCGGGTTCATAGCAAAGCACGCTCACCGCTGCACCACCGATCACACACGGGCACACACACACACGAGTGCACACGCACTTGCGCTCAACGCCTGCGGGCTGTGGATGATTTAAAAGTGCATTGGGACGTGAGCCAACGCTCACATAGATAAATGCCATGCATGTAAATGGTGTGTCCATAAAAATGTGTGAAATTTATACTCATTTAAATAATCACCATCATCATCATCAGCAGCAGCAGCTGCAGCAGCCAGAGTCAACCCACTGCTGGATGAAGGCCTCCCCCAAGCCACGACCAACAACAGGCTTGTAGATATAGTCCAGTGACAAAGTGCAACAGTTCCATTTGTGTTACGCGCAATCTCCTACGCACAGAAATAATGATGACAAAGGCAAGTATTTACTCGGGAATGCCTCGCCGAGACTCTTTTTCAGGAGGGTTCCAGCATTTGCGTTTGGCCAATTCCATTCACGATTGTTTGTTGGGTTGTAGGAGGAAATCAGAGTGCCCGAGAAATCCTGGACACATGAGGAGGTGGCACAAAACACTCGTGCATATTTGACAGCCCCATGCCGACAGCAATTGATAAATCACTCACTGGTCAACTATCCAAGGATTAACCAGGTTCAAGACCGCTGAGCTTCCCAAGATCCAACAACAATAATTTTAACTTGGTTCCCTTGTTGGGTCAGAAGCACCCCTGCATCGTACACCACGATGGGGTGGGGCTATGCGGGACTAGCAACTAGAATCCCGGCATTAACCCGGAGAGAGACGGCGGCCGCAGGCAACACTCACAGCGACTCGGAGCTCTGCAGCGACGAAGTCAGGCTGCCCAAGGGACTACTCGCCTCCCGCACGCTCCCTGCGGAGAAGATTAAACCACAACGGGCGTTACAAAATCAGAATACCGGAGGAATCCGATGAGCTTTAATGCTCTTTTTCACAGATTTTCTGTCGGGGCATGGGGTCAGAACATTGCAATGACAAACAATAGAAAAACACGATAGTAGTGCAAAGTATTGGGAAGGTAAACTAATGACTTAAAATATATTTACAAATAAAACTCAACTATTTAGTTTATTGTCTCACACTGGTACGACAAGGCCAATCAGTTTCCAAGACAATGCAGAAATTATCAGAGCATATTTGTTTGCATGTTTTTGCCACAGGTATGCGTGGTTAATACGGACTTTTTATGCCTCGCAATAGGTACTACACATCTGGTGTTTGAACATCTTAGCACCGCCAGTTTTTTTTGCCAGAAAGGGTTTACGCCTATTCTTTTTTCATCATATTTGATACCGGCAAAAAAGTCCACATGATAGGCACCGGATAGGCTCACAGTGATGACATCACCTTGACCCCCCCATTTAAGACCGAAACAGGAGGAGGACTTCTTCACAATTCTGGCTATCGCCTGATGAGGCTGGTTGTTGTAATCAGCAGTGAAACATCGTACTCGAATTGTAAACGTTGTGAGTTTACTCTCCAACACCCAACGGTGTGCTGAACTAGTAACTAAGTTTGTTTACCTGACAAACCTTACTAATTGGCCATGTCGCGGGTGGTGGCGGGTTTAACGACACATTTATATTTACGTGATCTAACCCAAAAAAAAACCCTTTATTGTGGATATTGGTCGCGCAAGCCCTACAACTACGTGTTAATCCGACTGCCAAAAAGATCCCATGGATGTAAGGAGCAATGCGACGCTGCGGTCCCTCACCTGCCGTCTCTGTGTTGCAGTTCTTCCAGCTCTGGCAGCTGGAGAGGCAAGATTCCGTGGACACGAAGAGATCCGAACTCTCTGAGGGGCTGCTGGCTGCCGGCAGGGCGACTGACACGCGACACACGGGTTCAAAAGTTTAAAGTTTTGTTGTTATTGTTTTTTAAGCAGGTGAGGAACTCGCGAGACCAAGTGAGAAAAGCGAAGTGATCTGGGTCACCAAAGTGGAAAAAGCAAAACTGACACAAAAAAAAGTAGAGCGTTGATGCAAATAGAAATCGGCACAAAAACAACAGTACCGCACGAGGAATCGGGAGATGTTTCGAGGTGAACTCACAACACTACTTGTGTGGATATTGAGGCTATTAACCATTTTCTGTTCCGAGACGTCTGCAAGTTGCAAGGTGGGTGTCCCGTTCACCCCTCAATCTCGGAACGCGCAAGCGGCTAATCGTTGATTTTATTTAGAGATGCGGAGCGCCGTTGTTTTTAAAGACGTTGTACTCACCGCAGAGAACCGTAGCGACATGACCACACGCTACGATTGCTGGCGCCAAACATTTACACACGCCCTCCTGCACGGCCTTGTGGGAGCCTTGTCCCAATAAATACATTTTTTTTTTCTTACGATTCTGTTCCGATAACGTACACGTGTACGTCATCGAAATGTGAAAGGGTTAAGCCATTGAGTAGCCTCCGTGGGGGCTTGGTGGATGTTGGCGACATTGCCCGCGAATCGTCGGTGCGGGGGGCGTGGGGATGAGGGGGTCACGAGCGCCGATGCGGCCCCTCACCCTCGAGTGGTTCGGTGGCGTCCGGCGCTCCGGCCTCCTCCACCCTCAACTCCGCGCCGGCTGCGTTGCACTCCACCCAGCCGTCGCTCTCATCCAGGCACTCGGGCCCTAACACGGCCCCCACCGCCGCCGTCTCCGCCGTCTCCGCCTCCGCCTCCTTCGCCGCCAGCGCCGCCACCTCCAGCTCCCAGCCGCGGTCGCCCAGCAGGTTGCACTTCATAAGCTCAATGGCGGCGATGAGCGACTCGGAGATGCTGAAGTGCGCGTTCTCCTGCAGCGGGGAGAGACGTGGGGACGCCGTCAATGCACCACCTCGTCGCCAACACCCCACCTCGCCACCACAGACCACGCGTCACATGATCCCACGCTGCCCCCATCACCGATTCACAGACCAAGGGTCACATGATCCAAAACTGTCCCCTGGTCCGCCAAGTCGCGGGCAACATCACCGACATCCACCAAGCAGAGGTCGCAAACGGGTTTTGATTCCTTACCCGTATCCGTACCCGGCCGCACCAGGGTCGCAAACGGGTACCCGTACCCTACCTGATACCCGGCTACCCGTACCCAGCCAGATATCGGGTAGGGTACGGGTACGAGTACCCGATTGCGACCTCTGGGATGAAGCCATGTTGCAGGCGCGGGTGGGTTGATTCTAGGAACTTGAATTGTGAGAAGAGACAAGACGTTGGGAAATGAGTGACAAACGGTTACTCACCAGTGACTCACGGCCTACCCGTACCCGTACCCGGCCGCACCAGGGTCGCAAACGGGTACCCGTACCCGTACCCGGCCGGGTACGGGTACCCGGGTATCGGGTACCCGATTGCGACCTCTGCCACCAAGCCTTCCCAGAGGCGACCGAATGGCTGAATAACCTCATAACGTTGCAAACTTCACCTTGCTATACAGGGTGAATATATGTAGGGTAAAAGGTGGTAAGGTAATAGACAGAAAACATCCATTCAGCCACACAAATTGGCCCAGTACTGCTGGTGTATTCACCCTGACCTTGCGTGTGAAGTGGTCCAACGACCAAGCCGGTTCGTGGCTGGGAGGGTTCTTGAGTTTTTGCATTCATATCGACACCTAATTATTCGTGGTGCGTTTTTAAAAAGCGGGCCGACAGCCCCGATGAGGCCACACGCATCCGTTGCAAGAGCCGAGCGGGCGAGGCCCTGTTGCACACACGCAGTGACGACGCCCGCACCAGAATACCTTCTCCAGGTCGGCGCACATCGCAAAGTCCTGCTCCGAGAGGTAGCTGAGGAGCGACTGTCCCTCCGACGGCCGGCGAAGCTGCAGGCCTTCCCCCAACTTCCTGCTCCAGCCGTATGCCCCATCTGCTGCGACAATCAAATCGTATAAATGCTCATAAATTGACCGATTATGCCTTGATATATAGGGGATTGCAAAGCTTGGGCAATTGTTGCTTCCAAGCTTCATCAGGTGATTTACCAAAATTGTGGCCAGGTGGCGGGTTAACGACACGTTTATATTTACGCGATCTAAGCCAAAAAAAACCTTTATAATGAATAGGTGGATTGAGTGGCCAGGTGAGGGAGCAGACGAGTGAGCGGGGGCGAGCGAGCGGGGGCAAGAGGGCGGGGGCGAACGAGTGGGGGCGAGTGAGCGGGGGCGAGTGAGCGGGGGCGAGCGGGTGGGGGCGAGCGGGTGGGACAATGCACCACCTGCAGGCCTTGGGGCGGTGTCGGAGTGCAGCGCCTGGCTGCATGCCTGCCTGCTGGAGGAGAACGCTCCGTCTGCAGCGAGGCAGGTGGAGCGGCACACATGAGACAAGGGCCACACTTCGCACCTCCGATTAGCACGATTGGCTACGTAAGGTGTGAAAGAAGTTCAACATAAATACATGCAGATTGGGTTTCCTGTGAGCTGGGTATAAGGGTTTGTACAAATGTGTGCAACTTTATGATGCACAAATTGGCAAACTCATGACATTTCGCACTTGTATGGAGCAGGCCCTTCAAAATCCCCATGCAATCATTCCTATTGATACCGGATCCATATCTGCATCCATCTTACTCTGGTAGCCAGCTATGATAAATCCATCCCATTTCCTAAATACAAGTAAAGATGTAAAGCAGGCTAACACTGGGTACCAATGTTCTTCAGCATGTACGTGGTCCTGCTGTAAATCATTATTATGATTTTAGTGCTCAAGAGGATTGAGACAACGTGTGGAAAAAAAATTACACAAACCTAATGCTATAATGAAATAGTGGAATATGTACTTTGATTTCAGTGGAAATAAACGAGTGGTTATTATGTTGAAGTATGAGCATACAGGTATCAATAGATAATATATTAGAAACATGATGGATAAGGGATACTATGAACATCAAACCTTCATAGGGATCTTCAACTATTGCAGGGATTTTCCAAAATCCGACTTTTGTCAGCATGAAGGAAAAAGATACATGTGAGCCACAGGGCGAAAATTACAACCGTGGGTGCAGGAACACGACAGCTGGCAAGTGAGCCGAGTGGCCGTGTCTCCGAGTGGTGGTGTGAGCTGAGTGGCCGTGTCACCGAGTGTCCGTGCGTGCGCTCACCGTGGCGGTGGTCGCGTGCGGGCCCCACGTCCGACTGTGAGCGCTTGTGCTGCTTTCCCTTCCTCCACGGCTGCATCCCCTCCTGCTCTTGCTGCTGCTGCCGGGCCTCCGCGGCCGCCGCCGCGGCGCCGCTGTTGACGGCGATGGGGAGCGAGGCCTGCGTGGGCAGCGAGGCCAGCGAGGACGACGTGGACGTCGAGGACGACGACGAGGAAGAGGAGGACGAGCAGGAACGGCCGCGGCTCGAGCCTCCGACGGCGAAGTACTCCGGCCCGTCGTCTGCGTCCCTGGGGGAGGACGCGGCGCTGAAGGGGGCAGCGCCCGCGGCGCGTGGATCCACTGGCGTGGACGAACAGGGGGCAGCGGCGGTGGCGCCATCTCCGCCGCCAATGGGAGAGTGCGACATCTCGAGCCAGCTCATCTCCTGCTCCGCGCCGGTGCCAGCACACAGCGAGTTTCCCACGGGGCGCGTCACCACGTGCGGCTCGCCCGCTGGTGCTCCCTTAGCGTCGCCACGCGGGTCCCCCTCGTGTTCCACGCCTGCAAGACAAATTAGCCGAGTGACCTACCCTCGCCCTGCGTGCGTTTCCACGGGCAGGTGTAGCCTGCTCCGGGCTGGTTCTGTCTCAACGATCAGCTAGAGGTCACTCCTCCTCCGTCTCCCCAACCCCACCTCCTCCACCAGTTCGACGCGATGGAGACCAATCAACACACCGACACAGTGCTACACTTGTGCCAGGCATATATTTTCTGCAGTCAAATTAGCATTTGGCTGCAGGGAAAATTTTTCATTTCGGATTTGTGAACTTGTTCACGCAGGCAAACTCTGGACCAGTCTCTACCTTCAGCGTCTGATTAAATGTGGATCCATCTCATTCCTTACAAGGCTAGCAGACATCGCCATCGGCATTTAACTCCTGAACATGTGCAGTATGTATGTTGAACTTCTTTCGCTGAGTACGTAGCCAACCATGCTAATCGGAGGTAGGAACCGATCGAAGCTCGTGGGTGAAGTGAAGGGTGCGAAAATTCAAATTCAAAATTTATTACCAACTTAAGTATGAAATGCTTTAATAAAAGAGTTGAAGCAGATCGTGCATAAAATACAAATGCATAGAGTGCATCTTTCCAGTGATTGTCACTGCTATTCTTAAAAGAACGAGTCCCCAGTTACCTGGGGGCCTCTGGTGTCTCAATTGTCGAACAACAAACACCATTTATTTTCAAGCGACATATACAAGTACCCAGTGATGAAAATGAGCCGATATATACGACTGGGACACCATACCGGCACTTCTCAGAACAACAAACTTGCGCGCATATCACACCGGCACGTTCTGTTCCTATTCCGATACTGCGATGTCTCCGCAGAGGGGAAACAGAAGCGGACATGAGCCTCAGGACGAACTGTTTCCATTCCGGCGATTCTCATTTTCCATTTCCATCACTACATGTATCCCAAATGTGAATATAAAAACATTTTAGATGAATGATGCTTTCAACCTTTATTCAAAAGAACGAACCTGCTTCTGGTGCAGCACTAAACGAAGGAACTCGCGCTGTGAGCGGGAATCAAACTCGGATCACCGGATTTATAGCGCAATGCGCTGACCACAAGCCTACCACTCCCCCTACTTAAGGTTGGCACGGCACACGAGAGGGTGGGTGATGTATACACACCACACCAGGTACTCATTTGAGGCCGAGTCGACTTAGAGGAGGCCCAGGACCAGTTCATATAATATTCACTGGTGTTGGTCGTGAACGGGAATCGAACTTGGGTTCAATTCCCGTACTCATGTTAGCTGTGTTCAGGAAGAGACCACGATGAGTCTTATTTGCAAAGAGTGACCTGGGGGTATTCGTCTACCCCTAGTGGGTGATGACGACGTACATAATCCCAGCTGCTGCTAGAAGCCAGCCCTGAAGCTCACCACCGGCTGAAGGAGGTGCGGCGGTTAGGCTGGCGGCGGTCGTGCCGGTGGTGGTGCCGGTGGTGGTGCCAGTGGCGGCAGCAATGCCGTGCACCACATGAGTCAGAGTGTGGCGGCGTGGGCGCGCGTCACCCGGGCCGGCCCCACGCCCCGCACCGGGAGACACCGCGAGGCTCCGGCTCCTCCGCCTGGCGGCCGCAGGAGTTCCGCCGACAGCCAACGGTGTGGCTCTGCCCAAGAGGGCGGCACCGGAGTGGCGGCTCCCTTTGGCCAGCAGACCCACGCTCCCCTTGCACAGCTGATCAGAATCAGAATATTTATGGGAATCCGATGAGCTATGAAGCTCTTTTTCACAGATGTGCAGCAGGGGCACAGGATCAGAACGTTACAACAAACAAATAAAACAAAAACACAATAGGTCTGCAAAGTATAGGAAAGTTAGTCAAAAATCACTTTAAAATATACAAATAAAACTAAAATATTCGGTTTATGGTAAGATGAACTCCATAATAGAGGTTTTTGGGTTAGATCACATAATAAATATATAAATGTGTTATTAAAACCCGCCACCACCCGACACAACCAACTAGTAAGGGTTGTCACGTAGACAGAACGTGGCCAATTCGTCACTAGTACAGCACGCCGGTGTGTCGGAGAGCCAAGCCACAACATTTACAATCTGAGTACGACGTTTCACCAGTAATTACAACTAGCTTCATCAGGCGACAGCCAGAGTTGTGGAGAAGTCTTGCTGTTTCGTTCCTAATATAGAGGCGTAGATATGGTGACAACGCTTCTGCGCTCTTGTGCAAAGTGGGGGGGGGGGGGGGGGGGATTACCGAGTCAGCGTACATTATGCATGTGCATTATGCGAGCCGTAAGTGCTGCGTGCAAGCGAATCATCAAATAATACATTATTTAAATGCATGCCTAGAAAGGGCAGCGTACTTCATAAACACAATAGACAGGAAGGACAAGATTAAAGGGCTTGCATAATGCACGTGCATAATGTACTTGACTCAGTAAGCCCCCCCCCCCCTCTACTTTGCACAAGAGCGCAGACGCGTGTTCACCACATCTACGCCTCTATATAGGGAACGAAACAGACTTCTCCACAAATCTGGCTGTCGCCTGATGAAGCTGGTTGTAATTACTGGCGAAACGTCGTACTCAGATTGTAAATGTTGTGGCTTGGCTCTCCAACACACCGGCGTGCTGTACTAGTGACGAATTGGCCACGTTCTGTTTACGTGACAACCCTTACTAGTTGGCTGTGTCGGGTGGTGGCGGGTTTTAACAACACATTTATATATTTATGCGATATAACCAAAATAAAACTCTATTATGGATGATATTGGTCGCGAAAGCCTACGTAGTAAGATAAACTAGTTAGTTGTGTTGCGCGGTTTATTTAGTTTATATCACTAAGGTAAAGCCCACTGAGGTATTAACTTATATTTTTCAGGTGCGACCTGGCCACAGCTGAGGCACGGAGGGCATGCCATCATGCGACTGATGACCAGCCCTCGTGTTCCTCTGTATGGAAGAGATTGGCAATTTTTGTCGAGCCGGAACTTATAGCTAGAAATGTTCCGCGTGGATATTTTTTCAGAAAAATACCGACAACTCGGCTGCGTGTGTCTCACCAGCGCTGTGCTGATTTCAGTGAGCAGGTCCATGCTGTTTTGTTCCAGCGCGTCCAGGCAATGCAGCATGGCGGTGACGTGCACATCGCTCAGCACAAACGCCGACTCTGCAGACAGATGACTCAATCAGCACCGCTGCACAGCGCTAATGCAATACACCTCACCACGCAACACACCTCACCACGCAACACACTTCACCATGCCTCACCACGTAACACACCTCACCACGCAACACACCTCACCATGTAACACACCTCACCACGCAACACACCTCACCGCGCAACACACCTCACCACGCAACACCCCTACACGTGCACCTCACCACGTAACACTTACACAACACAGCGCACCACACAATCAACCCGGCCGCTCAATACACCTCACAACACAACACCTACACAGCACACGGTGAATCACTGAATAGAGCGCGGGGAGCTGGGAGAATTGTTACATAGCACGGACTCTGTGCTTGGGGAAGCCTTCATCCAGCAGTGGACTTATCATGGCTGACAATGAAGAGGATGATGATGATCCAATTGCATGGCATTTAAATAGCCATCAAAGAGGGCCACTGCATCGCACGCTTTCAGATGCACTTCTGCAGCCGTCTGGAACACTCTTCCGTCCGATATTAGGAAACCGCTGGAGCTATACACTTTCAAGGCATCTCGATTGAAAATTCCTTTCCTTACATCTGCTTTTTGTGTTAAATTTGTTGTCGTTCCCTCGCACCTCCGATTAACACGGTTGGGTACATATAATGGCTAAGAGCTTTCAGTATGGCAGACACAAGACACTGACCGGAGTAAAAGGCAAGGACGTGGGCCCTGTTGGCGAGCAGTGGTCGCAGTTGCGGCGCGAGACCCAGCCTCTCCAGGCTCTCCCTGAGCCAGCGAGCACCGGGGGAGGAGTCCCCGCTCCCGGACGTCACCGTGCCGGGAGGCGCCGCCGCTTCCTCCAGCGTCGCGCCCTGCTCACGCCCGGCATGCACGGTCGCAGCATTCAGCGTGCCTCTCTGCTCGTTTATGAAAACAAAAATCACGTGAACTGGTAACGCGGTGCCATGCAGTATCCGCTCGCCAATTGCATCTACGTCACATTCAAGTGTCGCTTTGCCGGCCGACGTCTTGCCACGCTGACAAAGGTTGCACATTCTTACTCTTAGGTTTTTTTTGCACATTCTTATACGCCGAGCGCTCCCACTGACTGCGTGTTTTAACCAGACCGTTAGACATGCACCGACTCACCCTTCTGTGAGATGATCGTCACGCTTCATGGTCACAACTTGACTAAAGAATCAGTTCATTTTGTATCTTTTTTTCTCATTCCATTTCTATTGCTTGGCATTTGTTTCATCTGGTTTGTGTCGTCTCATTCACTAAATTAGCCTACACATATTCAGTAGTATTTACATAAATAGCATATCCTGACAGTAACTGATTGTTGCGTATGTGATTTGATTGAAGAATCATGAGCGTATGGCTTGTCCTGGGCAATATCAGAATCATGGGATAAGATATAAAACATTTTAAATGTTCTTTTAATTATTTCTCTTCTTCTTAGTGGTATATATGTGTAGTGGTGATACAAGCTGGGGTAAGGATCGTGTGCCAGCGCGTAGTGATTGGCTGTGTGTGTTGGTGACGCGTGCTGACGGTGAAGGATCATGGGTCAGCGCGGGGTCATGGGTTGTGAGGCAGTGATTGGCTGGGTATCGGTGACGCGCGCTGACAGCGAAGGGATCGTGTGGAAGCGCGTGGGGATTGGTCAACTAAGGGGGTGCTCACGTCGCGGTCCGCATACGCTCCCTCTCCCGGGAGGGGAGGCTATATAAGGCGGTGCGCGCAGGCGCACAGGGAGTTGGTGACCAGTGAAGACAGAAGACGGAGGAGGAAGAGATAGGGCCCTGAGGCACCTAGTCCCGCTGTCCTTGTGAGGACCGGGGCCCTGTGTGGCCCAGAGGCGGGACCTTGGGACCCGGGGCCGAACGTCCGTGTGAGGGCCGGCCCGCGGGACCCAGAGGTCGAGACCCACGCCCAAGCTGGGGTGGGTCTGTAGCGCCACGGACGCTACGGGGCTGGAGTGCCCGGGAGTGTGTAGCGTGAGCTGTAGTAACCACCAGTGTCAGGTGGAGTGTGTAGCGTGAGCTGTAGTAACCACCAGTGTCAGGTGGAGTGTGTAGTGTGAGAAATAGTGACCACACGTGTTATTGTGGAAGACAAGTGAAAATAAAGTGTGCTACCCGTCAAGTGGTTTCCCGCCGTCATTCCGAATACTTCATATGTATTATTGCGGTCTTAAATATATGTCATTGTTTGCTGTTATACTGGTAGGAACCACCTGGTTCCACCAACCCACAGGGGATTATTGTGTCCGTCCGTCGTGCATCCAAAAATGGGAGAGGTCGGGCTGGGTGGAGAGGGGAGGGTGGGGAGGGGCTGGGTGTGGAGGGTGGGGAGGGGCTGGGTGGGGAGGGGAGGGTGGGGAGGGGCTGGGTGGAAGGGTGGGGCTGGGTGGGGGGTGGGAGGGGTGGGGCTTGGTGGGGAGGGACTGGTCACCCCGTGGTGGCCTTATAAAACTCAACGTTTAACCTACTCATGCCGGCTTGTGCCCGCCCTCACAGTCGGGCATATTTGCGGAATACACCACGCCGCCGTTGACCCTGGCCATTGACCGAGCAACCCAATGTTCCTACCAGCTCCCTCCGCAGGAATGTGTTTGCGATAAGTCAAGAAACCTCTCGGTTTGTGTTCTCCTGGATGAAAACTAGTGGGGCTATGTCCTTGCCCAATCTTGACCAGCCTGGCTCAAAACCTCAATAAAAAAATATAACTGACTATAATCAATGGATCAATACATCACTACATACCTACATAGTCATACTTTAACTTCAACAGGTAATGGGTGAAGAGTGGTAGCTATGTTAATAAGTAATAAGAATGGGTCCTCAAACTTTAACTTGGGTTGGGTTAAAGCAACCTATACACTACACACTGGCAGAAATGGATAAGCAGAATATGTTCTGCTGATGACCTCACATTTGAGTGAAAACAGTAGTCTGCACCTTAAATAATCAATCTCAGCTGTTCAAAGTGTTTTACAATCCAGCCGGGTTGGCTCCACGCACGACTGACATCAGAACTCAACCGGTCCCTCTCCGGCTCAGTGTACCCTTTGCGTACGACGCGAAATATCGTAATCAGAATCTTTATCTATCCTGGAGGAATCCTATGAGCTATGAAGCTCTTTTTCACCAATGTCCAGGAGGGACATGTCAACGAGTTACACGCATGTCTTGTTCAGATGCGCTGTCATGGAGGATTATGGGTAACACAGGAATCCCCCACTATACGTAAAGGATGCGTTCCTGGGAAATGCTACTGCGCTCGAAATTACTTAAAGCAAACTCTCATATCTTATATGTCATACCTCGGTATACGACTGCTTTGGAATACGTCGAATTTGGTATACGTCGTGTTTTGACGAGAGAAAAAATGTCTTGGGATACGCTGCGCTTGCTAGAACTTGTAAGGGTCGGGATGAGTCACCGCGTACCCGCGTAGACCCCGTTTACGTCTGAAACAAAGCGCCGCTCCTTAGTCTGCCTGTACAGTAGTTTTAATGGAAGGGGACTCTCCTTCCAAAAAATAGCATTTCCTCCTCCTCCCCTTCCTCACCACCATCCTCATAGGCTATCAACTCCTCTTAGCAAGGTAAAGTGATGTTACATTTTATTTTAATTTATTTTAATTTATTTATGCATTTATTTTAATTTATGTATGCATTTTAGTAATAAGTAGTGTCTAAATTATTTTATACAACCCCATTAATGTATAATATGCCATATTAAATATCATTTCTTATACTCTGGAATGGATTATTTCCTTTCCCTTTATTTCTTATGGGAAAAATTAGTTTGGTATACGTCATTTTCAGTATAAGTCCTACCTTCTGGAACGAATTAACGGCGTATACCGAGGTACCACTGTAGATTTGCATGTAGAACACCCTCCCGCATGTGCTTGTGGGAGCCTCGGAACCGACAAAGTTATTTAATTTTAGCTTTTCTTCCGATTCCGTGATGAAGGAGGTGTACGTACGTGTACGCCATCGGAACGGAATTGGAAGAAAACTGGGTGACGTGCACATACGTCATTGGAATAGGAAAGGGTTAATTGGCCAATAACACCTCATATATATAGAGGACTGCAGAGCTTGAGGGGAGGGTGGGGGGGAATTGGCACTGGCTCACCGCTTGTCCGCTTTTCCCACGTATCTGTTACTCCTCCTCGTGCCTCTGCGTTGTCCTCTCTCTCTCTCTCTTGCGAGAGTGAGAGCGAACACTGCGGCGACGCATTGCAAGTTAACATATATACGCTGCCAAGCCTGGTGGTGTTCATTCAGACGCTGTCTTTCCGACAGACCTGTTCTTCACCTGAGGACGGCTGCTTGCGTTGTGGCCGAAACGTCGTGAGAATTATTTTATTATGTTTTATTTTTATTATTTTATTATTTCCCTTCTACGTGACTTTACCGAAAGAACCAAGAAGATGAATCCCTGCAGTCACGAAAGCTTTAAATCGAAAGTTAACATTGTTACAATGCAGAGGATGCCGGAAAGGTTGAACTTACGATTGCAGAGTCCTGGACGATGCAGGGACACACTTGGGGTGCCACGCTTTGCAGGGTCAGGATGAACGGCCAGTACTGCACATCGGATGAGGGCTGACACTAAAGAGCACAAACGACACGATCGCAAGACCGGCCTTTGTTACACCTTCAGCTGCTTTAAGTCTACCCTGTAAGAGAGGTATTTTCATAAATGAGTCACATCGGTATGCATTCTGTTCATCTGTTTTGATAATTGGTAGAAGGGTAAAAAAACAATTATCACATTTTTACTGGCAAATGGGGTTCCAATGGTGTAAATTCATCTGTTTTGTTCAACTCAGTGCCATCCATTTCGCCTAGATTATATTTTTGCGCATGGCAATGTTCGGAAGCTAAATGCCAACGTCGAGTTTTGCCAGCCACGACGAGAGGGCTTCAGGTGAGAGGGTTCGTATCGTTTTGCTATTTCTCCTCCATTGAAGGACCCCAGGCGACAGTGGTTTACTATACGTTAAACAGTTTGGGATGCATGGTCATTCATACTACTGTGGCCTGTCTTGAATTTTTCATTCATAAAGGTGATGTGCGCATTAGTCTGTTGGTGTCTGGTATGGTATGGTAAATAGTTCTAACCAGTGTCTTCGAGGAATGTCAGAGCCAGAAGATACGATGCTTGGGTCTCAAATTAGGTGTTTATTTTGGACGTCCGCTTTGTTCCACTCTGGTAAGTTGTGTTTAAGGAGACACAAAAAAATGTAACAGGGGAGCCACCACGAGACAAATTACATCTTCCATCCATATGAATCACTGTAGTCTGCACCGCCTCAAAGGAAGAATTGCCAAACTACACAATTTTTTTCCTGAAGGCTTCCCATGGCTAGAAGACTTTGACAATGGCATTCAGGCTCTTGGACGTATTGGCATTTACAAGAATAGAATCTGTTTTTAGTTTTTGACATAAATATTAAAAATACTCTTTACAAAATATTATCATATGCCACTATATGTCAACAAATGAACAGGTGCTCGACAGGTAATTTCAATCTAGATTTGAAGTTTTGCCCACTTAAGCAATTGTTTCTTGCTGTGGATGTCCCACCTGATGACAGACGCTTGTGTTGCGCCAGAAACGTCGTGATTTAATTTATTTTATTTTATACCTACGTGACTTTACCGAAAGAACCAAAGAGTAGGTAATTTCACTCAATATGTTTTGTTAAAAGGTGATGCTCAGCTATAGCACATGTTCACTAAAACCACGTGTAGGGTAGAAACGAAGGAAGTGCATCTCAGTGAATCTCTCCACCCCTCTCCATATCTCTCCACCCCTCTCCATGTCTCTCCACGTCTCTCCACGTCTCTCCACCTTGAGCCCAGGACTCAGCCCTCGGCAGGTGTCCCCACCTTGGCGGCATGCAGGCCGTGCACGAGGATGGCGTGCATGGCTGCCGTGAGGTGCTCCAGCCCGCCGTAGCACGTCCACACGCCGGCACGGCCTACGCCCACCAGCACCTCCACCGTCGACTTCAACCGGCTCAGCAGCTGCCAGCGCTCCTGGCTGAATCCGGCGAGCACACACGTACATATGTTCATACATTCACACACACGCCACGGTTTACGCGCGCATAGGGAGCATGCTGCGTTGCGCTTAGCACACAACTCGTGCATTGCTCTGCACTGCATTAATTGTGACAACGCAAGTCTGGATCATAGGCACAGGAACAAAAGGAAGGTTTCGAGCCTAGAACTGAACAGGGCAGGGAGTCGACAAGCATGAATGGCTGATGCAATGAACACATCATGAAATGAGAGCCTGTTTAGATGACTGGAGAACCTTCCATTTTTATTTTAAAAAGTATACATCTAGAATTACCGAGAAGGGGAGTTTTTTGTTTACCGAAATGAAAGAAAATATCTCTACTTGTTTATTTTGGTTGCTGACTCATGTACATTACAAACTGTACTCTTTCATGGGCAGTGGTTTTTACTTTGTTGGGAATGTCTTATCTGCTGAACCCCCAAAAAGGTAACAAAAAGCATGCAAAAATGCATACAAAAAGCACTCGGTGTTTGTCTGTTATCAGCAGTTCCTGAAGAATTGCACTGTGGTCCCCTTGTCTTCGGTCACCATCAAAATAAATCTGAGCAAATGCTTCCCGACAAAGTCTGCAGACCGATTTCATTCATTTTATAACAAATCAGTACGAAACAGTATACAGTGGTACCTCGGTCGACGTCTTTAATTCGTTCCAGAAGGTAGGACTTATACCGAAAATTACGTATACCAAACGCATTTTTACCATAAGCATTAAACGAGATCTACTGTACAGGCAGACTGAGGAGCGGCGCTTTGTTTCAGTCGTGAACGGGGTCTACGCGGGTACACAGTGGCTCATCCCGACCCATACAAGTTCTAGCAAGCGCGTCGTATCCCAAGCAAGCGCGTCGTATCCCAAGAAATGTTTTTCTCGTCAAAACAATACGTATACCAAATTCGACGTAATCCAAAGCGGTCGTATACCGAGGTATGACTGTATAGTGACCAGTGCTCACTGCTGCAAGGTCTGCCTGTGGGAATCTCATACTATGCAATCCCCGCTCCTACACTCAGGGGCTTGGCTAATGCCAACAATACTCAGTTGTTTGATATTCTTAGTAATTTCCAGATTACCATTTAGCTTCGTATGATTAAATTACCCTTTCCATTTGGTTATGAATCGTGGGACATTAAATAATGGTGACATTAAAATCAGAGAAGTGTTTACATTTCACGTCTAAGATGTGTTATACCACTGTTTACAAGTGCTGGGACGTAGATTTACATGGTTTGTGTTTACATCCCTATGATGTTCAAAAGTACAAGGCTCAAAGACCATACCACAGATAAAAACACCCATAAAGAGTTCATGGTCCGTTTCGTGTCCATGTCCCAGATTCGGGCACATCAGGTTCAATGTTATTGCCCTAGATTATAGTTACGTAATGATGCAACTATTCATGAATTGAAATGTATTCTTATGCTCCACCCACGTACGTACATGTATGAAATCGTTCGCTCGCAGTAATTACTTTAAGTTGGTGAAAACTGTTGGGCTAACGTTGCACTTAGGATAAAGGAAGAGTCGAATGTGTACACACGAGATGGAACGAAACAGTAAAACCAAGACAAATAACGTAACCAAAATAAACAACATAACCACTCATTTCATGAAACCAGGACACCAAATCAAAATTCCCTTAATCACAGAGGAAGTGAAATACTGTACGACACGCCACTAAAAACCCCTTCAGATGTGCAGATTTCAGTATCGTTCTGTATAAGTCTTAGATTAAAATGTGTGCGAGTACGTGTCTGGTACTCGGTGGCGATCCCAAGCATTCAACATCCCAGAGTCACAGCGGCTAATTTTGCCACTCTGTAGGTTATATGGGATCCTATATTCCGGAGTCACGGTGGCTCATTGAGTCACTCTGTAGTTTATATGGGATCCTATATACCGGAGTAACCGATGCTCATTGAGTCACTCTGTAGGTTATACGGGATCCTATATATCGGAGTCACCGAGGCTCAATGAGCCACCTTGTAGTTTATATGGGATCCTATATTCTAGAGTCACCGAGGCTCAATGAGCCACTCTGTAGTTTATATGGGATCCTCTATATCGGAGTCACCGAGGCTCGTAGGGCCACACTGTGGGTTGCCAGAGTTCCCCATCACTTCTCGTTGTAGCTCTACACTTCTCGTTACGTTTCGCTCCGAGTCAATGTTTGGCTCAAGACCAGGCCGAAGCCTCGGCCTGGTCTAAACACCGGGCCGGGCACGCGACCGCCGCACCGGGCTGTGAGCCCGACGCGTACCGCCTCCCTCTCCTCACCTCGCATACTCCTCCTCCTGCTTGCCTTCTCTCGGCTTCTCCACCTCCTCCTCGCCGCTCCACGCGCTCGTGTCGCGGCTCAGCAGCATTTTGTCCAAGCGGCGGGGAGCCAGGCCGTGTCGAGGCGACCGTGGCGAGGCGAGCGGTGCCAGATGACGGGGGGTTTCCCTTCGCGACGCAAGCGGCGTCTCCACGACCCCGGGGAAGCGAGCCGTGCCGTGCCAAGCCGAATCGAGCCGTGCCAAGCCGAATCGAGCCGTGCCAAGCTGAATCGAGCCGTGCCAAGCCGAATCGAGCCGTACCAAGCCCAATGAAGCCGTGCCGTGCCAAGCCGAATCGAGCCGTGCCAAGCGGAATCGAGCCGTGTCGCGTGTAGCCGGTATGAGCTCAGGGGTCGTCCATAAATGATGTCACGCACCTAGGGGGGGGCGGGGGGTCAGATATTTGTGACAATGTGTGACGAGGGGGGGGGGGGGGGATAAATGTGACGTCACATCAAAATGCGCAACTTTAAATAAATATACACAACACGTTCTACTTAATTACAACATCAGAGTGCAGCGCCACATTAAATACGCACTACAATGACAATAGTTTAAAGCGATTTGAAGCATGTTTTATTTTCAAAATGGAAATATGTTTTTTGGGGGGGAAGGGGGCAGAGCTTTGTGACGTCATATTTGTGGGGGGGGTTTGACTTTCTGTGACGCCGTGTGACGAAGGGGGGGGGGTCAAAAATCGTCCAAAATCGCGTGACGTCATTTATGGACGGCCCCTTACTGGCGAAACGTCGTACTCAGATTGTAAATGTTGTGGCTTGGCTCTCCAACACACCGGCGTGCTGTACTAGTGACGAATTGGCCACGTTCTGTTCACGTGACAACCCTTACTAGTTGGCAGAGGTGTGGACTCGAGTCATGCGACTTGGACTCGAGTCAGACTCGAGTCATGATTTTGATGACTTCAGACTCGACTTGGACTTGCCTCATCTTTGACTCGACTTGACTCGGGACTCGAGAGCAAAGACTTGAGACTTACTTGTGACTTGCACAACAATGACTTTGTCCCACCTCAGAGGTGTGGACTCGAGTCATGCGACTTGGACTCGAGTCAGACTCGAGTCATGATTTTGATGACTTCAGACTCGACTTGGACTTGCCTCATCTTTGACTCGACTTGACTCGGGACTCGAGAGCAAAGACTTGAGACTTACTTGTGACTTGCATAACAATGACTTTGTCCCACCTCTGCTAGTTGGCTGTGTCGGGTGGTGGCGGGTTTTAACGACACATTTATATATTTACACGATCTAACCCAAAAACATCTATTAAGGATGATATTGGTCGCGAAAGCCTTCGTGTTAAACTCTGTACAGTATTGTTCCCATAGCTTCTAATGTTTTTATGTAATTTTTTGTCATTGTGGCTCGTCACTTGCGTGGCCTGTGATTGAAGATGCTGTCTTAGTGTGGGATCAGCGATGCCCCTTTATTTTGCGGTTATGAGCGTCGTGGTTGCTGCCTCATCCCGTTGACTGCCCCAGTAAACATGGACCGTTGAACAAACATTCGCCCATTGGTTCGAACCAATGTCGGCAAGTGCAGAATGCATTCCAACCTCGAATGTGTTTGCCTGTCTGTCCTGCTTGCCAACCCTGCATATCTGCCCTCCCTGGAAACCTGTCTCTGCCTAAATTTCGATTTAAAGCTTTCGAGACTGCAGGGATTCATATTCTTGTAGAAGGGAAAAAATAAAATAATACAAATTTTACATAATAAAATTCTCACGACGTTTCGGCCACAACACAAGCAGCCGTCCCCAGGTGAAGAATAGAGCTGTCGGAAAGACAGCGTCCTAATGAACACCGCTAAGCTTGGCAGCGTATTTTAAGCTGGGTGGTGTCTCTACCTGCCAACCCTCTGTCTGCCTGTCTTAGCTGCCTATCAACCAGCATTCCTTTCTTGTATGTATGCCAATTCAAGATGTATCTCTGTATGTCAAACTATTTCGCACCGTACGTGGACAACCGTGCTAATCGGAGGTGCGAGGGAAGGACAACAAACGAAACACAAAAAATGCTTCTAAAGAAATTAGTTTTCCCAAATAGTGTCATAGGATCCCAAATTTCGTTTGACCAAGACCGATATTTCTGAGTTACCGAGGTTCATAGGGGCAGTCCACAAATGACGTCACGCGATTTTGGACGATTTTTGACCCCCCCCCTCGTCACACGGCGTCACAAAAAGTCAGACCCCCCCTCAAATATGACGTCACAAAGCTCTGCCCCCCCCCCCCAAAATAAAACATGCTTCAAATCGTTTTAAACTATTGTCATTGTAGTGCGTATTTAATGTGGCGCTGCACTCTGATGTTGTAGGAGAAAACATTTATTAAAAAGTCTATTTATTTAAGTACAACGTGTTGTCTATATTTATTCAAAGTTGCGCATTTTTATGTGACGTCACATTTATCACCCCCCCCCCCCTCTCGTCACACATCGTCACAAATGTCTGACCCTCCCCCACCCCCTAGGTGAGTGACGTCATTTATGGACGGCCCCATAGAGCCGCACTCTAGTTTGTTAAATCCTGTATATTAAGTTCACTTGCTTGCTTACGACTGTGCAAATCTTTCGGTCGTTTTTTAACCCACTTCCCGTGATCCAATCGAGCTGACATTTTCCACACAGACTCGTTGTGCGTGACAATTAATGTTCGTGAAAATTTTTTTCCAAAATCTTACACTTTTTAGGACGAAAATATTATATTTAATTACCAATTGCTTAATGGTGCCATGCAATCATCTGACCCATAGGTGGCAGCCATCTCAAGCCAGAGGACGAGAGGACTCTAGCCGCCACGCATATAAATGATTTATAGTGAAAAACTTTGTTTTTACGGGTTATACTTGTTATCGATTGTAAATGTCGGTGTCACACGAGGCTTATTACTGTGGAGTGCCTGAGTTCGCCACCAGCGTTCGTTGTAGCTGAAGAGTGGAAATCGCTCTGTGCCGTGGACAGAGGTGGTATATATGGGATCATATTCCAGAGTCACAGTAGCCACTCTCTGATCTATATGGGATCCTATATTTCGGAGTCACCGAGACTCGTAGAGCCACACTGTGTGTGGCTTGCCAGAGTTCCACATGGCCTCTTGGTGGAGTTCGTTCTTCTCGTTGCGTTTGGGAACCCGGCGTCTAGACAAGGCCGAAGCCTCGGTCTGGCCTAGACGCCGGGCCGTGCACGCGATCGCCGCACCGGGCTGTCATGTCGGTCATACCGCCTCGGTGAAAGACGGTATGACCGAAACACCATGCGCGTCTGGTGGGATGCTAATAATTAGCTATGTTTATATACGGTACAAACAGCAGATATTCGAATTTAACTATAAAGTTGTTTAAAACATCATATCACGAGTGAGAATGTGAAATAGCCGTTTTGTATTCATTATGGTACGGCCCATACCGTAGGGAAGTTCCGGTGACGTCACTCCCATAAGTCACTGCGTGATATTCTAACAATGTAATATTTTGGATACAAACACACGATCTGTGACTTTGTGTTATTAAATTTGAAGGTATTTACAATGTTTCCATGTTCAGCGTATATAGTGTTATATGTGATTATAACTTATTTGTGATAATCATGGTATGACCCCATAGCGTAGAGAGAGCCTCTATGGATATGTGTATCCCACCGGCGGCAGCTTATAGTTATCGCTTCTCGGCCTTTTGGCTAAGATCAAGTGTAGTATCTGTTCTTATCAGTTTAATATCTGATACGTACCACATTGTGGTACCTTATATTAAATTGATTTTTGGGACAGGGAGATGGAATAGGGGCTTGCTCCGTCCACTCCGCGCATCAACCCGGTATTGCAGTACCTCCGGGAATGGTGCACCTCCCCACTTGGGGAGGGAAAATGTAAACAAAGAGAGAATGTAACAGCGTTATCATCGCATGAGAAGTTTACGAGACTTTAAAGCCTCCAAACTCATCCACAAGGCTGGTTCCCCATCTGTGTCATCAAACTCACAGACGTTGTATGTTGAATTTCTTCTCACCCCCCTTATAATTCAAAGCCTACGAACTCATCACAAGGCTGGGGTCCCATCTGTGTGAGGGAAAATGTTAAACAAATTTCAGAGGCCTAAACGTTGCAACTGGTGACAAAGCCACCACGCCCGGTACAGCGCATTAGTCACCCGGTGTCTCGTAGGGTAACCTCATTAAATATGAGCGCCATTGCGTGTGGAGAGAGAACACCCCTAGGATGAGTGCATCACCCGGTCCTATTTGTATTGGGTCTGAATTTACGTGTGCCATCTGTAACGCCGGTTTGGTCTCTCCTGTCTCACCTCATGCGATTGTCCTGCTTTATCTAGCTCCATTGAACTCTTTCGGTTGTCATGTCCCGTTGGGCCCATTAGCCTGTAGGATTATTTTTATTTAAAAGATTGGCATACGAGAGAGTCCGTGATTATACGCCTCGAGTTGAATATGAAATCGCTTCGCTTACATATATAGTATAGCGACACACAAAGTTGGGGGAAATAAGTCACACTTACATACGATTTGCATGTTCTAAGCTTTTGAATGTGACCGCATCGCAAGATGTGTTACTTGACACTAAATCCGATAATTTATGAAAAGATCGATTTATAACTTAGTCCAGGACTTATCACGCCCACGGGTGTGTACAGCAACGCCGCCACGTGGTGCAAGGCGGTACAGACTAATGCCAATGAGCGTTTGCGGGGGGTGCTAATATTTAGCATATTTAGCTGTAATTATATATGTTCGGTATAAAAATCAGATGTCCGAATTTAAATATATAGTATAATGTAAAGCTGTATACAATGTTTTAAAACCACAATTAAGATTGTGTTACATGTAATGTATCCGTTTTGAATTCATCATGATACGACCCAAGACTTTTGGCATCTTCCCATAAGTAATTGCGCGGAATTCTATCAATATGCTGCACTGTACATATTATAAAACACGTGTAGTGTAAGTAGGATAATTCATGAAAATATAAAGCGCTGAGGTTAATGATCTTGAACATGAGAATCGATGACAAACATCAATCGATTCACACACTCACGTGGGTAACACGCCGCCAGGTGGCGCAAGGCGATATGGCCGTAATGACATAATTCCCATAGGCCATTGCGCGGGATTCTAACAACAACATTCTTTTACCTTTTTCATGCAAACAGATTTCCAGTTCCAAAATTTAACGTTATATTATTTATAATGTTTAATTGTTCCGCGCATTGGCTGTATTACATGTGATGATAGCTGTTTTGTGATAATCATCGTATGATCCCATAGCGTACAGAGAGCATCTGTGGGTATGTGTACCCCACCACCGACAGCTTATAGTTATCGCTTCTCGGCCTTTTGGCTAAGATCAAGTGTAGTATCTGTTCTTATCAGTTTAATATCTGATACGTACCACATTGTGGTACCTTATATTAAATTGATTTTTGGGACAGGGAGATGGAATAGGGGCTTGCTCCGTCCACTCCGCGCATCAACCCGGTATTGCAGTACCTCCGGGAATGGTGCACCTCCCCACTTGGGGAGGGAAAATGTTAAACAACGAAAGAAAACAGCAGCTTTGTCAATGCAATAGATGTTTACCTAACTTTTCACATTATGTGGCCTCACCCAGGTCTGATTCAAAGCCGACTCATCAGCGGTCGCCCTCGACCCCCATCTGTGTCATCAAACTCACCGACGTTGTATGTTGAACGTCTTTCACAACCTACGGAGACAACTCCAATGAACAGCTTGGTTCCATTCTCTCGTTTGTATTTTTTGCCTCCGCTGTTACATAATCTGTGGAATTATTATCAAGAATTCCCAGTTGATACTAATGGAAGACTCGAGGTTGAATAGATAAATCGATGCACGCCCATGTGTAGCGTCGGAAATGCACATCTTATACCGTCGGTATATACTTACCTGCAGTTGTGGGCACAGGCCCATGTGGGGTGCCACCCTGAGCTGGAGAAGGACAGAGAGAGCCGGACCATTGAGAAGCCGGGGTCTCCCCCCCCAGACCCCAGGTGAGGGGTTGGGGGGTTCTTCCAGAGCCTCCTGGAAGGTTCCAGAGAGGGGACTCGGGGCAGTGCTCTGAAGACGAAGAACAGGAGACCAGCTCGGCTGGAACCCTGGGACCCCGGGTCCCGACGTCCTTGTAAGGGCCGGACCGAGCTCAGACCAGTGGTCGGGACCCATACCTTGGCTGGGTGCCTTCCGGCACATGCAAGCGAGTTATGGACCGCCACCCAACTCCCGTCACCGGTTCGACATCCGGAGGAGGGCGGACTTGGAGTCCGCATTGGCTTCGCTTCATCCTCGGCGAGGGGATTGAGGTTTAATGACTCCCGCCCTCGGCGGGACACACGCCAGCAGGATCGGACGGCTCCGCGCTCCACTGGGTTGGCCCACAGGGTGGTGGCCGTGGCTGCAGGTTCCTCCGCTCTCATTGGCTTCATAGAGGGGGTCGAGGTCAGGATGTTGGTCGACATCGGTGCGTCGGCGACCATCATCTCATCTTGAACATTCTACCCGAGGCCTGCCGTTCCCTGCGGCCAGTTGATGTCCCATGTTTCGCCGCTAACGGAGGTTCCTTGGGTATAGTCGGACGGATCGACGCGCAAATTCGAATTGGCGATGTCAAATTGAATGGGCCCATTCTCGTTTCGTCTACATATATATGAAAGGGATGTATTAAAGGGAAATATGTGATTATGTGTGTCTGTTCAAAATGTTTAGCATACTTCCCGACATGCAACAAACTTTAAAATTGACATGTGGGTACTTTCCAGACTGTACACCATGCAAACATTATTAAAATACACTTTTGTGGGTTTTTCTGGGGGGGGGGGCGGGGGCGCAATAATGGATATATTTTGCACGCAAGTGAGCTGTGACGTCACATCTCTGTCCTGTCACCCAAACCCTCCGCGTAGGCCCTCGCACACATGCGCGGCTGGGGGGGGATAATGGATCTAATGAACTCGGCTACAAACTTTAAATTTGCCATGTGGCGAGCTCCCATACTGTACACAAGGTCAGACGTTTAAAAAATTACTTTTGTATTTTATTTTGGGGGGGGGGGGGGGGGGAATGACCATGAAGTGCGTGGCGTGAACCCGCATACAGGACTGGCGAGAATCGATATCTGGTGAGCGTTTGTGGTATCGATTACACGGGAATTGGCCAATTCAAAAGAAACCTGCAACCTTCGATTCCATTGCGCGATTTAAAGAATCGAATCTTGGCGCACGAGCGTAAGTTTTTATTTCCACCGCGCGTTGGGTTTTATTTTAATTAATAATGTGATGATCAACGTTATATTTTCATTTGTATATGTTGTGTTTTTAAGTTTTAAGAAGTTTTAAAATGTATCCCCCCCCCCCCGAGCAACGCCGAGTACTTCCCGCTAGTACCGAATAAATGAAATCAAAACTGAAAAAAAACATCCTTGGTGAAAAAGAGCAAAGTTTTTGTTTACATTACAATATCATGTTTATGCGTGGAGCCGGGGGCTGATTGGACCCCGGGGTCCCGCCAACTCATTCCTGCGGAGGGAGCTGGTAGGAACGTTTGGTTGCTCGGTCAATGGCCAGGGTCAACGGCGGCGTGGTGTATTCCGCAAATATGCCCGACTGTGAGGGCGGGCACAAGCCGGCGTGAGTAGGTTAAACGTTGAGTTTGATAAGGGCACCACGGGGTGACCAGTCCCTCCCCACCCTCCCCACCCAGCCCCTCCCCACCTTCCCCTCCCCACCCTCCCCCTCCCCACCCAGGCCCTCCCTCCTAAACCCAGCCCCTCCCCACCCTCCCCTTTCCACCCAGCCCCACCCCTCCCATTTTTGGATGCACGACGGACGGACACAATAATCCCCTGTAGGAGGTTCCTACCAGTATAAGGTTCAATTCATGAAAAAATGTAGCGATTAGATGCTTGATGTTGAACATACGAAATTCGTTGTCTATTCACGTACACGAGTGAACAGCACGCCACCACGTGGCGCAGGGCAATATGACCGGATTTACACTATTCCCATAATCCATTGCGTTTATTGCCCGGATTATGACAATGTGCTATGCTTATAAATTCTCGAATTCTGAATCAGCTTTCCATATCTTCACAAGTATTTTCAGTTATTTACAATGTTTAATGTGCCGGTTATGGTTCTGCTATATCTGGAAAGCTGTTGTGTGACAATCATGGTTAGAACCCATAGCATAGAGAGAGACTATGTGGGTATGTGTACCCCACCACCGGCACCTTACAGTTATCGCTTCTCGGCCTTTTGGCTAAGATCAAGTGTAGTATCTGTTCTTATCAGTTTAATATCTGATACGTACCACATTGTGTTCGTTACGTGTCGGATACGGATGCGCATTGGTAACGTGCCGCACAGGGCTATACTGCGAGCACGGCGTTTGATTGATGATGATGCTCGCAGCGTGAGGCTGTAACAGTAGGGGCGTCGCGTTCGAATGCCGGCGAAACCGTAGCGGGTAATAGGGAGGTGGGGTAACGTAAACGAAATAGGGGATGGAGGCGGGAGGGACCTCGGGGGCTAGCGACCCCCGAGTTTAATATAAAATCGCTACGCTTACATATATAGTATAGCGACACACAAAGTTGGGGAAAATAAGTCACACCAACATACGATTTGCATGTTCGTAGCTTTTGAATGTGACCGCATCGCAAGATGTGTTACTTGACCTAGATCGGATAATTTATGAAAAGATCGATTTATAACTTCGTCCAGGACTTATCACGCCCACGGGTGTGTACAGCAACGCCGCCACGTGGTGCAAGGCGGTACGGACTAATGGACAATGAGCGTTTGCGCGGGGTGCTAATATTTAGAATATTTAGCTGTAATTATATATTTTCGGTATAAAAATCAGATGTCCGAATTTAAATATATAGTATAATGTAAAGTTGTATACAATGTTTTAAAACCACAATTAAGATTGTGTTACATGTAATGTATCCGTTTTGAATTCATCATGATACGACCCATGACTTTTGGCATCTTCCCATAAATAATTGCGCGGAATTCTATCAATATGCTGCACTGTACTTATTATCAAACACGTGTAGTGTAAGTAGGATAATTCATGAAAATATAAAGCGCTGAGATTAAGTTTCTTGAACATGAGAATCGATGACAAACATCAATCTATTCACACACTCACGTGGGTAACACGCCGCCAGGTGGCGCAAGGCGATATGGCCGTAATGACATAATTCCCATAGGCCATTGCGCGGGATTCTAACAACAACATTCTTTTACCTTTTTCATGCAAACAGATTTCCAGTTCCAAAATTTAACGTTATATTATTTACAATGTTTAATTGTTCATGCGCATTGGCTGTATTACATGTGATGATAGCTGTTTTGTGATAATCATCGTATGATCCCATAGCGTAGAGAGAGCTTCTGTGGGTATGTGTATCCCACCATCGACAGCTTTAAGTTATCGCTTCTCGGCCTTTTGGCTAAGATCAAGTGTAGTATCTGTTCTTATCAGTTTAATATCTGATACGTACCACATTGTGGTACCTTATATTAAATTGATTTTTGGGACAGGGAGATGGAATAGGGGCTTGCTCCGTCCACTCCGCGCATCAACCCGGTATTGCAGTACCTCCGGGAATGGTGCACCTCCCCGCTTGGGGAGGGAAAATGTCAAACAAAGACAGATTTAAGGTTTCATGATCCTATGAGATGAGATATGTACCCAACTTTCTATGATGGTGGGCCTCACGCCGTTCTAACTCTAATCCTTCAACCTTCACGAAACACATTACCGGGCTGGTCCGATCTGTGTTATCAAACTCACCAACACTGCATGTTGTATGTTTAACTTCTTTCGCACCTTACAGAGCCAACTCAACTGCTCAGTTCCATTCTCTATTTTGTATTGTTTGCCTCTGCTGTTATATAATCTGTGGAATTAGTATCAAGATCTCCTAGACAAGTTGATACCAATGTCAGACTCGAAGTTGAATAGATAAATCGCTGCACGTCTACATAGACTATAGCCATGGTTACAAGCAAAGATCCCCCGTATAGCCTGAACAGACTGCTCGGGCAAGTATGTTCGCGAGTACTTATGAAAGCCCGCACGGCCCACGAGGGGGTGAGTCGCCAGCAACCACGCCGAGCCGCCTTTGTCTCTCTACTGACGCTGTATAGGCACCACACCATATAATACTTTGTTTGAGGCTGAGTCGACCTAGGGGAGGCCCAGGACCAGCTCAGATAATCGTCATTGGTGTTGGCCTCAGCGGGAATCGAAATCGGGTGGCCGGCTTTGTAGCGCAGCGCGATCACCGATGCACCACCACTCCCCCCACGTGGCCGCAAGTCGAGACGCTGTGAAGTGTAAATAGAGCAATTGAAGCTTGTGGCGGGACCCCGGGGTCCCGAATAAACGGAAGTCAAGATCGTAATTCATTTATTTTTCGCGACTCCGTCCCACTGCGCACATCAACGCCGCGACCCGCCTGGGGGGTCACGGCAGCGATTACGAATGCGCAGAAGAGCTGAACAAGCGAATGCACTCCATGCTCGGGTACGGGCAGGATCATAATAAGTCTTATCATCCAAAGCTGCTCAAACTGCCTACACGACTTAATACCTTTATTTTTCATCACGGGATGCATAATACAGTGAAACTGCTCTCTTATCTTCATTATTATTTGTGACCTACCAATGTCAGCAGCCAGGATCACCTGCAGATATTTAACAGATGAGATGCGTTGCACCTTCTGTTTGATAATACTTCTCTTGTCCGTATGCACCTGTGCAGATAGTTTTTTATTTTGCGGTTAAGCCATAATCCCCACATACCGCGCGTATCAATACGGATAAGAGGAGCGGCGACCCACTACTCTGTAGAGTGACATTGGTATAAATGTTGGGGCCGCTGGTCCCCGACGTCCTTCCCTGCTCCGTACCTATGGCAGGGGCTCTGCCGTTCGTCGACCCCTCGCTACTCTGCGAGCCGTTGCTGCCGTCGCTGGGCTCATCGCCCGACGACTCCCCTCCCTGGTCCGTCCCTCCGCGAGCTCGTGTGAGAGGCATAGCTCGCCGCACGCTCTCGTTCACCTGCAAACGCTGCGTTGCCTCTCCATAAATCACGCGCTATTAAACGGGGGTCAGGGGTCGGAGGGCGAATGACGCTGCCCTCACACTGCGCGAGTCCCTGCGGCGATAGACGGAGCGGGGACCTGCGGACGCACCGACCCCTTCCCCCACAAGCGCACACACCTGCACACACGCGACACCCACTCGTGCGCCGCTCTACGCAGCGCTCACTCACGTGGCGAACCACTGTGTACACACGCGCACCCACACGTTCACACTGCTCGACAAGATCACGCGAGGCCACGCTTCGCTATTAATGATTTATTATTTGCTACCTGCGAATTGATGTTAAATCAGTTTGAGTCGACGAGGCTGGCCTCTTCTACCACCCCTGAATCTATGCTCTATTTATCGGCTATGATCCTACTTTTACCTTCTTACTCACCGTTAAGTGTCCACGGCGGTCCGCTGATCCTTGTGCTAACAGCGTACCTCGGTGCGTCGCACGGACGTCCGGGTCGCTGGCTGGAGCTGCGTCTGGTCGCCTGGCGCTCAAGCGTAATTATCCCAACCATCCGTGACTATGCGCAAGAGCCCCTGCGGTCCCGCTACTCATGCTGGCCCGTCCATCCCCTGCTTGCCCCGTCGACACGTGGGTGGTGTGTGTGGGGGATGCGCTTCAACCGCGGTGGCCGAATGCCCCTCGCCGCGGCCATACCATCTTAAGGCAGGTCGCAGCGCCGCGGTGCAACGTAGCGTCGGGGGAGGCCGTCCAATTCCCTGATCGCCGGAAACCGTGAGAGTTAATCCCGATAAGGGTTTCTCGGATAAAAACCAGTCGATCAGGTGACCTTCCCTTCCAGCTCTATGGGGAGGGGGGGGAAATGCGTGCGGGTGTGTTCATGTGAGGTGAGGTGAGGGGGACGAGGGGTTGGCTCCGTCGCTTGGTGGTGGCGAGGTCGGGGATGGGGCGCCTGCCAAACGGCTTCGTGGCGGCGGCATCACATAGCCCCCCGAGGTGCCAGTCCCCGTCCCGGGTTGACTGGAGCACCTTGCTTGGGCCGCGCCCACGAGGAAACGTTGCGGGGTCCGGGGGATCCGTCCGGACCTGGTGGCTGGTCTCGGGGCGGGTGGTTCCGTCCTCTGTGGCTCCTGCGGCGGCCTCCTCCTCCACTCCAGCGGCTCTCCCCGTCCTCCGGCACCTGTGGGCTGGGGCACAAACTCAGCAGCGGAAAGGTTTAGGGGCCGTCGTCCGCGCCGTCTCCGGACTGGATCGGGGCGTCTCGGGGGCCCGGCGGGGCCCATATAGTGTGCGAGGCCCCCCAACACGAGGGGTGCGGGTACTCCGGGATTTCGGGGCCTTCGGGTGACGGGGTTCTCTCTCGCCGGGGCCACTTTCCACGGTTTTAAGCGGCGGACGTTGACCACCGTCTCTCGACCCCTCTCCCCGCCATAAATTTGTACCGTCCAGGGGGAGATCTGCCGCACCACGGTCCAGGGTCCCCGCCAGTAGGTCGTCAGTTTCCCCACCTGCCCGGCCCCGACGCGAGGGGTGTGTTGCCACACCTTAGCGCCTGTCAGGAATAAGGGGGGTTCCATGCGGGGTCGGGTGCCCTGTTCCTGCCGCCGATGCGCAGCTTCCCCTTGCGGGTAAGCTCAGCCTCGGGCTTCTCGCAGGGTCTCCAACAGGTGTTCCACGGCGCGGCTTCCCTCCTCCGGCTGGGGAGAAGGGATGCCGAATAGCAGATCTGCGGGTAAACGAGACTCACGGCCGAACATCATTAAAAACGGGGTTTGTCCCGTCGACGTGTGTACGGTGGTGGCGTAGGCGAAAAGGGCGTAGGGGAGGTGTTCGTCCCAATCCCGTTGATTTGCGGCCGCCATACGTTTGAGTTTCCCCGCTAGGGTCTGATTCATGCGCTCTACCATACCGTTCGCTTGGGGGTGGTACGCTGTGGTTCGGTCCTTCTGGATTCCGAATTCTCGGCACAGTGCCTGGAACAGCTCGGCCTCGAACTCGCTACCCTGGTCGGTGAGGACTCGTTCTGGGATCCCGTGCTTGAGTACGTAATGTTCCACGAATGCCCGGGCCACCACCAAGGCCGTTTTATCAGGGATGGCCACTGCCACGGGGTAGCGGGTGAAATACTCCACTGCGACTAGGATATACCGGTTGCCTCGATGGGATCGCGGGAATGGCCCCTGTAGATCGATCCCGACCAGCTGATTCGTGCGGCTGACGCGGAATGGCCTTAGGGGTACCTGGTATTGTGCCGGTGTCGGCCCGCACTGCTGACAGGCGCGGCAGCCCTGTACCCAGGCCGCCACGTCTTGTGCCAATTTGGGCCAGAGATACTGGCGACGCAGGGTCTCTCGAGTGCGTCGTTCCCCATCGTGGCCCCCGAGTGGGTGGTCATGCACCAGCCATGGCAGCTGGGGTCGCACCTGGGCAGGAACACAGATGCACCCCGGCTGGCCGGCCTCGGTTAACTCCCGTACCACTCCGTTCTGCACACACAACCGGGCATACAAACCGCTCCAGGGTCCTGGTAGGGCGCTCTTTTCCTCCCGCAGTGCCGCCTCCACTGCCGCCAGATCGGGACCTCGCTGCTGGGTCTGTCTCAGCTGCTCGTCGTTCAGGCCCGGGAAGGCGCAGCCGATGTCCTCCTGGATCCGTCCGATCGGGTCCCGAGCCGCGGGTCCCGCGCTTGCCGGGCGGTCGACGGGATCCTCAGTGCCACCTGTGAGGGTCTCTGTGGCGCACACTGCACTCTCTCTCGCTGGGGGGGGGTCAATGGCCGCGGCCTCTCGGGGGTCCATTGCCTGCCGGCAGCGTCCCCCCGTGAAACACGGGCAGGCCTCCTCCGCCCTTGTTTCGGCGTACACCGTGGGCCGCCTCGACAAGGCGTCCGCGTTTGCATGCGTCCGGCCAGCCCGATACTCGATTTGCAGGTTGTACTCCTGCAACTGTGCCAACCACCGGGCCATCTGCCCCCGCGGCTCCTTGAATGTAAGAAGGAACTGCAGAGCATAATGGTCAGTGCGTACGCGACATTTCCTGCCGTACAAATACGGCCGGAACTGCTTACATGCGAAAATCACGGCGTACAACTCTTGGCGGGTCACGCAATAGTTCAGCTCGGCCCCATTCAAGGTCCGGCTGGCGTACGCGATGAGTCGTTCCGTCCCATCCTGTACCTGTGACAACACCGCGCCCATCCCGCTGCTGCAGGCGTCGGTGTCCAAAATAAAATCGGTGGTAAAATCGGGGAAAGCGAGGGTGGGGGCGTGGGTGAGGTGGTCTTTGAGAGTGGTGAAGGCCGTCTGGCAGGCCCCCGTCCACTGATAGGGGTGCTTAGGGGAGGTGAGTTGGGTGAGGGGGCGTGCAATCTCTCTGAATCCCTTTACAAATCGACGATAATAGGTGGCGAGCCCTAAAAATGATCGGATCTCCGTCAGATTCCTTGGCCGTGGCCACTCCACTACGGCGCGTACCTTCTCCAGATCGGTGTGCACGCCTGCCTCGCTGACGCGGTGCCCGAGGTACCCCACCTCGCGTTGTGCGATGTAACACTTATGTGGCTTGAGCTTGAGATGAGCCGCTCGCAGTCGCTGGAATACCTCCCGTAACCTGGACCAATGCTCAGACAAAGATCTACTGAACACTATCACATCGTCCAAGTAAATCAGGCATTGTTCCCATTGCAAGCCCTGCATCACCAACTCCATCAGCCGCTGGAACGTCGCGGGCGCATTGGTGAGTCCGAACGGGAGTACTCGAAACTCGAATAGCCCCATCGGGGTGGTGAATGCGGTTTTCGGCCGATCCTCCTCCGCCATCTCCACCTGCCAGTACCCGGACGCGAGATCGAGGGTGGAAAAATATCGCGCTCCGGCGAGGCTGTCGAGGGTGTCGTCGATGCGGGGTATGGGGAAGGCATCGCCGAGCGTGACTGCATTCAGTTTACGGTAATCGACGCAGAACCGGGTTGACCCATCCTTTTTCGTTACTAGTACCACTGGGGCTGACCAAGGGCTCGCCGAGGGCTGAATTATGTTATCGCGAAGCATGTCCCCAACTGCCTCCTTGATTTGGGCGCGTTCGGGTGCGCCCACTCGGTACGCAGGGAGTTTGATGGGTCGGGCTGCACCGGTGTCAATTTGGTGCTTAACAAGGTCGGTCCGACCCACGTCCGAGTCGTGTTCACTGAATACGTCGGCATACTCCCGCAGTAACTCGCGCAGCCGATCGGCCTCTCCCTTAGGTAAATCCGCCCATGGTACATGTAACGCGTCGAGCAGGGGAATGTGTTGGGGCCGCTGGTCCCCGAAGTCCCTCCCTGCTCCGTGCCTATGGCAGGGGCTCCGCCGTGCGCCGACCCCTCGCTGCTCTGCGAGCAGCTGCTGCCGTCGCTGGGCTCATCGCCCGACGGCTCCCCTCCCTGGTCCGTCCCTCCGCGAGCTCGTGTGAGAGGCATAGCTCGCCGCACGCTGTCGTTCACCTGCAGACGCTGCGTTGTCTCTCCACGGATCACGGGCTATTAAACGGGGGTCAGGGGTCGGAGGGCGAACGACGCTGCCCTCACACTGCGCGAGTCCCGGCGGCGACAGACGGAGCGGGGGCCTGCGGACGCACCGACCCCTTCCCCCACACTACGAGCGCACACACCTGCACACACGCGACACCCACTCGTGCGCCGCTCTACGCAGCGCTCACTCACGTGGCGAACCACTGTGTACACACGCGCACCCACACGTTCCTACTGCTCGACAAGATCACGCGAGGCCACGCTTCGCTATTAATGATTTATTATTCGCTACCTGGTAACTAATGTTGAATCAGTGAGTCGACGAGGCTGGCCTATTCCACTAAACCTGTACCTATTCCTTATCTATCGGCTATTATCCCACTTCACCTTCTTACTCCCTGTTAGATGCCCACGGCGGTTCGTTGATCCCGTACTCGCAGCGTGCCTCGATGCGTCTCACGGACGTTCGGGTCGCTGGACTGGAGAGCGTCCTGTCGCCTGGCGCTGGAGAGAAGAGAGCCCGATTTCCCCTTTGCGCCCACTATTTATCCTCCCTACCTCAAAGGGTGTCGGCTCTGAACAATGGGCTCGCGCCCCTCTGGCACGCGCACCGCGGTTCCGGGAGCTTGTGATATGCTAATCAGTGTGCGGCGTTGCCCGGCGTAAATTCTAATTAATCCCTTTCCCTCCCTAACAATGGTGCCTGCGCGCTCAAGCGTAATTATCCCAACCATCCGTGACTATGCGCAAGAGCCCCTGCGGTCCCGCTACTCATGCTGTCCCGTCCCTCCCCTGCTTGCCCCGTCGACACGTGGGTGGTGTGTGTGGGGGATGCGCTTCAACCGCGGTGGCCGAATGCCCCTCGCCACGGCCATACCATCTTAAGGCAGGTCGCAGCGCCGCAGTGCAACGTAGCGTCGGGGGAGGCCGTCCAATTCCCTGATCGCCGGAAACCGTGAGAGTTAATCCCGATAAGGGTTTCTCTGATAAAAACCGGTCGATCAGGTGACCTTCCCTTCCAGCTCTATGGGGGGGGGGGGAAATGCGTGCGGGTGTGTTCATGTGAGGTGAGGTGAGGGGGACGAGGGGTTGGCTCCGTTGCTTGGTGGTGGCGAGGTCGGGGATGGGGCGCCTGCCGAACGGCTTCGTGGCGGCGGCATCACAAATGACCTCGGCTCGGGGAGTCGGGCCGACTCGCCAGGCCAGGTCCTGGTCACCCTCAGGACGACCGGGGTCCTCAGCCCAGAGTGCGAACACCGAGTCGTTAGAGTGGCGTGCGTGCAGGGGGTGTACGGTGGCTATCGGGGTGCGCCGTCGCAGTATCGCTGGGGTACTGTGGGGGTTAAACATCCGCATAAACAATCGGTCCCCATCTGCGTTTACCAACGTGGCGGATCCCACGACCCCATACCGTTTTGCTAACTCTGGGTGAGGAGTTAGCATTACCTCTCCTGATGGTCGGAGCGCGGGGTCGGTGGGGGATGTTGCCACCGGCACCAGCATCTCGGTGAGCGGCCCGATGGTGACTGCCGTCGCCAGGATAGCGGCCACAGGTGCGAAGCGGGGGCGCGTTGGTTCTCGTCCCAGGAACGGTATCCGCTCGCCGTTGCTCTCCATGGTGGCGCATCGCTGGCGGGGTTGCACGTTGAGTCCCAGCTGTTCTAAGAGGTCAGTACCTGCGATACACTCATGACACAACGCACTCGACACGTAGAACTCCTGGGTGCACACCTGGCTGCCTATGCGGACCTCTAGGGTGGCTCTCCCCAGCAGCCCCATTCCGGCTCCGCTCGCCGTGTGCAGCGCGCGGTCCGGTGCCTGCAGGTGACGCACGTCGACCCCGATCGCGCTGCAGTGCGCTCACGAGCGAGGCCACCGCCCCCGTGTCCAGCAGGATTCGGGTACGCACTCCGTTTACCTCCCCTTCCACCAGCGACGTGGCCCCCGTGATTCCCGCCACCAGCTCCCGCAGCCAGTCGCCAGGAGTCGCCGCGTTCCTTGGTGTCGTGGCTGGAATCTGTGTGGAGATCGCTCGCTCGCCATTATCATTACAGCTGGTTTGGGTCGGGTCTACGTCGATTTCATCCCCCGGTGGTCTCCTCTCTAGTGGGGCCTTAGTGTTTGACCTATGCATCTGCCTCGCACGGGCGAGCTGAGGGCAGTCCCACCTGAGATGCCCTCGACGGTCGCACACATAACACGTCCGGGGAGGGGTGGCGGCTCCGTAGTGGGCCCCCTGCCCGCTCCCTCTCCCTGTACGCAGTTGTTCTTACTCGGACTCTAATTGGGATACCTTCCCGGCCAGCCCCCCTACTGTGGAGTGTAGTTCACCCATCTCAGACTGGATGGTCTTCACATTTTTATTCGCTTCCTCGCGTACGTGGGTTACCCTCTCACCTACTTGGGTTACTTTACCGTCATTCGGTCTACCCGGCGAGCAATATCTCCCATGCCGGTCTGTAACCCGGCTACCCACCCGGGGTCGTCTCGTGGGGCTCTCTTGCCCGTCTCCTTATGGGGCTGGCGGGCTCCTCCTCATCCTCCTCCTCGTCAGGGATGAGGCTCGCCACGGTGCACTCCTGTCCCGACCCTCGGAGCTGCGCGCGTTCGCTGGAGAGCTCCTCACACTCCAGTGCTTGCTCGACTAGGGTATCGAAGGGGAGGCCTGCGCTACCCCTTTTGGGCTGCCACCACGCGGTGCGAGCTAGGTACCTGAGTAGCTTGACTGCAGCTAGCGCGTCAATGACCTCCTTCGCGAACTCTGGGCGGGCGATCCGGGATAGTGATCGCACGTCCTCGGCGTAGTCTCGGAAGTCCTCGCCAGGTTGGCGTCGGCGCGCCTCTAAGGCCGTCTTTGCCTGTATCGCGTTGCGCATGCCGAAACGCCGATCTAATCTACGCATTAGTTCCTCTAGTTGAGTTTGCGCGCTTTCGGGTAGTGCCTCTACAAAGTCGGCTTCCCGCCCCTCCAGGTTCAACGTAAGATGTGGTAACGCCTGCGCGTCCGACCAGCCATTAAGCTCTTTAGCCCCTATTATATTGCGGGAAAACGCTTTCCATGTAGGGGTCCCCTGGCCGGTGAACACATGCCTTACCTTTGCGTGGAGTAACGCGCTACCTTCACGTGAAGATGTGAGGGTTCGTACGACTTCTGACACCAATATGTTGGGGCCGCTGGTCCCCGACGTCCTTCCCTGCTCCGTACCTATGGCAGGGGCTCTGCCGTTCGTCGACCCCTCGCTACTCTGCGAGCCGCTGCTGCCGTCGCTGGGCTCATCGCCCGACGACTCCCCTCCCTGGTCCGTCCCTCCGCGAGCTCGTGTGAGAGGCATAGCTCGCCGCACGCTCTCGGTCACCTGCAAACGCTGCGTTGCCTCTCCATAAATCACGCGCTATTAAACGAGGGTCAGGGGTCGGAGGGCGAATGACGCTGCCCTCACACTGCGCGAGTCCCTGCGGCGATAGACGGAGCGGGGACCTGCGGACGCACCGACCCCTTCCCCCACAAGCGCACACACCTGCACATACGTGGCGAACCACTGTGTACACACGCGCACCCACACGTTCACACTGCTCGACAAGATCACGCGAGGCCACGCTTCGCTATTAATGATTTATTATTTGCTACCTGCGAATTGATGTTAAATCAGTTTGAGTCGACGAGGCTGGCCTCTTCTACCACCCCTGAATCTATTCTCTATTTATCGGCTATGATCCTACTTTTACCTCCTTACTCACCGTTAATTGTCCACGGCGGTCCGCTGATCCTTGTGCTAACAGCGTACCTCGGTGCGTCGCACGGACGTCCGGGTCGCTGGCTGGAGCTGCGTCTGGTCGCCTGGCACTCAAGCGTAATTATCCCAACCATCCGTGACTATGCCCAAGAGCCCCTGCGGTCCCGCTACTCATGCTGTCCCGTCCCTCCCCTGCTTGCCCCGTCGACACGTGGGTGGTGTGTGTGGGGGATGCGCTTCAACCGCGGTGGCCGAATGCCCCTCGCCGCGGCCATGCCATCTTAAGCCAGGTGGCAGCGCCGCGGTGCAACGTAGCGTCGGGGGAGGCCGTCCAATTCCCTGATCGCCGGAAACCGTGAGAGTTAATCCCGATAAGGGTTTCTCTGATAAAAACCAGTCGATCAGGTGACCTTCCCTTCCAGCTCTATGGGGGGGGGGGAAATGCGTGCAGGTGTGTTCATGTGAGGTGAGGTGAGGGGGACGAGGGGTTGGCTCCGTCGCTTGGTGGTGGCGAGGTCGGGGATGGGGCGCCTGCCGAACGGCTTCGTGGCGGCGGCATCACATAAACGCTTGTTACAATATGAACAGCGCATTGAACACGCGTACTATTTTATGTTCTGTTGACAAAGTGTGTTCACAAATCCACACTGAGAAACACGATGATTGATAGAGGGGTGTACATTATTTTTTCGATCGTGTATTTAAATTGAGGTACTGCAGGTAAGTAGTTTTCAGTTTTAAAGGCAACGTTTAACAAGACAACACTTGCCACCATCCTTCAAACCCATTGGTGAAAAAGAGAAAAGTTTTTGTTTACATTATAACATAATGTTTATGCGAGAGCCGGGGTCCCGCCATAAGGTTCAATTCATCAAAATATTTAGCGATTAGATGCTTGATGTTGAACGTACGAATCTCAGTGTATGTTCACGTACACGAGTGAACAGCACGCCACCACGTGGCGCAGGGCGATATGACCATATTGACACTTTTCCCATAACCCCTCGCGTCTATTGCCCGAATTCTGACAATGTGCTATGCTTATACATTCTCGATTAAAAAATCATCTTTACATATAATAACAAGTATTTTAATTGCTTTACAATGTTTTAATGTGCCGGTTATGGTTCTGCTACATCTGAAAAGCTGTTGTGTGACAATCATAGTTGCAACCCATAGCGTAGAAGGAGACTTTGTGGGTATGTGTATCCCACCGGCGGCAGCTTATAGTTATCGCTTCTCGGCCTTTTGGCTAAGATCAAGTGTAGTATCTGTTCTTATCAGTTTAATATCTGATACGTACCACATTGTGGTACCTTATATTAAATTGATTTTTGGGACAGGGAGATGGAATAGGGGCTTGCTCCGTCCACTCCGCGCATCAACCCGGTATTGCAGTACCTCCGGGAATGGTGCACCTCCCCGCTTGGGGAGGGAAAATGTTAAACAAAATCAGGACTACGGTTAAGAACGGTGCAAATTTTTATTCAGGATTAAGTGTCCCGAGTTAACAGCATAGCCATAGAAGTTGCACGGTGGAACCAGTACGAGGGAGAATCGGTCGCTGATGCCGACAGATGAGGAGTTTTCCTGAGACAAACTCAGGCATGGTTCAACGTGACTCCCGAAACGAAGCGATGCAACCAATCATTTCACCCTCCCCACACTCGAGCAGTTCCCATGGTGGAGGTGACATCGCCCAACGTTAGCGCAATTGTTATTTGTTACAGGAGTTCATTATTCCAATCTGGATTTTAAACCGGGTTCTCAGCTACTCAACCTCGTATGGTTCCGAGATGTTAACTACCCCGCCTGGTATACAAGAGGTCGTGGGCCCGATCCTTATCCTGGCGCCGGTATATTTGGAGTTTGCATGTTCTCCCCGTGGTGGCGTGCATTTATCTCTCCATTTAGAATCAACCTGCGTTTGAGAGTATTTAGCTGCATTTCATTTCCACGTGATAAGCCACTTCGTTGAGCTACCATTTATTGCCAGATTAGTTCTGAAAACAGCTATACAGCTCAGTGGGCTTAAATTTCGATTTAAAGCTTTCGTGACTGCAGGGATTCATCTTCTTGGTTCTTTCGGTAAAGTAACGTAGAATGGAAATAATAACATAATAAAAATAAAACATGATAAAATAATTCTCACGACGTTTCGGCCACAACGCAAGCAGCCGTCCTCAGGTGGAGAACAGGTCTGTCGAGAAGACAAAGTCTGAAGTGGGCCTTACTTGCTAAAATAAAACAGAGTTGAGTTTTTAAATCGTTTTCCCGACCACGTCTACAACCCACCGCCACCGTATCGGCACTCGGGGTAGCGGTAGGGGAAGTCGGGCCGGCATGGCCTCAGCGAGGCGAGCAGCGAGCGGAGCCACGCGGCCGACTGCGTGACGACGCGTGGGCCCATGGCCGAGTCTTCGCACAGCGCCAGCAGCGAGTCCACCTGGTGCTGGAGGCCCCGCGGGGAGTGGAACGCGCCGGTGAGCAGCGGGCGCAGCGCCAAGTGGCACACGAGCGCCACGTTCCGAGCCTCCAGCTCGTCAGCGGAGGGGAAGGCGCTGCATGAAGTTGAGGGTGAATGCGACGACGACGACGATGATGATGATGATGAAGACGACGACGGGAAGAGGAGGAGATGGCTTCCGTTTTTCCACAACGTGGAGAAGATGTCGTCGCTGAATTCCGTCGAGGTTGCTGTGGGCGGCGCGCTCGCTGGAATTGCACACGACAGAATAAGCACAGAAAAATGTGAGCCTTGATTCTCATTCGAATGAATTAACTATTAACTATCGCTTCAAATTCATGAAGATCTGATTAAGTATCCGTTTGTCACTCAGACATTTCCTTCCCCAAGAGTCAATTTGTCAAGATATGAATCGGGTTTTATTAATCGGGTTTCATATCGCATTTTACATTCAGAACCACTTCCATTTCCACGTACTTGTTTCCACGTTATTTTGAGAAAGTGTAAAAAATCTAAAATTATTATGGTGCCATTTAGAATTGTCTAATCAAACAAAGCAGTTTCGTTTTTCCAAACACCCACGGCGCACATGACGGTTTCATTTCCCTTGTGGCCAATCGAGCAAAAGGTTTAAATGCAAACAGTCGGATGACTTTGCTCCCACAGTGAGTAACTTTACTCCCAAGTCAATTGACAAACACCTTTCCTACACAGTTCGGCCACGGCAATGGATCCCAGTGAAACAACGGACTGCACGAGATTATATTTGCTCACGAAGAAAAGCCCAGAGCTGCTCCTCTGTATGCGTCACGTGTTCAATGTACAAAGCGGTGGGAGCGGTGGCACTGTGATAGGCGCAGTGCGCTCACAATTTGGCGATCTGAATTCAGAGTTCCCGCCATCGCCGTGATTGGTGGGTGGAATCGTTTTGGGAGGTGCTCTCAATTGGAAGGTTGCGAGTTGAAATTCCGGTTGGGGAATTTGACTCAGTCCATCATCCTTCTTGGGGTCGATAAAATAGATATCACTCTTTGGGGAAGTCAACAGTGGTCCGATGGAATATTCCTTCATAGGAACGTGGAATATCCACCACTGGCTCGCTCTCAACAGGATATGAGCAGCACTGCAATGCTCAATTGAGCAGGGGAAAAAATACTTTGACTTGAAGACGCATCATCTATAACTCGCAAACATTGTAGAAAATCGATTCTCGCGTGTGCAGCCACACCAGGCCACCAGCCACGCAAGGCACAACGCCGGCGTACGCTGCTTCTGGTCGAAGACTCCGACGACGCTGGCGTCCGCAATGCGAAGCTGCCCATCGCAGCGCACTCCAAACACCGCCCCATGCATCTCGGTGAAGTAGAGGAGGTAGCCAAAGTCATTGGAGGTCATGCCGGCCGTGATGGTCAGAGCCTAGGAGAGTCAATGATTATTGAGGTTAGGACATCCAACTTAAACGATCAACTCATTGTGAAGTTATTATGGACGAACTCATTTATTTACCCCTACGCACTTTCTCAGTAGGGTCCTGCTGCGTTCGATTATTTGACCAATTTCATCGAACGACTGGTTTTGGCGTAATGTAGGAGGTAAAAAACACAAGTCCCCACATTTGCTGTACTGCCATCTGCAGTCCACGCGTTGCAGGATTTTTTTAATGTTGTGTTGGCGGGGGGCACGCACCTGGTAGGCCAAATCGGCGCTGCGTTCCGCGTCGGCACCGACGAACTCGGCGAGCGGCACCGTGCCCACCGACACGGCCAGACGCCCGCACGCGCCGAAGTACCGGGCGAAGGGCCACCCCTCCTGCATCGGAAAAATCTTGGGAGGACAAAAAGAGACACGAGCGCATCAGTGGGGGGGGGGGGGGGGGGGGGTGCTTCCGATTGAATTCGGATCGATTCCAATTGTTGATTTTTTTTTGGACGATCAGGTCTCGGTACGACATGTGGGCGATCAGATTTATTCCACCAGAAATTGTCACGCAACGTCGCTTTGGGTGAAATCCGTGTGCGTTGTTTTTAAATCGACGCAACGTGGCGCGTGCTTTTCTTGCACTCGTTCGTAAAGTCTCCTGCACAGTATCCATGCCGTGACGGCGCGACCCACTGGGTATGATGGGTGGGGGGGTGCCCGCAGCAATGGACTTTGAGCAAACGCCCGTTACCTGCTGCAGCACGAGCTGGGGGCTGGCGGCGAGCGTGAAGAGGAGCCGCAGTCTGTCGCGCTCGTCCAGGTGGTGCATGAACACGCTGCCCCCGTCGCTCGCCTCCGCGAAGCGACGCACGATGCGGTCCAGCAGCCTCTGGGAGGGACAGGCCAGCAGTGGAGAGCGCAGGCCCTGGGGGTGGCAGCAGCAGCAACAGCAGCAGGGCCAGCAGCAGCAGCACCAGCGGGGGCAGTAGCAGCAGTAGCAGCAGCGGGGGCAACAGCAACAGCAGCGGCAGCAGCAGCGGCAGCGGCAGCAGCAGCAGTAGCAGCAGCGGGGGCAACAGCAGCAGCAGCGGCAGCAGCAGCAGTAGCAGCAGCAGGGGCAGCAGTAGTAGCAGCAGTAGCAGCAGCAGCGGCAGCAGCAGCAGGGGCAGCATCAGTAACAGCAGCAGCAACAGCACCAGCAGCAGGGGCAGCAGTAGTAGCAAGCAGCATCAGCAGCAGCGGCAACAGCAGCAGTAGCAGCAGTAGCAGCAGTAGCAACAGCAGCGGCAGGGGCAACGGCCTCTCAATTGAGTTTCCAGTGAGGACTTGGCGTGTCCTAGATGCAACCCCTTGCAGAAATAATCTCCACTCTGTTCTCTGTGGATCAGCAGGTGGACTTATCGCCATCCGTTTCCATCTGCACGGCAGTTCTAACAACACAACTGGAACATGTTGAACCGTTACGTAGCCGAACGTGCTCATCGGAGGGTGCGGCACAATCTAAATGGATAAAGCACAGTCTCATCGGCAGGCCCTGCGTGGTGGGGTAAAGTGTGTGTACCCCTGCCTCTTCCAAGACGTCTGGCCAGCGTGGAAGAGTAGGCCAAACACCCTTTAGATGTGCTCCCTCTAGAGCTCACGATTGCAAACAAGTGTCGCGTATAGTCAGCTGTTATTTCTAAGTGCTAATTGCATTGATACATTTTGGACCAATTTATGACCATTAAAGATCAAGACTTTCATAAATTGAACACCACTGAGTTGAACATGTAACGTGTTTTAAAATAAACTTGATCATGTTAAATTCGGTCAATACATTGGCCCGTATCGATAATATTGATGTCGACGTGCCGACAATTTTGTCGGGCGGGGGAGGATTTGCGGCACGCATTGTGGCGTCTTACAACCTACCACGTGGCCAAACGCAACAACGAAAACGGATCGTTGAACTCACTGCGAAAACACACGATTCAAATGACCGACGATGTCCGACGATGATGGATGACGACGCCGAGCAATACTCGCCCACAATCGTTCGCGTAAAACTCCACCTGCACCAAGTCGACCGTCAGCCGATTGGCTCGCGCCCATCGCCGCAAGCGAGGCGAGCGCCGCCGAGCGGAGTCGCAGAACCCCGTGTCGTTGCGTCGGGCGCACAAAGCCACCTCCAGGGCGTTCGCCACCGACCGCTCTAGAGGTCTCACTGCCTCCACCGCGCGCCAGGGCTCGGCCTCGTTGCGGTGACGGCCTCGGTAGCGCGTGCGGTCACCTGGCGTGCCCCTCGACCTCCCGCCGCCGTAGCCACTCGGTTGTGCCGGGGACCACTCCTCGATTCTAGGGCGCGCGCGTGTGGGCAGGCGAGCCGATGAGCATCGTGGCACGGCGGGGCGCGCGGTGTCTGAGCGCGGGTGAAGGGGTAAGGTTACATCAGGGATGTTTATTGCCACCTTTTTTTGCTTCGTGTTGCTTTCGAGCAAGACGGCTCGGCGGTAGGGACGGCGGCGAGCAATTTAGAAGGTTGCGAGTTCAAATCCTGGTTGCGGGGTTGACTCGGCTCATCCCTTTTTCGGCGGTCGATAAAATAGGTACCACTCTGTGGGGGGAAGTCAACGGTGGTTGTCCCATGGATAGACTCGCCCCCGTCGTAGGGAGGAACGTGGAATTTCCACCACTCAATGCCGAAAACAGGAGAGACTGAACACCAATGCCTCGATGGTGATTCCAAGCGGCAAATCGCCGTGAGTGGCATGGCGCGTGGGGAGGAGGCTTCTCAACCCACGGCGCTTTGTGTTCCTGCTCGCGACTGCGTGCGGGTGCGGTGGTCATGGCAGGAGGCTCACACGACGTCGCCGCTGAGGATCTGGGGGCAGAGCGAGGTGCCCAGGCACAGGTCGCACTTGTCCACCTCGAAGAAGCCTCCCAGGGCCGGGCTCGTCCCCGTGGGCTCCGCGCGGACACCGAGAGCGGCGGCCGTGGCGACGGCGGAGGCGACCGCGAGAAGCCACGCGCACGGTGGCCCCGCGCCGTGGCCACCCCTCCACCGCGTGATCGTCACCGTCATCGTCATCATCATCACCCTCGGCATCGTCGTCATCGCTGTGGAGTTGAGGCCAAAGCGACGCAAGTTGAATGCAAAAAAGCAGCAGGGAAAAAATGTGTGTGACCCCCCCCCCGCCCCCCCCTGTCATCATTGCCACTCAGACCATCACCGAGGCTATGGTCGTTGCTGGGTGCGCCCAGATCAACTTGCCCCCAAGTTCAGTCTCTTCCGCGGTACCGGACTGTGTGCCCCCCCCCCACACAAGGGGCTCGACTGCCCCCCCCCCACGCCCCCCTGCTCCCATCCGAAGGCAGCTGGAGCCGGGTCTGATTTGTTCCATCTCTCGACATCCGTGTCTGTGACCAGGCTGAGGCGCAGGCCGTGAGGCACGTGAGCAGGGCACGCACGGGGCACGAGTAGCAGCTGTAGCAGCTACAGCTGTAGCAGCCGCATCTGTAGCAGCTGCAGCTGTAGCAGCTACAGCTGTAGCAGCCACAGCAGCCACATTTGTAGCAGCTGCAGTTGTAGCAGCTACAGCTGTAGCAGCCACAGCAGCCACATCTGTAGCAGCTGTAGCAGCTACAGCTGTAGCAGCCACAGCAGCCACATCTGTAGCAGCTGTAGCAGCTGTCGCTGTGCGTGCGCTTGACGCGTGACCCCGCACTCCGGTACCCTCGCCGGAGAGGTGCAAGCGCGATCGCAATCGGTGCGATTCGCCCGTGCTGCGCTGTTACCCCGATTTTGGACACCCTGCACGCCAGACCTCGGTGGATATTTAAACCTTGTTTTGTGTTTAACACGTAGCAGGCTTTCGCGACCAATATTATTCATAATCAACGTTTTTGGGTTTAGATCGCGTTATTTATAAATGTGTCGTAACTCTCCACCACCCGACACGGCCAATCAGTAAAAAAGTGTCACGTTGACAAGAGACAAATAGTTCACTGCTTCAGCCCACCGGTGTGTTGAAGCGTGAAACCACAACATTTACAATTTTTGAGTACGACGTTTCGCTGGTAATTGCATCCAGCATCATCGGGCAATTCGTGTACGTTGCTGTACGTTGGACTTCTTTCGCGCCGTACGTAGCCAACCGTGCTATTATCGGAGGTGCGTTTTCGCGACCCAATGCACGTCAGCTGGTTGAATTGCAAGTGCTTTCTCCGAACGAAGCGACGTTAATGTGGCGCGCGACTTTGTGTAGAACGACTTCTTTTTGCTTTGAATTCGACCCCCGGCTTCCATGCCCTGCTGGGTGAGCTCCGGGCTGGGTCACCACCACCACCACCACCACCGCCACCGCCACCGCCACCACCGCCACCACCGCCACCACCACCACCGCCACCACCGCTACCACCACCGCCACCACCGCCACCACCACCGCTACCACCGCCACCACCACCACCGTCACCACCACCACCCCCACCACCACCGCCACCACCACCACCACCGCCACCACCACCACCGCCACCGCCACCGCCACGACCACCACCACCACCGCCACCACCACCGCCACCACCACCACCGCCACCACCACCGCCACCGCCACCGCCACCGCCACCACCACCACCGCCACCACCACCGCCACCACCGCCACCGCCACGACCACCACCACCACCGCCACCACCACCGCCACCACCACCGCCACCACCACCACCGCCACCGCCACCACCACCACCGCCACCACCACCGCCACCGCCACCACCGCCACCACCAAAGCACGCGGGGGCTGCGAGTCCACGTAGGTGGCGCAGAATTCATCGCGGGAAGATTTCCATCGGACGCTTCTCTTACGCTCGCATGTCCTCGTGCTCTCCGCTGTCACTCACCAACGCGGTGAAGTATGGTCAAAGAACCCCAGAGGAACCCGCACAGCCGTGGCAAGGCCTTTGACAGTGGGTTGACGAATGTCAGTGCGTGTGTGTGTGTGTGCAAAATGTACGGAGGGCTCGTACAGACACACTCTCGTATTTGGATTGATTAGGCGTCGGTGGCGGTAAGAAAGTGCAAATAAGGTCGCATATCGAGGACTGCCAAGACCTTGATTTATCTTTCATGTGAAAACCAAAGCTGCAACGTAGAACAACGAAACCAAGGATTTGCCAGATTTCAAAGGGGATACGGGGAAAACGTCGGCAAATGCTTATTCCACTCTGGAGATTTAATTCGCGTAGAATTGTCGCGGCGCGTATTGTTGGCAGTGCTGCTCGGGTCTCCATGAACCTCGTTGTTTAATCTGCTTTGCTTGGCTCGCTCGCACGCCGGGCCCACGAGGGAGACAGTTGCTCATTTCCCTCCTGTGTCTCCGGGGGGGCAGGGTCTGGGTTTTCGTGTCTGGGCTGCGACCCGTGAGCGCTCCGCTTCCCGCCCGCGTCGGCGGCCGTCTGCCCGTGACGGAGGGGGCCGACAAATCGCTGCGTCCGTGATGTGACAGGCGACCCGATGGGGCGCCACGGTGGCGAAGATGTTAACTACCTCGCCTGGTATACAGGAGGTCGTAGGTTCTATCGTGGGTTCTATCCTTACCCTGACGCCTGCTGCTGTATATTTGGAGTTTGTCCGTGTCATTCCCCGTGTCTTTCGCCGTGATCGCGTGGATTTTTTTTATCCGTGTTCCCCGGTTTTCCTCTCCACATTTTAGAATCAGCATGCGTTTTAGAGTATTTTGCCTGCTGCATATATGTCCACGTGATAAGCCGCTTCGTTGAGCTATCATTTGTGGCCAGGTCGCTTCTGAAAGGGCTACATAGCTCAGTGGGCCTTACCTGGTAAAATGTAAATAGTAAGAAAAAAAATTCTAGTTTAATTTTTAAAAAATAGTTTAGTTTACTTTCTCCAGCCGGTATCACTGCTTCACTCGGTGCCCTTCTAAGGCCTTTGCCACTGCGTCGCTGCCCCCGCTGCATCAAGTGGCTCAGCGGTGGAGCAAGCGGCTCCCAGATAGGAAGGTCACGGAGGTCAAAATCCTCCTCTTCCTCCTCTGCGGTCGATACACAAAAAAATCGGTGCCGCTGAGTGGGGAAATCAAAAGTGGTTGTCTTGGGGGAGAGACTCGCCTCCGCCATAGGAATGTGGAATTTCCACCACTATCTCGGGGCTATACACAGGAGATGAGCGCCGCATCGATGCGCATTCGAGCAGCAGGAAATGGTTTTACATTTTAAATTCGTATCAATAAAAAAACAAGCTTGGGGAAAACCTCTTTTGGACTTGCAACTCTCAACGCTTGTCCGACTTCCCCGGCTCGTAATTCCTTCCACTTTCGTGTTCGTCGCCCAAGTCCGGGGCTCAATCTCCGCGGTCACCGTCCCGTCGTGTCGCGTGGCTTTCACTCCCAAACCGGTGTCTTGAATTCACTGCAGACGGACGTGTCCACGCTTCGACCGACGCTTAGTTCCTCACAGACCATTTTCCAGATAGCCGAGTAAATCGCGAGCGTGGCACGTGACTAGCAGCGAGGGGGTATACTGGATGTGGCGTGCCGAGAAATACTTGTCAGGATGGAGAACCCGGCCGAAATTAAGCCCTGGGTATAGAACACCTGTGACACGTGTTGTTTAAAATATATATCAGTGCGCGTTAACTGCTATGCCGTATGGAACAGAACCGTGGACATTGTTCAAAAGCCGCAAAAAATGCCCAAAGACATTTGGAGAGCGAGTGCACTCGGAGAAGAATTACCACGCGGATTTAGAGGACGTATGCACGTTCGCGACGTGACGTTGACGGTACCGTCAAAGTGAATGGGAGTGACCAGCACCTGTCACTCGCAGTCAATTGGGGGGGAGGGGGCACGCTGGAGAGGCTTTCCCACCGTGGAGATGGAGCCGTCGGCTGGTGGTGGAGGAGCTAGATGGGTGGTTGCATCGCAGGGCCAGAAGCGATGGAGATGACTTCATGGGCGGGTTCATCCAGCAGTGCATTAGGTTACAGCTTCTCATTCCTTCGTACGGCCGCTGATGTCGGTGCAGAGCAGCAACAACAACTACAATCTCACACTCAGGTGGTCAAGCCAAGATAACCACGTCAGGTAGCAGCGGAGTGTATCGATGTGATGGCTCATTCTGGCCACAGCTGACGATGGTGATGTCAGCTACGTGGTCGTCTTTACTGCCTACTCCAGCCTTCTACCGTCACCCCAGTGGCTGTCATCAGCCACTGTCTCTCCACTGCTGGATGAAGGCCTCCCCACACAAGATACCGTAGCGTGCAGTATATATACGCAGTCGACAACCGTGAAAGCAGGCCTCGCACTCGTGTGCCCTGCCTGCACCCGCCAGGCGTGGCATCGGCTGCCCACCTGTCGGGCACAAGTCGTTCGTCACTTGGTGGTCCTCCCTGCCGCGCAGCGGTGGCACCTTATCGGTCAAGAGAATGAAGACGCCAACTCGGCCTCCGGTTTGGCGCAAGGTTTAAGCAACGCTCCTCTAACTTCCCCCATTGCAGTCACGGTCCCCAAGGGCTGCGGCGAGCAAGGGGTTTTTAGTGCGGTCTCGTCGAAAGCGCAAAAGTCCGGTGGCTTACCAGGCAACGGCCTCCTCCCAAAGGGTCTCAACAAGTGCAGCTCCTCTTCTCGAGCCACGCGCACGAACAAAACAAAGTCATTGCGACAACGACAACAACGACGACAATTTAGTTTTGTTTACTTTCCTCCAGCTTCAGAACCTTGTCTTTTGCCACGGCAGCAGCGGAAGATTTTTTTTTTCGCGCTATTTAACGAAAACCAAAAATAATATTTTTTTTTGCCGTGAAACCTGTCGGCTGGATTAAACGACAGAAAAAAGAAAAATGAATGCAGCCGGCTCGGGATAAATTCCAGGAGCCTGGCAAGTTTGGCTTTCGTGGTTGGCGGTGAGCGGCTGGGTGCCTGCTAGAGGACGTAGCCGGTAGGTTTTGTGTCACCCAACGCGCGCGCCTTGCCAGGGGCCGGATGGGAACAGCGTCTGGCCCCACAGATAAAGCGCCGATCCCAGTCTGCAGTTTCCTTGTCAGCGGATTTGGGCAGGATGTTGTTGCAACTCTTTTATCCTAGCAAGGCAGGAAAGCTTGTGCGAAGGGGTATATATTGTTTTGCTCTTTCCCCGTGAACACAATCCGTTAGCTCTCAATATGATGTTAAACTTTAGAATAAATATTTGTCTTGGCGGCGTTAATTATTGGGGAATTGTTCGGCGTGTTTGTGCACATTGTGTTTGTAACATTCAAGGGTTTAAACAAATATTCCTGCTCAATTCATTACTCCTGAGTGCAATAACTTAATACATTTATGAATGGCAAAAGGTTACAATGACTGACTTGGATGTCATGGATTAGATTTGTAGATTTAAAAAAAAAATTTGAATTATGCACTAAGGTGAATCAATATGTAATTAGCAATACATTTGAAATAAACCCTACGCCTTAAAGATATTCCATTTGAAAGAAAGAGCGCGAACCTTCTGACTTTTGAACCTTTATTTTCCAGTTGCAAGATTACAATATCTGAAAAAAGTTTACACCAAAAAAAGGACGATAGTTTGTCAAATTAAATGACCTCTTTTACAACTGCATTTTCAAGGACTAATGGGACACTTTAAGTCTGCTGTAATCTGAGATATCGATCGCAATCTTTCACACTTCGCACAAAGCATCCTGTGGAATTAGAATAACAGATCTATCAGATTTATGAAAACATATTTTTACAAACTCCATTAGGAGGGGGGGGGATAAAAACTCAACACTCGCTAAAATAACAAAATTGCTCCTGTGGCAACACTTAAACTTGTAATCGTTACTCCTCCATGAAAGACTCAGAGTCTCAGGACGCATTTCGTGCCTGACGTGTTTCATCATCACCTGGAAGTCGGTGCCCAGTGCTGTCATCTCTCTGAATGGCTGGGAAATCTATGCCACGGAGTTCATTTAACATTAATAATAGGGGTTTTCTCCCTTTTTTCTGGCAACAAAACTGAAACCTTTTTACGAGGAATCATGTCTGCATTAACCACAATGCTTGTGGTCAAAATGCAAACAAAAAACACACTCTGATAAATATATGCATTGTCCTTGAAACTGATTAGTCCACACCAGAGACGGCTTTCTTTTGAGCCTCGTCTCAAACTGTGCCAGACCAGAGGACGCCAAAAGGCGTACAGCTCAAAGACAATGCACTATCAAAGTAATGAGGGCTCGGGGTAAGCATCCACATCAGAAAGGGGAAAACCCCTATTATATTTTTATACTGGCAAAGGAGGTCTAATGATGTCGATTCATTTAACATTGTTTGTAACGTTTGTTTAAAATACGAAAATTGAGTCTCAAGTAGAAACAAAGTTAGTGTGAAAATACAACAGAAGTCCTTTAAAAATATATATAATCAAGTGTGCGTAAAATTATCATGAAATGAACGAAAACTGTCGATGCAGCGCACTGAACCCGGACAGCTGAGCTTGATTCCTGTCCACGGTGAACACCGGTGGGCCAGTGACACCTGAACTTGATTTTGGGCACCCCGTTTTCCAATCTGCATTGACCAGCACGGTGAAGTATGGTCAAACAACCCCCACGACTGACACGGCATGAAGAGACCCTCATGCAGCAGTGGATAGAGCTGTACGTTGACAAAATCACACAACAGCGCCGGTCCAGTTTAACACCACGACGATGATGCTACAAAGCGAAACTGGTCGTGGCGGTCACGTGGCCTCACGGTAACGCGTTCACTGCTCGTTACAGAGGTCCACGGTCACGAACCAGCGGACGCCCTGGTTAATGTTGCGGGTGCATTGACCGTAAAATACGACGCGGCCGTTAAAGATCCCGTGGTCCAAAATTTGCCGAATTATTAATAAAATTTACCCTCAAATTAGTCAAATGGGATGACGCTTAGATATCGGGTTATATCGTTGGCACCGCTTCCCCCGCGCCTCCGTTGTGAAGCGCTGTGTGCGCGCGTAACAAGTTGTACAGCGCCGTGGGATGCCGCATCTTGATTTAGGATACGTTTCAGTTGTCTCGTCATAACGCAAAGGCCCAAATGTTTGAAGCTCGTGCAGCGGAGAGACGTGAAGGCGATTTAAGACGTCTCGAGGAGTGACGTGGTGTGTCAGGAGGACGAAACGTGTTCTGCTCTGGCTCGCCTCGCTCGTGTCTTCACGCAACTTGACTCTGCACAAGAACACAATTTCGATTTAAAGTTTTCGCTTTCGTGACTGCAGGGATTCATATTATTGGTTATTTCGGTAAAGTCACGTAGAAAGGAAATAATAAAATAATAAAAATACAACATATTTTTTTTTCTCTTTTACGTAACTTTACCGAAAGAACTAAAATATATATATACAGATTCTGCTGCTTTGAGCAGCAAATCACTTCTAGGAAGAAACAAAAAACCACCTGCTCCTCGCAATAGCACCGCCACACACATTGTTCTCACCAGCAAGCCGGCACCCAGGATGCCGTGAAGGTACCAAACTTCGTTGGAAAGATGTCCGCCTGAGGCCCACGTGGTCTGCCAGTCGGGAAAGAAGAACAGCAGGTTGGCCACGATGGATACAATGGCCAGCGGCCAGAGAGCAACACCGATACACTCGGAAAGCTTTCCCGTACACATGTTGGAGCGAAGTGGTGAGCTGGTGGCGTGAGTCGGTGTCTCTGTGCTCGCGTGTCTCTGTGCCCGTGTGTCGCTCGCTCCTCCTGTCTCGCTGTGGCTCGGGTCCTCTCTTAAACCGGCACGGGGTCATAAATTGAAAATAGCTCACAACTGCCCAGGTCAAACACAGCTGCCCGGTCGATATGGGTTGCTATGAGATTATTTACAAGAAGCTAACCAACACGGAATAAGGCATCTTGCTTGTTAACTTAAACGTATCCCTAGAGATATTACAACACGTCTGTTTTATGGGACAATTTAAAAGAGTTTGGATTGTAACATTTCAAAAAGTCTTTAAACCCAATGGGCGGAGTAGGTGGTCTGGTGGCTGAGAGATCCCAGACGCAGAGGCAGGGGCACTCAGATCCTGCGTTAGACTCCGGGCTGTAGCCACCTGTGATGACCACTGACTTCTCAAGCGTCGTTGGTTTATTTCATGGCCCAGTTACCAACTGCTACAAAATCCGAAAGATTACATTCGGTGCTGCACTTACATTGGCAAAATTCCAGCTCTGAGAATTAACTATTTGACTATTTTTTTTATTTTACCGGGTAAGGCCCACTGAGCTATGTAGCTCTTTTTCAGAAGCGGTCTGGCCACAAATGATAGCTCAACGAAACGGCTGATTCTAAATGTGGAGGGAAAAACTGGAGGACCCTGAGAAAAATCCACGCGACCACGGGATAACACGCACACTCCAAATATACTGCAGCAGGCGTCAGGATCAGGATCGATCCCACGACCTCCTGTAGACCAGGCGAGGTAGTTGATATCTTCTAGCCAGCGTGACAATGATGAGAGAGAGACACGCAAACTCCAAATATACAGCAGCAGGCGTCAGAATCAGGATCGAACCCACGACCTCCTGTAGACCAGGCGAGGTAGTTAACATCTCCTAGCCACCGTGATGATGAGAGACACGCAAACTCCAAATATACAGCAGGCGCCAGGATCAGGATCGAACTGACGACCTCCAGTATACCAGGCGAGGTAGTTAACATTTCGTAACCACCGTGATGATGAGAGAGAGAGACACGCAAACTACAAATATAGAGCAGCAGGCGTCAGGGTCGGGATCGAACCCACGACCTCCTGTATACCAGGCGAGGTAGTTAACATCTCCTAGCCACCGACCGTGATGATGATGAGAGAGAGAGAGACACGCAAACTACAAATATACAGCAGGCGTCAGGGCAGAGGTCGCAAACGGGTTTTGATTCCTTACCAGTACCCGTACCCAGCCGCACCAGGGTCGCAAACGGGTATCCGTACCCGTACCCGGCCGTACCCGTACCCTACCCGTACCCGGCCGGATACGAGTAGGGTACGGGTATCGGGTACCTGATTGCGACCTCTGGGATGAAGCCATGTTGCAGGCGCGGGTGGGTTGATTCTAGGAACTTGAATTGTGAGAAGAGACAAGACGTTGGGAAATGAGTGACAAACGGTTACTCACCAGTGACTCACGGTCTACCCGTACCCGTACCCGGCCGCATCAGGGTCACAAACGGGTACCCGTACCCGGCCGGGTACGGGTAGCCGGGTATCGGGTAGGGTACGGGTATCGGGTACCCGGTTGTGACCTCTGCATCAGGGTCGGGATCGAATCCACGACCTCCTGTAGACCAGGCGAGGTAGTTAACATCTCCTAACCACCGTGGCGCCTTTTATAATATCAGTTCGCCTGTCAGACGACGTGGCAAGATTGGCGTCCAAGAGCGCCGTTCCTCTCTCGACGAGAAAAAAATCGTGAAGTGATAGGAAAGTTCTTCTTGGTTCTTTCGGTAAAGTCACGTAGAAGGTGAAGACCAGGTCTGTCGGGGAGACAACGCTGTCTCCCCGACAGACCTGGTCTTCACCTGAGGACGGCTGCTTGCGTTGTGGCCGAAACGTCGTGAGAATTATTTTATTATGTTTTATTTGTATTATTTTAGTACTTCCCTTCTACGTGACTTTACCGAAAGAACCAAGAAGACGAATCCCTGCAGTCACGAAAGCTTTAAATTGATAGGAAAGTGTTGCTCATGATCACCTTTTTGACACATCGTGTATTCTCGCTCTGCTGTCGCCTATAAATGACGATGCCTATTTTAGGTGAAGTCGGTGGAAATGGGTGCGGCGAATACATGAATTGGCACACGGAAAATATTAGGCGTTTTTTATTACAGTCCAGTACCGTATCAAAATTGAATGCGTTCTGACGCCAAGAAAACACAATGAGTGCTGAATATGTTGACAACGTCCAACTTGAAAAAACCCCATTACTATTGTTTATATAAGGTCTGGCTTTATTACGATTAAAATTTACATGAGTTAGGGCTCGGTGGCTCGGTGCTAGAGCGGAGCGGCTCTCCAATCGGACGGTTCGGAGTTCAACTCCTTGGTTGCCTCGGCTCATCATCCCTTCGGGGGGTGGTCGATACAATGAGTACCACTCTGTGGGGAAGTTTCACGTTTGCAAGTTTATTTTCAATCGGGCAAGAATGCAAGAGACCAGGATTAATATAATAATAGGGGTTTCCCCTTTTTTCTGGCAACAAAACTGAAACCTTTTTACAAGGATTCATGTCTGCATTAACCACAATACTTGCAGTCAAATACAAGCTAAAAACACTCTGATTACACTGGTCAACACACTTTTTCTGGCACAAGGTATTCCGACGGTTTTAAGGTAATTTTGGGGTGCTGATTCCAAATCTGGCATCAGTTTTTGTCTATCACATCAGGGATATCAAATATTGCATTTTCAATAAAAACTGCAGAAGAAAAATGTTAAATAAATGTGGATATCTACATAAAATGATATTATAAACACACTATCCTAAAAATACAGCACCATATTTTAACACTAAAGCAGTCACTGACTCGCAACAACTTGCAATCATAAGTGACAGAGTTGATTTCGGGTAAAATCAATGAAAATGGGATATGCCGATAGCATAAAAATGAGATGTGATAGATCAAATTTGAGATCAGATTTGGAATCAGCACCCTGAAATTAGTCTAAAACAGCTGCAAAAGTCCAGGCCAGAATTTGTATGGGTCGGGATGAGTCACCGTGTAGTACTACACAGTACTATATAGTATTGTATAGTACTGTGTAGTACTACATAATACTGTGTAGTACTGTGTAGTACTATATAGTACTGTGTAGTACTACACAGTACTATATAGTACTGTAAAGTACTGTATAGCATTGTGTAGTACTGTGTAGTACTACATAGTACTGTGTAGTACTGTGTAGTACTATATAGTACTGTGTAGTACTACACAGTACTACACAGTACTATACAGTACTATGTAGTACTACACAGTACTATATAGTACTATATAGTACTGTGTAGTACTACTGTGTAGTACTATATAGTACTGTGAGAATTATTTTATTTTATTATGTTTTATTTTTATTATTTTATTACTTCCCTTCTACGTGACTTTACCGTGTCATTTGTTGCGTTCAATCGACTTTAGAAAGCCCTTCCTATGAACACGTCTATAAAACACTCCTGCCATTGTCAATCCACCAGAGGACGACAGCCTCCCAACACTGTCGGTCATGGGGTTTTTTTCCCCGTCACCATACTTCACCACTTGCCGCCACTGTGGGATCTGTGGCCGGGAATGGAACGGGGCTCCCCGGTTCGACGCGCAGCGAGTGCGCTAACCATTGCGCCACCACTCCACGCCAAAACAGCACACCGACTCGAGCAAAAAATAAACATTTCAATGGAAGCCACTGAAATAAACCACGCACAGCACATGGGCATTGCAAGCACAGATAATATAGTAACGTGAAAAAACGGACTTCTAACAAATTAAACACAATTATCTTTTCGCCCGCCTTGGGAGCGGACTGAATGCTCGTGATCCGTTTAATCGCCGTATTGACTTCCACGCTTAATCTGTTGCACCCTGTATACCAGGCGAGGCAGTTAACATCTCCTAACCACCGTGATGATGAGAGAGAGACACGCAAACGACATATATACAGCAAGCGCCAGGATCAGGATCGAACCCATGACCTCCTGTAGACCAGAAGAGGTAGTTAACATCTCCTAGCCACGCGTGTTTGTCCACACGTGGGAAGGCGGCTGTGAGATTCACGCAAGGAGCGAGATGTGGTGGGGGGGCAGGGCCGGATTAACATTTTTCGGCCCCTGGGCTCCAGGTACTGTGCCCCCCCCCCCTCCCAGTAATATTTTCTAAAAAAAACCAAAGTTAAAGAAATAAAATACGTTTTTACGAGGCTAACAACAACAAAAAATTCAGCACAAATGAAATAACTTTTCACTTCATCTCTGGCCTGCAGCCCCTAAAGCCCCCACGCCTTAATCCTGCCCTGTGGGGGGTGTGGGGGGGTGTGGGGGGGTGTGGGGGGGTGTGGGGGGGCCCATCTGTTGCTGCAACTCTCTCGCGCCTTTGTTTGCTGCATCAGCGCAACCCAAGGAAGTCGCGCGATAACGCGGCAGGGGTCACGGGGTCGTTATCAGAAGTCCCCACCACCACCTCCTCAAGGCCTCTTGCCCAAGAGCCCCTTTGCCCAGGTCTCGCGGACGCGCACGTTTTATTCACGCGGCCACCATCAATCGCCTTTGCACTCGCCCCATCGGTCTTGGGGGTCGTCCATAAATGACGTCATGCGATTTTAGAGGATTTTTGACCCCCCCCCCTCGTCACACGGCGTCACAAAAAGTCAGACCCCGCCTCAAATATGACGTCACAAAGCTCTGTTCCCCCCCCACCAAAACCATATTTCCATTTTGAAAATAAAACATGCTTCAAATCGCTTTAAACTATTGTCATTGTAGTGCGTATCTAACGTGGCGCTGCACTTTGATGTTGTAGGAGTGTTATAAAAATTAGTGTTGTTATAACAATTCTATATTTATTTAAAGTTGCGCATTTTGATGTGACGTCACATTTCTCACCCCCCCCCTCCTCGTCACAAATGTCTGACCCCCCCCCCCCCCAGGCGCGTGACGTCATTTATGGACGGCCCCTTGGGAGTTTTCACATTTCGGTTTTTGGTTCGAACGCGCAACGCTGCGTGCTGTGCTTGAACTTCTTTTGCACGGTACGTAGACAACCGCTCTAACCAGAGATGCGGGGGGGGGGGGCGTCAACACAAAAAATCAGTTCTAAAGACGTGAGTTGTCTATTTAAATTTAAAAGTCCATCATCGGCTAGTGGATTCCTAATATCGTAAGAACGTTCTGAAAGCGCGCAATGTAGTGACCATCTTTGTCGATGTTTATGCGCAGGCCCAGATGCTATTGCTTCCTAATGGGGTTCCAACATAATCAGCGGGCAAGTGAGATTTTTTTTATGGTATACATTTAATATAAGTAATGAATACTTCTGGATGTATATTTCATTGAGGGTACATTTATAATCCTACAGGAAACCTTTAAGTCCGGTAGCTCAGCGGTAAAGTGAGCTCCTCGAAATCAGCAGGATGTGAGTTTAAATCCTGGTTGGGGGGGTTGAGGGAGCCAATCATCCCTTCGTGGTTGATAAAAATGAGTACTGTACCACTGTGTGAAGGTCCAGAGTAGTTGTGCTGCAGACTTTTCCCTGCCATATGGATTCAAAATTACCACCAGTCTCAGGGCTGTATTAGCACGACCTCGATGTTAATTTGAGCAGGAAATTACTGGAGACGTTTAAATTTGGAACATCGCTCGCAAAAGTTATTTCTGACTTGGTGCTCTTGGTAGGACATCTATTTGAAATGTTTAAGCAGGTGCCCCACTGACTCCACATTGTTTCCAAACAGAAATAATATCGACCATGAAGCCCTCGGCCCGAAAGATTTCAGCGAAACTTCACAGAGCGGTGTCACCCAGTGACAATGAACACACACGTATCGACATCAGATGTGTACGCACGTACGTATTTGGCACCAGGCTGCGGTGCCAGGTCTGTCATCATAACCTTCCCTAGCACCACCTGTCCCAGCGGGGGTCACGTCTTGCCATGTGGGCGGTTGCAGTTGGCGGCTGATTACCGCGACCAAAATATGGATTTCCTCTTCCTCCCTTTGCGGGTGTGGCCAGGAAATCCAGGGTCAGGACCGACTCAATCCAGCCTCCACCACCCCCAGAGCGCTTCATCCAAGGATGAGATTAAAACTTACCCCCAAATGACTCAATGGGAATTATACTTGGCTTTCATCTCCTCCCCCCCACCCCCACGCTGGCAGACTCACGCCTCAAGATCACTTGCGAATGAGACTATCCTGGCGTCTTACGTTCTCACGCGGTTGCACAGCTGTTGATGTTCCGGTCCACCTCGATAACGGGAAGTCTGGTCACCTACAAAAGCATGCCCAGGATCACTTACTCCGTGCCAAGATTGCGGGAAAACGCTCTGCCATGGGGTGGTGGGATGCCTCTTCAAACAAGCGGAGTGCGTGTTCTCAAGCAAGCAGTGCCCCACCCTGTTCACGACGCTCCATGCAGTTGCTGCACAAGCGGCTGTAACCCAGCCAGCGTTGGGGAGGCGACATGGCCCAGCCACATGTCGGAGAGGTTTGCGGCTAGATTCCAGAAGGCCGGTTGCTACTGTATGGCCTAGTGAATGTTAAAGAACCATGATGTCATTGCAAGAAGTGTAGGCCATTGTATGCTGGCATTATGGTCTAAATTTGGAAAATTGCTCGCATTTATTGGTAAATACACAGCAATCCTCTCCCCCAAATGAAAACAAAACTTACCCGAGTCTTGAGGCTCTGAAGTTTTCTTGGATAAACTTGGATAAGTTTTCTTGGATAATTATAATTAAACAGGAGTGCCGTCCAAATCTCCTAGGCATTGGGAGGGTTGGTGCCTGGTAGGAAGGCGTAAAACATTCAGCCACACAGAATCGTGAGGTTTGAAGGCAGGCGTACAAACAGCAGAACTTTAATGGTGTGTACAGCACTCACGACATGGCAGGTTCAAAAATCACACAAACGAACAAAACGACTCCCCCCCCCCGTTCATTGTTCGCTTCTGTTGATCCAACTTCGCCAAATGTGCCGTCATTCACGTGAACGATGGAAAAAAAGAGTTCTTTTTTGGGCATTTCTTCACGTGAATCATCGAGTTCAGTACACACAAGCGCTACATTTCCTTACTCATACCCCATGCCTTGCAATAAAAAAATAACAATGAAAATAGACTTGGCCTAATCATAAATACACATCTTTGCTTGCCCAGGGTAGAGGTGCGTCCCCCTGGTAGAAGAGAATGAACGTCAGCTCGTTTGGTCAAAAACAAACCCCACCACTCATCCAGCACCGCAGAAGCCACGGGGGGACCGCCCCCCCCTCAGCTGGGCATGAGTGCCGCCATGAGCAGCTCCATCTTGTTGACGAAATTGCGGCCTTCCACCTTGGCCCAGTTCACCTCCTTGTAGGGTCCGCCCAGGTGCAGCCACTTGGGGTCGCTGATGACATCGCTCTTGGGCATCTCCTTGGAGTGACTCCGTGGACACTGCACCACGACCCGCGTGCCCGTCTCTGGCCCATTCCTCACTGCGCCGCGGGAGTTCAAACAAGAGGGTGTCGGCAATGCACGTTGTTTATCTGGGGAAAGGCTCACGGCGATTTTTTTTTAAGTGGGGCCCCCTGCATTGGGAGTGTTTTGCTTCATGCGTGGGAAATAAGCTGGAGCACCTGGAGAAAACTCACCATGCACGAGGGAATAACACTCAAAAGATTAAGTTATGATCCCACTTTACATTACCGACATGGCCATTTCGGAACCCAGCCAGTTTTGGGTGGGGGAGGAGGGTGGTCACAAATGTGCACGATCCACCATTCCTTGGCCTTTCAAGAGACGGATTCAAGATGCGTTCCGACTGCAAATATGGTCACAGTGGCACAAAGACACCACGCCGACCGACGCCGTGGTAAACAACGCAAGGCGAGCGATGTGCAGCCGATTTGAAGAGCGGCGGTGGAGCAGACTCACCGGTGATGGAGTACTCTCCGTTGGGCGATGCCACGCTGATGGAGGAGGCGTTGCCGATGCTCTCGACGGGACCCAGCCCCACGTGGTTGCTGAAGCTCAGCACCATCCAGCCCATCACCTTGGCCAGCTGCTGCACCGCATGCACCTGGTGCTGCGACATCTGCAGATGGCAAAGCCGGGGCGGAGCCGACGAAGGGAATAAACGTCACTTAGCAAGGGTAGCTTTGCAGATGTGGCTGGGAGACTTGCTACTAGAGTGACAAGCCAGCACCGATCAATTATCTGGGATGTAATGCAGGCAACCCACCGGAACTGGACCCCGTTCTTACGTGGAATGAGTTGATGTTGTTCTCTGCAAAAGCCAGGTGGTTGTGCTTGCCTGTGATCGAGTGCATTTGATGTAAGAGTTGGCGGATGAAATATACGTGTCAAGCTCACTGGAATGTGAGAGGGGGCTAGGAAGGTAGTTTCTAAAGGTCTTTGTGAACCTGTTTGTATGGACCTTTTGAGTGTTATTCCCACGTGTAAAGGGGTTACATGCAGATACTCTGGTTTCACACCTATATGTAAAAAAAACCCTTACAGAAAATGGCTGTACATCCCAATGCATGAGCAAGTGAGATTTAGCAAGTCTTCTCGAGACAAACAAGTCAAGATAAATTTAACACGAAGGCTTTCGCGACTAATATCATCCATAATACAGGTTTTTTGGGTTAGATCGCGTAAATATATAAATGTGTCATTAAACCCGCTATCACCTGACCCAGCCAATTAGTAAGGTTTGTCACGTAAACAGAACAAACCTTACTAATTGGCTGTGTCAGGTGGTGGTGGGTTTAATGACACATTTATATATTTACGCGATCTAAGCCAAAACACCTCTATTATGAAATCAACATCAAGTTGTTATCGTGGCTAAAGCCATTGATGCCACTACCCTGCACCAGATACTGCAGCTGCTGCACAGTCGACACGCAGTGACCTCCAACATCTTCCCGGACAGCATCCCAACATCCGCTTTTACGTCTTCTGCTTGATAGTATCCCACAACCCGCTCTCCAAAATCTGCTCTTTGGTCCTCCCCTTGATAATATAAAAAAAATAACGTTGATATATCACGAAAAAGAACGTTAAAGAAGTGGCTGTCACACGCAAATAAGTTGTGGACGTCGAACGCAAGAGAGCAGTGTGGGACCTCCCCCAACCTGTACCTGTGAGATGAGGAAGTCCATGAGCTCCTGCTCCTGGTGGGAGAAGGTCATGACGCGACCATCGCGATGGACGACCTTCACCTGCTCCAGGCCGATGTTGAGCTGCAGTTGCAAGGTCCTGGGGGTACGGGCCGACATCGGTAGAATTCAGAGATAAGCACGGGCCTCGTGAGTTACGCGCTCGGTGTCGACCGCCGACCTCTCTGCGTGCGTAAGAACTGCGCTCGGTGAGATGGCTGAGTGGCTAACGCCGTGTCGGAGCAATGAACCGGCACTGCCGAGATCCTGGGTTTGAAGCCACCCACGATTAAAGTTGGTTACTAAGCGGAGTGAGCTGATGGTCTCAGGGCTGCCATCAAATGACCGCACGTATTTGGTTGTTTGCATTTTACTATTATTTAAGCAAAGTCACGTAGGTATAAAATAGAATAAATCACGATGTTTCGATTGCAACACAAGCGGCTGTCCTCAGGCAGAAACGTCGTGATTTATTTTATTTTTCTACCTATGTGACTTTACCGAAAGAACCAAAGAGTATGGATTCCTGCAGTCACGAAAGCTTCAAATCAGGTAAGTCCCATTGAGCTATATAGCTCTTTTTCAGAAGTGACCTGGCAAAAAAAAATTCAAGTTCAACGAAGTGTAAATTCGTAGCAGCCAAATACTCTAAACGCGTGATGTTCATTCTAAATGTGGAGGGAAAAAGCGGAGGACCCGGACAAAAATCCACGCAGCCACGGGGAGACCATGCAAACTCCAAATATATACGCATCAGCGTCTGGATGAATCCCACGACCTCCTATATACCAGGCGAGGTCGTAAACATCTCGCCACCGTGGCGCCCCTAAAAATATCAGTTTGCCTGTCATGCGACGAACATGATTACTCTTAGTGGGAAGAGACAAGACGTAATTTGTTTAATCTCAGAATTAGATTGCCCGCGCCGCACACAGAGCACACTCACTTGCAGATCTGCTCGTAGCCAAGCGAGGTGATGAGCACCTTGACGCTCGACTCGTACACGTCGTTGACATTAGACCAGTGCGCCTGGATCTGCGGGTCGTCCACCCTTGCCGCCAGCTTGTCGATCGTGGCCGCCGTCCTACACCGCGGACACACAAAAAAAAGACAAATGTCCCCCGTGTAGCCGTGCAGATGGTTTGGGCAAGTGCTGTGAGCGAACACCACCTATCAAGGCTGGCACAGCACGTCAGGCAGCACCACTCCCATCTGCTGTTGTCTCCCCAGTGCTGTTCTGGCTAAGTCGACCTAAGGGGAGGACAAGGACCGGTGTGGATAATCGCCCCTGGTTCGTGACTCACCGAGGCTTTTCTGGTGATATAAAGGGCATCATCATTATTTTTACCACCCATCCACACATTATCCAGACTCAGCCCTGCACAGCTGCTGAGATATGACAAGGGGAACATTCCGGGTGATTTGGTCACAGGCTCTCATGACCTGGTTACAAATCGCGATCGCCCTCCTTCTAAAATTATTTCCATCGTCGCCACCGTTACAAACGTGCCAACCTGCGGGTTGGGACGTCGTGACGTCGCTCACCTGCGCCGCAGGAAGATGTGTCTGGCCTGCTTGATGATCTTCTCCAGGAGACCCTCAGAGCTCTGCAGCGCCCCCAGCTCTGTCTTGTCGTAGGCCGAAGGCCCCGCCAGGCGCATCCGCTTGGTGAGGCCGAACTGCGCCGTTGACGGGTGCGGCATGGTTGCCACGTTCAGATTCTGCTTGTGGAACTGCGTTGGTGGGGATCGAGGGTGGGGGGGGTGGTTAGGGACATCATCAGGACACGTCCCCACCAGGCGTGGTGCTGGCCACCCACCACCTCGTGTGGCGTGCCGGCCTGCATAGGTGCTACTCGCTAACATCACTTGCCCCTACAGTCTGTTAGTAGGCTATATGGAGGGTCTTTGTTTATCAGAGATGCTTGCATAGCCAAGGTCGGGGTGCGACTCACTGCCTCGCATCCCTCGCCCGCCTCGCACCATGCTATCAGTCAATGATACAATACTTCAGGGTACAGTATACTGGCGAAAGGCCAAAAATAACCCCGCAAGAGAAAAATTGGTGTACAAAGAGGATGCCCGCAATGAGTCGAAACTGCGAATGGTAAACCCGCGATATCCAGGGGTCTCCCGTACATATATTTTTTAACAGGTGGTCCAGTTCACAAATACGTTGAATCACGACGCATGTAAGCGTTGCGTTTGTTGAGAGGGCATTAACACGGATACATCAAGCAAGCACAGGCCAACGGTACCTCTCTCATAAGCTGGTGAAGGTTGTGCTCCAGGACGTAGAGGTGGTCGTCTGCTTGTGCCGAGCGCTCGGGCGCCAGCTTCTGCGACTTCTTCTCCTCGCTCAGCAGGTGGCACAGCGAGATGGACAGCTGCAGCCCTGTGAAAAATGATGGAGTTCTTGTAAATGTAAAAAACTTACCTAAGAGGCGGCTAATGGGTCGTGGACAATGAGCCGGCTCTGCTGAGATCCTGAGTTCGAACCCACGATTCGGCTGCCCAACCGTGGATTAACCAGGTTATCAAGCGTAGTTTCAGTTGGTCACGGCACAAAATAAACTTCGTCAGCATGTAGTAATATTAATAGTAATTATCATTTATTTATCCAGAAAAGCACACTGGGTCTGAAGACTTTTTCAGGGTGATCCTGGCATTGGGATGTTTGGCCGATGATAATTAAATAGCATTTTTGTTTACATATGGGAGGAAACCAGAAGTCGCAGAGTAAATCCATGCAGAATAGTGGAGATCATACACACTCCACAGTCAGCAATCAAACCCAGGTCCTCCCTGCTGCGAGGTATACGTGTTACCACTGTGCCACCCTCCCGTCCCCAATTATCTGCCTTTTGAATTGGTGTTAATAACTAAATAAGTAATATTTAAAAGTACTTTTTTTTTAAACACGCTTTAATAAAATGTACCCCACTTGTAATGGCAGAACTGCACGACTCCAGGAAGTGGCTGCAAAGCTCGCCATAACGTAAGGGACCGTGGTGATTTACAGCCAACGTCAGTTGAGCGTGGACAATTAGACCCAAGCCAAAACATAACATGTAAAAAAGATCGTTTAAAAATATTTGCATTTTATTTTTTCTGATAGAATATAGCCATGTCGTCAGTATGACATAAGTATTCCAAGTCTGCAGGCGATACCACATTGGGAAGTGGGTTAAAAGTGAGTTACAAGATTTGAGGATACAACAACAACAGACAGAGTGAGTTACATAAAAGCGCGTAAAAAAAACAGCACAAGTCATGCACGCATCTAACGCTGTGCAATGGCACCTGGGAAGAGCTGCGAGATGATCTGGTTCTTCACAACGATGGGCGGCATCTGGAACTTAATCTGCACGGCCTCTCGGGACAGCTGAGCGAAGATCTCTTTGCAGAAGAGCACGTTCTGGGCGGCCTCCAGCTTCGCCTGCCAGTGTGGCGCCCCTGCACAAAAACCGCGGCGTGTGAACACAAACCCGCGGGTAAACTCCAACGGTCTGCGTCGTCACGTGACCGCGCGCCGCTGGCGTGCGTGCCGCTGGCGTGCGTGCCGCTGGCGTGCGTGCCGCTGGCGTGCGTGCCGCTGGCGTGCGTGCCGCTGGGGTGCGTGCCACTGGGTGCGTGCCACTGGTGTGCGTGCCACTGGTGTGCGTGCCGCTGGTGTGCGTGCCGCTGGTGTGCGTGCCGCTGGTGTGCGTGCCGCTGGTGTGCGTGCCGCTGGGTGCGTGCCACTGGCGTGCGTGCCACTGGCGTGCGTGCCACTGGCGTGCGTGCCGCTGGCGTGCGTGCCGCTGGTGTGCGTGCCACTGGTGTGCGTGCCACTGGGTGCGTGCCACTGGTGTGCGTGCCACTGGTGTGCGTGCCACTGGTGTGCGTGCCACTGGGTGCGTGCCACTGGCGTGCGTGCCACTGGCGTGCGTGCCGCTGGCGTGCGTGCCACTGGTGTGCGTGCCACTGGGTGCGTGCCACTGGTGTGCGTGCCACTGGTGTGCGTGCCACTGGGTGCGTGCCACTGGTGTGCGTGCCGCTGGCGTGTGTGCCGTTGGCGTGTGTGCCGCTGGTGTGCGCGCCACTGGTGTGCGTGCCATGCACGCGTCCCCGCGCGCGACTCCCACCTTGCCGTGGTTTCCTGGCTGGACAGCTGAAGAGGTTCACTGTGCCCAGGTCTCCAATATCTGTCGACTGCTTTTGGATGGACACCTGTAGATTCAATCACCGTGAAAACATTAGATCGATTGCTATGAATTCGCTTCTGTGACCCTGAACCCTCCTGCACCTAGCTCTTCCAAACCTCCACTACCAGCTTTGATAAATTGCCATGATTCATGCTTGAACTTTAAATGGGGATCAAGAATCAATTCTCTCGTTTCACGTTTGCGACCTCGTTTGTATTTTTCCTGTCTCATTTATAACGTGTCGTTTGCGTCTTTATCCTTAATGTTTCAGTAGACTAATTTGCACAAATGATATGGAACTGATTATATTATCAAATGATCGTTATGGTGGTACCCCAGGGTACCAAATAATACAAAATGGCCGAGACAATTAAATATTTTATTTTTGGGACACTTTTTTTTCCAGAGGTGTACTTAACTCTGTGTCTGGGGTACCCATAAATCCGAAACTCTAAACGCTCGTACGCACCATAGTGCATCGTGTACAGCTCGTCGAGATGAGTCGATTGCCGCATCGCCGACCATCAACAGACTAACAGTGACTGCATCACGGACATTATGCAAGAGCTGGTGTACTATAGTACCCCGGGGTACCACCATAAGGTTCAAATGTACAATTTAATTAATCGTGAGCATAACAATAATTATTTTTACATGGTTTCTTTCTCTCAATTATAAACTAAACTTTTTTAATTTTACCAGGTAATTCCCACTGAGCTATCTAGCTCTTTTTCAGAAGCGACCTGGCCGCAAACGGTAGCTCAACGAAGTGGTTTATCATCACGTGGATATTTCTAGCAGCCAAATCAGAATCCGAATCAGAAACTTTATTTATCCTGGAAAAATCCAATGAGCTATGAAGCTCTTTGTCAGAGATGTCCCAATTTTGTGACCGGCAACATCAAATGAAATGTCCAATTCCGAACTCTCGCACGGTACATCACTCCGTATTATAAAATTATCCCTGGAAGAAGATGTCAAAGAACTACCTGTGAAGTCTCTGCAAACAACCACCAATCCACAAAAGAGAGAAGCACTTTTCCGCGCCAAGCATAATGTTTGTCACATGACCGTCGAACCAATATTTTAAAATTCTCGCCACTGTAATACAGCCAAAGTGTGAGGCTAAAATTACTGTTGTGGTTTATATTGTACAGTCAACAGAGATTAGGCTGTGATCATAAACTCACTGCTTTGATATCCCAGGACCTCAGTGGTAGCAGCTCGGCAATAATAATAACACTGGTCAACAAAAAAAAATTCTGGCCTGGACTTTTGCAGCTGTTTTAGACTAATTTCAGGGTGCTGATTCCAAATCTGATCTCAGATTTGCTCTATCACATCTCATTTTTATGCTATCGGTATACCCCATTTTCATTGATTTTACCCAAAATTAACTCTGTCACTTATGATTGAAAGTTGTTGCGAGTCAGTGACTGCTTTAGTGTTAAAATATGGTGCTGTATGTTTAGGATAGTGTGTTTATAATGTAATTTTATGTAGATATCCACATTTATTTAATATTTTTCTTCTGCAGTTTTAATTTAAAATGCAATATTTGATATCTCAAAAATCTGATGTGATAGACAAAAACTGATGCCAGATTTGGAATCAGCACCCCAAAATTACCTTAGAACCGTTGGAATACCTTATGCCAGAAAAAGTGTGTTGACCAGTGTAATCAATGAACCGATGGAGAAATATCATGATTATAACCGTCGTCATCAACGTCACGTCTACCTTTGATACTCAGTCAGTTCAGTCTTTCAAAAGAGGCTATCCTGGGGTCTATTGAGCTCTCACCTGGTCAAACAAAATACATTTTAACCCCTCGAGAGACCCTCTATTTGGTTGACAGTTTTTACCAAATCCTAAATATGTGAGAGGCTCGTGTTAAGCTTCTCCTTGCCTTGATATACGCAGTTCCTTCCAGGTCACTTGGCACCAAGACATCAAGGGGACAGTAGTCATCCGGGATCTTCTTGTCCGGGTCAATGTCTGTGTTCTTGAGCACCTCAAATGTGCCCTGGTGCGGGTAGAGGGACCCTGCACGGCGCAACAACAGAGGCACCACAAGCATCGACAGTCAAACAGAGAGTCTTTCCATAAAACATTTGAAGCTGGGTACCAACCAGAAATAATGATACCGAACTTAAATCTGCATTAAACTTAATTTGGAGCTTTCGTGACTGCAGGAATTACTCTTTGGTTATTTCGGTAAAGTCACGTATAAAGATAAAATAATAAATTAAATACTAGCATACGACGTTTCGATTGCAACACAAGCAATCATCTTCAGGTATAAATGAAATAGAAACACAATCTAGTATACTTAGAAATGTAATGTAATACAACAGAGAGTCAGATAACATAACAGTCAACACCCTACCTGGTTGATTACGTTCTTCCTGAGAATCCTAAGCTTTAGCATTCTCAGGAAGAACGTAATCTGTTGTAATACATTACATTTCTAAGTTTACTAGATTTGTGTTTCTATTAAATCTGCATTGTTTGTGTTTCTGTGTATTTTGCAGGTTGCTGTGTACAGTGCCTGGAGATGCTCAACCAAAATAAATCTCGATTTAAAGCTTTCGTGACTGCAGGGATTCATCTTCTTGGTTCTTTCGGTAAAGTCACGTAGAAGGGAAGTAATAAAATAATAAAAAGAAAACATAATAAAATAATTCTCACGACGTTTCGGCCACAACGCAAGCAGCCGTCCTCAGGTGAAGAACAGGTCTGTCGGAAAGACAGCGTCTGAATGAACACCACCAGGCTTGGCAGCGTATATTTAAGCTGGGTTGGAGGGGGAAGAGCGCCTTGACAAAATAATTTGCATATCAAGAGGAATTCACCTGAGGACGGCTGCTTGCTTTGTGGCCGAAACGTCGTGAGAATTATTTTATTATGTTTTATTTTTATTATTTTATTACTTCCCTTCTACGTGACTTTACCGAAAGAACCAAGAAGACAAAAATAAATCGTTATTATTATTATTATCAAAATGCCCGCAACTCACGGATGAGAACTCCTCACCGGCGCTGCGGTAGCTGAGGTCCCCGAGGATCTTGTCGCGAACCTTGCGCAGCTTCCAGTGCTGACGCAGCTTGAGCAGCTCCGCGTTGAAGTCGCGCTGCCGCTTCTGCTCCTGGCTCTCGGCCACCGATCGGCTCAGCCTCTCGGCGCCACGCAGGAGGATTTGCGCCGCGCCGGCCAACGTCTTCTTCTTAGCCACGAATTGGAGCAACTGCCCATCGGGAGATGCGTAACGGTTCAACGGAGTATCCTCTCCGACAGTGATTCAGCAATTACTTTACTCTCGCGTTCAGTAACAGACAGCAAGTGTTCAGGAAACTAATGGCAACATCAAAACTTCAGAGAAAGCCTTGGAAGTGGGTTTGTCAAACTATTTGAACATTTTAAGCATTATCTCTTCATGTGCATGGACTGACATTTCCCCGCATCGTATAGTTTCATCCCACAAGTAAAACAATCTCCAAAAATAAAACGGCCAAAGAACTCAATGCAGGACCCTCCTGAAGAAATTTTGAGACTCACAGTGGATATATTCTGGGTAACTAAATCTCACGCACGGCATTGTAGCACCCTTAGTTATCTCCCTCTCTACCCTCCCTGTGCTCCTGCGATTGCCGTGTTGGGGTCGAGAGCATCAACCGCACCTGACGAGAGGGCAGCACTTCCAGTGACACGGGGTCGAGGGTCATGTACTTCTTCTCTCGCACCACGTTGAGCACGTCATAGAGCACGCTGATCTCGGTGAGGGCACTTCGCAGCTGATTCCTCACAGAGTCCCAGGGCCACAGCGAAGGCTGGAACTTGGCCACGCCTGGATGACAGCACCAGCAGAGCGGTGGGGAGAAGGGCAGACGAAAAATAGCCGGCAATTAAACCTCGTGTCTCATTCGCAGCAGCGCCGAGTTTGTAGCAATTAATTGTATCAAAGGGAACACGGTTTCATAAGATATTACCAGTCTGCTCCCGAGTCATTATAGATCCTGTGTGGTACTTACAGCGCACACTGCAATCGTCCCCTGGGAATTATGCTGCCTTCATAGGAGTAGCATCATCAAATCGATGACGGTGGTTACTTTTTTCTTGCGATGTGCTCACCTTTCCGATATTTTGAACTCCTTTGGTGTTTCGATTTAAAGCTTTCGTGACTGCAGGGATTCATCTTCTTGGTTCTTTCGGTAAAGTCATGTAGAAGGGAAATAATAAAATAATAAAAATAAAACATAATAAAATACAATTCTCACGACGTTTCGGCCACAACGCAAGCAGCCGTCCTCAGGTGAAGAACAGGGCTGTCGGAAAGATAGCGTCTGAATATAATGTTTTATTTTTATTACTTTATTATTTCCCTTCTACGTGACTTTACCGGAAGAACCAAGAAGATGAATCCTTTGGTGTGTTGTATTATTTGTTTTGCAACGTCGTCACCCGCCCCGACTGGACATACGTGAAAAAGAGCTTTATAGCTCATCGAATTCCTCCTGCAGTATAAATAAATATTCTCACTCAACTTCTGCCATTGAAATATATAATTTTCACCAATAGCCGAGGGCTGGAACAGGGCGTAAGAACATTCTCATTCTAACGGGAAACCACTTCAACCTTTTGAAACGTTACAAACTTCGCCGCAGTACTGAAACTTAAGAGTGCATTACGACCACAACAAAATGAGTCTTGCAGTGTGAAGCTCAGCAATTATTGTTTAATGAATTCGCGTGGTGAGATCTTCAACAGTGGAGTTAACATGGCTGGTGTCAACGATGTGATTGTGTTTCTGTTGTCGATGATGGATAATCATTATAATGCCGCTGATGTTTATTGACCATGTATGCTGTTAATTTGTATTAGAATGATTACGTTTGTTTACCCAAGAAAGCCTAATTATCTCACGACTTATTATCAATCGTGCTTATGTTCATATCGCGTATAATGTCCGTTCCTGTTGACTGCTGTGGATTTGCTCTCCAACACAGCGGTGTGCTGTACCAATAACGAATTGGCACGTTCTGTTTACGTGACAAACCTTTACTAATTAGCTGTGTCTGGTGGTGGCGGGTTTAACGACACAACATTTATATATTCGCGATCTAACCCAAACCCCCCAACCCCTGTATTATGGATGATTGACTGCTGTTGACGGCTTTTGCCTGCATGCTGGTACAAACAATGATTGACGATAATAACACTGCTGGCAATGCTTCCCACAGCGCTATAACCCACCACAAACAAACCAACACATCAACAACAAAAACAACAATTTACGTGAGCGGCCACTCCCCCTAGTGCCTCGCCCGCTCCCGCCCGCGGCCTAGCGCTCAGGCTGCGGCTAAAAATCCAGGCGAGGGCACCTTCGTCCTGCTCCTCGGAGGCCGCCGCCGCCGCCGACCCCTCGGCGTCGTCTCCCTCGGCCTCGTCCTCCGAGTCGCTCTTGGAGAAGTCGATCTTGTGCGCCAACTTGGCCAGGTTCTCGGACATGGACAGCGGCTGCACGAACGTCTCCGTGCCATCAAGAGCGACCTCCTTGATCTGGTGCTCGCTGCCCGCCTCGATGCTGATCTTCACCGACGGGGCAGCCGCCATGGTGGCAAACGCCGCTCCCGATCAGCGAAGGCGGTTGGGAGCAATCGATTGTAATAATCGATGAGAGTAATCGATTCGCGTGTGCGAGGGCAAAGAGACCGACAGTAAAGACAGGGAATGAAGGGGAGGAGTGGTGGTGGTGGTGGGGGGCGTTCGTGACGCCTTCTGCCCGAGCCGCGGCTGACGGAGGCCGGCTGAACCACGCCCCCCTCGGGGTTGGCTCCAGAAACAGAAGTAATCGATTTCACTCGATTACGCGTAAAATCGATTACGTGTAAAATCGATTACACGTAATCAATTTTACACGTAATCTATTCGTCTTCTTAGGTTTTTTTCGGTAAAGTCACGTAGAAAGTAAAATAAAATAAAAACAAAAATAAAAATCACGACGTTTCGGAGGCAACACAAGTCTCCGTCATCAGGTGGGACCGTCACAGCCAGATTACTTGATACAGCTAATCTGGCTGTGACGGTCCCACCTGATGACGGAGACTTGTGTTGCCTCCGAAACGTCGTGATTTTTATTTTTGTTTTTATTTTATTTTACTTTCTACGTGACTTTAGCGAAAAAACCTAAGAAGATGATTCCTTGCAGTCACGAAAGCTTCAAATCTAGAAGTAATCTATTCGGTTTACGCGCAATCGATTACCTTGAGACATTGCCACAGAGATCGACGACTTCGTCACGAATCGATTAATCGATTAATTATGGGACATCAAGCGAACATCCCCGCGAGGTCAAACGCGCTCACGGCCTTGGCCAACTCGACGCGTCCGGAGGCCTGGGGGGACACGGCGGTGGGTGGCCGGTGTCTCTGTAGCGGTGGGCTGAGCAGGGGTCGGCATTCCACGTGGACGAACCGCGGTGGTTTTTAAATCCTTTATATTAAGTTCACTTGCTTGCGCGCTTACGACCGTGCACATCTTTCGGTCGTTTTTTAACCCACTTCCCGTGATCCAATCGTGCTGACATTTTGCACACAGACTCGTTGTGCGTGACAATTTATTTTCGTGAAAATTTTTTTCCAAAATTTTCCACTTTTTAGGAAAATTTGTTTTCATATTTAATTTAAAATACCAAATGTGATAAAAAATGAAACTCTTACTCAAGAAAAACAGAAATGAATAATAAAATCAAACCGATGCCACGCATATAAAGGATTTATAGTGAAAAACTTTGATTTTACGGGTTAATTTTTTTATTCTCTTCGTGGAGGGGAAACCCCCCGAGGGATGGGGTTCATTCGGGCACCGCCAAATTGGGTTAAGCGCTAACTTAATTTGGTGTTTGCAATGCGGTATTTGGTAGGAAATAGTGTCAAGTGGGAGGGTTACCAGCCCCTTGAGGCAAGGCCGTAATTATAATATATATTGGGGGGCACCCCCCCCCCAATAATCAAATGTGCTCATAATGTCCCCCCCCAATATATTGATGTAACAAATATTTAAAAAAAAATAGTAATGGCGATGCTATGTAAATAAAACCTTGGCCACAATATCTGGACTTGTCTTCACATAGCAATGCGTAGATTTATGTTCATAATGTAGGAGAAAAATGTGTTAAAAAAGTATATTTAATTAAGTAGAACGTGTTGTCTATCTATATATATAAAATCGCAAATCTGTCTGTCTGTCTGTGTGTGTGTCTGTGTGTCGCCGGACCATACGCAGTTTCATTGGACGGCGGTTGCCCCTGGCAACGGGTAGCGACGCATTCGCTGCCGGGTGGACGCCATTATTAATTCCCGTTAAAAATATGCGCACGCATTTGTGGTATAAACTCGATATACCCAGCGTTGCCCGGGGGGAAAATACATTTAAAATCTTATGAAAACTTTCAAACATTACATACCAATGAAAAAACAACTGTGTAATTACTTTTAAACCCGACACGCCAAGAATCGATTCTCTGAATCGCGCAAAGGAATCGAAGGTTGTAGATTCCTTTAGATTCCGACGATTCCCGTTTACTATAAGTTCGTTAAAGTCGATATAAACTGCTACGAACGGGAAATATCCGGCGTTGACCGGGGCAAAAAATGTAATTAAAAACTCCTGAAAAAATAAAATAACAATGAAAATGAAACTCTATCATTCAAAATGTAAACCCCCAACATGCCAGGAATCGATTCTTTGAATCGCACAAAGGACTAATCGAAGGTTGTAAATTACTTTACGATCGCGCTTCCTGTTTAATCTAAGTTGCTTATAGAGTTGATATAAACTGCTACGAATGGGAAATATCCGGCGTTGACTGGGGCAAAAATATAATGGTGAGGGCGGTTGTGAGTGGCGATTGTGAGTGGTGATTAGTGAGTGGTGAGGGGAGGTTGAGTGGTGAGGGTGAGTGGTGAGGGTGAGTGGTGAGGGTGAGTGTTGAGGGTGAATGGTGAGGGTGAGTGGTGAGTGGTGAGGGTGAGTGTTGAGGGTGAGTGGTGAGTGGTGATTGGTGAGGGTGTGATTGGTGAGGATGAGTGGTCAGGGAGAGTGGTGAGGGAGAGTGGTGAGGGTGAATGGTGAGGGTGAGTGGTGAGGGTGAGTGTTGAGGGTGAGTGGTGAGTGGTGATTGGTGAGCGTGTCATTGGTGAGGATGAGTGGTGAGGGAGAGTGGTGAGGGAGAGTGGTGAGGGTGAATGGTGAGGGTGAGTGGTGAGGGTGAGTGTTGAGGGTGAGTGGTGATTGGTGAGAGTGTGATTGGTGAGGATGAGTGGTGAGGGAGAGTGGTGAGGGAGAGTGGTCAGGGTGAATGGTGAGGGTGAGTGGTGAGGGTGAGTGTTGAGGGTGAGTGGTGAGTGGTGATTGGTGAGGGTGTGATTGGTGAGGATGAGTGGTGAGGGAGAGTGGTGAGGGAGAGTGGTGAGGGAGAGTGGTGAGGGAGAGTGGTGAGGGAGAGTGGTGAGGGTGTGATTGGTGAGGATGAGTGGTGAAGGAGAGTGGTGAGGGTGAATGGTGAGGGTGAGTGGTGAGGGTGTGTATATATGTAAGGTTATTAAGAAATATATTTTTCACCCGGGCAACGCCGGGTACTTATGCTAGTATTTATTTAAAGTTGCGCATTTTGATGCGACGTCACATTTCTCACCTCCCCCCTCGTCACACATCGTCACAAATGTCTGACCCCCCCCCCCCCAGGTACGTGACGTCATTCATGGACGGCCCCTTACGGACACGTCTCGTGTAAATTGGGCACATTTTGAAAAGTTAATGGAGCGATTGGGATCATGTTACTCTATGACTCTGCCTCAACACGCACACGTGTGCGCCATCACGTGGGGCATGGCGGTATGACCGAAAATGATTTGAGCCTCTGGCGGGATGCTAACAATTCGCTAAATTTATATACTGTACAAATAGCAGATATCTGAATTTGAATATATGATGTAAATCTGTTTCAAATTTTCACATCACGAGTGAGATTGTGTTCCACGTGAAATAGCCGTTTTGTATAAATTAAGGTACGACCCATAGCGTAAAGATAACCGACAACGTCACTCCCATAAGTCATTGCGCGGGATTCTAACAATGTGCTATCCTATATTTTTGATACAAACATACGATCTGTAACTTAAAGGTAATTCAATTTAAAGCTATAAACAATGTTCCATATTCTGTGTATAGCTGTGCTGCATGTGATTATAGCTGTTTTGTGATAATCATTGTATGTTCCCATAGCGTAGAGAGAGTTTATTTGTGTATGTGTACCCCACCACCGACAGCTTATAGTTATCGCTTCTCGGACTTTTGGCTGAGATCAAGTGTAGTATCTGTTCTTATAGAGAGCCACCCGGTCACGGGATCCATGATCAACACCCCCATGCGATCCTCGTCTGCTCCGGGCCCACGGGATGCGATAACGTGCATTTTCATGTGTTCTAGATTTGAAGCTCCGGGAATGGTGCACCTCCCCGCTTGGGGAGGGAAAATGTGAAACAAAGAGAGATTTAGTTTTTGCTGGACAGGCCAATAACGCCTTGAGGCCTCGTCAAGCTATCAATTCCATCCTTTTCTCCAGCCCGTGTAATTTCAATATACAGAACGATGGGATCATATTATTTGTTTCTTTCGGTTAAGTCACGTCTAAAGATAAAATAATAAATTAAATTAAATAATAGAATACGACGTTTCGATTGCAACACAAGCAATCATCATGTGTCCTCTCTTTAGATTGTTCACACTTAAATTCTAACTTAGCAATCTTTGAAATACGTAATCAACCAGGCTATGCGTTAATTGTGTGTTGACCGACCCTCTGTGTTGTATTACATTACATTTCGATATTTTACTAGGTTATTTAATTTTAGTGTGTCCTTCTCCTGATTTTCAGGCTTGCTTGCCGTGCCATCGCATTCGCAGCACCACGCATATCAATGAGTTGACCACTCATTGATATGCTAATTTTTTCTCTAACCCTCCTCCCTCTCTCTGCCTCCGCCCCCCCCCCTCTGTCTATTTAAGGCCACCACACAGAGACGATCACCCCTCTCTGTTACCTGTGTTGCTCTCGCTATGTATCTTGGTGATATCTGTCTGCTAATATGTCTGTCTATAGTTTTCTGGTTAGATTTTATGTCGCTATTTCATTATACATGATGATGATTGCTTGTGTTGCAATCGAAACGTCGTATTCTATTATTTAATTTAATTTATTATTTTATCTTTAGACGTGACTTAACCGAAAGAAACAAATAATAATTCCTGCAGTCACGAAAGTTCTAAAATTAAGATTGATGGGATCATAGATATTGACCCGAAATGTATGATTAACCCGATACATTTGTTATGTTTGTTTACTATATTCTGCCTGTCACCTGCAGCTTAAAAATTAATCGTAGCCGTGTATGTCAAAAAGCGACATTTTTGACAGCACCCCATACGTTGTAAAACAATATTTTTAGGTGGGGTGTTTAAAACATTTCTGGTGTCATTACGACCACATCTTCTCCAACTCAACAGATTTCAAACACAGAGTAGCCGGCAGCAGCCAGAGGCGACGCATGGAGCGGGCAGGAGTGACGACCCCAGCTCACGCCTCTTCTGCCCTCACCAAGACCGCTGTCAGCTGAAGTTGAGTGGAGCTGATGGCGCTGTGTGGACATGGAACGGGTGGTCTGTGCGTAGGGCCGTGGGCGTGAGTGAACTTCTGACTTGACGTCTTTATGCCTCTGGCTTTGTGGTCGTATTTCTCTGGGGCGTGTGGCACCATTCGAGGTGCTGGTCACCATCTCTCTCATTGTTTGCACTCACGGAATGTGTAATACAGATTTTAACACAGAATTAAGATGAAGTAAGGCATCGGAATACGATGGTCGTGTATGCACTCATTGAATGAAGTTTAATACTGGTAGGAACCTCCTGATTACATCAGCACACAGGGGATTATTGTGTCCGTCCATCGTGCAGGGAGGGGCTGGGTGGGGAGGGAGGGGCTGGGTGAGGAGGGTGGGGCTGGGTGGGGAGGGGAGGGTATGGAGGGGCTGGGTGGGGAGGGTGGGAGGGGCTGGGTGGGGAGGGTGGGGCTGGGTGGGGTGTGGGAGGGGTGGGGCTGGGTGGGGAGGGGCTGGTCACCCCGTGGTGCCCTTATAAAACTCAACGTTTAACCTACTCACGCCGGCTTGTGCCCGCCCTCACAGTCGGCCATATTTGCGGAATACACCACGCCGCCGTTGACCCTGGCCATTGACCGAGCAACCCAACTTTCCTACCAGCTCCCTCCGCAGGAATTGTTTCAAAAGATCGGACACTCAACAGTAAAGTTTTGATGAGGTAGGACATCAGAATACATTGAATCGCGGCTATGATAAAGTCGGTCATCAGTATAACATTCAAATAATGTTTTTACACAGCGACTTAACATAGCAATCTGATCAACTATATGAACAGATTCCTATAAAACATAAGTATAAATCTGGCATCAATGTTCTTTGTTGTTGTATGCTCATTGAAGTGCTGAATGCGATTAAAGATTAAATCTGACACTAATCAAGACGCCTGCCAAATCGACTTTGATCTGGCTCCGGATCGACTGAGCGGAATCGATACAATTAGCTTCGATCCTCGATCCACAAAGAGCAGCATCCATGGGGCACGACTCTAATCGGTGATTGTGCCCGAGTTGATCGAATTACAGCGCCCCTCGGTCAGCCCTGATCCAGCAGCCTCCCCCCCCGCATCACCACCATCACCTTCATCATCACCACCTCCATCACCACAATCACCCCCTCCATCATCACCACTACCACCTCCATCACCACCATCACCCCTCCATCATCACCATCATCACCACCATCATCATCACCACCTCCATCATCATCATCACCACCTCCATCATCATCATCACCATCATCACCACCACCATCATCATCACCATCATCATCACCACCACCACCTCCATCATCATCACCACCTCCATCATCATCACCACCTCCATCATCATCACCATCATCATCACCACCACGATCATCATCACCATCATCACCACCACCTCCATCACCACCTTCATCACCACCACCTCCATCATCATCACCATCACCACCTCCATCATCATCACCACCTCCATCATTATCACCACCACCACCTCCATCACCACCACCACCTCCATCACCACCACCACCTCCATCACCACCTCCATCACCACCACCACCTCCATCATCATCACCACCTCCATCATTATCACCACCACCACCTCCATCATCGTCACCATCATCATCACAATCATCCCTCGGCCTCCCTAGGCGCCATCCATTCAGTACGTACGCATGGAGGGGGGAGGGGGGGTTAACCCAAATGCGTAGCTGGCGTATGGGGGGGGGGGTCTACTGACAATGTGCGCATAGGAAACTGGGGGGGGGGGGGGCTGAAGCCTCGACAATAATGTGTCTACTTTGGCCTTCAAATGAGTTAGATAGTCCGGCGGTGGACGATCTGTTTGCTTAAACGCGTTAATATTATTAATCCTTGATCGTTTCTGCGTGGATTAAATATCGGCCGTTCTATAGGATTCTGGAGGGGGTGGGGGTGTAAAAAGTCCGCGTGCGTACAGGGAGCGGGGGGGGGGAGAGGGGGGAGGGAGAGGGGGGAGAGGGGGGAGGGGGGGGAGAGGGGGGAGGGGGGGAGAGGGGGGAGGGGTCAAGTTTTGACAGATTGCTGCGTGGGGACTCATGCACCCACCCGGCGTCCCGCCCCTCCCCCCTCCTCTCATCTCATACACCCCGCCCCCTCATCCCCCTCACCCCGCCCCTCATCCTCACCCCTCACCCCCTTCACCCTTCCCCTCAATCCGTCTAAACCCCCTCACCCCGCCCCTCATCACCATCACCCCGCCCCTCACCTCCCCCCCCATCACCCCGCCCCTCACCCCCACACACCCCATCACCCCGCCCCTCACCCCCACACACCCCGCCTCTCACGCCCCGCACATCCACCCCCACACCCACCCACACACCCCGCCCCTCACGCCCCACACACCCCCCATCACCCCGCCCCTCAACCCCCACAAACCCCGCCCCTCACGCCCCACACCCCCACACACCCCCACCACCCCGCCCCTCACCCCTACACACCCCGCCCCTCACACCCCCCATTACCCCGCCCCTCACACCCCCCATTACCCCGTCCCTCACGCCCCCCACCCCCCCATCACCCCGCCTCTCCGAGCCGCCATTGCCCGTCTCCGCTGCCCACTGTCCCCCTCTCCCGCCGTCTTTGTTGTCGCTCTCGGCGCTCCGTCACTCGCCGTCACTCGCGGCCACCACCCAGAGGGGCACCGCCGCCACCGAGCCGGGCACCGCAGGAGACGACGCAGCCGACGGAACCCCGAGCAGAGAGGTGAGCGAGATGGCGTGAGACACACGCGGCACTGTATGCGCTTGTGCGGGCCACAGTGCATCGCGCACTGTACATAGCACAACGCACTGTACACAGCACAACGCACTGTACACAGCACCGCGCACTGTACACGGCACTGTACACAGCACCGCGCACTGTACACAGCATAAAGCACTGTACACAACGCACTGTACACAGCATAAAGCACTGTACACAACGCACTGTACACAGCATAGAGCACTGTGCATAGCACTGTACACAGCATCGCGCACTGTACACGCACGGCGCACTGTACACAGCACTGTACACACACGCACCGCGCACTGTACACACCAGCACAGCACACAACGCACCGCGCACTGTACGCGCACTGTACGCTTATTAACAGCAGCGTCTCGTGTGTGACTGCAGCTGCGTGTTGTTGTACACTGCCGACACCACCGCACGCGAGGGTTGTACACAGCGCGCGTGTGTGTGCACAGTGCGCGTTGTGCACTCGTTTAATTAGAGCCGCTTGCTGCGTTTCGTCGTCCGCTCCTCCGACGCACACGTTTGGTGGCTACGCACGGTGCGAAAGAAGTTCTACATCCAGCGCCATGCATTGCTCTGCCCACAGCTGCGAACGTATCTTCTCTTAACGCAGTTTACGCACTTGCGCTACTGCGAGCGCACGTACAGGTACATCAGTCTGCGCAGTGTGCCCTGCAGTACACGAAGCTACATTGAAAGTGCTGGCAGTGAATACCACTGCCCTATGCAACGTCGCCCATTCAAACGAGCAATGCGGCTGAGCCAGTGGTGTGAAATTCCACAATCTCAGACTACTCACAACATAGTACTAATGTTATCGACCTCGGGAACATGATGTCTCATTCGTATTTATGGGTCGTGCCCATTGATTGCATCGTTGTACTGCAGCGGTCTGTCGGAGCGGACACTGCTGACTGAGAGCGTGGGGAGTGAAGTCGAAACATCCCTTGGACACCGAGCCGTGTAGGTGGCATCACTCTCTGAGTCGGTGCTCATTTTGTGAGCGAAGTTATGTTTGATTCGATTTTTCGGTAACAATTGAAGTAAATTGAGTGGTTGACATGGTGCAAAAATTGATGGCTGTTTGATTCATTTTTCTTGTGCGGTTCTATGTTTTTGCGTTCGTATGTTAGTGATCGTGCTATCCTGGTCACATCAATTCTCACTTGGTGCAATTGGCTTTGTTGTGTTTGTGTTGCCCTCCGATTAGCACGGCTGGCTACGAACGGTGCGAAAGACGCTTAACGTACAAACAGAATACAGTAAAACCTTGGATTGCGAGTAACTTGGTCTGCGAGTGTTTTGCAAGACGAGCAAATTTTAAAATAAATAATAATTTGATAAACGAGCGATGTCTTGAAATACGAGTACTGTAGTACGTACAGTAAATACGCTTTGTCTGTCGAGCGTCACGTGATCACAACTGAGCCGATGGTTCTTCTCTCTGGGTAATCGTCTCCCATGCTCGGTCTCAGTCGGCGTGCCTGTGTACGCATTAAACTTGAAATTACTGTTGAGTGCAAATTATAGAGAGGGCCACTAATGTGTAGTGGAGCCATAACCTCTGCTTAATAATCCACGTGTGGAATCTCTGCATTGAGTCTGGGTAGAGTGTTTTGAAGAGTGAACATCTACACCAGGTTGTTTTAGGCTGTGGGACATTGTTGCAGAGGGCAATGCAGCAAATTCTAATGTTGAATTGTTTTTGTTTTACCCCCGTGTGGTGAATTATGGTCAAATAACTCCCATGACCCACACGACGTGGCATTGCCCTCATCCATAAGTGACTTGATGAAAGGGCTGTGCGTGTGCATGTACAGGCCCCCTGCACATTCATAAAGCCAGAGCCATCCGTAGGGTACACTGAATCGGGGGTGACATGCCCTGGGCCCCGCGCTTTGGTGGGGGGGGGGGGGCACGCTACGACGTCACGGTGTCGGATGTAATACTTCCGGTTTAGTTCGAAGGTGTCGGGGGGGGGGCCCAACCAGACCCCGCGCCCCTCTGTGGACGGCACTGCCCATACCATACGCTTGGTGTAGATGTAGTGGCATAGAATCGGTCACGTAGCAGCATAGCGCTGGCTGCTGGCAGGGAAGGGGATCTGCAGCTTGCAGCAGCCCTGACTGACAGCAGGTCACGTGATAGACCAGAGAGGGATGTAGGGGAAGGGGCACATCGAGAACCCGCTCGTAGGTTCCAGAAGGGGGGCGTGGCCGGGGGCGGAGCCAGGCCACGCTGACAGTAAAAGAGGGGCCAGGGAGGGAGCTCGGGGCTGTCGTGTGGAGTGGGGGGGGGGGTCCCCGTCGCGCTGCTGCTGGACTCTTCACCTTCGTCTTCGTCTTCACCATCTCGGAGTCGCCAGTCAGGCGGCAGTCCACCAGCTGCCCTGGTAGACTGCCTGACTGACTGGGAACCGTAGTCACTAAGTGTTCACTCTCAGGCCGTGTTAATAAACAGAGTGCCTCCTACTCTTAGTGTTTCCGAGTCAGTCACTACACATACACAGCTTCCCGTGTCATTCTCTTTGTTGAATTTGCAAAAAATACTCCCAAAAAATATGATGCCTAATAACGTTTTTATAAAGTCACTGGATTCTCGCATGTGTGACGCAGTGAGATTTAATTGGCGTGTGCTCATACATGTGTATGCGTGTTTGTGTGTTTACAGGACCGCCGTGCCACGTGTAATCATGAGCCTAAGCAGCGATGAAGTCAATTTCTTGGTTTACCGTTACCTCCAGGAGTCGGGTGAGCATGGGCAAATGGGCTCTGCAGGGTTTCCTGGGAAGAAAATAATTCTCATGGGAGATACAGGGAGGGGTCTTCCATTCCATGCATAGGGATGTTTCCACCAAACAGGGGTCTCCAGGACTAAATGCACGACCCCCCCAGGATGGACTGGGGGGGTCTCTGACGAGGTTACGCGTCAGTGGGCTCAGTAAGATCTCCCAGCGTGAGCGTATTATTTCCCGGCAGCTGCGTACCCATACCCAGCAGCATGGGGAGAACTTGGCAACGCTTTTAATGGAATGCGAAGTCTGATACCAGTCATCTTTTACGGTCTCCCCGGTTCAGCCCCTAGGGCCTTATTTCCATCATCAGCTCATTCTGTGTCACACTTCAGGTTGCTGATTCTGCACAAATTTGGCAGTAGACCTTGTCTGGGTTGAGCCATGCTGGGGTACACAGTACACATGACGCCACTCACCCCAGTCAGGTTTATTATACATGGAGCACCGCAAAAATACGGTTTACCAACACGTCTACTTCCCAGTCATCACGGCCCCAAGTGGATTCGCGCCCGTAACAATTGCCACCTGCCCTGGTTCAGACACAAAAATTGCTTGAGGTTATTTTTGCTCTTGTTGGCACATTAGCCAAACCCTGCCGACGTTGACGGGTCAGAACGCGCGAGCGTTGAAACGAGCCGCAGGCATCTCGGCCCACGTGTCGTGGCGCAGGTTTCTCGCACTCGGCGTTCTCCTTCGGCATGGAGAGCCGCGTGAGCCGCGCCAGTATCAACGGCGCCCTCGTGCCGCCCGCCGCGCTCGTGTCCGTGCTGCAGAAGGGCCTGCAGTACGTGGAGGCCGACATGTCCGTCAGCGAGGTTGGTGGGGATGGTGGGACGGTGGTGGGGGTGGTGGGACGGTGGTGTGACGGTGGTGGGCGACGGTGGCGTTGGTGGGGGTGGTGGGTGGGGGTTGCGTTGGTGGGGGTGGTGGGTGGCGGTGGCGTTGGTGGTGGGGGGGGTGCCCATGCTGTGCCTTGGCAGCACGTGTTTCATGATGTCACTGTAATCGCGTGATCAGTGTGGGAGTGTGTGATGCATCTTTTTGTGATTGTGATCAATGTGTGACTGTAATCAATGTTCGAGCACGTTCAGTAAATTGGTTTAGATTATTTACATTATTTAGCTGCTCTGAATTTCCACATTAGCCACTTTGTTGAGCTTTTGTGGCCAGGTTACTTTTGAAAAAGAAGCTAATAGCTTAGTGGGCTTTACCTGGTAAGATAAAAATAGTTTAGTTTTTTGTTTTATATATATTTTAAAGTGATTGTTTACATTTCTTATGCTTTGTACTCTTATCATGTTTTGTATTGTAATGTTTTGACCGGCCCCTACTGGACATCTGTGAAAAAGAGCTTCATAGCTCTTCGGATTCCTGCAGTATCAATAACTATTCGGATTCTGAATGTGGGACTGTGTGATCAATGCGTGCATGTGATCAATGTGTAACTGTAATCAATGTGTGGTGATCAATATGTGACTGTGATCAACGTGTGACTGCAACTAATGTACGACTAATTTTCGATTTAAAGCTTTCGTGACTGCAGGGATTCATCTTTTTGGTTCTTTCGGTAAAGTCACGTAGAAGGGAAATGATAAAATAATAAAATACAAAATAATAGTGAGAATTGTATTTGATTATGTTTTATTTTTATTATTTTATTATTTCTCTTCTACGTGACTTTACCGAATGAACCAAGAAGAATAATGTACGACTGTGTGATTAATGTGACTGTGATGAATGTACAATAATGTTGACTGTAAGATTTCATTAATGTTCTGCAACATCAGTCTATCAGTGTATAACTGGGTTTAAATTCCTGCACCGAATATTGCTGCTTGCTCACTACCACCTATCACTCATTCCTAAAGCAACCCTGCTCAGCTCTTCCTGGTGTTACTCAGCATGTAAACAATATCATCGATGCCATTTTGAGAATATCCAAACTTGCACACATTTCTCAAACATTCATAACTTTATAAACAAGTGATGTCACCATATTCCACTAAAATAAACATGTTCAGTCATTTAAATAGCTCTGCCTGGAAAAAAACAGAATGTCAGAGCTTTAAACAAGGTTAAGTGGAACATGTCAGATAATAAAATTTAAAGGGTAACACTTGAGCACACTTCACCCAATCTCTTCTGAAAGGTTGAGGCACCATCCGTTCCATTTGTTACTTGATCTCAGCCCCCTCACCCTTCCTTCGCATGCCTCACAGCACGCTTCTCTCTCGCTCCCTTCCCTCCAACCATCGTGCAACCCCACGACGAATGTCAAGGCCCATGTACACTCGGCTAGCCAATGTTCCTTCCTTCATTTCAGTGCTTTGGGCATCTCTTCACATCCTCCTCTTAATAATTATGTTTGTGCAATTACTCAAGCACATGGTGCTTACTACACTTGTGTTTTTTCTCGTTTTTCCTGCTGCCTCTTTTGATCTGTTTAATTAATTTTCACCAGTAAAGAAATGTTACTGGTAGGAACATCCTGGTTACACCAGCCCACAGGGGATTATTCTGTCCGTCAGTCTTGCAGGGAGGGGCTGGGTGGGGAGGGAGGGGCTGGGTGGGGAGGGGAGGGTGGGGAGGGGCTGGGTGGGGAGGGGCTGGGTGGGGGGTGGGAGGGGTGGGGCTGGGTGGGGAGGGGCTGGTCACCCCGTGGTGCCCTTATAAAACTCAACGTTTAACCTACTCACGCCGGCTTGTGCCCGCCCTCTCAGTCGGGCATATTTGCGGAATACACCACGCCGCCGTTGACCCTGGCCATTGACCGAGCAACCCAACGTTCCTACCAGCTCCCTCCGCAGGAATGTGTTTAAACCGAGCATATATTGCCGTGGACTGCGATGCTAAGAATACACATCATTTGGTTGGCAGTGGTGCTCAAGCAAAATTCACAAATAAAACTCAATTCGTGTGCTATGAAGAAGGATCATTGCCTGAAACGTCACCTATTATATATATATTTTATTTTAAGGCCTCCGTGTTATTGCTAAGAATATGGCATCTGATTACTATTGATGTAAAAAAATATAGAATAGGTAAACGAATACCATTAACTGTTGTTAAATCTGCTTACAACTGTTAATCACGCTGAAGATGCAAGCACCATTGCACGTGTGTTGAGTAAACACACGGTTAGCGCGCTGCGCTACGAACCCCGCGACCTGAGTTCGATTTCCATTTTGGGCTTCCACCTAGGTCGACTCGGCCTCAAACTAATACCTGCTGCGATGTGTAAACCTCCACTTGGAAGATGAAGGTGGCTGTATGAGGAGCCTGCGCCGGCCTTCATAACTGCTTCTCGCTCAACCGCACTCTCCCCGACACTCTTGAAGGCTACACGGGGGATCTCTGTCTTCGCATTAAGCACAAACTCGTTGCTCGACATGTCCCGCCCACTCCAGGACGGCTCTGCGTTCCGTCCCATCGAGCTGCTCTCCCTGGTGGACGCCGTGATGCCGGCTGTCGTGTCGTCGCGCCCCCACGCCTACCGCCCCAGCAACCAGCAGCCGGGGACGCCCCCCAAGAACGGGGGCGGCCCCCCGATGAACGGCGTTGACGACTACGGGGCGCACGCTCTCGGCGGTGAGCGAGCGAGCGAACGATACGTGGGTGGTGGCGAGTGTCGCGCCGCGAGCGTTGCCTCTCGCGTTCCATCGCCGCAGGGTCGGCCTCGACGCCGATGGTGCCCGATGGGCCAAGGCTGGATGATTTAGGTATCGATGAGGCGGGTGACGAAAATATTTGTCAACGAAATGGGTGGTTTTGGATTATTGTGAATTGTAATGTTGTGGTACGCTAGGACCTGCAGGTGTTAGTCTCCTCTTAAACTCCGTGTGTGTGCGTACGTGCTCATAATTATTGTTGGGAGTGGTAGTGCAGCTGTTAGCGTGCTGCTCTACGGATAAGGGTGACCCGAGTACGATTCCTGCTCACGGCCAACATCGGTGATGATTGTCTGAACCGGTCCTGGGCCTCCCCTAGGTCGACCCAACCTCAAATGAGTACCTGAAGTGGTGTGTAAACATCTCCACTGGAGAGACAAAGGCGGACGGGCGTGGTGCTGTCCACCCACCCCGTCGTGTACCGTGCCGGCCTTCATAGGTGCTCGCTAACAGCACTTGCCCCAATGGTCTGTTCAGGCTATACGGAGGATCTTTGTCTTTGTGTGTGATTGCCCTACGCTGGGTCCTTCCCTGCACCCGTTGCCACCTGTGCGCTCGTGCTGCCCCTCCACCCCTCCAGAGCCGCTGGTGGATGGGCCCGACGAGGGCTCGGTGCAGCTGTTGAACAAGGTGTCCGTGCTGCGCGGGCACGAGTCCGAGGTGTTCATCTGCTCCTGGAACCCGGCCCTGGACCTGCTCGCCTCTGGGTACGATTCGACTTTACCGCCACGCGACTCACGAGATCTAGCGGCGGTCTTCTTTCACAGACGAGTGCCTGGCTGGCAGATAACATGGTTGTCCGTGATGTCACAGGTTACCCGATGGTGCGCCACAGTGGTGAGAGGGGCGCCATGGTGGCGAGGTGTTAACTGCCTCGCCTAGTATACAGGAGGTCGTGGGTTCGATCGCGACCCTGACGCCAGGTGTATATTTGTAGTTTGCGTGTCTCTCTCTGATCATCATCACGGTGGTTAGGAGATGTTAACTACCTCGCCTGGTATACAGGAGGTCGTGGGTTCGATCCTGATCCTAGCGCCTGCTGTATATTTGGAGTTTGCGTGTCTCTCTCTCATCATCACGCCTGCTGTATATTTTGAGTTTGCGTGTCTCTCATCATCACGGTGGCTAGGAGATGTTAACTACCTCTGCCTGGTCTACAGGAGGTCGTGGGTTCGATCCTGATCCTGGCACCTGCTGCTGTATATTTGGAGTTTGCGTGTCTCTCTCTCTCTCACCATCACGGTGGCTAAGAGATGTTAACTACCTCGCCTGGTCTACAGGAGGTCGTGGGTTCGATCCTGATCCTGGCGCCTGCTGCTGTATATTTGGAGTTTGCGTGTCTCTCTCTCATCATCACGGTGGCTAGGAGATGTTAACTACCTCGCTTGGTCTACAGGAGGTCGTGGGTTCGATCCTGATCTTGACGCCTGCTGCTGTATATTTGGAGTTTGCGTGTCTCTCTCTCATCATCACGGTGGTTAGGAGACGTTAACTACCTCGCCTGTTCTACAGGAGGCCGTGGGTTCGATCCTGATCCTGGCACCTGCTGCTGTATATTTGGAGTTTGCGTGTCTCTCATCATCATCACGGTGGCTAGGAGATGTTAACTACCTTGCCTGGTATACAGGAGGTCGTGGGTTCGATCGCGACCCTGACGCCAGGTGTATATTTTGAGTTTGCGTGTCTCTCTCATCATCATCACGGTGGCTAGGGGATGTTAACTACCTTGCCTAGTATACAGGAGGTCGTGGGTTCGATCGGGACCCTGATGCCTGCTGTATATTTGGAGTTTGCGTGTTCTCTCCGTGGTCGTGTGGATTTTTCTCCGGGTCCTCCAGATTTTCTTTCCACATTTTAGAAACGTGGCTGCTATAAATGTCCATGTGATAAACCACTTCGTTGAGATATCATTAGTGGCCAGGTCGCTTCTGAAAAAGAACTGTACGGCTCAGTGGGCCTTACCTGGTAAAATAAAAATAGTTCAGTTTAGTTTGGTTCATCTTTCTCAGCATGTCGGAGTCTTTCAGCATTTTTATGTTGAATTATAAAACATAAAAAATTAATGTTTACCTGCAAACTACGTTGAGTGGAATAAAAACAAATGTCCCATTCCTTTGTTTTCTTGAAATTGTAAATTTTTTTATACTTGCATATATTGGCGGGATCAAAATGTACTTCTTATTGGAATGGAGGCTTATTTATAATTATTGAATTGGTTACCGTTGTGTGTTTGGAAGACTCGTGGCAGGGCTTACGTTGCGTGAACTACAGTTGAAGAATGTTTAAGCTAATCTTTATCCTACGACAAACACAGCAGAGCACAAAAACAACACCGAAAACGTGAAATACAATTTCCAGAAACTGATTTGGCGATAATGGTCGTGGAAAGTTATGTCATGCCAACAAGTCGGAGTATAACTGACAGTGGTTTCGAAATATATGCGGTCCCCTCTTATATGACAATGCGTTCTTGGTAACCCCGTCGTAAATCGGATGGTCGTTAATCAGACCCCCGTTTCCCGATAGACCGTAGACACAAGAGACATCACTTGCGGGTGTATTTTTCCTCGTCAGCCGTATCTCACGGGGTTTAATAGGTAAAGATCCACGCAAACACTTGAGAATAACAAAAGCTCCACCCCAAGTCACATCGGAAACCAGACCGACTCTGTTCAAATGTGTTCAGAGTCGGCGCTGGAAGATGTGTCGTAAATCAAGTTTCTGCCTCGTAAAATGATCCATCGGGGCGTCATATAAACGTTTTAAATGTGGATTGTCGTAAACCAGACCGTCGTAAACTGGAGACCTTTTTTAAATTAGCAATGATAGTGTCGTGTTTGTTCACGTGACAACTTTTTAAATTTGTCAGTGTCGGGTGGAGGAGGGCGTACGACACACATTGCCATTTTACCCGCATGGCGATCTGACCCGAAACTCACGTTTAAAAACGTCGCACGGATATGGTGGCTTAACCAATACATTTTCACTTACCAGCAATTAACACCTTGACATGACACCATTGCCGTGCCAGGTCAGGTGACTCTACAGCCAGAATCTGGGATGTGCGCGAGGGGCCGGGAGGGGCGCCGGCGGAGGGCTCCAGCCAGCTGGTGCTACGCCACTGCATCCACGAGGGCGGCCAGGACGTGCCCAGCAACAAGGACGTGACATCGCTCGACTGGAACGTGCGTATGGCCGCCGCGATCTCTCTCGCTGCTGGATGGTGGCGCCCCCTGCCTGCCTGCGCCAGTCGCCTGGCGATGCTGGCTGTAGCCGCAGAGCGTGGGGCATGTCGTATCAAATTGATTTTGATTAAAATTAACCCGTAAAAACAAAGTTTTTCACTATAAATCCTTTATATGCGTGGCGGCTAGAGTCCTCTCGTCCTCTGGCTTGAGATGGCTGCCACCTATGGGTCAGATGATTGCCTGCCACCATTAAGCAATTGGTAATTAAATATAAAAAAATGTTTCCTAAAAAGTGTCAATTTAGGAATTTAAATTGTCACGCACAACGAGTCTGTGTGCAAAATGTCAGCTCGATTGGATCACGGGAAGTGGGTTAAAAAACGACCGAAAGATTTGCACAGTCGTAAGCGCGCAAGCAAGCAAGCAAGTGAACTTAATATAAAGGATTTAAAAATGGAACACGTGGGCACCGCTGTATTGGAGCAGTGATAAAGTGTCATGTTCGTCACGTGACGGCTTTATCAACTGCCTGTGTTAGGTGGAGGAGGGTGCACGACACACATTCTACTAACGCGATCTGAGCCAAATATCAATTATGAGTCGTGTTGTTTGATGTTTGTAGATCGCTCTCCAGCATCACCGGTACGCCAAAGCAATGATAGTGTCGTGTTTGTTCACGTAACAACTTAAATTTGGCTGTGTCGGGTGGAGGAGGGCGTACGACACACATTGGCATTTTACCCGCATGGCGATCTGACTCAAAACTCATTTTCGAATCAATCGGCTGTTTGTTATTAGAATGAAATAGTTCTGCTTATGAACGTGGAGTGGAACAAGCAACTCAACACATGGCTCAACAGCTGCCTGCCCATCAACAGTGTTGATGGGCCCTAAACAAGCGAGACATTGGATTTGATACGTTTTGTTGCTGTTACAAACATTAGGTCCTTGTCTGTGCAAGAGTCCGCGCGAAAGAATACGAAGATTGCAACCGATATTCTTTATATTTGTCTCGACTTTGAACTGATTTTTGTAAAAAAAAAAAAGACATTCTAAAGCTCATGCAGGAAGCCATTTGTCTTTGTTAGTCGGACCCTCGCGTGTTTTTTCACAACGATTTATTATCGCTCTATTTGTGCAGCGGGAGGCAACTTGGTGTGTCCGGAGAAAACCCACAGATTTTGGCGTCGAGTGCGGTGGTGTGTCGCAGAGGATTCCTCTCGGCGTGATGACCTGGCCTCGTGTGCTGCTAGGCACAGACGTGTGCAGTATGCGCGCCGGTTAGGCCGAGACCTCTGCTGATCAATGTGTGTCGCTGTGTTTGTAGAGCGAGGGAACGCTGCTGGCCACTGGCTCCTACGACGGGTTCGCCCGGATCTGGACGAAGGACGGTGAGTTAGAGACGATTGCCCCAGCTTCGAGGCCTGCCTGGATCTTCCTTTTCGACCCACTAGCCAACCAAACCCCGTGACCCACTTCTACAACGCCAATTTTACCTGCAACTTGACCTGACCCACTTTCATTAGACCCAGATCCGCAACACAACCCAAAGTTTGGAATGTTTTTTGTTCAACAACAGTATCCGTCTTTGTTTGGACGCTAGGTTATTTTCACACTGTCATGTACGGTAACGTATACAGAAAACATAATTGTGTTGCTCCATCGTGAACATGACGCGACTCGCACCGTGTGTCGTAATACAATGATTAGAAGATTTTCAATTGGCGCCATTCTAAAAACGCGACGCTATTACCAAGGCGCGCTACGTTTGGCAGCCTGGTATAGTCCGCTGGTCATGTTGCAATGTGTTTTTTTTCCCGAATCGAGTAATTTCTTCATTCATGTCATGTGACATAGACGAACATGTCCAACCAGTGAAGATAAAACCTAAATATGGTAGCGGGGGGGGGGGAAGTAACTTATGATTAAATTTGCCAATCCGCTGGATGAAGCCAAACTCCACACAGAGAATTCCTCGTGCACAAACGCCCGTTGTGTTTGTGTTACGTTGCGTTTAGTTCGAGCAACCGCTGCCGACTGACCTCGCCTCCATTTGTTCCCAGCTAAAGGAGCCCCCTCTCCCTCCTGTTTGGCAGTCTGGAAGCAGCCGAGTCTGGCCCGACAAGTTGTGTTGCATGGTGATGCAAGACTAAAGCAGGAACTTTGTATCTGGTGTGTGTGCGTGTGTGTCTCTGGGGAGCGGTAGTTTGGCGGTTAGTGCGTTGTGCTGCGAACTCGGCGACCCGCGTTCGATTCCCGCTCACGGCCAACACCAGTGACGCTTATCTTACCTGATCCCGGGCATCACTTAGGTCAAATGAGTACATAGTGTGATATCAGCATTGGGGAGACAAAGGTGGCTGGGCATGGTGCTGGGAACGCTAGCCGCTTGTGTGCCATGCCGGCCTTCATAGATGCTCGCTTACAACGCTTGCCCCAACAGTCTGTTAAAGACTAGACAGGAGAGGTTTGTGTGTGTGTTGGTGTGTTTGGCGGTTGTGCGGAGCGGGAGTGAAGTTTCTAGCGCACTGTGCTATGAACCCGGTGACCCGAGTTCAATTCGAGTTCATGACTTAACAACAGTGGTGAATATTTGATGCGGTCCTGGGCCTCCCCAAAGTCAGCTCGGCCTTAAATGAGTACCTGGTGCGATGTGTGAACATCAGCACTAGCGAGACAAAGGCAGCCAGGCTCGATCCAGGCCACGCCGCCACCTCGAGTGACATTCTGGCCTTCGTAGATGCTCGCTTACAACGCCTGCTCCAACAGTCTGTTAAGGCTGTATGGGGGACCTGTGTGTGTCGTGTGTGTGTCTGTAGGTAACCTTTCGAGCACACTGGGGCAGCACAAAGGCCCTATTTTCGCCCTGAAGTGGAACAAAGAGGGGAACTACATCCTGAGTGCCGGTGTGGACAAGGTGAGGCCTCGTGTCTCCCCCACTATAGCTCTACTCGGCAACACAGATGCCTACGATGACACCGCCTAAGCCCTGGTGAAATACAATTGGTGTCAACTTACAACTATAATTCGTGACTTAAGTTATGAATACACTTAGTGAATGGATTACATATTTTTCAATTTAAAGCTTTCGTGACTGCAGGGATTCATCTTCTTGGTTCTTTCGGTAAAGTCACGTATAAGGGAAATAATAAAAGAATAAAAATAAGACATAATAACATAAAAATTCTCACGACGTTTCGGCCACAACACAAGCAGCCGTCCACAGGTGAAGAAACAGAGCTGTTTTATTATTTCCCTTCTACGTGACTTTACCGAAAGAACCAAGAAGATGGACTACATATGTACTCCAAATACCGCAGGCATTAACAGTTATATATCACTTGAAACCAAAGTGAGCGCATTATCTCATGTTCACATTACTCATGCCATCACAGTATCGTCAGTGTTGCTTGAAAACGCATGTGAAATGATAACCGAGGTCTCCTCGCCATTGGAATGTAGAATTTCCAGCGCTGGCTCATCGCTCGCGTAGTCTCAGGGTGGGGGAGGCAATTCCACACGCACCCACGTGAATTACTCTCATGATGCCATCAGATATCTACGCTGCCCGCCCAGTCTGCGAGATGCCTGCAAACAAACGACCCATTGCGGGACATTTTCAGCGACGATGCGTAAACGTAAACACTCGTGAATGATTGGAGCGTGTATGTGTGTGTGTACTGAACTTACTTTGCACCTTACGTAGGCAACCGTGCTAATTGGATGTGTGGGGACCTAATCGGAGGTGCGGGAAGTCAATCGGAGGTGCGGGAACGTAATCGGAGGTGTGGTGGGAAGCTAATTGGAGGTGCAGGAAGCGAAGCGGAAATGCGGGAAAGCGCACGAGAGGCGGTGTGGACGTGAGCGGTGTGAGACTTGGTGGCGCGTGCCGTGTGGCTCTCTCGCCCCTCGCTCTCAGACGACCATCATCTGGGACGCACAGACAGGAGAAGCCAAGCAGCAGTTTCCCTTCCACTCGGGTAAATCCTCGCGTGCCGTGAGCACGCCGCCAACGGCATCACCATGCGGTGCCGGAGACTTCATCACTCCGACCTGTTCTCCTGTCACCCTAACTGCACCGCCGCTTTTAATAACCCTACTTTTCATTTTAAGCACTATCATCTTATGTACAATTTGTGAAGGTGCTATGTACAATATATGTAAGATAAGAAACGATAAATTGTGTTTATTTACTAATCTGAGCTCCAAATGCCCCAGGCATTCACGTTTGTATCACTTGAGGCCAAAGTGAACGGCACCACCTGATGTTCGCATGACTCATGCCACAATATGTTGAAAAAACAATCGGCTTTACCCTTTCCGGTGATAATACAGGAGGTGTTAAGATGTTCGAACACCGCATAGACACCTATTGCAAGGCATCATCAAGTCTGCGTGAACTCCACATACTTGTGGTAAAACATGTGCACAACAGATGTATGCATTGTCTTGGAAACTGATTGGCCAACAACAGAAGACTGCCTCTTTCATGGCCTCACCGGTGTTAGATGAGAGGACGCCAATAGGCAATCTGAACACCTCCCGTATTTAGATTTGAAGTTTTCGTGACTGCAGGGATATCCATACTCTTTGGTTGTTTTTTTCGGTAAAGTCACGTATGTAGAAAATAAAATGAAAATAAAATTAAAACTATTGTTTTTTGCTGTGGTTGTCCCACCTGATGACGACGCTTGTGTTGCGCCCGAAACGTGATTTATTTTTAATTTATTTTATACCGACGTGACTTTACCGAAAGAACCAAAGAGTACGCCTCCTGTATTATTTCCGGAAATGGTGAAGCCCATTCTGTTTTAATCCTCTTGATATGTTCCTTGAAAACGTGCGTAAAATGACGAGTGAGATTCCCTCGCCGTGGGAATATGGAATTTCCACCGCTCGCTCAGGGGGGGTGCCTTAACAAGTCTGATTTTCAGTAAAATCCTGCTTGGGTCGTCGGACCAATTCTTCTTGACTAAAGCTCACAGCCGCCACTGGCAGCCAGCGAGCGGCTGTGAGCCGCCCAGCTTGGCGGCACCTGCCCTGCGCTCACAGTGCAGCTCCGCCAGATGCCTCAACTTGAACCTCATAGCATCCAACTGTTGCCGCGTTCCCACGACCACCGGGGAAGTTTGCTGGCTCGGCGCTCCACTCGGTTTCGCTGCTCGGCACAGGGTTCCAAGCGGCAGCCCTGCCGTGCCGACCCGGCCACCAGGCGGGCTCGGCGCACCTGCTCGGTGCCTCGCGTTGGTAGGGAGGGGGCGGCGCTTTTTCACCTGAGCCAACCTCAGAATCGATCGGGGTCTCTGCTGCGTTTCGGCGAATGTCAGGGCCGCACGTTTGAAACAAAACAAAAAAAACACCTCGGACAATTGCGAAACTTAACATATTTTAGCTTAGAATTGGCTAACTTCGCCGTAGCTTCCGTTAAATGTTGTTAATGACTTTAAAAAAATGTCTTCTCTCCTTTCACGACACGACCGTCCAGAGTAGCGGTGGGAAGGGGGCGGTGGGGAGCAGAGCCCACGGCCTTTTGGCTCGCGAAGCGTCGGGGGGAGGGGGGGGGGAAATGAAACCTGTACCACGGTGTGGCTGTTGTAACATCCGAAACGCCGGCCTCCGGCCCCCTTTGTCGTCTAATCGCGTCCCTCGCGTTGCAGCGCCCGCGCTGGACGTCGATTGGCAGACGGACGACAGCTTCGCCTCGTGCAGCACCGACATGAGCATCCACGTGTGCCGGCTGGGAGAGGAGGAGCCGATCCGGACCTTCCGGGGGCACACGGTGCGTGGTTAGCGTGGCTCGCGAGTGCCAAGCGGTCGCGCGTTTTTGCCGTTCGTTGCGGGGGTTTGCGGTGCGAGTCCCCACGCCTGCCCGGGTCAATACTGTTGGGGGCGTAATGTCTGTAATGACGCCACGCAAGCCGGCTGCCGTCCCATCACCTGCTCCTTGCTTCTTGCCTCGGCTGTTTTCTTTCCATCGTAACAATAATAATGCAGTGGGAGGTGGCTTGGGTGGGGAGCGGTGGTGTAGTGGTTAGTGCACTGCGCTACGAACCCGGCTACCCAGATTTCATTCCCGCTCATGGCCAACACCAATGAAGATTGTTTGATCCGGTCCTGGGCCTCCCCGAGGTCGACTCAAATGAGTGCCTGGTGCGGTTTGTCAACACTCGCCACTCGGGAGACAAAGGCGGTCGGGCGTGGTGCTGACCAACCATCCCTTCATGTGCCGTATCGGCCTTCATAGGTGCTCACTAACGGAACTCGCTGCAACAGTCTGTTAAAGGCTATGCGGGGGATCTTTGTCTTTGGTAGGGGGGGTGGAGAATCACTTCTAAGAGACAGAGGCCCCATCCTCTGTGTCCTGGCTTTCGAGCGACGCTCGGCTCGGCCTCCGCGCCTCAGCGTCACGCACGCACGTGACATCACAGTGACATCACAGTGACATCACAGTGACATCACAGTGACATCACAGTGATATCACAATGACATCACAATGCCTACGCAGCCGTCTGCTTTGCGGTGGACGTTCCAGTTCCAGCAACGTCACATATTGACCAAGAGCAGACCACATTTCCTGGGGTCACGGTCCGAATTTGTCAAATTTCATAGGAACAATCTCCCTACAAAATACTTAAGTGGGAGATAACTCCCCCCCCCCAACAGCCGTTTATAATATAAATAAGCAGACAATACTCTTTAACGTATCTGTCTCCATGTAAAATAATTAATACATTTTTGGTACATAACCCGTCAGCGACAGCTTTCTGGGAGAGCCTTAAGACGCAATTATTTTAAGTGGTGTTTCCTATTTCTTTAATATATATTTTTTTCTGTTGGATGTTATGAATGTGAGCCTACATGCGCGTGTGTGTGTTTGTGTGTGTTTGTACAGCGCCTTGTGATCTCCGGGTGTAAGGCACTTTAGAATTATAAATTATTATATCAGCAGAGTTTCTTCAGTACAAGCGAACTCTGGACCGGTTTTGACACACAGTTTCTCATGGGTTCATAGATACATATGTAATGCTGCGATGATGGTGGTTATAAAAATTACGTTGTTAATCCATGCTGAATTTCTGGAGAATTTTTTATGGTCATACGTGACAGCACACGCATGTTGCCGGTTCATCACTGTTCACACGTGTGTCTGCGTGCCGGCGTGTGGAACAGAACGAAGTTAACGCAATCAAGTGGGACCCCTCGGGGACACTGCTCGCCTCCTGCTCTGACGACATGACTCTCAAGGTGCGCACACGAACACTCTTTTTTTTTGAGTAGGTGGCATCATAAAACCCTTGAGGTCGGCGACTCCAGGTGCTCGTGACGGCTCTTGTCGGAGCGCCGAGCTAGCACCGGCAAGGTTCTGAGTTCACAAACCCAGGGGCTTCTCATTTCCACAGCCGCTCAAAACTTGGCCCGAGTCACGTCCATGTCACTGTGGCCCCTTGGTTTTCACAGCAGGTCTGTGGAGCCGTAGCCAGTAAAGCTTTCCGTGCCTTGGTCTCGGAGCTCCCTTTCTGAACTCTACGACCCGTGTGGAGGCTGGCCCAACCCTGGATATGGTTTTAACGGCGTCACGGGGTCAGCTGAGTCTGGTACCAGACTGGTCCCAGACTGGTCCCAGACTCGGCTGGCCAATCTTAGCTCTGATAGGAGTCTGGGACCAGCTTGAATCTGGGACCAGCTTGAGTCTGGTTGTGGATACATGGGAACAGTCGGACCTGATTAATCAAGCTTGCCTACTTAAGATAAACAGTCTAAAATTAATCTTATCGAGCTGACTTAACCCAACCGAGAATGTATTATTTAACACGGATTTCTGTTTGTGCACTCTTCATTATTAACGTGACAGATATTTTTGCTCCGATTTCTCTGCTTTATCGCTCCACTTTATTTGATTGGTTTTGCATTTGTCATATCGGTGACCCAGGTCACTCCAGCAAATGGAGGTTCTGTTCTGGTCCCTTTCAGTTCTTGCCTGAGTTAAACAACACACCACCATGGCCTGTCCAAAGTGTTGTCGATCACCGATGTCTGCACAAGAAACCTTGGGTTTTTCATTCAGCCCAGTGAACGTCTTGAGAGGTAAATATGAATGTAGACTCGTGTGCTCGCTGATCGACATCTGGTGGACCCATGCATAAACTAAATAATTTCTATTTTACCAGGTAAGGCCCACTCAGCTATGTAGCTCATTTTCAGAAGTGACCTGGCCATAAATGATAGCTCAACGAAGTGGCTTATCACGTGTAAATGTATAGCAGCCCAAAGACTCAACGGAGGAGGGAAAAACCGGCGGACCCGGAGAAAAATCCACACGACCACGGAGAGAGAGCATGCAAACTCCAAATAGGGTCGGGATCAAAGCCATGCTCTCCTGCATGCATAGCATGCGAGGTGGTTAACATCTCACCACCGCATCTCACGGAGCATCATCCCTGCGACTCACAACGTTGAGCACCTCACGGCCGTCTAATGGATTCTCGTGTTGTAGTTCACCTGTTGCAAATCACGCACTCGGCCCTGTTTGCCGCAGCGTCTCGCCAGCAGCTGCTGCCTGTGGTTCAGGTCTCGTGTAAGTGGTCAGCTCCACGAGTTCTGTCTTTACTCGCCGCCTCTCTTATCAGAAGCACGCAGCAAACTAATCACAACTATCGAATGTTATTATTTAATTTACTATGGGGGGTTGGGGAGGGGGTGTTGATTAAGTGGTGTGCATTAACCTATTGCTGCTACACAACCCAATTCAGTCAACCTCCCCACATTTTCTCCAAAAGTGGACTCGCCTTTGCTTGCTGCTCAATGTTTCTGTGCCTCGGCTTCTTGGGTTTCCATCTCAGTTTCTTGGTGTGATTTCCCAATTTGTATCCATTCGTGCTCCGACTGACTTTGGAACCCTTTGGGGCTTGACGTGTACGCGGGACCACTCTGACCGCTCTTCACATCGCCAAGAAGCGTCGTCCAACATCGGACAAGAGGTGGCAGCTGTCCATTTGACCGCGGGGCACTTTGATCATCCTCAGATCTGGAGCATGAAGCAAGACACCTGCGTGCACGACCTGCAGGCGCACAGCAAGGAGATCTACACCATCCGCTGGAGCCCAGGCGGGTCGCACTCTGGCCACCCCAACAGCGGCCAGATGCTCGCCAGGTCTGCGTCCTCTCGAATCGGAATCGGGATTATCTTGTTTCTTAATTTGTAGCTTTCGTGACTGCAGGAATTACTTTCGGTAAAGTCACGTATTTTATCTTTATACGTGACTTTAGCGAAAGAACCAAAGAGTATTATTTATTTCAACTGGAGGAACCCGATGAGCTAAAGCTCTTTTTCACAGACGTCCGGTGTAGACCAGCGGGTCCAAGCCTGTGGTCGGCAGGCCACCGTTGGCCCACGGGGCTGTCGAGAAGTGGTCCACAGAAACCGTTGCGGGTCAATGTCGCGATTCATAATTGTGATGAATAATTAATTGGGTTTTTTGGGTTGGGTCGTCGTGTACGACACTTTTTTACGCAAGTTAACTCGAAGTACTGATTATGAAAAACGATAAGTAAAGTTTTAAACGTGAAGCTCTTTCGCCCGATAAATTGGTGCTTAAAAAATTACGTCTTCAGCAGGAATTGATTTCATCGTGGAATCTTCACGGTAGTCGATGCGTCCCTGAAAAGTGCCACGTTAATTGAAAACGACGCGCTCAGTGACGAAATGACCAAGTTTCTGAATCCCATTCGCGCACTGTTTGCTCGGCCTGCAGCCAGGCAGTGAGATGGGGGTACGCCGCCGCGTACCGGATCATTCCGCGGGGGTCGTCGAGGAGTGGTTCGCAGAAACTGTTGTGGCCCACGTGGTGTGATGCCTTGGTTTTAGTTGGAGGGTTAACGGTGGTCTGCGGCTCTAGAATGATTCATCTTCTTGGTTCTTTCGGTAAAGTCACGTAGAAGGGAAATAATAAAATAATTAAAATAAAGCATTGTAAAATAATTCTCACGACGTTTCGGGCCACAACGCAAGCAGCCGTCCTCGGGTGAAGAACAGGTCTGTCGGGGAGACAGCGTCTGAATGAACACCACCAGGCTTGGAAGCGTATATTTAAGCTGGGTTGCAGGGGGAAGAGCGCCTTGACAACCGAAAGAACCAAGAAGATGAATCCCTGCAGTCACGAAAGCTTTAAATCGAAATCTAGAATGATTGTGAACCACCGCTCCAGACTGATCCCTACATCCAGGCCCTGGAGCCGTAGCCGTGCCGTTAGTGCCCAAGCTGCACAGCCCCAGAGTGGAACCGCGTCCTGACCCGAGCAGCGTCGTTTAAAAGTCAAATGATGAGCGTGGGGGCAACGATCATCGTTTATTGGCAGCCCCAAGGTAGTGGTGGAGCTCGCGTGTTATTCCTATGACGGAGCCAGTCTTTGTATGTATGTTGAACTTCTTCTGCACCATACGTAGCCAACCGTGCACATCGGAGGTGTGGGGAAGGACAACAAACTCAACACAAAAGCAGTTATAAAGAAATGAGCTTTTAGTCTGGGTGATTTAAACGTGTATAGCTCCAGTGGCTTCCTAACATCGGAAGGAAGCGCATTCCAGACGGCCGCAGAAGTGCAACTAAAAGCGCTTGATGCAGTGGCCGTCTTTGTTCGATGGCTAGCCAGAAGCCGCTGCGAGGGTGACCGGAGTTCACGTGATCGTTTATGCTCCTTGACAAGCAAGGTCTTTTTCGATTTAAAGCTTTCGTGACTGCAGGGATTCATATTCTTGGTTCTTTCGGTAAAGTCACGTAGATGGGAAATAATAGAATAATAGAAATATAAAAAATAAAAATTCTCACGACGTTTCGACTGCAACACAAGCAATCATGATCTTTCTGTTTGTGCCGTGGTGGCGGTGGCGGCGGTGTTCCCGTAGCGCGTCGTTCGACGCGACGGTGCGCCTGTGGGACGTGGAGAGCGGCACGTGCACGCACGTCCTCACGCGCCACACCGAGCCCGTGTACAGCGTCGCATTCAGCCCCGACGGGAAGTACCTGGCCACCGGCTCCTTTGACAAGTGTGTACACATCTGGAACACGCAGGTGAGGCCCAGTGTGAGAGAGGCCATCCTCTGGTGGGACACAGAACTGAAATGAGGTTACGTCACCGCGTACCGTATCATTCCGCGTACTGCATCGTATCGCTCGGCCGTGCAGCTCAAGAACGTGCGCCTGTGACGCGTGCGTTCAATGCGTGCGACGGTGATGCGTGTGCGTGCCACACTTGTGAATGTGCGTGTGTAATGTGTGCCTGCCTGCCTGCGAGCGATATGTGCCGGTGCGATTTTGTGTGTGTGTGCATGCAATGTGCGCGTGTGCGATGTGTGATTGCGTGTGTGTGTGTGTGCGTACAGACGGGCTCGCTGGTGTACAGCTACCGGGGCAGCGGCGGCGTATTCGAGGTTTGCTGGAACTACACGGGAGAGCGGGTCGCGGCCAGCGCCTCTGACGGAACGGTGAGTGACGGTGATTAGCCAGGGCTCCAACTCACCCCCAAATCCACTCACTCACCCCCAGATCCACCCACTCACAGATCCACTCACTCACCCACAAATGCACTCAATCAGGGCTCCACTCACCCCCAAATCCACTCACTCACCCCCAGATCCACCCACTCACAGATCCACTCACTCACCCACAAATGCACTCAATCAGGGCTCCACTCACCCCCAAATCCACTCACTCACCCCGAGATCCACCCACTCACAGATCCACTCACTCACCCACAAATGCACTCAATCAGGGCTCCACTCACCCCCAAATCCACTCACTCACCCCCAGATCCACCCACTCACAGATCCACTCACTCACCCACAAATGCACTCAATCAGGGCTCCACTCACCCCCAAATCCACTCACTCACCCCCAGATCCACACCCCCACACTCAGATCCACTCACTCACCCACAAATGCACTCACTCAGGGCTCCACTCACCCACAGAGCCACTGAATCAGGGCTCCACTCTCTCACAGATCCACTCACCCAGAGATCCACTCACTCGGAGATCCACTGATTCACAGATTACTCACTCACAGGTCCACTCATTCAGGGCTCCACTCACCGATCCACTTACACACATAACTTCTGACCCACAGGTCCACTCATCCACAGATTCACTGTAGTGAGCGGATCTGTATGCGAGTTGACCTGTGTGTGACTGCGTGGATCTGTGAGTAAGGGAGTGAATCAATCTCAGTGAGTGGATGTGTGAGTGAGTGGATTAGTGTGAGTGAGAGGATCTTTTATGTGAGTGCATATTTTGTCTTTACTTCAGCCACTAATGCATTCATTAGTGGACTGCCAATTCTGCAAATGCAATATTTTGTTCATAATTTTTAGATGCCAATTCTCTATTGTGAACACATTCACCGTCACCATCACCACCGTTAATTTTACTCTTCCCCACCCCACCACATCACATTCACTGCCCAAGACCATTGTCAATGTCATCATCATCTTCACTGCATCCACCATCCGGAGTTTGAAGTGGATCACGAGGATGGGGTTAATTTAATGGAACTCGCCAACAGGGGGCGAGACAGGGCGCAATGTATGTATGTTGAACTTCGTTCGCACTGTATGGATCCAACCGGGCTAATCGGCGGTGCGGGGTGAAGGACAACAAACTAAACACAAAAAGCAGTTCAATCTTGATTTGAAGCTTTCGTGACTGCAGGAATCCATACTCTTTGGTTCTTTCGGTAAAGTCACGTAGGTAGAAAAAAATAACAAAATAAAACACGACGTTTCGGTTGCAACACAAGCGGCAGTCTTCAGGTGAGATTTTTTTTTTATCTGTGCTTATATAAAGCCACAACAGCAAATACATTTTTTTTTTATCTGTGCTCATATAAAGCCACAACATCAGATGAAAAAATTTTTCTCACCTGAAGACGGTCGCTTGTGTTGCGACCGAAACGTCGTGTTTTGTTTTGTTATTTTTCCTCCCCACGTGACTTTACCCAAAGAACCAGAGAGCACAAAAAGCAGTTCTAAAGAAATGAGTTTTCAGTCGAGATTTAAAAGGAGGCCAGGTAGCAGCACCCCTGGGAGGCTGACAATGTCTCTGTTTCACGTTCCTGTCTCTCCACGTAATAATAATAATAGGAGAGCCACACTGAGCCATGCGACTCTGTTGAAGGGCGTCCTGCATTGCTGGGTTGATATTGTAAGATGTTTCCAGCTAAATGAATGATGAGTGTTTATAGCGGGAGGAAGCTGAAGCACCCGGAGAAAACCCACATCTTGCGTGAGGGAGCAACGCTCTATTCCCCTTCTTAAAGACAGATTTGCGAAGGAGATAAATTGTCTGCTTATATTTGTTCAGTATTCTTATTGTTCACGTTTTCAGAAGCACCAAATTGTGTACAACCTTGAAGCAGCAGCAGCAACTGCTTGGTCACATTTCGATTTAAAGCTTTCGTGACTGCAGGGATTCATCTTCTTGGTTCTTTCGGTAAAGTCACGTAGAAGGGAATTATTTTATTATGTTTTATTTTTATTATTTCCCTTCTATGTGACTTTACCGAAAGAACCAAGAAGATGCTTGGTCACAGTTCTCTGACGGCCACGCTTGCTGGGGTATTCTGCACGGTTGGCTTCTTCTCCGTAGGGCCCATGTTGCTGTCGAGCAACGGCTATCGTTGTACATTGGGGGGGGGATTAATGAGTCGGATGATTGCGGAGTCGGGACTGGCGGAGTGGTGCACCGAGTCGTTAAATGTTCCTTGGTGCTCTGCCGGGTGGTGACCACAGCCTGGTTAACGATTTGCCGTCCTCTCTGCCCTACCTCCACCTTCCGTTTCTTCTTGGCAGGTGTGCGTGCTGGACCTGCGGAAGTAGCCAAACGCGACAAGCCCTACGACCCGGCGGCCCCACACGTTCCCAACCACCCGAGCCCTACTCCACCCCCTCACCACCCATGGCCCATCAAGGTCCATGCCTTCCCGGCTTGCTCAGTCGCGCGCGCACCCCCCATCGTACAACCTTTACCCCGACCCGCCGCTCAAACGCTCTCTTTCCGTAGCCTTTATCGGCAGCCTGTGGCTTCGTATTCGCCGATAAATGTTCCACTCTCTACTTTCACGAGGTTTAAGGTCGTGGCAACCTCTCTCATAACGGGGTCGCGGTGGTAAAGAGTTGCGCAGTCGTTACGAACTTTCTTGCCGTAATCTTTAGTTGCACGCGTTGTGTTTTAAAGTGGCGACTCGCGCCGTGGTACTGGCAACGTAGTCTGTCCGCTGTTGCGAGTGACATTGTGGGATTTTAAGGTCCTGCTTCACGGCGGCAAACGCTCGCTGCGCGATGAGAACATCGCTCGGTGGGGCTCCACGATCAACTCTCCCGCTTGCAGCAGCACCGACAGTAATGCTGCTACGTGGTTTCACAGCACATCGCCTCTCCTCGACTATTCCTATCATCCGCACCCACAATATTATTCGCGCTTACCCACAGATTGCACCTCCGATTAGCACGTACATACAGATAAGTGAGCCCCGAAAAGTGGTGGCATCCTTATTATCCACGCTTTAAGGGTGCCGATACACACACGCACACAACTTCCCCGTGGTGCGGTGGTGGTGGTGGTTCTTCCGGTGCTCCCATTGGGCCCCTATGTTAGTTCCGGTGCTGGTCCCAGCGATCTCCCTGTGGTCCCAACCGCCCGACGCCGACTCGCGTGGTAATGCCCAGCGGCCACGGGAGTGGCGGCGTCCGTTTACAGCGGCGAAGTTGATGCCACGCGCACCCGGACGTTTGCCACGGATTCATCCCCTTATCCGCATTCATCCACGCGCCTCTGCATGCAGATAAGAGGGAGGAAACTCACGCCGTTAAGACGAGGGACATCACGCAGATAAGTCTGGGATGGTTTAATCAGTGCAATTGCAAAACACGAAATCGAATTACATTTGAAAGAAAATGAGAATGGACGCATCAAGTTGCGCTGATGTTGAGGCGACGTGGATCGTTTGGTTGATCGCGACAATCCACAAGTTCGACTCGTCATCGTCGTCATCGTCACTCTACGTTCGCTCGGCACCGTGGCAAACGCCGAGCGTCGCCGATCGCCGTGCGAGCAGCCAGGAACGCCGGCAGAAGTCCCGAGAGAAGTATTTTGAAGGCGGATTGTTTCGCTTAATTGTAGTCGTGTTCAGTCCCGTTGTCAATCCAGTGCTGGACGAAAGGCCTCTTCTCCCCCGTTTGACCATACTTCACCGTGCTGGTTCGGTGTGGTTTGGTGAAGGGGAGCCCAGAATACTGTTGAGATTTGACGCTCGCTACTGATTTGCTTTTACCGTGGGCCGGGATTCAAACTCGAGTCACTGTGCCACCGCCACCACCCACCCGATGCGCCACCCACCGCACCACACCACCGATGATTGCCACATGTTTAAAGCCACGCTGAACCGTCCTCTGTTGAGGGAGAGGAGGAGGAGGTCTGTTTGAAGTGACTCAGAGACGTTAGTTTTGTTGTTTCTTTGGTGTCATTTTCTGTATTTCAGCGTTGCTCTACTGAGCTTGGGGTGTGTGGCTCATCTCATGTCTTGACTCGTGTTTGGTCTGCTGAGATATCCTTTGGTTTAAGATGTGAGAAAAAAAATCAGTGACATTCTGACAACACCGTCTTTATTTAGGTTAAAGTCATCTTAAGTCGATCCGAGTAAACATCTAATGATAATTTTATATGCAGCTTTCATTCGTTTATTTTGGGTTAGATCGTTTGGGTACAATACCTATGTATTAATTGTAACCCCCCTCGTCCCGAGAGCCAATGATTCACCTGCATGGCTATCCTGATGACGTCACGGCAGCCACTTAGCTTCTGTTAACGCCTCATGATGCAGGGGGGCGTGATCTCCAGCGAAACGTCGGACACGATTGTCCATAAGAATTGGTCGCTTTTTCGACAATCGGCACATTTTCCCAAGATGTGACAACTCGATTGGATTGCCCCTGCCAGGTGAAGGGCTGTCGTAACGACTAAAGTGTTTGACATCAGAGCTGCGATATCTACATGACGACGATCTTGCCCAGGTGTCGGCAGCCTGCGGTTTGACTCGTTGGCTTTCCCTGTGAGGAGGGCAGCCGTTTAAAAAAAAACTAAATCTTAAACGTTATTTTACGTAAAGATAGTTGATTAAATATGGCAGGGAACGGGTCACTGGGATTTGTTGGTGACAAGAAAATGTACAACAGTCAAACTATTGTTAAAGAATAAGGGGGGGGAAAAACTAAATTGACGCAGCTTATGCCATCACCTATGTTGTTTAAGTCATGATGTGTGTTGTCATTCGCTGCGTACCTGCTGTGTTTGTGTTCAAGTAGCTCTGCGTGTGGTGCGCTCTCCAACTATTCTGGTCAAGGCAAAAACAAGATAATTATTCTTCTTGGAAAGGTTGCCGACCCCATGCTCCAGGCCAAAATAAACCGTGACTCATATTCTACGAGAGTACAAAAACAAGTCGTGATCACGCATGGAACTTCGTATCTGTCAAACGTGGCCACCCCAAAACCGCCACTGCCATCACCAAACTTCCCACACCTCCCCCTCCCTCTCCCCGCTCACAAACGACAGTGAATGTTGTCCCCAAACCCTTGAAGGCCCTGGCACCTGGTTCCCGAGCCAGGGTTCGCTGGCCTCCTCCCATCGCACACAGTCGCGTGCACAGGCAGTTCGTGGGGAATGGCGGCGTCTAAAATTGTTGTAAATGTTAAAAAATGTTGTCCTTGAAAAAAAAAATACTTTTTAAAGAATCTCCTCTCAGTGAGTCACTTTTTTGGAAAGAAACTTGACTGTGAACGTAGACTTATACAGTATTGTATATGTATTATTTTAAGTTTATAAAATGTGTACAGTGTAAAATGTAAGCTTTTGAAATACACATTTTGAAAGCGAAATAAAAAGCATGGAGTTAGTGCTGTGTATCTGCGATGTGTGTGTGTGTTTCTAAGAGCCCGTGTCCATTCTCAAAGATGTCCCCAATCGTGGGCTTCCTTACAATCGGCTCTGTGAAAGAACGCGATAACTTGCTCGTCTGTTGGCAATGTTAGTCTATTGGCAATGTTAGTCTATTGGCAATGTTAGTCTATGGGCAATGTTAGTCTATTGGCAATGTTAGTCTATGGGCAATGTTAGTCTATGGGCAATGTTAGTCTATGGTCATTGTTAGTCTATGGGCAATGTTAGTCTATTGGCAATGTTAGTCTATGGGCAATGTTAGTCTATGGGCAATGTTAGTCTATGGGCAATGTTAGTCTATGGGCTATGTTAGTCTATTGGCAATGTTAGTCTATGGGCAATGTTAGTCTATGGTCATTGTTAGTCTATTGGCAATGTTAGTCTATGGGCAATGTTAGTCTATTGGCAATGTTAGTCTATGGTCATTGTTAGTCTATTGGCAATGTTAGTCTATGGGCAATGTTAGTCTATGGGCAATGTTAGTCTATTGGCAATGTTAGTCTATGGTCATTGTTAGTCTATGGGCAATGTTAGTCTATGGGCAATGTTAGTCTATTGGCAATGTTAGTCTATGGGCAATGTTAGTCTATTGGCAATGTTAGTCTATGGTCATTGTTAGTCTATTGGCAATGTTAGTCTATGGGCAATGTTAGTCTGTTGGCATTGTTAGTCTATGGGCAATGTTAGTCTATGGGCAATGTTAGTCTATTGGCAATGTTAGTCTATGGTCATTGTTAGTCTATTGGCAATGTTAGTCTATGGGCAATGTTAGTCTATGGGCAATGTTAGTCTATGGGCAATGTTAGTCTATGGGCTATGTTAGTCTATTGGCAATGTTAGTCTATGGGCAATGTTAGTCTATGGGCATTGTTAGTCTATGGGCAATGTTAGTCTATGGGCAATGTTAGTCTATGGTCATTGTTAGTCTATTGGCAATGTTAGTCTATGGGCAATGTTAGTCTATGGGCAATGTTAGTCTATGGGCAATGTTAGTCTATGGGCTATGTTAGTCTATTGGCAATGTTAGTCTATGGGCAATGTTAGTCTATGGGCATTGTTAGTCTATGGGCAATGCTAGTCTATGGGCAGTGTTAGTCTATGGGCAATGTTAGTCTATGGGCAATGTTAGTCTATGGGCAATGTTAGTCTATGGGCATTGTTAGTCTATGGGTAGTGTTAGTCTATGGGCAATGTTAGTCTATGGGCAATGTTAGTCTATGGTCATTGTTAGTCTATTGGCAATGTTAGTCTATGGGCAATGTTAGTCTATGGGCAATGTTAGTCTATGGGCAATGTTAGTCTATGGGCTATGTTAGTCTATTGGCAATGTTAGTCTATGGGCAATGTTAGTCTATGGGCATTGTTAGTCTATGGGCAATGCTAGTCTATGGGCAGTGTTAGTCTATGGGCAATGTTAGTCTATGGGCAATGTTAGTCTATGGGCAATGTTAGTCTATGGGCATTGTTAGTCTATGGGTAGTGTTAGTCTATGGGTAGTGTTAGTCTATGGGCATTGTTAGCCTATTGGCAATGTTAGTCTATGGGCAATGTTAGTCTATGGGCAATGTTAGTCTCTGGGCAATATCAGTCTATGGGCAGTGTCAGTCTATGGGCAGTGTTAGTCTATGGGTAGTGTTAGTCTATGGGCAGTGTTAGTCTATGGGCATTGTTAGCCTATTGGCAATGTTAGTCTATGGGCAATGTTAGTCCCCAGCCACTCCGGTGAGCGAGTGACTGCACGTTGACCTATTTAACTTTCCAGTTCAACTAACGCATCCTGTACTAAGGGGCCGTCCATAAATGACGTCACGCACCTAGGGGGGGGGGGGGTCAGACATTTGTGACGATGTGTGACGAGGGGGGGGGGGTTGAGAAATGTGACGTCACATCAAAATGCGCAACTTTAAATAAATATAGACAACACGTTTTGCTTAATTAAATATACGTTTTAATAAATGTTTTCTCCTACAACATCAGAGTGCAGCGCCACATTAAATACGCACTCAAATGACAATAGTTTAAAGCGATTTGAAGCATGTTTTATTTTTTGGGGGGGGGGGGGGCAGAGCTTTGTGACGTCATATTTGAGGGGGGGTCTGACTGACGCCGTGTGACGAAGGGGGGGGGGGGTCAAAAATCGCGTGACGTCATTTATGGACGGCCCCAAAGAACGGGAAGATGTACGATTAAATGTACGTTGAGGTGGGACACGCACAGGGAGAGAAATCAGTTGCAGTTACTTGAAACTCACTGAGTTCCCACAGAGTTGACTTGTTGATACACTAATATTAACGGCACTGTATCATATAATACCAAACTTTCATGTTGATAAAATCTAACATCCTTAAATCCTGACTTAAAGCTTTCGTGACTGCAGGAATTCACATTCGTTGGGTCTTTCGGTAAAGCCACGTAGATTGGTGGCCCAGTAAACGTTACGGTCAGCCAGACATGTTTCCGGTAGCTTGCTGGACGTAGAAAAAAAGTAAAAATGTATTTATTTCTCCGGCTATATTTCCCCTCGATGGAAACTTGCACTCTGCGGCATGGGATACGAATGATCCATCGTAAAGTATACGTTTGGGTACGTTCATAAATGACAAATTCGATCAAACGTGACGTTAGACGTACCAGAGTTTGTTCAAATAAAGATGTTGATATCCACAGGGCGCACATAAATCATGACACGGCTGATTTAATTTTAAAATGTAGATAAGGTACAGTGAGATAAGGACAGTAGTTCTTGCTACCTTGAGGAAGCAGTGGCCCTGACGGTGGCTCAGCGGTTTGCGCACCCGGCCACCTAAGTTCGATTCCCAACCACAGCCAACATCCGTGGCGCATGACATTCGAACCGGCCCTGCACGTGCCCGGCCCGCACTGACCAGAGTGGTGAGGTATGGTCAAACAACTGCCATGACCGAGAGGCATGGGGAGGCCTTGTGCGGTGGATTGCTGGAGAGCTGTCGTGTCCACAGCTCACTGCTCGGTGCTCTGTTCCACGTCCGTCAATTTAAAGACCATCAACGCATCAGAACATCAACGGCCGCATGCGCCGCCGCATCTTCATCCGTTGTCGATGTGAAGGCACAAGCCACGGTCGAGTGATTGTGGCCATGCGACCTAAGCCGTGAACCGTACAGCGTAGAAAACCACTGCGGCCTGCGCGCCTTCCACGGAGGACGAGGAGCAGCGAAACGACACGAATTCTCTCTCCGCTGAAGCCCTCGCGCCGTGGCGAGCAGCGGATTAGCTTAGACCTCCTCAACATTTATTCTAGATTTGAAGCTTCCGTGACTGCAAGGATTCATACACTTGATGCAGCAAATCTGGCTGTGACGGTCCCATCTGATGACGGAGACTTGTGTTGCCTCCGAAACGTCGTGATTTTTATTTTATTTTTATTAGTTTTAATTTCATTTTTTACCTACGTGACTTTACCGAAAGAACTAAGAGTACTCCTCAACATTGCTACACGCAAGGATATCATAGATTGCAATTGACTTGATTTGATTCCTTCGCCATGAGAGCTGAGACGACACTAAACTAAGACATTTATTTTATTGTATTATGTAAAGGCCACTGAGCTATGCAGTATAGCTATTTTAAAGAAGCGATCGGGCTATTATAAATGAGAGCTCCGCGAAGTGGCTTATCATCACGTGGAAATGTACAGCGGCCAAATAACTCTCAACGCGTGACGTTCATCCTAAATGTGGACGAAAAAACTGGAGGACCCGGACAAAAAAAAAGCCACGTGACTACGAGGAGAGAGACACCGCAAACTCTACATCAGCAGCAGGCGTCAGAGTCGGACTCGAAACCCACGACCTCCTGTAGACCAGGCGAGGGAGTTAACATCTCCTAGCCACCGCTGCGCCCAAAGCTGGGAGGAGAGACGCGGCTGTGAGTTGGTGCGGTGCTCACAGCGACGTTTGTGTGAAGCCGCCAGGTTGCTTTGGTGTCCTCCCACTTGTGAGCCACTCATTGACTGATAACGACTTCGTATATCGAGGACCGCAGAGCTTGGGGGCTGTCGATAAATGACGTCACGCGATTTTGGACGATTTTTGACCGCCCCCCCCCCCCTTCGTCACACGGCGTCACAAAAAGTCAGACCCCCCCTCAAATATGACGTCACAAAGATCTTCCGCCCGCCCCCCCAAATATATAAAACATGCTTCAAATCGCTTTAAACTATTGTCATTGTAGTGCGTATTTAATGTGGTGCTGCACTCTGATGTTGTAGTAGAAAACATTTAATAAAAAGTCTATTTAATTAAGTAGAACGTGTTGTCTATATTTATCTACACATCGTCACAAATGTCTGACCCCCGACCCCCCCCCCCTACGTGCGTGACGTCATTTATGGACGGCCCCTTGAGCAATGCTTTGTGTCGACTCACGTCGTGCCTGACGCTGCTGCCGTTCCCGCTCGCGTCCCCAAAGTGCTTTCCTCTCGGCGATAATGCTCTGCGGCCGCGCGCCGTGTAACAAGTTGAGATGTATAAGTAACGGTAATTATTACCGTGAGTTCATTTAACAAGCGTTGGGCAAACGGACGAAGAGAAAAACACAAACTCGCCAACGGCAACGCTTTTTAGCGTGCGCGGCTGTGGTCGAGACCGCAGGCCAGGTGCTCGCCTCCGACAAAGTGGGAAAAACAGCGCAACTGAAAGAGCCCGCCGGAGGTAAACAAAGTGGAGGGGAGAGAGAGAGGGAGATGTGGGCCCCGGGCAGAGAGACTTTTTGACTTTTTAAACAACTTGTATTGCCGCCAGCAGCAACAGCACTGGAGGCGATTCCGATACGAAATACACAAAATCGCAAACGCTATAAATCCACGCGCTGTGGTGCTTAAAACGCCGCGTACAACACGAAATTAAAGCCACGTGGTGGTGGTGGTGGTGGTCATCGCGCACGTCACGGTGACGAGCGAGCGCTTCAGAAGGTGAACACCACGAGGGTGCCGTCCACGCTGGTACAGAGAGGGGCTTGTCCGGCTCCCCAGCGTTCGAAGAAGACGCGCTGCACATCACCAACGTGTGTGTGGTACATGGCGTGCTCCAGCCGGAGCCGCGCCTTGAGCAGGCCCCTGAACACTGGAAGCACAGAGCAGCCGTCAGTGTCACCTTGAAGCATATTCTTCCTCGTCTTGTACACGGCCCAGGGAAAGAGAGAGATATGAGCCCTGGGAGAGAGGGATAGAGATATGAGCCCTGGGGAGGCTGGGTTCGGCCAAGAGGCTAAGGCGGTGGCGCTCAGAAAGACACAAAAAGGTCGCGCGAAATTGGTTTAACAACGTGGAGGCGTGCAGGTCGATTTTTCAAAAAAAATAGAATGAGAGTGATATTGAACTGATACAATGAGAGCGATATTGTATTGATACAATGAAAGTGATATTGTACTGATGCAATGGAAGTGATACTGTACTGATACAATGGAAGTTATACTGTACTGATACAATGGAAGTTATACTGTACTGATACAATGAGAGCGATATTGTAGTGATACCATGAGAGTGACATTGTACTGATACAATGAGGGTGATACAAGAACCGGTTTACGACGGTGGGTGCCGTTCCTGAAAGTCGCGACGACGAACATCGAAACGCCGCAAATGACAGCGACTCGGGTTCACGTCTCGACAGACAGTGGCTCTTTCAGGACTGCTGCATCGTGAATATCTCTTTATTAAAGCACCACCACCGCCACCACACAGCTCTTGACATATTTGAGTTGTTGTTTTAATTTGGGTGTCGGGCCCCGCGCTCATCACCAAACGAACTCAACGCATTCGGTCAACGACACTGTGGCCTTGAAATAAAAATGCACAATTGGCAACGTTTCGGGAAATAACCCTTCTGCGTGGTACACGGTTTGGCTATACGTACGCTGCGAAAGAAGTCCAACATACAGCAGGTACCTGAGCAGAGATTCCAGACGAGAGACAGAGTGGATGGTAAGAGTTGGAAAGCTGTACTCGTGTGCACCGTGCATGGGGGCTTGATTGCATTTTGCTCGCTCGCTTTCGTAGAGGGAGGACGGCGAGAAAGAGCCACAGACGAGCGGGAAGGCAGCAGCAGCAGCGGCCGACACAACAATTGCCCAAGTTCTGTGTTCTTCTACATATGAAGGTGTTATCGAACAATAACCCGTTGTTTAAAAACGCGACTTTTGCGGCAATGGCCTTTCTTGTGCCGTGGGAAAGATCCATTGGCCGAAACGTCGCCTATTATGTTTTCCTGTTAAAGGCAAAGGCAAAGATGACCGGGGTAGCCTTAACACACTGTTGGGGCAAGTGTTGTTAGCGAGCACCTATAAAAGGCCGGAACAGCGCACGAGGAGGTGGGTGGCCACCACCACGCCCGGCCGCCTTTGTCTCCCCAGTGCCGATGTTTACATACAGCACCAGGTACTCATTTGAGGTGGAGTCGACCTAGGGGAGGCCCAGGACCGTTTCATCAGATAATCGTCATCGGTATTGGCCGAACTCGGGTCGCCGGATTCGTAGCGCAGCGTGCTAACCACTGCACCACCGCTCCCCGTTTTATTGAGGCCACACACACACAGTGTTATCCTCTTTGGTTCTTTCGGTAAAGTCACGTGGGTATAAAATAAATCACGACGTTTCGGGCGCAACACCACCAGCGTCCATCGTCAGGTGGGAAAGCGTGGTCTGCTGCTGATGCAGACTGATGATTGGACGCTTGTGTTGCGCCCGAAACGTCGTGATTTCTTTAATTTTCTACCTACGTGACTTTACTGAAATAACCAAAGATAAAATAAAACAAAAGTAATATAAATTATAATGGTACAAATAATATCTTATTTTTGTTTTATTTTATTTTTCTATCTACGTGACTTTAGCCGAAAGAACCAAAGAGTATGGATCCCTGCAGTCACGAAAGCTTCAAATCGAGATGTAACACGCAGTGTTATTGAGGAATGCGTTAAGGTTGAAGAAACAGCACAGTAATGCTGATGCATCTTGAAGCACGAGGGGAAATCTGCGGAAGCCGCACGGAGGGCACGACGCGAACACGCTCTCTCACAAGGGGTGCAAAGAGAAACAGCGCCTGGCTGACCTCTATTTCTGTCGCGGCTGCGTTATCGTCCGTGTGGTCTGCGTGAGTTGAGTTGCGTAGAGATAAGGGGTAGCAGCTGCCAGTCGCCGATCGGGGGGGAGGGGGTGATGAGGGCATTGAGGGCATTTGTCACCCTCCCACCCAACCCCCACGCACCCTGAGACGACGAAAATATCAAATTGGTGTAGGCGTGCTTCGCTTAACGAGCGAGATACGTTCCGCGAAAATCGCTCGTTCGGCGAAAATCCGTTAAAGAGATCGTCGTTGTTAAAGGCTGAGTCACCTTTCAGCCCCAAAACGTTCCACTCTAGAACAACTTTTTTTTAACGTGAGAAATACGAAGTATAATTTTAAAATAAAGTCATAAAACATCAAATGTATGACTTCGCTTGTAGGCGCCTCTTCTCAGCGCCTGCGATTAATTAGCCGCTCTCCCCCGGGAAGTTCCCGGCTCTCAGTGTTGTGGTGACCACCCCTTGTGACCCACACACAGACAAAGATCCCCCGTATAGCCTTAACATACTGCAGGGACAAGTGCTGTTAGCGAGCAGCACCTATGAAGTCCAGAACAGCACACGAGGGGGGTGGGTGGCCAGAAAGTTAGTACCTCGTAGTGATGTTTACACACAGCACTGGGGACTTATTTGAGGTCGATTCTGGGCCTCCCCTAGGTCGACTCAGCCTGTGACCCACGAACACACACACACACCTTGCCTCTGCCCGTGCAGTGACACACAATCCTTTATATGCGTCAAAGGATTGCGAAGCTATGATGATGAAGCTGCGTGTCACCACAACGGGAAAACTTTCGGGATGGGTCTTGCGACACGTGGTGCTCAACGTGAACAGCACCGGGGGGGTAAGGCCCACAGAGCTATGGAGCTATTTTTCAGAAGCGACTTGGCCACAAATGATAGCTCAACGAAGTGGCTCATCACGTGGACATTTATAGCAGCCAAATACTCTAAATGTGGAGGGAAAAACTGGAGAACCCGGCGAAAAATCCACGCGACTACGGTGAGATTGAGAGAGAGAGACACGCAGACTCCAAATAAACAGCAGCCGTTTAGGGTCGGGATCAAACAAGGACCTCCTGTATAGCAGGCGAGGGAGTTAACATCTCCTAGCCACCGCGGCAGCGAGTTCACGCCGAAGCCGCCGTCCGACGCGACAACACCAGGTCGTGAAATACTGAATCGTCTGATCGTTGTGCGGACTTTGCTGGATGAGGCTCACACATTTCACTGATGAGACGTCGCGTGGTCAAAACCGGTCCAGAGTTTTGCTTTGACTTAATCAAGGCTGCTGAACGGATGCACTCCCGGGTGGCCATTTGTGTGTGGAGAAATACTTCAAATGCCCTTGTTCGAAAGATGGATCACAGAGGGAGACATTGCCCATCTGTTTTGCTATCAATATTATCAGCTGCAAGCACGTATGCGTCATGGGGAGGCGCTTAAACCTCGCACCGGAATGGCGAGCGCCGTACCCCAAGAATCTCTGCCCCAAGCGAGCCGAGCGTAGAAACATTTCACAATAATCTCGAGATAATAATGATGATGACGAGGATCGTGATGGTGATGGTGATGACGAAGATCGTGATGGTGATGATGATGAAGATTATGATGATGATGAAGATCGTGATGGTGATGATGAAGACGAAGATCGTGATGGTGATGATGAAGATTGTGATGGTGATGATGAAGATCGTGATGATAGTGATGATGACGAAGATGGTGATGATGATGAAGATTGTGATGTGATGATGATGACGAGGATGGTGATGATGATGACGAAGATTGTGATGGTGATGATGATGACGAGGATGGTGATGATGATGATGATGAGGGTCGTGATGGTGATGATGATGACGAGGATGGTGATGATGACGAAGATCGTGATGGTGATGATGACGAAGATCGTGATGATGATGATGATGACGAGGATGGTTATGATGATGATGATGAGGATCGTGATGGTGATGACGAAGATCGTGATGGTGATGATGACGAAGATCGTGATGATGATGACGAGGATGGTGATGATGATGACGCCTTGTAACGCTGCACCACTGCTGCCCGATGTTTGCTCGGGCAGAGATAGGGGGCGGAGTAAGTGGGAGTGGAAGGGAGTGGGGGAGTAAGTGAGGGGCTAAGTGGGGGGGGGGGGGTGAGTAGAGTGGGGGCGACTTGGGGATTTGAACTCGCGACCTTTGCATTGGGAGCCGCTCGCTCCACGCCCGAGTCGTTTTGCGAGCGGCAAAGCGACCCCTGTGAGTATGGACCCCTCCTGTGTGTTGGACTCGGCACTCCGGAGTCTTTGTCATCAGCGCTAGGAATCGTCATCGCCAAACAAAAAACAAAACTCAGCGCAATCGTCAACGACACCGTGGCCTTCAAATCGCAATGCGCAATTGGCAAAGTTTCGGGAAATGAACCCGTGACGCATCGAGCAGAGGTGGGAGAGGAAGAGAGAGAGAGAGAGTGGACGGTACGAGTTGGAGGGTGCACTCGTTAATGTAACACATTGCTCCTGCGGAGGGAGCTGGTAGGAACGTTGGGTTGCTCGGTCAATGGCCAGGGTCAACGGCGGCGTGGTGTATTCCGCAAATATGGCCGACTGTGAGGGCGGGCACAAGCCGGCGTGAGTAGGTTAAACGTTGAATTGTATAAGGGCACCACGGGGTGACCAGCCCCTCCCCACCCAGCCCCTCCCCACCCAGCCCCTCCCCACCCTCCCCTCTCCACCCAGCCCCACCCCTCCCCGTTTTGGATGCACGACGGACGGACTGACAGAATAATCCCCTGTGGGCTGGTGGAACCAGGTGGTTCCTACCAGTAACACACCGTGGGGGGCGCGTATGAATCGCATGTTCTTCACATGTTATTCACTCACTCTAAGAGACAGAGAGAGAGATACTCAGAGGCAAGAGGAAGAGCCACAGACGGGCGCGCAAGGCAGCAGCAGCAGCCACGCGGCGAGCCTGACGAAACCAAACGTTGCCTAAGCTCTTGCGCTCCTATACATATCAAGGTGTTTCGGGGCCGTCCATAAATGACGTCACGCACCTAGGGGGGGGGGTCAGACATTTGTGACGATGTGTGACGAGGGGGGGGGGGGTTGAGAAATGTGACGTCACATCAAAATGCGCAACTTTAAATATAGACAACACGTTCTACTTAATTAAATAGACTTTTTAATAAATGTTTTTTCCTACAACATCAGAGTGCAGCGCCGACATTAAATACGCACTACAATGACAATAGTTTAAAGCGATTTGAAGCATGTTTTATTTTGGTGGGTGGGGGGGCAGAGCTTTGTGACGTCATATTTGAGGGGGGGGGGGCTGACTTTTTGTGACGCCGTATGACGAAGGGGGGGGGGGTCAAAATTCGTCCAAAATCGCGTGACGTCATTTATGGACGGCCCCACAGTGGTGCTGGTTACAGGCAAAGATCCCCCAGGTAGCCTTAACATAATTTCGGGGGCAAGTGCTGTTCGTGAGCACCTATGAAGGTCGCCACGGCACGCGTAGTGGAGAGGGGGGAGAGGAGGGGGGAGAGGCGGGGGGCAACACAACGCCCGGCCGCCTTTGTCTCCCTAGTGGCGATGTTGACACACCGACTCCATTTGAGGCTGAGTCGAACGAATGGTTTCGACAATCGTGGGAATCGAACTCTGTTCGCCGGGTATCGTTTGCACAGCACCCTAACCACGACGCTAACCGCACCTCACCAAAGACAAAAATCCCCCTTTAGCCTGTAACAGGCTGTAGGGGCAAGTGCTGTTAGCGACCACCTATCAAGGCCGGCACGGTACAGGAGGGGTGTGGTAGCCAGCACCACGCCCGGCCCGCTTTTGTCTCCCTAGGGGCGATGTTTTTAACACACCGCACCAGGTACTCATTTGAGGCTGAGTCGACCTAGGGGAGGCCCAGGACCGGTTCAAATAATCGTCACCGGTGTTGTCCGTGAGCGGGAATCGAACTCGGTGTCCCCGGGTATCGTAGCGCAGTGAGATACCCGCTACACCCCCCATCACCCCCCCTCCCCCATCACCACGATCACTACCAGCCGCAGCAGCAGGCTGAGTCGTGAGAGGCGGCTGGCTCCCTCCCTGCCCCCTCCTCCCTCCTTCCCCTCCTCCCCCTCCTCCCTCCCCCTCCACCCCTTCCACCCCCCCTCCCTCCTCCCCCTTGCTCCCTCCACCCCCCTCCCTCCCCCTCCCTCCCCCCTCCACCCCTCCCTCCCACCCTCACCCCCTCCCTCCTCCCTCCTCCCCTCCACCCTCCTCCCCCCTCCCCCTCCCTCCCCCCTCTCTCCCTCTACCCCCTCCACCCTCCTCCCTCCCTTCCTCCTCCCCCTCCTCCTTCCACCCCCTCCCTCTACCCCCTCCACCCTCTCCCTCCCCCCTCTCCCTCCCCTCCCTCTACCCCCTCCACCCCCTCCCTCCCCTTCCGCCCCTCCGTCTACCCCTCCACCCCTCCCTTCCCCCTCCACCCCCCTCCCTCCACCCCCTCCACCCCCCCTCCCTCCTCCCCCTCCCTCCCTCCTCCTCCCCTCCCTCCCCCCCTCCCTCCCTCCTCCCCCTCCCTCCCTCCCCCCCTCCCTGGCGAAGCTTTCACTTCCTCTTCTGGAATCGGCGTCTGCCCCCCACCCCGCCCCGCCCGCCACCCCCCGTCCCTCTCGCGTCTCGTCCCCACTTCACCGCCACTGCCGCACGCGCTCACGGCTCACCTGGGCGGACAGCCCCGCCACTGATGATGGAGTCTCCGCACCGCTGCTCATGGAAGTTCTGTGGCTGATGCTGCTGGGCTGATGCTGCTGTAGCTGCTGGGGCTGATGCTGCTGGGGCTGATGCTGCAGCTGCTGTGGCTGGGAGTGTGAATCTGTCGCTTCGCTGCGAGAGGTGTCATCCCCCACTCCTCTCCTCCTGGGCGCTGGCGTGTGTCTCACTCCGAGCGTGAGTATCACTCGCTACGCCACAACACCACCATTACTACTACCACCACCTTACACAACAACCACCGTACACAACAACCACCACCACTACTACACAACAGCCACTCACTACGCTACACCACCACCACTACCACCACAACCCAGCCCTGCCACCACCGCTCCGTGTGTGGGCCTCCCCGAGGCCGACTCTAACGAGCACCATGCTGCTGTGTAGACGTCGTCGTCACTGGGGAGACAAAGGCGGCCGGGCGTCGTGCTGGCCACCCACCCACCCCCCTATTGTGTGCCGTGTCGTCTAATGGAGCTCGATAACTCGCACTTGCCCCTATAGACTGTTAAAGACTACACGGGGCAGCTTTGTCTTTGTTGCTGTCCCCCCCCACCCCCCGTACAGGTGATTGTCCACGTGAGTGAGTGTGTCAGGGTGAGTGAGTGAGTGTGTCAGGTGAGTGAGTGTGTCAAGGTGAGTGAGTGTGTCAGCTGAGTGAGTGTGTCAGGTGAGTGAGTGAGTCAGGTGAGTGAGTGAGTCAGGTGAGTGAGTGAGTCAGGTGAGTGAGTGAGTGTGTCAGGTGAGTGAGTGTGTCAGGTGAGTGAGTGAGTCGAGTGAGTGAGTGTGTCAGCTGAGTGAGTGAGTCAGGTGAGTGAGTGAGTCAGGCGAGTGAGTGAGTGTGTCAGGTGAGTGTGTCAGGTGAGTGAGTGTGTCAGCTGAGTGAGTGAGTCAGGTGAGTGAGTGTGTCAGGTGAGTGAGTGTGTCAGGTGAGTGAGTGTGTCCAGGTGAGTGAGTGTGTCAGGTGAGTGAGTGTGTCCAGGTGAGTGAGTGTGTCCAGGTGAGTGAGTGTGTCAGGTGAGTGAGTGTGTCAGGTGAGTGAGTGTGTCCAGGTGAGTGAGTGTGTCAGGTGAGTGAGTGTGTCAGGTGAGTGAGTGAGTCAGGTGAGTGAGTGTGTCCAGGTGAGTGAGTGAGTCAGGTGAGTGAGTGTGTCAGGTGAGTGAGTGTGTCAGGTGAGTGAGTGTGTCAGGTGAGTGAGTGTGTCAGGTGAGTGAGTGTGTCAGGTGAGTGAGTGAGTGTGTCAGGTGAGTGAGTGAGTGTGTCAGGTGAGTGAGTGTGTCAGGTGAGTGAGTGTGTCGAGTGAGTGAGTGTGTCAGGTGAGTGCGTGTGTCCAGGTGAGTGAGTGAGTCAGGTGAGTGAGTGAGTCAGGTGAGTGAGTGTGTCCAGGTGAGTGAGTGAGTCAGGTGAGTGAGTGTGTCAGGTGAGTGAGTGTGTCAGGTGAGTGAGTGTGGCCAGGTGAGTGAGTGTGTCAGCTGAGTGAGTGAGTCAGGTGAGTGAGTGTGTCCAGGTGAGTGAGTGTGTCAGCTGAGTGAGTGAGTGTGTCAGGTGAGTGAGTGAGTATTGGCTCTAATAGGTGCCCGCTAACAGCAGCCCCAAGAGCCCGTGTCGGCTAGACGGGGGGGGGGGCGTTGTGTGTGTGAACTGCCCACATCGCGTCGCTGTTATCAGCTGCAACAGGCGACGCCGCAGCAGCAGCGGTCCAACGCCGCGGCGTAGAGTGACACTGGGCGATACAACAACACCACTACACCACTACACTACACCACTACACCACCACTACACCACTACACACCACTACACTACACCACTACACACCACCACTACACTACACCACCACTAAAGACCACCACTACACTACACCACTACACTACACCACTACACTACACCACTACACTACACCACCACTACACTACACCACTACACTACACCACTACACTACACCACCACTACACTACACCACCACTACACTACACCACTACACTACACTACTACACCACCACTACACCACCACTACACACCACCACAACACCACCACTACACCACTACACTACACAACACCACCACTACACTACGACACTACACCACCGCTACACACCGCTACACACCACTACACACCACAACTACACTTCACCACCACTACACACCACCACTACACCACCACTACACCACCACTACACCACCACTACACACCACCACTACACACCACCACTACACCACCACTACACCACCACTACACACCACCACTACACCACTACATAACACCACCACTACACCACCACTACACACCACCACTACACCACCACTACAATACACCGCCACTACACCACCACTACACCACCACTACACCACCACTACACACCGCCACTACACCACCACTACACACCACCACTACACCACCACTACACACCACCACTACACCACCACTACACCACTACATTACACCACCACTACACCACCACTACACCGCCACTACACCACCACTACACACCGCCACTACACCACCACTACACCACCACTACACACCACCACTACACCACCACTACACACCACCACCACTACACAACCACTACACCACCACTACACTACACCACCACTACACAACACCACTACATAACACCACCACTACACAACACCACCACTACACAACCACTACACAACACCACTACACAAAACCACCACTACACAACACCACCACTACACCACCACCACACAACCACTACACCACCACTACACAAGACCAGCACTACACACCACCACTACACCACCACTACACAACCACTACACAACACCACTACACCACACCACCACTACACACCACCACCACTACACCACCACTACACACCACCACTACACCACCACTACACAACACCACTACACCACACCACCACTACACACCACCACCACTACACAACCACTACACCACCACTACACTACACCACCACTACACTACACCACCACTACACAACACCACTACACAACACCACCACTACACACCACCACTACACACCACCACTACACACCACTACACAACACCACTACACAACACCACCACTACACAACACCACTACATAACACCACCACTACACAACACCACCACTACACAACCAAGACACCACCACTACACTACACCACCACAACACTACACCACCACTACACAACACCACTACACAACACCACCACTACACAACACCACTACACAACACCACCACTACACACCACCACTACACACCACTACACAACACCACTACACCACACCACCACTACACACCACCACCACTACACAACCACTACACCACCACTACACTACACCACCACTACACTACACCACCACTACACTACACCACCACTACACAACACCACTACACAACACCACCACTACACACCACCACTACACACCACCACTACACACCACTACACAACACCACTACACTACACCACCACTACACAACACCACCACGACACAACCACTACACAACACCACTACACTGAGGGGACGTGTCCTCACCGAGGGGGCGTGTCCTCACTGAGGGGACGTGTCCTCACTGAGGGGACGTGTCCTCACTGAGGGGGCGTGTCCTCATTGAGGGGGGCGTGTCCTCACTGAGGGGGCGTGTCCTCACCGAGGGGGCGTGTCCTCACCGAGGGGGCGTGTCCTCACTGAGGGGGGCGTGTCCTCACTGAGGGGGCGTGTCCTCACTGAGGGGACGTGTCCTCACTGAGGGGGGCGTGTCCTCACTGAGGGGCGTGTCCTCGTTGAGGGGGCGTGTCCTCGCTGAGGGGGCGTGTCCTCACTGAGGGGGGCGTGTTCTCACTGAGGGGGCGTGTTCTCACTGAGGGGGCGTGTCCTCACTGAGGGGGCGTGTTCTCACTGAGGGGGCGTGTCCTCACCGAGGGGGGCGTGTCCTCACGGAGGAGGCGTGTCCTCACTGAGGGGGCGTGGCCTCACGGAGGGGGGCGTGTCTTCACTGAAGGGGGCGTGTCCTCATTGAGGGGGCGTGTCCTCACTGAGGGGGCGTGGCTTCACTGAGGGGGCGTGTCTTCACTGAGGGGGGCGTGTTAGACATGTCCCCCTCAGTGAGGCAGATGTGATAGCTGCCTCCCCTGGTGATTTTCCATTGCAGTTTCATGACGAGACCAGCGAGCCTAAATATCTTTATACACATACGTGAAATAAGTTACCTGGAGTATGGAAGGCGAGGACATGAAATGAAGGGGTCTACAAACATTTGTATATGTTCTCTGTCTGTTCTACAGAGTGAATGAGTGGAGTTTGCGTGATCTCCCCCTGTTCTGCAGAGTGAGTGAGTGGAGTTTGTGTGTCTCTCTCTGTTCTGTAGAGAGTGAGTGAGTGGAGTTTGTGTGTCATCCCTCTGTTCTACAGAGTGAGTGAGTGGAGTTTGTGTGTCATCCCTCTGTTCTACAGAGTGAGTGAGTGGAGTTTGTGTGTCTCTCTCTGTTCTGCACAGTGAGTGAGTGGAGTTTGTGTGTCTCTCTCTGTTCTACAGAGTGAGTGAGTGGAGTTTGTGTGTCTCTCTCTGTTCTGCACAGTGAGTGAGTGGAGTTTGTGTGTCTCTCTCTGTTCTGCACAGTGAGTGAGTGGAGTTTGTGTGTCTCTCTCTGTTCTGCAGAGTGAGTGAGTGGAGTTTGTGTGTCTCCCTCTGTTCTGCAGTGAGTGAGTGGAGTTTGTGTGTCTCTCTCTATTCTGCACAGTGAGTGAGTGGAGTTTGTGTCTCCCTCTGTTCTGCAGTGAGTGAGTGGAGTTTGTGTGTCATCCCTCTGTTCTGCACAGTGAGTGAGTGGAGTTTGTGTGTCATCCCTCTGTTCTGCACAATGAGTGAGTGGAGTTTGTGTGTCTCTCTCTGTTCTGCACAGTGAGTGAGTGGAGTTTGTGTGTCTCTCTCTGTTCTACAGAGTGAGTGAGTGGAGTTTGTGTGTCTCTCTCTGTTCTGCACAGTGAGTGAGTGGAGTTTGTGTGTCTCTCTCTGTTCTGCACAGTGAGTGAGTGGAGTTTGTGTGTCTCTCTCTGTTCTGCACAGTGAGTGAGTGGAGTTGTGTGTCTCTCTCTGTTCTGCACAGTGAGTGAGTGGAGTTTGTGTGTCTCTCTCTGTTCTGCACAGTGAGTGAGTGGAGTTTGTGTGTCTCTCTCTGTTCTGCACAGTGAGTGAGTGGAGTTTGTGTCTCTGTCTATTCTGCACAGTGAGTGAGTGGAGTTTGTGTGTCTCTCTCTGTTCTGCACAGTGAGTGAGTGGAGTTTGTGTGTCTCTCTCTGTTCTGCACAGTGAGTGAGTGGAGTTTGTGTGTCTCTCTCTGTTCTGCACAGTGAGTGAGTGGAGTTTGTGTGTCTGTCTCTGTTCTGCAGAGTGAGTGAGTGGAGTTTGTGTGTCTCTCTCTGTTCTGCACAGTGAGTGAGTGGAGTTTGTGTGATGTCTCTCTCTGTTCTGCAGAGTGAGTGAGTGGAGTTTGTGTGTCTCTCTCTGTTCTACACAGTGAGTGAGTGGAGTCTGTGTGATGTCTCTCTCTGTTCTACAGAGTGAGTGAGTGGAATTTGTGTGTCTGTCTCTGTTCTGTAGAGAGTGAGTGAGTGGAGTCTGTGTGATGTCTCTCTCTGTTCTGCAGAGTGAGTGAGTGGAGTTTGTGTGTCTCTCTCTGTTCTGTAGAGAGTGAGTGAGTGGAGTTTGTGTGTCATCTCTCTGTTCTGCACAGTGAGTGAGTGGAGTTTGTGTGTCATCTCTCTGTTCTGCACAGTGAGTGAGTGGAGTTTGTGTGTCATCTCTCTGTTCTGCACAGTGAGTGAGTGGAGTTTGTGTGTCTCTCTCTGTTCTGCACAGTGAGTGAGTGGAGTTTGTGTGTCTCTCTCTGTTCTGCACAGTGAGTGAGTGGAGTTTGTGTGTCTCTCTCTGTTCTACAGAGTGAGTGAGTGGAGTTTGTGTGTCTGTCTCTGTTCTGCACAGTGAGTGAGTGGAGTTTGTGTGTCTCTCTCTGTTCTGCAGAGTGAGTGAGTGGAGTTTGTGTGTCTGTCTCTGTTCTGCACAGTGAGTGAGTGGAGTTTGTGTGTCTCTCTCTGTTCTACAGAGTGAGTGAGTGGAGTTTGTGTGTCTCTCTCTGTTCTACACAGTGAGTGAGTGGAGTTTGTGTGTCTCTCTCTGTTCTGCAGAGTGAGTGGAGTTTGTGTGTCTCTCTCTGTTCTGCAGAGTGAGTGGAGTTTGTGTGTCTCTCTCTGTTCTGCAGAGTGAGTGGAGTTTGTGTGTCTCTCTCTGTTCTGCAGTGAGTGAGTGGAGTTTGTGTGTCTCTCTCTGTTCTGCACAGTGAGTGAGTGGAGTTTGTGTGTCTCTCTCTATTCTGCACAGTGAGTGAGTGGAGTTTGTGTGTCTCTCTCTGTTCTGCACAGTGAGTGAGTGGAGTTTGTGTGTCTCTCTCTGTTCTGCAAAGTGAGTGTGCGTGCGTGCGAGTGAGTGGAGTTTGTGTTCTCTCACTCCCCTGTTTTGCATGGATTTCCTCTCCGGGTTCTCCGGTTTCCTCCATAGGAAACCCCGCACCATGTAAATGGTGTCGAGACAAAACTTCCCAATGCTGAAACGTTACCCGCAAGTTACTCAATTGGAACTCCACACGGTAACATCGCCTTCGCTATCCCGAGAAAACTCGGCCTGACCCTCCTGAAAAATAAACTTGAGACTCAGAGAGGCTTTCCTGGGTTAACAAGCGCAGTCAGTATAATCATAATAATACACTTTGAGCGATTGAGAAGATCTCCTTGGCTCGGCTTTTCTTTCCGACGACCGAAATCTTTTGTCGTCGATGCTGCCACTGCCATCACGGTTACGAAGGAACGCGGAAAGGCGGAGTGATGGCGATCGCGTCCCCACCGACATCGCCGCGCGTGCTGAACATTTCCACAGCGAGTAGCGACGACTACTTTGGGAGGTGGGCCCCCCTTTTCAATAAACAAACTCCACGGGCAGTGGGGGTGGTTGGCTCGCTGATGAGCTGCGTGTGGTGGAAGCCGGGCAGTGGGGGTGGTGGGCTCGCTGATGAGCTGTGTGTAGTGGAAGCCGGGCAGTGGGGGTGGTGGGCTCGCTGATGAGCTGCGTGTGGTGGAAGCCGGGCAGTGGGGGTGGTTGGCTCGCTGATGAGCTGTGTGTGGTGGAAGCCCGCAGTGGGGGTGGTTGGCTCGCTGATGAGCTGTGTGTGGTGGAAGCCCGCAGTGGTGGTGGTTGGCTCGCTGATGAGCTGTGTGTGGTGGAAGCCCGCAGTGGGGGTGGTTGGCTCGCTGATGAGCTGCGTGTGGTGGAAGCCGGGCAGTGGGGGTGGTTGGCTCGCTGATGAGCTGCGTGTTATGGAAGCCGGGCAGTGGGGGTGGTTGGCTCGCTGATGAGCTGCGTGTTGTGGAAGCCGGGCAGTGCGGTGGTGGGCTCGCTGATGAGCTGCGTGTTGTGGAAGCCGGGCAGTGGTGGTGCTTGTCTCGCTGATGAGCTGCGTGTGGTGGAAGCCGGGCAGTGGAGATGGTTGGCTCGCTGATGAGCTGTGTGTGGTGGAAGCCGGGCAGTGATGAGAGAGCTATATTTGTTTTCATGTTAATAATGAATGATTATTTATGTTTGCTAGGATCTGATTTGTGGTGGCCTCTTGAGCTGCCGAGGGAGGGGTCCTGCTCGGCTGCGGTGATGCCGAGTGCCAAAACGGCTCCCTCCCCCACGGCCAAACCACAAGAAGCAACTTGGGGGCCGTCCATGTTAGACTATGGGCAATGTTAGTCTATGGGCAATGTTAGTATATGGGCAATGTTAGTCTATGGGCAATGTTAGTCTATGGGCAATGTTAGTCTATGGGCAGTGTTAGTCTATGGGCAATGTTAGTCTATGGGCAATGTTAGTATATGGGCAATGTTAGTCTATGGGCAATGATAGTCTATGGGCAATGTTAGTCTATGGGCAATGTTAGTATATGGGCAATGTTAGTCTATGCCTCTATGGGCAGTGTTAGTCTATGGGCAATCCTAGTCTCTGGGCATTGTTAGTCTATGGGCAATGGTAGTCTATGGGCAATGTTAGTATATGGGCAGTGTTCGTCTATGGGCAATGTTGGTCTATGGGCAATGTTGAGTCTATGGGCAATGTTGAGTCTATGGGTAGTGTTAGACTATGGGCAGTGTTAGTCTATGGGCAGTGTTAATCTCTGGGCAATGTTAGTCTATGGGCAATGTTAGTATATGGGCAGTGTTCGTCTATGGGCAATGTTGGTCTATGGGCAATGTTGAGTCTATGGGCAGTGTTGAGTCTATGGGTAGTGTTAGACTATGGGCAGTGTTAGTCTATGGGCAGTGTTAGTCTCTGGGCAATGTTAGTCTATGGGCAATGTTAGTCCCCAGCCACTCCGGTGAGCGAGTGACTGCACGTTGACCTATTGAACTTTCCAGTTCAACTAACGCATCCTGTACTAAGGGGCCGTCCATAAATGACGTCACGCACCTAGGGGGGGGTCAGACATTCGTGACGATGTGTGACGAGGGGTGGGGGGGTTTGAGAAACGTGACGTCACATCAAAATGCGCAACTTTAACTAAATATAGACAACACGTTCTACTTAATTACATAGACTGGGTGTTGACGTTAATGGTATGAATGCATTCGGTGTAAGTTGTCGATTTGATGTGTAAACATCGCCACTTGGGAGACAAAGGCGGTCGGGCGTGGTGCTCGCCACCCACCCCCTCGTGTGCCGTGCCGGCCTTCATAGGCGCTCGCTAACAGCACTTGCCCCAACAGTCTGTTAAGGCTACACGGGTGATCTTTGCATTTATATTTATTCTAACATGTGTACATGTGCCGGTGCGCGTCTGCTATGCGCGCTTGGTGTGTCAATGGAGATGCCCCCTCGCCCATTTGAATAGATTTGCCACCATAAATAATCGTGTTGGGCGCGAGTTGGAAGCAAACTCGGGTGGACGGGGTCTAGGGGTTTTATTCGCTTCAAGGGGTTGGGTTCCGTGTAGCCTCCACTAGAGGGAGGTCTCGACAGCCCCTCGAGGTAGAGAGTCTTTGGCCTTGTCTTCAACACTGGCCAAACGTCTTGTACAGAGGGCCTTGTTAATTGATCATTGGTTTTTTACCCTTCTATCTGGCAACAAAACTGACACCTTTGCATTATGACTGCAGGTATTTGTGGTCTATGCAAACATGACTCCTTGTAAAAAAAAGGTGTCAGTTTTGTTGCCAGATAGAAGGGTAAAAAAACTATTATCATATTTTTTAATGGCAAATGAGGTTCCAATGGTACAGAGGGCCTTGTTATGCAATTTAAACTATTTAGCCAACACATTCTCGTTGGGGTTCCTCGTTATTGTTTAGAAAGGTTCTTGCTATGATGCTTTGACAATTCACGATATAAAATATCGATATTTTACGTCTGGAGGATTTCAAATACAGTGCGTCAGCACCGTTCAATTGCAAAATGTTTGATGTCGGTGTATGTGGGGCTGGAGTAGACGATGAGATGGCATTACACTGGCCTGGACTTTTGCAGCTGTTTTAGACTAATTTCAGGGTGCTGATTTCAAATCTGATCTCAGATTTGCTCTATCACATCTAATTTTTATGCTATCGGCATACCCAATTTTCATTGATTTTACCCGAAATGAACTCTGTCACTTATGATTGCAAGTTGTTGCGAGTCAGTGACTGCTTTAGTGTTAAAATATGGCGCTGTATTTTTAGGATAGTGTGTTTATAATATCATTTTATGTAGATATCCACATTTATTTAATATTTTTCTTCTGCAGTTTTTATTGAAAATGCAATTTTTGATATCTCAAAAACCTGATGTGATAGACAAAAACTGATGCCAGATTTGGAATCAGCACCCCAAAGTTACATTAAAACCGTTGGAAAACCTTATGCCAGAAAAAGTTTGTTGACCAGTGTTATAAACGTGGCTACTGATACAGCATCAGACGACGCAATAATTTGTTGAGATAAATAAATCAAATACATAGCTGAAACAATTTATTGGGTGATGCTGCTGCTGATGTGTTTGCAGTGGTGCACATTTAACACAATGCACACTCAACGCATTCGTCAAGTACACGTTTGCCCACAATTTAAAAAAAATAACAGGCGACGTTTTTTTTTAAAGTCTGCCCTATTGGACCCAACGACCTGTGACTCGGCACAATGTAATCTCCCAAGTGCAGCAGCAGCAGCAGCATCGAGGCTGCTTCCACTCCTCTATCTCGAGATCTCCCCATCTCTCCCTTACAATTCCATCACATCCTCCTCCCCTCTTCCTTAGCCTCCCATCGCATCCCCCCCCTCTCACTCCCCCTCTCATCTCCCTCCCCATCCTTCCCCTCTCCCTTACTACCCCCCCCCCCCCCGTTTCTCACCCCCAAAATGTAATTTATGTTTTCGTTCATCTCTTCTCTCTCTCTAAACCAGCTCAAGCCTTCTGTAAACCACGTGACGTGTGTGTGTGGGCACTGTTTCATGGCTTTATTTTGGTGATTTCGAAAAGTGTATTGGTTCAGCCATGTTTGTTTGTTGTAGTACAGAGTTAGACTGATGGCCTTAATCTAAGTTGTCTTGTGGTTGTTGTTGGTTGTTTGACTTGCATCCCACTGGGATTTTTGCACACAGCGTTGGTGTACGGTGTTTTTTCTGCAATATTTTGCCGTCTTTTCTTGGATTTTCTGTTTGCACTCAGTCACATATTCACTTTAAGATGTTTTTTTGTTTATGTTTTTGCTCTTTGTTTGTTGCGGTTGCACCCGATTCAAGAGCCGAATGGCTCACAGGGCTATACCTAATAAATGAACTTGAACTTGAACGCCCACTCTGAACCCCTCCGCGCCATTTGCCCCCTATGAGAACAGACGCCGCTCCTCCTCCTCCTCCGTGCAGCTCACTTCTCCCTCTCTTCCCTCCCTTCTCATCGTCATCACCAGCTTCTCTTTTTTTATGGTCAGTGGAAACAAGAAGATGCTCGGTATAGTCAGCACTTTGCTTCGTTCATCATTTCGTATTAAAAAAAAATAACTTTGCTTTATGTAAACCCCCACCTCTCGCTCGCTCTCTCACTCGCTCTCTCGCCGCTCTCTTGCTCGCTCTCTCGCTCACTCTCTCGCTCACTCTCTCGCTCACTCTCTCGCTCACTCTCTCGCTCGCTTGCTCGCTCACTCTCTCGCTCACTCTCTCCCTCACTCTCTCGTCGCTCTCTCGCTCGCTCTCTCGCTCACTCTCTCGCCCACTCTCTCGGTCACTCTCTCGCTCGCTCTCTCGCTCGCTCTCTCGGTCGCTCTTTCGGTCACTCTCTCGGTCACTCTCTCGGTCACTCTCTCGCTCACTCTCTCGCTCACTCTCTCGCTCGCTCGCTCTCTCGCTCACTCTCTCGCCCACTCTCTCGGTCGCTCTCTCGCTCGCTCTCTCACTCACTCTCTCGCTCACTGTCTCGCTCGCTCGCTCTCTCGCTCACTCTCTCGCCCACTCTCTCGGTCGCTCTCTCGCTCGCTCTCTCGCTCGCTCTCTCGGTCGCTCTTTCGGTCACTCTCTCGCTCACTCTCTCGCTCACTCTCTCGCTCACTCTCGGTCACTCTCTCGCTCACTCTCGGTCACTCTCTCGCTCTCGGTCACTCTCTCGCTCACTCTCTCACTCGCTCACTCTCTCACTTGCTCACTCTAACGCTCACTCTCTCGCTCACTCTTGCTCACTCTCTCGCTCACTCTCGGTCACTCTCTCGCTCACTCTCGGTCACTCTCTCGCTCACTCTCGGTCACTCTCTCGCTCGCTCTCTCGCTCACTCTCTCGCCCACTCTCTCGGTCGCTCTCTCGTTCGCTCTCTCGCTCGCTCTCTCGGTCGCTCTTTCGGTCACTCTCTCGGTCACTCTCTCGCTCACTCTCTCGCTCACTCTCTCGCTCACTCTCGGTCACTCTCTCGCTCACTCTCGGTCACTCTCTCGCTCTCGGTCACTCTCTCGCTCACTCTCTCACTCGCTCACTCTCTCACTCGCTCACTCTCTCGCTCACTCTCTCGCTCACTCTCTCGCTCACTCTCGGTCACTCTCTCGCTCTCGGTCACTCTCTCGCTCACTCTCTCGCAGTCCAACGGCCTCCGACGGGTAGCTCATAACTGCACGCAGAGCTCCCCGTCATCTGCCTCTCACCCCCGACACCTCCGCACCCTCATTCCCCCTCCTCCCTTTCCTGCTGATGACCGTGAGTTGTGGCCTCCTCTTGGACCGTCTTGGGGACCTCCCTCCCGGCGTCGCTTCCCTTCCCTTTGGAAAAGAGCTTCATAGCTCATCGGATTCCCCCGTTGTAAATGCAGATTCTGATTTTTTTTCCATTCCTTTCTCTCTAACAGTGCATTACTTCCTTGACTCTACCCCCCCCTTTGTTATCACGTCCGAACGTGCGATAGGGAATCCCTTCAGTGCGACTGTGCCGCAAGATTGTGGAATGAGTCATATGGGGAGGGGTGGTGGTGCCGCGGTTAGCGTATTATGCCATGAAGCCGGTGGCCCCAGTTCGATTACCGACCACAGAGACATCCGCGGAGATCGATATCTGAACTGGGCCCCATCATCTCCCCCACCCTGCCAGCGCTTCACCGACCCACACTGACCAGCGTGGTGGAGTATGGTGAAACGGTCCCATAGACCGATACGGTGTAGAATAGGCATTCATCCAGCAGCGGAGTGACAAAAGGGCTGCACAGTATTAGGACTGTTTGTAGTGTTGTTTATTTGTCTCGATCAGCTCCAGCCTCCTCCTGTAGTCGGTGAGAAGATGCATTTTAGAAACATGCGCTTCGAGTATTTGGCTTCTGATATGAAATTCCATGTGATAAGCCACATCGTTGAGATATCATTTGTGGCCAGGTCGCTTCTGAATAAGTAATATTTAAAAAAAAACTTTTAAAAACACGCTTTAATGAAATGTACCGTACTAGTAATGGAAGAACTCCACGACTCCAGGAAGTGGCCCCGAAGCTTGGCATAACGTAAGGGGCCGTGGTGATTTACAGCCAACGTTAGTTGAGCGTGGACAATTAGACCCAAGCCGAAACATAACATATAAAAAATAATGTTTAAAAATGTTTTTATTTTATTTTTTATGATAGAATATAGTTTTGTCATCAGTATGACATAAGTATACCAAGTTTGCAGTCGATGCCACATTGGGAAGTGGGTTAAAATTGCGTTACAAGATTTGAGGATACAACAACAGAAAGAGTGAGTTAATAGAAAGCGTCTAATAAAAAGAGGTGCATACCTGGTAAGATAAAAAAACATATTGATAATAGGTTTTCCCCTTTTTTCTGGCAACAAAAACAGGTGTTAAGATATTCTTGGTTCTTTCGGTAAAGTCACGTAGAAGGGAAGCAATAACAATATTGTTTTATATTTGTATTATTTTATTGTTTCCCTTCTACGTGACTTTACCGAAAGAACCAAGAATATGAATCCCTGCAGTCACGAAAGCTTTAAAACAGGTGTTAAGATGTTAAAACACCAAACTGAAACCTTTTACAATAAAACATGTCCCATTAACCACAATACTTGTGGTCAGAATGCAAACAATAAACGTACTTTGATAATATATGCATTGTCCTTGAAACTGATTGGTCCACACCAGAGACAGCTTTCTTTTGAGCCTAGTCTCATGCAGTGTTAGACCAGAGGATGCCAAAAGGCATTAACCACAATACTTGACCACAAGTATTGTGGTTAATGCAGACATGATTCCTTGTAAAATGTTTCAGTTTGGTGTTTTAACATCTTAACACAGCTGTTTTGTTTCCAGAAAAAATGGGAAAACCTATTCTCATATTTTGGTACTGGCAAAGGAGGTCGCATGATAAAAACAATAGTTATTTATAGATAATAGGTTACAGGCCACGTGTGTGGCCACCCTTGACGGGCCCACACTGAAGGTGCTGTCCTCCTCTGTCCCCCGAGGTGCCGGCTCTCATGCTCCCCACGTTGCACCCCACCACCCCCCTCTAGGAGGATGACGGCCGTGGCGCCGGGCCTGCTGCTGCTGCTCACCCTCACCCTGTCTGCCTCCACGGGGCCTGCGCATGCAGGTGAGCAGCCTCACCCACTCACTCACTCACTCACCCACTCACTCACTCACTCACCCACTCACTCATTCACTCACTCACTCACTCACTCACCCACTCACCCACTCACTCACTCACCCACTCACTCACTCACCCACTCACTCACTTACTCACCTACTCACTCACTCACCCACCCACTCACCCACTCACTCACTCACCCACTCACTCACCCACCCACTCACTCACTCACCCACTCACTCACCCACTCACCCACTCACCCACTCACTTACCCACTCACTCACTTACCCACTCACTCACCCACCCACTCACCCACTCACTCACTTACCCACCCACTCACTCACTCACCCACTCACTCACCCATTCACAGTCACCTACTTACATAACTACAACAACCGCCATTGACTACTAAGTGGCGGTGACGTCACCATGGCTATGTGCACTAACCGCTACATTACCCCCCCCCCCCCCCCCACGATAAATAAATGCACGCAAGTTCCCACCGCTAAACGTAGCAACGTGGCCCTCTCTTCGCAGAGAGGTCGCGGGCCCCGAGCGGGCTGCGTGTGCTGCCCCCAGAGTACCCCATGCAGCTCCGCCTGCGGTGGGATCCCCCCGGCAACGCGTCCCAGCCGGAGGGCGCCCTCGTCAATTACGCCCTGCAGATCTTCCAATACTCCCCCAGCAAGAGGAAGGAGGTACGACGGCGCCACGCGGCCCGCACGGCCCCCTCTGCTCGCACGGAGGGGTCACGGCCACCCCCCGAGTGAACGTCGTGCCAACATTGGAGTGTGGCCGGAAACCGCAGGCCGGACAACGTTGCCAGGCCAGCGGATCCAAATATTCATAAGTTTAGGAACTCGATGCCAATGTCGAGGTCTGCTGCTGGCTGCGACAGGAGGGCTTCAGGAGAGAGAGAGAGTTCTTGTCGTTTTGCTGTTCCTCCTCCCCTGTTGAAGGAGCGCAGACTATGGTGGGTTACTGTATAGTCCAAAGTGACGAAAGAGGGTGGTCCTCCAACACTGTCACAGTCTTCTATCTGTTGGGCTTGAGTCAGTGCCAGGTGGATTATTGGTGTTTAATTAGCCCTGGTGATGGACCACAATTGAGCGGCCAACTCAGAATGTAGCCGGGTGGCGGTGGAGCTGGAGGTGGCGGTGGCGGTGGTGGTGGTAGTGGAGGTGGTGGCGGTGGAGGTGGTGGCGATGGAGGTGGTGGCGGTGGAGGTGGTAGTGGAGGTGGTAGTGGTAGTGGAGGTGGTGGCGGTGGAGGTGGTAGTGGAGGTGGTGGCGGTGGTGGTGGCGGTGGTAGTGGAGGTGGTGGAGGTGGCGGTGGTGGAGGTGGAGGTGGCGGTGGAGGTGGTAGTGGAGGTGGTGGAGGTGGCGGTGATAGTGGAGGTGGTGGCGGTGGAGGTGGTGGTGGAGGTGGTGGTGGTGGGGGTGGCGGTGGAGGTGGCGGTGGAGGTGATAGTGGGGGTGGAGGTGGTAGTGGAGGTGGTAGTGGAGGTGGTGGCGGTGGACGAGGTGGTAGTGGAGGTGGTGGCGGTGGAGGTGGTGGAGGTGGTAGTGGAGGTGGTAGTGGAGGTGGTAGTGGAGGTGGTAGTGGAGGTGGTGGTAGTGGAGGTGGTAGTGGAGGTGGTAGTGGAGGTGGTAGTGGAGGTGGTAGTGGAGGTGGTGGCGGTGCCGGATTCGCGGCTGCCTGCAGTAATCCAGCACTATGGAGGCAGCGGCGAGCTGGGTTTGTGAATCACGCAAATATTGCACAATTCCCTTCCTGTGGGGGGTGTGGAGGAGCTGTGCCCTGGCTCGCCAGCAGAAGATAATACAGCATAATGTCGACTCAACTCGTTCCCTTAGTATGGGATAAAATATTTCTCCCTCGCACGCATAAGTTTTCCCCAGGTGGTCTGGTCCCCCCCCCCCCCCCCCCCCCCGCATGTAAGCACTCATTAATTGGCCGGTAACACCGACATAGAGGACTGCAGAGCTTGGGCAAATTGTTGGTAGCGCTGCATCACCCACATGGCTGCTGCCTTTCCGCTGCTCGTCCATTGTTGCCCTTCTCACCTCTGAGTCGTCCTCTCTTTCTCTTGAAGAGTGTGCGAACACCGCGCGGTGGCGCTGCGTCACAAGTCGTCTGCAGATCGATTCCAACGTCATCGAACATCTGTCCCTGCGCCTCCGTCGTTCATGCAGGGGGCGCGTGGGTTTGCAGCGCCCCCTGCATGAAAACGACGGAAAGTGCAGCGTTCATCACAGATAAAGTTGTGCGCTTATATAAGAGTATGATATAGTTATATTATAAAATTATATTATAATAATTCTGAAGGCCTCACACACGCACAGTGTGATCGCCAGATGTGTGTGTGGTTGAGGCCTCCCACACTTCGCAGGGGCTAACCGAGGGCCCCGCCCCCCATCCGCGCTGCTCACAGCTGCAGTGCATCCTGACGCCGCTCACCAACTACACCAACTCCCAGTTCAGTGCCGTCGCCGCGTGGGCGCGTGTCGGCGTCGTCTCGTGGTACGCCGACGCTTGCACCAACTCGAGCCAGCGGCACAGCAACTGGAGCGAGCCCGTGGACATCTCCTCCCCGCGGGGTGAGCGGCAATCAAACAAACAAATAGACGGGAAAGGCAAAGATCCCCCGTGCTGTTAGCGAGCGCCGATGAAGGCCGGCACGACACACGGGGAGGTGGGTGGCCAGCACCAGGCCCGACCGCCTTTGTCTCCACAACGATGGCGCTGTTTACACACCACACCAGGTACTCGTTTGAGGCTGCGTCGACCTAGGAGAGGCCCAGGACCGGTTCAGATAATCGTCGCTGGCGTTGGTGGCCGTCAGCGGGAATCAAAACGGGCCGCCGGCTTGGTAGCGCAGCGCGCTAGCGACTGCCCCGCTCCCAGCACTAAACAGACACAACAACAACAACAACCGCCATTCGCCACTAAGTGGCGGTGACGTCACCACGACGCTTGTGCCAGGCCATGTGCACCTCGAGGCCACGTGAAGTGTCGAACGCCCGCCGGCAGGAGGTCACGGGGCAGACCCAGCAGGTGCCACGGGTCGACTGACCGAGATGACCGAGACGACTGGCTGATGCACCACCTGTGCCCCCTACTGTGCCAACAGACACGCACTTTCACTCACGCACAACAGACTCCTGTTTAGCCTTGCAGACTGTTGAGGTTACCGCCATCGGTGAGCACCCAGCAATGCCAGGGCGGCACATGGGGGGGGGGTGTGGCCAGCACCATATCCCACATCCATTCACGGCCGCATTTGGACCCCGGGATTAGGTCGGCGTTATTGACCCTCGGCCGCTGGTTGAAGGAGCCTGGGATAAGGTTGGCAGGGTAAGGATGTCGAACCTTGACGGCGTGGAATGTGACGGAAAGTAGTGACAGCTTCTATGTAAGCTTCGAGAGGTAGGAGGTCGTGATGGGGTGGGACGCGTGTGTCGGGTGGTGGAGGGCGGGTGACCCACAGGGAAGTGGGGTGCAAAGAGCGGAGTTTGAAGGTCGTGTGTCGACTGTGGGACAGCTGTGAGGTTTGCTCAGAAGGAAGCAGATGGCGATCGTGTGTTGTGGCATGCAGCATGTACAGTACAAGTGGACTGTGCAGCATGTACAGTACAACAAGTGCACTGTGCAGCATGTACAGTACAAGTGGACTGTGCAGCATATACAGTACATGTGGACTGTGCAGCATATACAGTACAAGTGGACAGTGCAGCATATACAGTACAAGTGGACTGTGCAGCATGTACAGTACATGTGGACTGTGCAGCATATACAGTACATGTGGACTGTGCAGCATATACAGTACAAGTGCGCTGTGCAGCTTATACAGTACAAGTTGACTGTGCAGCATGTACAGTACATGTGGACCGTGCAGCATATACAGTACATGTGGACTGTGCAGCTTATACAGTACATGTGGACTGTGCAGCATGTACAGTACATGTGGCCCGCTCACTATTTTTCGACGTGGAGTTGAGGATCTTCGAAGCGTCAGAGCGTGTAGAGCCGAAACATGAACCCCGTGTCCCGGAAAATGGACCTCGTGTAGCCAAAACGCGCGTTGGGCAAGGTTTGACTGTACTACTAATATAACTATACTCTATGGTTCTTTCGGTAAAGTCACGTAGGTATAAAATAAAAGAAATCACGACGTTTCAGGTGGGAAAGCATGGTCTGTTGCTGAGGTAGACTGTTGTAAAAGGTTTGAAATGGGTGTAGCCTAAGGGTCATAGAGAATTGGCCGGGGCTAGTGATGTTAATGTGAGAAATTAGCATGTAACTTAAGGAAACCTTAAGTTGGTTATGAGTTCTGGGATGCAGGGCGATCATCTCTCAGTATTTTGGGGCTATAAGGTATCGTGAGATTAAACACTCATATGTTCATGCAGAGGTTGTCATGTGTCACGTGTGTGTGTGTGCCCCTGCCTGCGTCTATGCATACACCTGTGTGTGTGCGTGGGTGCACCTTTGCGTGAGTCATAAGGAGGGGGGTTGGTGCAGTGGTTAGCCTGCTGTGCTACGAACCCGGTGACCCGGGTTTCATTCCCGCTCACGGCCAACACCAGTGACGATTATCTTAACTTGTCCTGGACCTCCCCTAGGTCGATTCGGCCTCAAATGAGTACCTGGTGCGGTGTGTAAAACATCGCCACTGGGGAGACAAAGGCGGTCGGGCGTGGTGCTGGCCACCCACCCCCTCGTGTACCGTTCCGGCCTTCGTAGCTGCTCGCTAACGGCACTTGCTCCAACAGTCTGTGAAGTTTCAAGTTCAAGTTTCAAGTTCATTTATTAGGTATAGCCCTGTGAGCCATTCGGCTCTTGAATCGGGTGCAACCGTAACAAACAAAAAACAAAAGTGAATATGTGACTTGAGTGCAAACAGAAAATCCAAGAAAAGACAGCAAAATATTGCAGAAAAAACACCGTACACCAACGCTGTGTGCAAAAATCCCAGTGGGATGCAAGTCAAACAACAACAACAAGACAACTCAGATTAAGGCCATCGGTCTAACTCTGTACTACAACAAACAAGCATGAAGGCTACACGGGGGGTCTTTGTCTTTGTGTGACTGCGTGTGCGCGCGTATCCAGGACTGTCCGGCAGTGCTGCGAGCGGCGTGCGCTGTGCGCTGCTCACTGGGGCTGCGGGGACGATGGAGTGCACGTGGACACGGGGACCCAACGCCAGCGCCGACACCCAGTACTCGCTCTACTACTGGTGGGCCTCCAGCCACCCCCACTCCTCGACGCCACCACACCCATCGCACATTCACACCGCCACCACACCCACCGCGCATTCACACCGCCATCACACCCACCGCACATTCACACCGCCACCACACCCACCGCACGTTCACACCGCCACCACACCCACCGCACATTCACACCGCCACCACACCCACCGCGCATTCACACCGCCACCACACCCACCGCACATTCACACCGCCACCACACCCACCGCGCATTCACACCGCCACCACACCCACCGCTCATTCACACCGCCACCACACCCACCGCGCATTCACACCGCCACCACACCCACCGCGCATTCACACCGCCACCACACCCACCGCGCATTCACACCGCCACCACACCCACCGCACATTCACACCGCCACCACACCCACCGCGCATTCACACCGCCACCACACCCACCGCGCAGTCACACCGCCACCACACCCACCGCGCATTCACCCCGCCACCACACCCACCGCACATTCACACCGCCACCACACCCACCGCGCATTCACACCGCCACCACACCCACCGCGCATTCACACCGCCACCACACCCACCGCACATTCACACCGCCACCACACCCACCGCGCATTCACACCGCCACCACACCCACCGCGCAGTCACACCGCCACCACACCCACCGCGCATTCACCCCGCCACCACACCCACCGCACATTCACACCGCCACCACACCCACCGCGCATTCACACCGCCACCACACCCACCGCACATTCACACCGCCACCACACCCACCGCGCATTCACACCGCCACCACACCCACCGCACATTCACACCGCCACCACACCCACCGCACATTCACACCGCCACCACACCCACCGCGCATTCACACCGCCACCACACCCACCGCACATTCACACCGCCACCACACCCACCGCGCATTCACACCGCCACCACACCCACCGCGCATTCACACCGCCACCACACCCACCGCGCATTCACACCGCCACCACACCCACCGCACATTCACACCGCCACCACACCCACCGCACATTCACACCGCCACCACACCCACCGCGCATTCACACCGCCACCACACCCACCGCGCATTCACACCGCCACCACACCCACCGCGCATTCACACCGCCACCACACCCACCGCGCATTCACACCGCCACCACACCCACCGCGCATTCACACCGCCACCACACCCACCGCGCATTCACACCGCCACCACACCCACCGCGCATTCACACCGCCACCACACCCACCGCGCATTCACACCGCCACCACACCCACCGCGCATTCACACCGCCACCACACCCACCGTGCATTCACACCGCCACCACACCCACCGCGCATTCACACCGCCACCGCACCCACCGCACATTCACACCGCCACCACACCCACCGCGCATTCACACCGCCACAACACCCACCGCACATTCACACCGCCACCACACCCACCGCGCATTCACACCACCACCGCACCCACCGCACATTCACACCGCCACCACACCCACCGCGCATTCACACCGCCACCACACCCACCGCGCATTCACACCGCCACCACACCCACCGCGCATTCACACCGCCACCACACCCACCGCACATTCACACCGCCACCACACCCACCGCACATTCACACCGCCACCACACCCACCGCACATTCACACCGCCACCACACCCACCGCACATTCACACCGCCACCACACCCACCGCACATTCACACCGCCACCACACCCACCGCGCATTCACACCACCACCACACCCACCGCGCATTCACACCGCCACCACACCCACCGCGCATTCACACCGCCACCACACCCACCGCACATTCACACCGCCACCACACCCACCGCGCATTCACACCGCCACAACACCCACCACACATTCACACCGCCACCACACCCACCGCGCATTCACACCGCCACCACACCCACCGCACATTCACACCGCCACCACACCCACCGCGCATTCACACCGCCACCACACCCACCGCGCATTCACACCGCCACCACACCCACCGCGCATTCACACCGCCACCACACCCACCGCACATTCACACCGCCACCACACCCACCGCACATTCACACCGCCACCACACCCACCGCACATTCACACCGCCACCACACCCACCGCACATTCACACCGCCACCACACCCACTGCACATTCACACCGCCACCACACCCACCGCGCATTCACACCGCCACCACACCCACCGCGCATTCACACCGCCACCACACCCACCGCGCATTCACACCGCCACCACACCCACCGCGCATTCACACCGCCACCACACCCACCGCGCATTCACACCGCCACCACACCCACCGCACATTCACACCGCCACCACACCCACTGCACATTCACACCGCCACCACACCCACCGCGCATTCACACCACCACCACACCCACCGCGCATTCACACCGCCACCACACCCACCGCGCATTCACACCGCCACCACACCCACCGCACATTCACACCGCCACCACACCCACCGCACATTCACACCGCCACCACACCCACCGCACATTCACACCGCCACCACACCCACCGCACATTCACACCGCCACCACACCCACCGCACATTCACACCGCCACCACACCCACCGCACATTCACACCGCCACCACACCCATCGCACATTCACACCGCCACCACACCCACCGCGCATTCACACCGCCACCACACCCACCGCTCACTTTCACACCGCCACCACACCCACCGCGCATTCACACCGCCACCACACCCACCGCACATTCACACCGGTACCGGACGTACGCACCTCGCACCCGCAGAGCAGAGTTCTGCTAATTCACGCCATGGCCATCCGCGACGGAGACTCACCCAAGGATGCGCGCGTCTCTGTTGTGCGCTCAGAACGCGTCACATGGCCGGCAGGAGACGGCACCCGATCAAAGTTGCGATGAGAGCGTGATGCAGATCTTGAATTGGGCAAGATGCAATTTTTTATGAGCGTTTGGCAAAAAGAGGCGATGGGAGGGAGTTACAAAGTGGAGCATTGCGAGGAAAAAAAGCAGTGAAACACCCAGCATGTCGTATGGGCGGAAGAATCGATTGAGTGAGGTTCACAGGTGTAGCGGTGACCTTGGCAGCAGTGATAGAAGAGCTATAAGGAGGCAACTGACCGCCGGTGAGCGAGCGAGCGAGCCAAGTGAATCGGCAAGTACCGGATCACCGATCGGCCAGACTGCTGCCGAATCTTGTCCCGTGCAGCAGCGAGGTTGGAGCCGAGAGCTCCCTGAGGCCCGGACGTGGCGGCAGTGTCGCGATGGCTAGATGTTAACTACCTCGCCTGGTATACAGGAGGTCGTGGGTTCGTCCCCGACCCTAACACCTGCTGCTGTATATTTGGAGTTTGTGTGTCTCTCTCCCCGTGGTGAGATGTTAACTACCTCGCCTGGTAGACAGGAGGTCGTGGGTTCGATCTCGACCCTAACGCCTGCTGTATGTTTGGAGTTTGCGTGTGTCTCGCCCAATGCTCACGTGGATTTTCCCCCTCCACATTTACAAAGAATAAGTCGAGATAGTTGCTCGGATCGAATCGCCCTCTCCCCCCCCCCCCCCCCCCCCCCCCGTGTGTCGTGACGGGCCAGGCATACCATTCTCAACGCCACGCGCCGGTGCGTCCAGTGCACTCACGAGAGGCTCGCGGCCGACGCCGACACCGCCACCGAGCTTTGTCACCACTCGGGCAGGGGGGCCGGGCACGGGAAGAAGGCCGCGACGAAACAGCGGAAAACTCGGCCTGGAATTTCGTCCGGGACATGGAGCACGACTCACGGGGCAGCAGGAGGGGCGGCCGACTCGGCAGCGGGGGCCACGGGACGGACCGCCGCGGCCTCCGCTGGAGCCGCCGTGCCGGGAGGAGGAGGGGGGGCCGCGCTGGTGCCGCAGCGCTGCTGCGTGCCGCTGGCGGACGTCCCCGAGTACCGCAGCTTCAGGATCCTCGTCAACGGCACGAGCGCCCACCACAACGTGACGCCGTTCTACTGCCCGCTGCCCGTGGAAACGCTGGGTGAGCGACCTCGACCTCTGCGGCGCATGAGGACGCGCGCGCGTGTGTGCGTGTGTGTGTATGCGTGTGTGTGTGTGTATGCGTGTGTGTGTGTATGCGCGTGTGTGCGTGCGTGTATGCACGTGTGTGCATGTGTGTATGTGTGTGTGTATGCGCGCGTGTGTGTGCGTGTCGTGGTGACATCACCGCCACTGAGTGGCGAATGGCGGTTGTTGTTGTGTGCATGTCGACTCAGCCTCAAATTAGTACCTGGTGCGGTGTGTAAACATCGCCACTGGGGAGACAAAGGCCGGTCTGTCGTGGTGCTGGCCACCCACTCCCTCGTTCGTGTACCGTTCCGGCCTTCATAGGTGCTCGCTAACAGCACTTGCCCCAACAGTCTGTTAGGGCTATACGGGGGATCTTTGTTTGTGTGCATGTGTGCGCGCGTGTGCGCACGTGCATGTGTGTGTGCGCACGGTGGTGGTGGTGGTCGTGGTGGATGCAATGCTGTGCAGGTGCACACCTCATGCCTGCTCTGGGTGTAATTGTCAGCGCGCTGGACTTGCCCTTGAGAGGTGGCCCATTCTATTTCCTGGCCTGGCATTTGAAACATCGCGTGCAAATGTTTTCAATTCTCCCGCCCCTGTTCGCCCAGCGACACTCACACACACGCACACACAGTGTATATATGGGGCCGTCCAAAAATGACGTCACGCACCTAGGGGGGTCAGACATTTGTGACGATGTGTAACGAGGGGGGGGGGGTTTAAGAAATGTGACGTCACATCAAAATGCGCAACTTTAAATAAATATAGACAACACGTTCTACTTAATTAAATATACTTTTTGATAAATGTTTTCTCCTACAACATCAGAGTGCAGCGCCACATTTAATACGCACTACAATGACAATAGTTTAAAGCGATTTGAAGCATGTTTTATTTTGGGGGGGTGGGGGGAGCTTTGTGACGTCATATTTGAGGGGGGGGTCTGCCTTTTTGTGACGCCGTGTGACGCCGTGTGACGAGGGGTGGGGGGGGGTCAAAATCAGCGCCCCTATAAGCCAGTGTGCCTAAGCGGCCGTGCTTGAGTGGCGGGTGGTAGCATGCGTGTGTGCGTGTGTGCGCGTGTGTGCGTGTGTGTGTGCGCATGTGTGCGTGCGTGTGCATGCGGGTGTGCGCGCGCGTGTGTGTGCGCATGTGTGCGCGTGTGTGTGCGTGTGTGCGCATGTGTGTGCGCATGTGTGTGCGCATGTGTGTGCGCGTGTGTGCGTGTGTGTGTGCGTGTGTGTGCGTGTGTGCGCATGTGTGCGCGTGTGTGTGCGTGTGTGTTAATTGAGAAAAAGCGACAGGCCCACTCTCATCGCCTACAGCATCCCACGTCGGAGAATGAGGAGGTTTACCGCAGCCTTCGCTCGGAGGTTCGGAGAGCCGTAAGGCGCTGTAAGGATAGGTGGTGGTCGCAGGTTGCTGAGGAGATGGAGTCTGCCTCAGTGGCCCGCGATCACAAATCACTATTTAATTCCATCAAAAAAGTAACCTGCAGCGCCACACCTATTACCATCATTAGAGGAAAAAACGGTGATCCAATCTCCGACCCCCAGGAACAGGTTTGCAGATTTGCTGAGCATTTCCGCGAGGTCCTGGGGGAGGGAAAATCACTCAGCCAGGAAAACATCATGGCACAAAGTGGGGATAACCCTGCTGAGGCTGCGGTGCCTCAAATATTGGAAGAGGTCACCCCCTGTGAGTGGCTGGCTGAGGTGCCAGCTGTTGAGGAAGTACTGAGGGCGATCCGGAGTCTGAGACCAGGGAAGGCACCGGGCAGAGATGATCTCCCAAGCGAAATGCTGAGGGAGGGTGGCGTTTGTGCACAGACTGCCCTATATGACATCATAACAACAGTCTGGACCACTGGACGGGTTCCGCAGGACTGGAAGGATGCCCTGGTGGTCCCCCTCTTTAAGAAGGGGGACCGTACCGACTGTAACAACTACAGGGGCATCTCACTCCTCAGTGTGCCGGGTAAGGTCCTGGCAAGGATTATTCAACATCGCCTTGCTAGGCACGCTGAGGAGAGGCTTGCGGAGCCCCAATGCGGTTTCAGGAAAGGGCGGTCCTGCACAGATGCCATATTTTCTGTCCGTCTGCTCCAGCAGAGGTGTAGGGAATTCCAAAAAGACCTACATCTCTGCTTTATTGACCTGGTCAAGGCCTATGATACCATCAGTAGGACTGGGCTCTGGGTTGTTCTTCGTGCTTTCGGAGTCCCTGACCCTCTGCTCACGATCATTAAGGACCTTCATGATGGTGAGCGGGCCCGGGTAAAACTACGTGGCCGGGAGTCGGAGCCTTTCCCTGTACACCTTGGGGTGCGACAGGGATGTCCTCTGGCTCCCACATTATTTAACATCTATTTCGACTGCGTAGTTCGTGAAGCCTTCAATAGCTGTACCGGGGGAATTACCATTTGGTACAGATATAATGGGAGGCTGATCGACGCCCGGGTGCGATCAAGGGATGGCTCCCTATTGGTCAACCACGTTATGTATGCCGATGATTTGGTAATAGCTGCTCATTCAGAAGAGGAGTTGGAGACGCTGCTGCTGAGACTGGAGCGTGCCACTAAGAGGTGGGGCTTTACCATCAGCCCCACCAAAACTAAGCACCTGCCTGGGTATTTTGTACCATCGGGCACTCCACCCCCACAACTCCCAATCGGTGATGGGGCAGTTGTGGAGAGAGTGGAGAGTTTCCCATACCTGGGCAGTGTGCTTATGACCGGCTCCAGTTTATCAGCAGAGGTCTCACTCCGAATCAGTCGAGCGGCAATATCTTTTCATCGGTTGCGTAACGCTGTGTGGAAGCTACCTGGTCTGTCGCTCCGCACGAAGCTTCAGGTCTTCTCGGCCACGGTCATTCCCTCCCTTCTCTACGCTTGCGAAACATGGACCCCCCTAGTGGAGCATCTTCGCCGGTTGGAAACATTTAGGCTGGCCTGCCTACGATCCATCCTGGGTTTAACCAGGCTGGATTGTGTGAGGAGCTCACAAGTCCTTGAAAGATCTGGGCAAAGTCCCATCAGTGAGCTCCTCCGGCAGGCAAGGCTGCGTTGGCTGGGTCATGTAGCCCGCATGCCCAGCCACCGCATGCCTAAACAGCTTTTGTTCGGCCGGATCAAGGGGGCTAGACGGGCGCGGCACGGGCTAGAGAAGAGATGGAGTGATGTGGTACAGGAGGACGTGGAGCTGAGTGGACTTGCCGATGACTGGTACCAGCGGTGTCAAGATCGGCCTCAGTGGAGGAGGCTCGTGAAGGACGCTACTGGGCAGTTGGAGGCAGTCGCCCTCCAACAACAACGGAGGGCGGAGGAGCGACGCTCACAACAACGAGCGGAGCGCCGGGTGGCTAAAGCACAGCAAGTTGGCACAGTAGGGGGCACAGGTGGTGCATCAGCCAGTCATCTCGGTCATCTCGGTCAGTCGACCCGTGGCACCTGGGTCTGCCCCGTGACCTCCTGCCAGCGGGCGTTCGACACTTCACGTGGCCTCAGGGTGCACATGGCCTGGCACAAGCGTCGTGGTGACGTCACCGCCACTTAGTGGCGAATGGCGGTTGTTGTTGTTGTTGTTGTGTCTGCCGTTTGCTCTCCTGCAGTGAAGCCGGACCCCCCGTCTGAGTTGCACGTGCACCTCAACGGGAGCCGCCTGCTGGTGAAGTGGGATCCTCTGCCGGGGTACCAGCGCCACCAGTCCACGTGCTACCAGACGGACATGCGGATCCACAGCGTGCCGCAGGATGTGAGTACCGCCGGTGGGGGTGGCGGTGGGCACTACAAGGATGTGAGTGTCGTCGGTGGTGGCGGTAGCGGTGGTGGTAGCGGTGGTGGTGGTGGTAGCGGTGGTGGTGGTGGTAGCGGTGGTGGTGGTGGTAGCGGTGGTGGTGGTGGTAGCGGTGGTGGTGGTGGTAGCGGTGGTGGTGGTGGTAGCGGTGGTGGTGGTAGCCGTGGTGGTGGTAGCCGTGGTGGTGGTGGTAGCGGTGGTGGTGGTGGTAGCGGTGGTGGTGTTGGTAGCCGTGGTGGTGGTAGCGGTGGTGGTAGCGGTGGTGGTCGCGGTAGCGGTGGTGGTGGTGGTAGCTGTGGTGGTGGTAGCAGTGGTGGTGGCGGTGGTAGCGGTGGTGGTGGCGGTGGGCACTACGGGGATGTGAGTGTCGTCAGTGGTGGTTGTAGTGGTGGTGGTGGTGGTAGCGGTGGTGGTGGTGGTAGCGGTGGTGGTGTTGGTAGCCGTGGTGGTGGTAGCGATGGTGGTAGCGGTGGTGGTCGCGGTAGCGGTGGTGGTGGTGGTAGCTGTGGTGGTGGTAGCAGTGGTGGTGGCGGTGGTAGCGGTGGTGGTGGCGGTGGGCACTACGGGGATGTGAGTGTCGTCAGTGGTGGTTGTAGTGGTGGTGGTGGTGGTAGCGGTGGTGGTGGTGGTAGCGGTGACGGTGGGTACCACGGGGCAGCAAAACTCCACAGCACGACGCCTCGGGTTCAACCGCAGAGAACACGGCATCGTGGTACATTGCTATTTATCATTATTACTCGACACTAGTTTACCCAGAAAAGCCTCGCCGAATCTCAAGATTCTGATGATGATTTTTTCGTCAAGCGTTGGGATGTTTTGGCCAACACCACCAGTTACGCTCGACAGTTACACTGTACGCTTTTGGGTTTAGCTACAGGGGAGGGGGTGGCACGTGCAGAACAAAGGGCGAGGAGATAGAAAGGAGACCACAGTGGCCGGGAATCGAACCCGGGCCCTTCTCGCCGCGAGGCACGGGTCTCACCGCAGCGCCACCACCCTGCCGCCCAAACGACGTGGCCGATCGGGAGAGCGAGTGTCGTCGCGTGGTGCCTACGGAGCTCTTTCATCTTCGTCGTCGCCCTTTGCCATTCTTGCGTCGATCTCTGCGGAGCAAGTCACCCACGCGTGGCTGACGGGCGCCCCGAGTGTTTGAAACCGCTTGGGTGATCTCATCGTCACGACGTTGTAAAGCGAAAGAATTGGCCCGTGAGATGTGGAGCGCTCAACGAGGATAACATAAAGAAGGTGTTTAGAGGTCAAGCAAGTTCACCTTAGGCGTCTGTTTGCCTATATAAGGAGTTATGAACAGGAATTAGAGTAATGATCACGATTCAGAACCCATGCTCGACCACGTGCTCGACCCAATGCTCGAACAGTGAACATGTAATCATCGTCAGACTCGATTTTTATTTTTTACAATTCCTAAAGTCAGGAATCACTAATCGATTCCGGTGGAATTTTAGGAGTTGGTGGCATCGATTGGCAGGAAGGCAAAGGAGCAGCCCTGCAATTGCTTGCTCAAGCCGCTGCTGGCTGAAGGGCCTCCACACAAATTCCAATATTTACAACCCCTACTGCCGACACTTTCACTTGCCACGGTCGCTCGGAGATGTTAACTCCCTCGCCTGGTGTGCAGGTCGTGGGTTCGATCCCGACCCTGATGTCTGTTAATTTGGAGTTTGCGTGTCTCTCTTACCATGGTCCCGTGGATTTTTCTCCGGGTCCTCTGGTTTTGCCCCTCCACATTTAGAATCAACATCACGCGTTTAGAGTATTTGGCTGCTATAAATTCCCGCTTGATAAGCCACTTCGTTGAGCTACCATTTGTGGCCAGGTTGCTTCTGAAAAAGAGCTACATAGCTCAGTGGGGCTTACCTGGTAAAATAAAAAATAGTTTAAATTGTTTATAGTTTCGGCATAGTGCATAGTAAAGCTACACCTAGGCCACCGTGCATGCACGTGTGTGCGAGTCCCCTCCCCTAGGTTGACTCAAACTTAAAACGATTACCTAGGTGCGGTGTGTAAAACGTCGGCACTGCGGAGGCAAACGCAGCGGGGCGTGGAGTTGTGTGGGCCACACGACCCCGAGTGTGCCGTCGTCCCGGCCCTCTTCTTCACACTCGCTGGTCGCTTAACCGCACTTGCCCCAATGGCGGCGGGGCGCGGGGGGGGTGAGGCGCACGTGTTGCTCGCGCGATCTGGCCCAAAAAATTACACTAGTCAACACACTTTTTCTGGCATAAGGTATTCCAACGGTTTTAAGGTAATTTTGGGGTGCTGATTCCAAATCTGGCATCAGTTTTTGTCTATCACATCTTCAGGTTTTTGAGATATCAAATATTGCATTTTTATTTAAAACTGCAGAAGAAAAATATTACATAAATGTGGATATCTACATAAAATGATACTATAAACACACTATCTTAAAAATACAGCACCATATTTTAACACTAAAGCAGTCACTGACTCGCAACAACTTGCAATCATAAGTGACAGAGTTAATTTCGGGTAAAATCAATGAAAATGGGGTATGCCGATAGCATAAAAATGAGATGTGATAGAGCAAATCTGAGAACAGATTTGGAATCGGCACCCTGAAATTAGTCTAAAACAGCTGCAAAAGTCCAGGCCAGAAAAAAATGTTTTTTGTTGTTGTTGACATTGTTATCAATTACGAATCAAGAGCGATGCGTAATTTTCAATTAGAGGGCATTACATTGGCTTGCTGAAGTAACACTAACGGTATTCTTTGTATTGTCACCACCTCGAGTCTCTTCCCCGACGAGAATAATGCTCCGTTGGCTGAACATGTTCAGGGTGGACATCTCAAATTAACGACAAGTAACTTATCATTTCCGATGAATGACGTCAAATTGCACTTTCCCCAACGGTCTCTTCATGGCCGGCTGGGCTGCTGTTGGGGGGGGGTCTCTGTCTTTGTTCCCTGCAGCACCAGGAGGTGTCGGAGCCAAGGGCTTCGTGGCCGCCGCCCGAGCCCCAGGGATGCCACGTGGTGACGTTCCGCGTGAGGGCCCGCCCCGGGCGGTGCAAGGCGCACGGCGTGAGGGGTCTTTGGAGCGAGTGGAGCCCTGAGGCCCGCTACATCCCCAGCCCGGCGGCCCTGCTCTGCGCGGTGCGTCGCCGTGACACGGCCGGCGTACAGAAAGCAGATAACTTAATGGATGGCGCAGCTCCGATTTAGCACGCTTGGCTACGTACGGTGCGAAAGAAGTTGAACGTGCATACGAACGAACCCCACCGTCACCACCGCCACCCGCCTGACAGTTGGCGTTAGAGATGGAAAGTCATGGAGATGTTGGTCGAGCAGTCTGTACGTTGACCTCAGTTCTGTTACTGTTTGAGTCGTTCCCGCTCACATCCTCGGACATGGTAACGTGGACAAGCCCAGCACTGGCTGTGCCCCCCCCCCCCAAACAACCTTGTGGCTCGTTCTGCTTAGATCTAAATTTTAATTGGGTTGGGGAGGATGACATCACATGTCTAAGAGAGAGCTGTGATTGGTGGATCCCAGTTGCATCGCTCTCATGTTTAATAAACGGATGCAAAAATAAATTAATTGATGTGCGCGTGCCAGAGATGTTGTCCACGCTGTACCGAAAATCTACAATCATAATGATGATATATAGCTGAAGCCGTGAAAGCTTCAGATCAATGGTGTGTACACAACTGTACGGGTACTATGTGTAAGATAAAGGTAGCTAAGCACAGGCCCAAAAGGCCCATAAGGGCAGCAACAAAACCGCAACATCAGAGAAGTAACGGATCGGATTTAATAGCGGTGCTTGAATTGAGCAAGGTTGTTATTATATGAGAGCTTCGGAGGAGACGATGGGAGGGAATTCCAATTGTGGAGCAGTGCGATGGAAGAAGTGGAGAGAGAAGTGGTGGTGACCTGCAGTGTGCTGAGTGAGTGGGTGAGTGAACGAGTGGATGAGTGTGAGTGAGTGGGTGTGTGGGTGAATGAATGAGTGCTTGGGTGAGTGAGTGAGTGAGCGAGCGGATGTATGTATGTTGAACTTCTTTCACACCGTACGTAGCCAACCGTGCTAATCGGAGGTGCGGGGGAAGGACAACAAACTAAACGCATAATTATTTTTAAAATAAATTAGTTTTCAATCTCGATTTAATAGTGCACAGCTCCACTGCCTTTATCATATGGGAAGGAAGATAATTTCAGACGGCTGCAGATGCGCATCTGAGAGCGCGCGATGCAGTGACCATCTTTATTGGATGGCCAGCCAAAAGCCGCTACGAGGATGAGCGGAGTTTGCGTGGTGGTTTATGTTCCTTGACGAGATCGCCAAGGTATTGTGGTTCATTTGTAGCAAGCATTTTGTGTGTAACGAGTGCGACCTTAACTTTGAACGTTAACAGTACATGGTACTGTTAATGTACGGCGATAAGAACAGGGTTGGTGGAATATCATGAAGTGTCAATGTGCCTTGTGAGCAGAGGTCGCAACCGGGTACCCGATACCCGTACCCTACCCGATACCCGGCTACCCGTACCTGTACCCGGCCCGGTACGGGTACGGGTAGCCGTTTGCGACCCTGGTGCGGCCGGGTATGGGTAGGCCGTGAGTCACTGGTGAGTAACCGTTTGTCACTCATTTCGGGTAGGGTACGGGTAGGGAACTGGTACCCGTACCCAGCCGGGTACGGGTACAGGTACCCATTTGCGACCCTGGTGCGGCCGGGTACGGGTACGGGTAAGGAATCAAAACCCGTTTGCGACCTCTGCTTGTGAGCCGCCAGAGGCTTTTGGTGAACCGGACCTGTGCCCGTTGCCCCGTTCGTCGCGACAGGACGCGCACGGAGACGGCAACGCGACGGGTCATCGGACTCGGGTCGCCGAGTACCCGGAGCCCCACGGGGCCCTGGGCGGCCAGGAGCCCCAGCCTCTCGCCTGGTTCCTCGCCAGTGGCCTCGTCGCGCTCAGCATCGTGGTGCTGGCCCTGGTGTTCGTGTACAAGAGCCAACGGTAGCGCCCTCCTACTGCAAGCGCACACACGCACACACTCCACACAGTGTGAGTGTGTGTGTTACTGCAAGCACACACACACGCACACATTCACACTGTGTGAGTGTGTGTGTGTGACTGCAAGCGCACACACACACACTCCACACACTGTGTGTGTGTGACTGCAAGCACACACACACACACACTCCACACAGTGCGAGTGTGTGTGTGACTGCAAGCACACACACGCATACATTCACACAGTGTGTGTGTGTGTGACTGCAAGCGCACACACACACTCCACACAGTGTGTGTGTGTGACTGCAAGCACACACACATACACACTCCACACAGTGCGAGTGTGTGTGTACCTGCAGCGCACACACATACACTCCACAGTGTGTGTGTGTGTGTGACTGCAAGCACACACACACTCCACACAGTGTGAGTGTGTGTGTGACTGCAAGCACACACACACTCCATACAGTGTGAGTGTGTGTTTGTGACTGCAAGCACACACACAACAACCGCCATTCGCCACTAAGTGGCGGTGACGTCACCACGATGCTTGTGCCAGGCCATGTGCACCTTGAGGCCACGTGAAGTGTCAAACGCCCGCTGGCAGGAGGTCACGGGGCAGACCCAGGTGCCACGGTTCGACTGACTGAGATGACCGAGATGATTGGCTGATGCACCACCTGTGCCCCTTACTGTGCACTCACGCTAACAAAGACAAAGATCCCCCGTATAGCCTTAACAGACTGTAGGGGCAAGTGCTGTTAGCGAGCACCTATGAAGGCCGGAACGGTACACGAGGGGGTGGGTGGCCAGCACCACGCCCGACCGCCTTTGTCTCCCTAGTGGCGATGTTTACACACCGCACCAGGTACTCATTTGAGGCTGAGTCAACCTAGGGGAGGCCCAGGACCGGATCAGATAATCGTCACTGGTGTTGGCCGTGAGCGGGAATCGAACTTGTGTCGCCGGGTTCATAGCGCAGCTCGCTAACCGCTACACTACCACTCCCCAACTCACACTAACAACAACAACCGCCATTCGCCACTAAGTGGCGGTGACGTCACCACGACGCTTGTGCCAGGCCATGTGCACCTTGAGGCCACGTGAAGTGTCCAATGCCCGCTGGCAGGAGGTCACGGGGCAGACCCAGTTGCCACGGGTCGACTGACCGAGATGACCGAGATGACTGGCTGATGCACCACCTGTGCTCCCTACTGTACAAACTTGCTGTGCTTTAGCCACCCGGCGCTCCGCTCGTTGTTGTGAGCGTCGCTCCTCCGCCCTCCGTTGTTGTTGGAGGGCGACTGCCTCCAACTGCCCAGTAGCGTCCCTCACACTAACACACACTAACGCACACACACACAGTAACACACTAACACACACAGTAACACACACACACACAGTAACACACACAGTAACACACACACACACAGTAACACACACACACACACAGTAACACACACTCACAGCTCAACGCTGCGCCGCCCCCCACCTCCCCGCAGGATCAGGCGCTGCCTCGTGCCCTGGGTGCCGGACCCCTCACGCTACTTCAAGAGCCTGTTCGACGTTCACAACGGCGACTTCCAGGTGAGGGCCCGTCAGGGCTACGGCGGCGTGCGCCCTAAAAGGAAAGAACGCGGCGTCGCGTCGCTTACACTGGTCAACAAAAAAAAAACATTTTTTTCTGGCCTGGACTTTTTGCAGCTGTTTTAGACTAATTTCAGGGTGCTGATTCCAAATCTGATCTTAGATTTGCTCTATCACATCTCATTTTTATGCTATCGGCATACCCCATTTTCATTCATTTTACCCGAAATTAACTCTGTCACTTATGATTGCAAGTTGCGAGTCAGTGACTGCTTTAGTGTTAAAATATGGTGCTGTATTTTTAGGATAGTGTGTTTATAATATGATTTTATGTAGATATCCACATTTATTTAATCTTTTTCTTCTGCAGTTTTTATTGAAAATGCAATATTTGATTTGTGATAGACAAAAACTGATGCCAGATTTGGAATCAGCACCCCAGAATTACATTAAACCCGTTGGAATACCTTATGCCAGAAAAAGTGTGTTGACCAGTGTTATCTGCCCGTGAAACCACACGCCAGCGTTGGGTCAACGCACAACCATCTGTGCGATGATCCACCAACTCCTCTCTGCTGCCTCCAGTGCAGGATCACAGGCAGCCACGTGCAGCAGCGTAGCCACCAACACCACCGCCCGGCGGTGTTCACGTGGCAACTTTAATTATTCCTCGGTCGAGCGGAGGAGGGTGCACGACGCACATTTAACTCGTGCGGCGATCTGACCCCCAAACATTTTTTTCATTTGTGAATCGCATCGAGTGGCGCGGTTCCTTCTTCACTCGCCACTGCCGTGCGTCGCGCGTGCGTCCACCCATGCTTCCATGTGTCCGTGCGTGCGTATATCTGTACGTGTGTCCGTGCGTGCTTGCGTGCGTGCGTGCAGGCCTGGGCCGGCTTCCAGGCGAGCGGGAAGCCTGCGGCGCCGTCGGCTGCTGCTGCTGGTGCCGCCGGCGACGAGGCGGAGGAGGGCTCCCCGGTGCCGCTGTGCGTCCTCTCCGAGATGGTGGCGCTCAACGTCGGCGTTGGCGGCGTTGGCGGCGTTGGCGGCACCAACGGATACCTCAACCTGGAGACGGTGGGCACCGAGACGGCGCTGCTGTGGCAGCACGGGTAGTCACCGCGGCGACGGTGGGAGGGATCGCCCGGCCACGGACTCGTCGGCACGGCCGAGCGTCGTGCCGGCGGCTAGCGGCGTGGGTTGACTGCCGCCCCCCCGGCAGTGACGTCTGTGGGAGGAGGAGCCTGGCGCCTAGGCCTGGGCAGGTGAACCCCCCAGCCCCAAACACACGCGTCTTAGTCCAGCCTCGGCAGCCCCCCCACGTCCCTCCATCCCTCCATCCCTGTGTTTCTCTCCTTGCCTCTCTGTGTCTCGGTGTCGGTGTCTCTCTGGGCACGTCTCTCCCTGTCATGCCCCAACACTCGTCACTCTGTCGACTTACTCTGAGCCCCCCTCTAGATGAATGCACAACAACACATAGACTGCATGTGCTCTGCTGGGGCTCATGGCGCCTGCTTAGACACCTCTGTGTGAGTCTATGGGTCTCTGTGTGAGTCTATGGGTCTCTGTGTGAGTTTATGGGTCTCTGTGTGAGTCTATGGGTCTCTGTGTGAGTCTATGGGTCTCTGTGTGAGTCTATGGGTCTCTGTGTGAGTTTATGGGTCTCTGTGTGAGTCTATGGGTCTGTATGTGAGTCTATGGGTCTCTGTGTGAGTTTATGGGTCTCTGTGTGAGTCTATGGGTCTCTATGTGAGTCTATGGGTCTCTATGTGAGTCTATGTGTCTGTATGTGAACCTATAGATCTGTGTGTCTATGGGTCTCTATCTGAGTCTATGGGTCTCTGTGTGAGTCTATGGGTCTCTGTGTGAGTTTATGGGTCTCTGTGTGAGTCTATGGGTCTGTATGTGAGTCTATGGGTCTCTGTGTGAGTTTATGGGTCTCTGTGTGAGTCTATGGGTCTCTATGTGAGTCTATGGGTCTCTATGTGAGTCTATGTGTCTGTATGTGAACCTATAGATCTGTGTGTCTATAGGTCTCTGTGAGTCTATGGGTCTGTATGTGAACCTATAGCTCTGTGTGTCTATGGGTCTCTATGTGAGTCTTTGGGTCTCTGTGTGAGTCTATGGGTCTCTATGTGAGTCTATGGGTCTATATGCAAGTCTATGGGTCTCTATGTGAGTCTATGGGTCTGTATGTGAGTCTATGGGTCTCTGTGAGTCTATGGGTCTCTATGTGAGTCTTTGGGTCTCTGTGTGAGTCTATGGGTCTCTATGTGAGTCTATGGGTCTGTGTGTCTATGGGTCTCTGTGTGAGCTTGTGGGTCTGTATGTGAACCTATAGCTTTGTGTGTCTATGGGTCTCTATGTGAGCGTGTTTGTATTGTACATCGAGAGGGGGGCGGTAGTGTAGTGGTTAGCGCTACGCTGCCCTACGAACCCGGCGACGCGAGTTCGATTCCTGCTCACGTCCAACACCGGTGACGATTGTCTGAACCAGACCTGTACCTGGTGCGGTGTGTAAACATCGCGACGAGGGAGACAAAGGCGGCCCGCCGTGGTGCTGGCCACCCACCCCCTCGTGTGCCGTGCCGGCCTTCGTGTTATCGCATCGTGATGTATCTCGCGGCTTGACCAAGGAAGGCGCTGCACAGAGAATGAACAATGGTGAATGTGAATGTGATGGTGAGGACGAGGTAAATGCAGTCGATGGGAGGACGTGATGGGCCAACCTGCGGCGTGTGTGTGTGCATTAAGTAAAAGGGAACTTGACGGCAGCAAATAGTGGTGACGGTGAGTGAATTGGATGGATGGGGAATGAGTCATAGCCATGGGGAACGAAGAAGGAATGAGTGATAGCCATGGGGAGAGAGAATGAAGAAGGAATGAGTGGTAGCCATGGGGAGAGAGAATGAAGAAGGAATGAGTGATAGCCATGGGGAGAGAGAATGAAGAAGGAAGAGGCAGTGGTTAGAAGGGGGGGGGGGGGGTGTAGGGGATCGTGGGCTGGGCTTGGGAACAAGAAGTGAGTTTTCTGGAGGAGGAGCGAAAACGTCGTGAGTGAAGGCGACTGCTCCACGTGGAGGGGGCGAGGTTCGTGCCAGTGATGGGGGCGAGAAGAGCGAGAGAGTGGATTGAGCACAAGCAGCAGGAGGAGGAGGGACAGAGAAAGACGACAACGACTGAGAACGTAGATGGCGAGCAGAGACACAGGCTGATACAAGAGAGGCAAGAGATGGTGGGGCGTGAACGTGATATGCGGTACAGCCGTGGTCGAGAGAGAGAGAGATTACTTGTGGACTCAACCCCATCATCTCCCAACAAATAAAGATCGGAAGTGTTGGTCGACCGTTCTTTACATTAACCTCATTTCTCTTCTTGGTTCTTTCGGTAAAGTCACGTAGAAGGGAAATAATAAAATAATAAAAATAAAACATTAAACAATCTTTCGGTAAAGTCACGTAGTAGGGAAATAATAAAATAATAAAAATCAAACATAAAACAGAATTTTTCTGTAAAGTCACGTAGAAGGGAAATAATACAATAGTAAAAATAAAACATCAAACATAATAATAAAAATAAAACATCAAACATAATGTTTTATTTTTTTTATTTTATTATTTCCCTTCTACGTGACTTTACGAAATAACCAAGAAGATGAATCCCTGCAATCACGAAAGCTTTAAATCGAAATTTAACCTCATTTCTGTTACGTTTCGAGAGTCGGTCCCGATCTCATCCTCGGACATGGTAACGTGGACAAGCCACCTTAGCACTGGCTGCGTCTCAGATGACACGGCCAGTGAGTGCAGAGCTCCGCTACGTGTGCCTCAACAACATCTTGGCGTACCAAGATGTTGTTGTTGGCAGGAGCGCTCCCTTCTCAACTACGGTGTCGCGTTCAACGGAAAAAAGAAGCAATACCGGACACGATGCTTGGATGTTGTCTGCCGGCCAAGTCGCGTTTGACAAAAAGCTTCTTCGCTTTTCGTGCTTTACTCGGGGGAGACATTCACTGAACTTCTGAAAGACGTCATTCGTCGCTGTGGAGCATTACGGGTCGAAGCGTATCGAAGCACAACTCCGTCCGACAATCTTGAAGCTACATTCGTTCTACAGTTTACCTGCTGCTGCTGCTGCTGCTATACATTTACGACGTTTTGAAATCACAGAAATGTGTATATATAGTCAGGCGGGGTAGGGGGCCCACTACGTGGGGAGGTGCGGCAGGGGGGGTGGCACGTGGTTCGCTGCAGATGCCCCAGCAGCTGTGACCCCCCCCCACCACCTCGACCTCGCCGTGGCTGGAGATGCCACTGCTGTTAGCACCGGGACAAGGAATGGCTTTTACCCCCCCCCCCCGCCCTGATCTTACCTCATCCTGCCCAAATGTATATATCTCTCTACTGTGTATATATATATTTACATACTGTATGACTGTTCTTCTTGCTTCTTTCGGTAAAGTCACGTAGAATGGAAATAATAAAATAATAAAAATAAAACATAATAAAATAATTCTCACGACGTTTCGGCCACAACGCAAGCAGCCGTCCTCAGGTGGAGAGCAGGTCTGTCGAGTAGACAGAGTCTCCACCTGAGGACGGCTGCTTGCGTTGTGACCGTAACGTCGTGAGAATTATTTTATAATGTTTTATCATTATTTTATTATTTCCATTCTACGTGACTTTACCGAAAGAACCAAGAAGATGAATCCCTGCAGTCACGAAAGCTTTAAATCGAAATAAAAAAATGTATGACTGTTATCGTTGTTTTGTAACGATTATGTTCATTCTAGATTTGAAGCTTTCGTGACTGCAAGGGTTCATATTCTTAGGTTTTTTCGGTAAAGTCACGTAGGTAAAAACATTTAAATTAATAAAAGTAAAATAAAATGAAAAATAAAAATCACGACGTTTCCGAAACGTCGTGATTTAATGTTTTACCTACGTGACTTTACCGAAAAAACCTAAGATTATGTTCATTTATGCACTCGCCGTCGTTGTCGTCGTCGCGAGGACGTCTTGCTGCTGCTGCTGCTCCTGTGCCCTTGCTGGGGCTGCTGCGCTAACACCGCAGGAACTTTGACTGCATCGGTTCGTGGGGGACCAGTGCGGAGGCTCTCGGGGGCTATTTAACGTTTTGCTGCCCAATGCCGTTACAAATGAAAAACCAAAAAGTACGTTTGTTCATAATACGGTTTTTTTTTTCTTCCGGGGGTTAGATCGCATAAATATGAATGTGTCGGTTTAACACGTAGGCCCAATATGGATAAATGTGTCGTTAAACCCGCCACCAGCCGACACCGCCAATTTGTAAGGTTTGTCACGTAAACGGCACATGTCAATTCGTTATGAGTACAGCACAGTGTGTTGGAGGGTAAACCAACAACATTAAGAATCTGAGAAAGCCTACGTGTTAAACTCAAGTACGTTTTGTGACCTCCCTTGCCAGTATCAAAATATAAAACCAGGTTTTTACCCTTTCCGGCAATAAAACAGGTGTTAAGATCTTTTTGGTTCTTTCGGTAAAGTCACGTAGAAGGGAAATAATAAAATAGTAAAAATAAAACATAATAAAATACAATTCTCACGACGTTTCGGCCACAACGCAAGCAGCCGTCCTCAGGTGAAGAACAGCTTAAATATACGCTGCCAAGCTTGGTGGTGTTCATTCAGACGCTGTCTTTCCGACAGACCTGTTCTTCACCTGAGGACGGCTGCTTGCGTTGTGGCCGAAACGTCGTGAGAATTGCATTTTATTACGTTTTATTTTTATTATTTTATTATTTCCCTTCTACGTGACTTTACCGAAAGAACCAATAAGATGATTCCCTGCAGTCACGAAAGTTTCAAATCGAGGTGTTAAGATGTTAAAACACCAAACGGAAACCTTTTGCAAGGAATCATCTCTGCATTCATCGATAGTGGCGTCGTCTTCGTGCTGTTCACCTTTTGACGTCCTCTGGTCTAACACTTTGAGACGAAGCTCTGAAGAAAGCTGCCTCTGGTGTGGACCAAGCGGTTTCAAATACGATGCATTATATATTATATACCAGAGGGTGTTTATTTTGTTTGCATGTTCACCACAAGTACGTGTGGTTAATGCCGACGCGATTCCTCGCGAAAGGTTTCTGTTTGGTGTTTTAACATCTTAACACGACTTTTATTACTCTTTGGTTTTTTCGGTAAAGTCACGTAGGTAAAAAATTTAATAAAAATAAATTTAATCACGACGTTTCGGAGGCAACACAAGCTTGAAGACGGAAGCTTGTGTTGTCTCCGAAACGTCGTGATTTAATTTATTTTTATTTTCTTTTTTACCTACGTGACTTTACCGAAAAAAACAAAGAGTATGGACCCTTGCAGTCACGAAAACTTCAACTATAGAACGACTTTTATTGCCAGAAAGGGTAAAACCTATTCTTGCGTGAAGTACGTTGGTTATTTACGCCGGTCCATCGCGAGAGCACCGCCTTTCACAGACAGTCGGCAGTAGCTTTGCAGTGCCGGTGGGGGGCGATGTTGCTGAGCGGGATCACAATTGAGTGATTTTTTTATTTTTTGGCGGTGATCATTTTGTTTGTTTGTTCAAATTTGGCGAATTTCGAGCCCCTGACGCCGGAACGCGATCGCCTGCTCGTGTTGAGTGCTGCCAAGGGGGTGTTTAACGTACGCCGTGAAGCAGGCGGAGAATGTAAAGCGTTTGTAGGCGAATAGACTGGCAGTATTAACTGGGGCGGCCCGTCGGATTCGGGCGGCCCGTCGGATTCGGGCTGCCCGTCGGATTCGAGCGGCGAACCTCTTTGCTTTGGCTTGCGCTGTGACTAAAATGTCAATCGCACGCACGGGCTCTCGGGACAAATAAAAACAACAATAAGATCCTTGAAACTGTCAAAAGGAACTAAACTTCAACATTTGCAAGCAATAGCGACAGTTCTAGAGGCGGCTGCTTCATAGCACCCGGTAATAACGGCACTTAAAAGGCTCCGTGATAGCTCCGATCGAGCTCTGTGTTTGTTATTCGTTGGTAGTGAACTGGCGAGCGAGTCAGCCTGGTTTGTATAGCCTTACGTGTAAGAAGGTCGATTGTATTTTTTAAAACAAACCATATATCCATATGAAGTAAAGCCAGTTTGAATTCATTGTAAGGATGATATATATTTTTACATTGTCTTGTTATTACAATTTTATGGAGTATTGTTCCGTACCAAAGCTGCTTTAAAACCCTTTAAATAAAATGTATTTTCTGATGCGGGTATCGTAAATGTGTTGGTGTTTTTTCTGCGTTTGTAATAATGCCCGAGTCAGGAATAGAACCCCCAGGTCCCGATTTTTGCGTGGCGCAAGTGCAGAGAGAGCACGACTGGGTGGGCAAGGAGGAACTGCAGACAAGCGGGGAAAGCAGCAGCAGCAGCAGCCAGACGGCGAGCCGGCATTAGCAACAATTTCCCAAGCCCTGCAGTCCTATACATATAGATGTTGGTTTTGGCCAGTTAACTATTTAAACTAGACTATGTTTTATTTTGCCAGGTCAGGCTCGCTGACCTAGTTTTCATAAGGAACCTGGCCACAAAGGGGCCGACCATAAATGACGTCACGCACCTAGGGGGGGGGGTCAGTAATTTGTGACGATGTGTGACGAGGGGGGGGGGCTGAGAAATGTGACGTCACGTCAAAATGCGCAACTTTAAATAAATATAGACAACACGTTCTACTTCATTAAATAGACTTTGTAATACATGTTTTCTCCTACAACATCAGAGTGCAGCGCCACATTAAATACGCACTACAATGACAATAGTTTGAAGCGATTTGAAGCATATTTTATGTGCGGGGGGGGGGGGGGCAGAGCTTTGTGACGTCATATTTGAGGGGGGTGTCTGACTTTTTGTGACGCCGTGTGACGAAAGGGGTGGGGGGATCAAAAATCGTCCAAAATCGCGTGACGTCATTTATGGACGGCCCCAAATGATAGCTCAACAAAGTGGCTGATCACGCAAAATGTAGAGCAGCCAAGTGCTCTGACCGCACGTTGTTGTTTCTAAGCGGGGAGGGGGGAAATCGAAGGACTCGGGAGAAAAATCAGGCACCATTGCCGATGGGTGTAATCGTTTCGTTCATGCATATTCAAAGTGTTGCTGGCAATGTGGGTCTTCCTTTCACTAAATCAACATCTGCCACCCACATCGCGTTCATTCTCACACTGCATGGATCGCGAAGCACCACGGAGAGACACGCAAACTCCAAATATCCAGCAGCAGGCGTCAGGGTTGGGATCGAACTCACGACCTCCTGAACACCAGGCGAGGTAGTTAACATCTCCTAGCCACCGTGATGATGAGAGAGACACGCAAACTACAAATATACAGCAGCAGGCGTCAGGGTTGGGATCGAACTCACGACCTCCTGAACCACCAGGCGAGGTAGTTAACATCTCCTAGCCACCGTGATGATGAGAGAGACACGCAAACTACAAATATACAGCAGCAGGCGTCAGGGTTGGGATCGAACTCGCGACCTCCTGTACACCAGGCGAGGTAGTTAACATCTCCTAGCCACCGTGATGATGAGAGAGACACGCAAACTACAAATATACAGCAGCAGGCGTCAGGGTCGGGATCGAACCCACGACCTCCTGTACATCAGGCCAGGGAATTAACATCTCCTAGCCACCGTGATGATGATGAGAGAGAGAGACACGCAAACTCCAAATATACAGCAGCAGGCGTCAGGGTCTGGATCGAACCCACGACCTCCTGTACACCATGCGAGGGAGTTAACATCTCACCACCTGAAGCCCTCTTCGTCGTGGCCAGTAGCAGACCTCGACATTGGCATCGAGCTCCTCGAACCGAATTTGCCGCCATGCTCAAGGATGTGAGGGCTTCAGGGTGCTGCTGTACGTCACGGGAGCCACGAGAGGGGGGCCCTACCCACGACGTCTCAACTCGCTCCCTTGCCAGGCAAGGCTGCATCTGCGGGAACGACGCTGCTCGCATTTGTACTGCAGAGATATAGATTAATCCCCTATAGAGTACAGCCTTAACAGACTGTTGGGGCAAGTGCTGTTAGCGAGTAGCACCATTGAAGGCCGGCACGGCACACAAGGGGGTGGGTGGCCAGCACCACGTGGCGATGTTTACACACCGCACTCAGTACACATCAGGGGCCGTCCATAAATGACGTCACGCACCTGGGGGGGGGGGGAGTCAGACATTTGTGACAATGTGTGACGAGGGGGGGGGGAGGTTTGAGAAATGTGACGTCACATCAAAATGCGCAACTTTAAATAAATATATAATTGTTATAACAACACTAATTGTTATAACAACACTCCTACAACATCAGAGTGCAGCGCCACATTAAATACGCACTACAATGACAATAGTTTACAGCGATTTGACGCATGTTCTATTATCAAAATGAAAATATAGTTTGGGGGGGGGGCAGAGCTTTGTGACGTCATATTTGAGGAGGGGGGTCTGACTTTTCGTGACGCCGTCTGACGAAGGGGGGGAAGGGGGTCAAAAATCGTCCCAAAATCGCGTGACGTCATTTATGGACGGCCCCTTAGAGGCCGAGTCGACCTCGGGGAGGCCCAGGATCCCGTTTCAGATATAATCGTCACTGGTGGTGGTGGCCGTGAGCGAGAATCGAACTCGGGTCGCCGGGTTCGCGATGCTCACCGCTGCTCCGCTACCGACCCCACAACCGAACAGGCGTCCGAGACAGATGCAGGGGGCTTGGGTCAGGCCGGGAGTCCGTCTCTCATGGCAGCACGGAGAAAGACTTCCATACAGCGACAGGACTCACGTGGTCCAAGGTGCTGTAAGGTCATTTATGAAGGTCATAAAGCGATACATAATCAAGGGTTTTTGGGGTTAGATCGCGTTATTATAAATGTGTCGCAACCATCCCGACACGGCCAATCAATAAAAAAAAATGTGTCACGTTAACCTTTATACTGGTAGGAACCTCCTGGTTACACCAGCCCACAGGGGATTATTGTGTCCGTCCGTCCGTCGTGCATCCAAAAATGGGAGGGGTGAGGCTGGGTGGAGAGGGGAGGGTGGGGAGGGGCTGGGTGGGGAGAGGCTGGGTGGGGCTGGGTGGGGAGGGGCTGGTCACCCCGTGGTGCCCTTATAAAACTCTACGTTTAACCTACTCACGCCGGCTTGTGCCCGCCTTCACAGTCGGGCATATTTGCGGAATACACCACGCCGCCGTTGACCCTGGCCATTGACCGAGCAACCCAACGTTCCTACCAGCTCCCTCCGCAGGAATGTGTTGCATTGCATTTCCCCCATTACAGTCTATGGGGCAATCCGCTTTTCCATGTTAGCCTATGGGCATTCGTTTCTCTGCAATTCGTTTTTGCTCTGTCCCGTTCACCGCGAGGTAGCAGTGGGTTATGGGATGCCGCACACCGACTCGTGGTTACAAAGACACACACACACAACTGCCCCCCCCCCCCTATTCACCGTTCATTTAGCATGAGTGTTGCAGCGGTCCATTGACATATTCACCGTGCAGACTGGCACGGTTGTGCCGGCCTCTCTTGCAAACGTGTGCCCCAACTCCGGATGCCGCCGTGGCGAGATGTCAACTACCTCGCCTGGTATACGGGAGGTCGTGGGTTCGATCCCGACCGTGACGCCTGCTGTATATGTGGAGTTTGCGTGTTTCTGTCCCCGTGGTCGCGTGGATTTCTCTCCGGGTCCTCCGGGTTTCCCTTCCACATTTAGCAACATCATCACGCTGCTATAAATTGACACCTGAAAAGCCACTTCGTGGGCTATCATTGGAAGCCAGGTCACTGCGGAAAAAGAGCTACACCGCTCGATGGGTCTTACCTGGTCAAATAAAAAAAGTTTCTTTTAACACGCTTTTATTTAACTCACTCTGTCTGTTGTCGTATCCTCAAAAATTATTCTAACTCAATTTTTACCCACTTCCCAATGTGATATCGACTGCAAACTTGGTATACTTATGTCATACCGATGACAATACTATATTCTATTATTACAATTTTAAAATATTTGTTTTTACATTTTACACGCTTTTTTATTTAACTCACTGTCTGTTGTATCCTCAAATCTTGTAACTCAATTTCAACCGTCATTCCAATGTCGTATCGACTGCAACCTTGGAGTAGGTATGTCATACTGATGACAAGACTATATTCTATCATTGAAAATTTAAAAAAATATTTTTTAACAATCTTTTTTACGGCTCTAATTGTTCACAACTCACGTTGCCTGTAAATCACCACGTGGTTCCTGACGTCACGGTGAGCCTCGGGGAGCCACGCCCAGGGGCGGGGGATGTGGAACGAGGGGAGGGGCGATGGGGGAAGGGGGCAGGGGGAGGGGCAGCTCGGACAGTACATTTCATGAAAGCGTGTTTAAAAAAAAAGTATTTTTAAATATTTTATAGTCAGCTGTGAACAAGCGGCGTCGGTGCACGTGCTGTGTGCTAGGGTGGAACTCTGCGTTCAGTGTTTGGGGGACGTTGACGGAGCCCCGGTATGCTGGCGCGTTTTGCCGATTGTTTATGCAGAGGCACCGCGGATCGAATCCAGCGGCCGCCCTAGTTATCACTGCGCGTCGTGCGTTCATCGTGGGCCCACGCGCCCCGTGGCCTTCACAGTGGCCGTTGTGTCCCGGCGTCGCGGTCCAAATACCGACGAATGCGAGAAGCTTTGCACCGCAAATGATTCCACTCTGAGATGATAACGTAACAACGATCAGCCCATGACTGTCAACGCCTGGCAGGACCCTCCTGAACAAGATTCGCGAGACTCAGGGAAGCCTCGCTGTAACAACAAAAATAATAAAGGGTTGTGTGTCTTTGCAGGCTGTAGCGTAACCGGTGGTGTGGCCGTTCTCTGCTGCCTTTTCGAGGTCACGGCCACTTGAATCGGGTTTCTCCTAGAACGGCGTTTCCGTCGATTATAAATCCACCATCACAAGAGGCGCTTTGTAACCTCGCACAGGGAGAGGGGCCTGCAGGCCGCTCGTGTCTCCTCTGTGCATGGGGCGTGAATGGGCGTGAATGGGATCACGTCCGTAACGCCCTTGGTGTTTTGGCTTCATCCGAGGTCGTAAATCGACGGTAGAATCATCGCCTTGCATCATTCTGGGTGCTTACTCGCGGCCCGGCAAATAAGTCTGACGGTTTTTTTTTGCGCAACTAATTGTACTACTGCACGAGCGCGATTGTTGTTTCACGAGAGAAATGCAACAGAGAGTGACACGCCGAGTGGCTGTTCCATTCACAGATGTGCAGTTGTCACCGCCCATGGCAAATCGTGAGCGATGGGAATAACAAAAACGATGCGAATAAGAACGACGATGAGAATAACGACGTCACGGCGTCCGCTCGCTCTCGCACAGAGAGGACGAACCGCACAGGAGGGAAAGGCAGCCACGTGGTGAGCCAGTGCCAAAATTCCCCCGCCCAAGTTCTGCAGTTCACTGTGTGTTAAGCTATTACCCGTCAATTCGCACCCCCCCCCCCCCCCCCGATTAGCACCGTTGGTTACGCACAGCGCGAAAGAAGTTTCAACGCGTACATGCAATGAATGTTTTCTTTCACGAGGAAGGACACCGGAGCGCCTGGAGAAAAACAACGCGTGCGAGGGGGCAACACACGATCCGATCCGATCAGGTCCAGAAGGGGTGGGGGGTCCGCATTGGCTGCGTCGTCTTCTGCCGAAGCCAGGGTATGGCACCACCCCCGATGCCCACAGGAAAGAAGTTTCACAACATTAGTCGTGCACCAACCCTCGCTACCGGGTTAGTGCCACGCGCATGGGACACCACCGGCCAACGACAACATAACTCATAAACAAACGCGGGTCTGTTTATAAAATAACATTTAAGTCCATCAGCGCAATCGACCACTCCCCACACTAACAGGCAGGCAAAGCCTGGGACTGCTTTCAACTTTGTCGAGTCTGCTGCTTGGGTTGCCTGATTATCCTAGGCAACAGCTGCCTACAGGCACCAACATGGGTTGCCCACTTGATCACGTGTCACTCGACTGCCCGATTAAGTGTGATCCCCAGACCAGCGAAGCATCATCAGCGGGTCCCGCGATGCTGCTCCAGGCGGTTCGGGTTACGTGATGCAAAACGCAGCTTGTTCCGCAAATCATAAAAGTTTCCACTTTGTTTCGCACATGAAATCACATTTACAGTTTTGTTGCCAGTTAAAAATGGTAAAAACCTATTACTATATCTTGCTACTGGCAAAGGAGGTCTCATAATGTAAATGCTTACCCCGAGCTCTCAATACTCTGATGGTGCGTTGTCTTTTAGTTGTGCGCCTTTTGGCGTCATCTGGTCCAACACCAATGGAGACTAGGCTCTAAGAAAAGCTGTCTCGGGTGTGGACCAAACAACTTCAAGGACAGTGCATTCATTATCAGAGTTGTCTTTTTGTTTGCATTTTGACCGCAAGTATTGGTGGGTTAATGCAAACATAATCCCTTGCATAAAGGCGTCAGTTTTGTCGCCAGTTAAAAAGGGTAAAACCCTATTACTACGTGCAGAGATTTGTTGTCATGATCTGTGCACCACTGGCAGTCACCAAACAATTCACCGAACAATGCAACCGCTTGAGATACTTTCGCAGGCAATGACGACGACGAGGCACAACGTTTCGCTGAATGACGGTTTTATTTCATTGCGTTATTTGGCCAAAGTAAAATGAGGTGATATCGTCAGCAGTGCTGACGTGTGAAAGGCACTTTAATAATGACATAAAACAAAGACAGATTTAATCGTATTTGTATTCGGGCTCAAAAATACTCGCAAGAGAAAGGCGGCAGGCAGCAGCAGGAGGTTCTCGCGTTCGAGTTCGAGATCCCGATCGTAGTCACAGCCGTTACCGGCAGCTCCACCACCACCGGCACCACCACCACTGGCACCACCCCTCCCCAACGCCTTTCTCCCCTCACCAGAGCCCACAACCGCCCACCGCACAGCTCTCGCCCAGTGGGGGGGGGGGGGGGGGGCTCTGTGCGTCGCCCCTCGTCACACACTCATTTACCTCTCTGCAGTTGGTCCCTCTCCCTCCGCCCTCCTGCATCAACATTCGCGCAAACGTCACAAGCGCCGGATCAAATACGCCGAAGTTTCTGAACGTCATCCCTTTGCTGCATTCTACGTCTCAGTTGAAACCCGAGGACGTCCCATTACAGGACTCCCTATGGGCAGGCGGACCACGCACCGCATCGGGGTGACGCTCGAGAGATATTGGGCCTTTTCCAGGCATCCTTCGGTAACCCGACTGCACCGCTGCCACTCTGCGATTGTGCTGCCACGTTGTGGAAGTTTTGTCGGGCGGCCTGTGAATGTTGAGAGCCAGCAGCTTGTGAGGCAGCGACTTTGCTTGGCACCGATCTACCGAGCGGTAAGCTTCACTAAAGTGCAAAAGCCACTTTTCACGATGGGACTTTTCCTCTTTTAGTAGTAGTAGTCGTAGTAGTCACCGGTGACTGCACTGAGGCCGTACAGCATATTACACGTCAGCACCCTGTTTGACCACAGAGGGGCACTTGAGGCTCATCCCCGTGATCCCAACCATGGCCCAGGTTTCACATTGGGCTCGAGACACTTTGTTACAGCTTGCACTCCCCAAGGCCTTCATCCACCAGGGCAATCGTCGCCGGCAATAGTTGCCACAGCATATCCCAACTGTGTCAAAATCTCATTGCCCAAAAATCTGAACAACAATTCTGATGCAAGTTGCCCTCCTAGTGGGCGACCGGGGCGGCAACAACGTCCAATCAGATCAGAGACGGAGGTCAGGTGACGTTTTCTTCGCCTGAAATAAATGGCGGCTTCCAAATCCAGCAAGAGTGGGAATCTAGACGGATGGAAGAGAAAGCCTTCGGATAAGTAATGTATTGTATTGAAATAATGGGCTGCATAAAGGAATGACTGTCATCTGACCAGTGACAACTACCAGGCCTGCCTCATCCCGAATAAACAGGTTCATTTACAGTCTGTAGACCAACCATTGTTCAGCATACACAATATCATCAAGGCTTGCTCTGATTGGCTAGAGAAATGTCACTTCAGTCCGGCAAAGCGCCTTTGCCTGTGATGATTGCCCTGACATTGCCAGAGTGGATAATGGCCTTTCGCTTAGCCCATGTGGTTATTTCATCATTCTTTAGCTTAGCCTGTGTGGTCAATCCATCATTCCGTCACGCAACCAGACTTTTGACCACCTCCCCCCACCCCCACCCCCCCTATAAGGTTCCATCCATCACACTCAACATCCTCGGTCCGACCATGTGCTCGACTCCAAAGACAAAGATCCCCCATATAGCCTTAACAGACTTTGGCCAAGTGCTGTTAGCGAGCACCTATGAAGGCCGGCATAGAAACAAGAGGAGGTGGGTGGCCAGCACCACGCCCGGCCGCCTTCATCTCCTGAATGGTGATGTTGACACACCACACCAGGTACTGATTTGAGGCCGAGTCGACCTAGAGGGAAGCCCAGGACCCATTCAGATAATCGTCACTTGTGTTGGCCGTGAGCGGGAATCGAACTTGGGTCGCCTGGTTTGCGGTGCGTGCACACACACACACACACCAGAGTCTCGGCTCTCTCGGGCAACACCACGCTCCAGTGTCTCAGGCCTCTGTGAACAGTCAAATCCTTCACATTCTGGGGTTTTTTTCAGCCCTCGCACTTGTCCCACACGCGCTTGTCCCACACGCGCTTGTCCCAATGAGCCAGCAAGCCGCGAGTCGGTTTCTTGACCACTTCACGGGGGTTTTCGTCACGAACGCAATGCAACGCCGCCCCTCTAGCTCCTCCCGCCCGTTCACACGCCGGTCTCGGCCTCTCCGTTCTCCTCGAAGAAGCCCACGGAGCGGCGCTCCGTGAGCTTGCGGAACAGCGTCTGTCTGCCGCTCAGCGTCTGCCTGAACGTCTCCGTGGTGAAGTAGTAAATGATGGGGTCGAGGCAGCAGTTGGCGCTAGCGAGCGACAGCGTGACGGGGTAGATGGTGCGCAGGGTGCGCAGCGCCGCACAACCGCCCACCGTCTCTGTGCGCACCATCGTGTACAGCATGAGCGTCACGTGGTGCGGCAGGAAGCTCGTGACGAAGATGGCCAGCGTGGCGCCGATCATCTTCTGAATCTTGTCCTTGTTCAGGGAGCTCTGCGTCAGCATCGATGTCTTCCGAATGGTCTGGGGGGGGGGGGCGGGGTTAGAGAAAGGTCAGGGAAGGAATTGTTCATCGGCAGACACACACGACCTCCTATGGTCTGAGCCAAGCGTTATTGTATGTACATTTTATACCAGCACAGCTCCTTAACGCATTTGCCATGTGGAAAAATATAATTGTCACAATAATCCCATCATCATCATCACGATCCATGGGCAGGTAGCCCTGATGTGTCCACTGCACACTTCGTCATTTTTTGCCACTTTTCCTCTCGGTCTTGTAGCGTCAATCTCCGCAAGTCGTGGCCACATATTTCTGGCACCAATCTCTTCGTGTCGCCGTCAAGACGTTCGCTGCGAGGTCTTCCTCTCTTTCCGGCTCCTTCCATTTCTCAGAACAACAACACTTTTAATGTCCCTGTTGTTGTCCATCCTACGTGTGGGTGTCCACACAGCGCCGGGTTCCTTCTCAGCACTGCCTGCATCATCACCAGTTTGCCTTCTACATGCAAACTTTGTCTCACTTCTACGTTGGTCACTCTTTGGGTTCAGCTTTAAATGCAGCAATCCCATTGAACAGCCATACAGCAGCTGCGGGCGCTGCTTTAAAGTCCAACTCTCTAGACGAATCGTGCACGACCATCCGACCAAGGCGGTGAATTCTGTGTGATCACAGTCTTCTTCCAGTGCCGAGTTGTTGGGGTTTTTTTTCCTCTTCTGAATGTGCCTCAATAAACAACGCAAATGGTTATTTCTTTAAAACAACATAGCGGCTAGCGGTAGCAATCAGATTTTTGTTGCTGGGAGGAATTTCCTGTTGTTATTAGCAGCTTTCTGTACGATAGCAAACTCGAGTGGTCGTGCATTGTAGTTGTGGAGCCTATTGAGACGCACAAAAATACACGTGACCAACGATTTAGACGTTTGCAGAAAGCCATCAAAATACCCGAATGAGTGGGCAAACTGGAATGAACAGATGGGGTCTGGGCAGTATAAATGTCCGTGATTAATCTTACATTCTTGTGTAATCCAGTTAAAGTATGGCACTTTGTGTTAAGAATGGAAGCATTGGAGCCAACATTTTGGAAATGACAGTTTTGGCTAAGCCCGGTCAAGTCTGTGGTGGGTGGGTGTTAACGGTTTGGGTGGCAGTGTCCACACATGTTATTACAACGCATGGCCATTTTTTGGTGGGTACAACGTTGAAGTATTGAATGATGTAAAAATAGACGTTAATGTCTTTGGCAGCATTAACGATCGCAGACGATCCCAAACGGTTACATTTACCGGTGATAACAAAAATCATTACAATGGTCCTGACCTTTCCGACTGTCCAGATATGTCACAGAACATAGATAATTTGACCTCATTGTGCTGTCACTTGGCTGAAAGTAAACTTGCTCCTTAAAAAATAAAATCCATTTGCTCGTCGACAATGTATGTATGTATGTTGAACTTCTTTCGTACTCTACGTCACCAGCCGTGCTAATCGGAGGTGCAGGGGGAAGGACAACAAACTAAACACAAAAAACACTTCTCAAGAATCTAGATTTTAAGTTTTCGTGACTGCAGGGATCCATATTCTTTGGTTCTTTCGGTAAAGTCACGTAGGTAGAAAATAACATTTATTGAATCACGACGTTTCGATTGCAACACAAGCAATCATCATCGGCTGTGACAACCACAGCAAGAAAATAAATTAGTAGTCAATCTACATGATGATTTAAAAGTGCGTAGCCCCAGTGGCTTCCTATCGGAAGGGAGAGCGCGTTCCAGACGGCCGCGGAAGACCATCTGAAAGCGATGCGGGGACCGTCTTTGGTTGATGGCCAGCCAACACAAGCAATCATCATCGGGTGCGACAACCACAGCAAGAAAATAAATTAGTAGTCAATCTACATGATGATTTAAAAGTGCGTAGCCCCAGTGGCTTCCTATCGGAAGGGAGAGCGCGTTCCAGACGGCCGCGGAAGACCATCTGAAAGCGATGCGGGGACCGTCTTTGGTTGATGGCCAGCCAACACAAGCAATCATCATCGGGTGCGACAACCACAGCAAGAAAATAAATTAGTAGTCAATCTACATGATGATTTAAAAGTGCGTAGCCCCAGTGGTTTCCTAATATCGGAAGGGAGAGCGTTCCAGACGGCCGCCGAAGAACATCTGAAAGCGCCGCGATGCGAGGACCGTCTTTGGTCGATGGCCAGCCAAAAGCTGCGAGGATGACCGGGGTTCGTGTGGTGATGGTGTATGCTCCTTGTCGACAAACGGGCTCTGCCAAGGCGTGTGCAGAACAGCGGCGCAGCTTGACTGCGAGTGAGACTGCATATTTTGTCACTGGGAAACGCAGCGACTTCCAAAGCAGCTCTGTTGACTCTGCAAAATAGCCACGATACAAAGTGGTGCAAAACAGCCAACTGGAAACACAGAGCCACTTTTGTTGTGTTTAAAACTCTTTTTTTTTTCTTAGACCGGATTTTCATGGAATGCCAGGTTGGGTTGGGTTCACGAGACTCGTGGCAATGATTCCAGGCCTCTAAAGTCATTCCCACGCGGAGGAAATGTCTGGAATTGGCCGACGTTTGCCACGGAGTGAGCAGTGTAGGTCACGGTGTAGGATCTAAAGAGACGGCAGTGGAAAGAAGGGGCAGGCAAGGGGGTGGAGTGGAGGGAATCCGAGGGTCCGAGTCTGTTGCCATGGAGGCCGCAATGTTTGTTTCTTTCATGGCAATTTTTCTCTCTTGTACAAGTTGTCAAAGTTGAAATTGTTTTTTTTTATGATAGATTATTTTGATTGCTGCATTGCCACATTCTTTATGAATGACGTCCTTGTTTAGACACTTCCTCGCATTCACCAGCTGTACAAAGTCTCCGTCACACATACTTTGGGAGTTAGAAAAATCGCATTCACTCCCCGCAATCCAAACCCGGACCAACTTCAACATCACGACCGCCGTCTTCAACATCCACCACGGATTCGACCCTGTACCCTTCACTCCCACCCCAAATCCCCCCCCCCCGCACACAACCCACCTCTGAAAACAGATGATGGCTAAGGCCCTGGATGCAGCCTCTACCTCCTCCCCATCCTCATCTCTCCCGATCCTTTGTATGTGCGTATGTTGAACTTCTTTCGTACTCTACGTTGCCAACCGTGGTAATCGGATGTGCGGGGGAAGGACAACAAACTAAGGGGCCGTCCATAAATGACGTCACGCGATTTTGGACGATTTTTGACTCCCCCCCCCCCCCTTCGTCACACGGCGTCACAAACAGTCAGACCCCCCCTCAAATATGACGTCACAAAGCTCTGCCCCACCCCCCCCCAAAATAAACATGCTTCAAATCGCTTTAAACTATTGTCATTGTAGTGCATATTTAATGTGGCGCTGCACTCTGATGTTGTAGGAGAAAACATTTATTAAAAAGTCTATTTAATTAAGTAGAACGTGTTATGTATATTTATTGAAAGTTGCGCATTTGATGTGACGTCACATTTCTCAACCCCCCCCCCCCCCCTTGTCACACATCGTCACAAATGTCTGACCCCCCCCTCCCAGGTGCGTGACGTCATTTATGGACGGCCCCTAAACACAAAAAGCAGTTAGAAAGAAATTAGTTTTCAATCTAGATTTAAAAGTGCATAGCTCCAGTGGCTTCCTAACGCGGGAAGAGCATTCCAGACGGCCGCAGAAGCGCATCTGAGAGAGTGCGATGCAGTGACCGTTTTTGTTAGATTACTGGGCAAAAGCTATTGCGAGGATGACCGGAGTTTGCGTGATGGTTTATGCTCCTTGACGAGCAAGGTAGTGTGGTTCACTTTGTGGCAAGCACTTAGTGTGTAGTGAGGGCGACCCTTATTTACAAATCTCTCTCTTCTCTCGTCCCGTTTACATTCAATTCAAATTTTACATGCATTCTATCCTTGACACGATTCCCCTTCCATGGAGTGTGGAGTGTGGACACAGTTACAAAGCTGCTGATTGAAAATAAAACAGCACTGGGTGAATGGAAAGCTTAACCGTGATAATTTTGCGAGCAATTTTTGTTGCGATAAATATAATCTTTTTGTATTTTATTATGTTTTATTATTTTATTATTTCCCTTCTACGTGACTTTACCGAAAGAACCAAGAAGAGAAATATAATCTTATGCGTAGGCTTTCACGATCAATATTATGATTTATGATTGGTTTCTTTTGGGTCAGATCGTGTTCGTACAACGTCAATATACAACTATAACCACCCTGCACCACCCAGCGATGTTGCCAATCAAATCGAAATGTCACGTTGTAGGAAATACGCCGATTGATTTGGCGAATTCAGGACCCAGATCAGGAAGCGTTTGCACGCGAGGACCGCTGAGGGGTGCCACGGTGGTTAGGAGATGTTAACTCCCTCGCCTGATATACAGGAGGTCGTGGGTTCGATCCCGACCCCGACGCCTGTATATTTGGAGTTTGCGTGTCTCTCTCTCATCATCATCACGGTGGCTAGGAGATGTTAACTCCCTCGCCTGGTATACAGGAGGTCGTGGGTTCGATCCAGACCCCGACACCTGCATATTTTGAGTTTGCGTCTCTCTCCCCCCGTGGCAACGTGGATTTTTCTCTGGGTCATCCGTTTTTTTTCTACACATTTAGAAACATCCGTTTAGAGTAGGGGGTTGCTATACATTTCCACGTGATAAGCCACTTCGTTGAGCTATCATTTATGGCCAAAAAACTATATAGTTCAGCCAGTCCTAAACTGGTAAATTAAAATAGATGGCTGCTGTTCACAGCTGATGAGGCTGGGTGCGATCTGTAGTGAAACGTCGCAGAGAAAAATTGTCCAAAATGTTTGCTCGCATTTTCAACTTTCCTTGTGTTTTTTTCTGAAAAAAACTAATCAATCGGAGTATTTTCACACAACGTGACAACTTTTAATTGATCGGTTCGATTGTCAGGTAGTGGAGGGTGACAGTTAATCAATGGGCAGTGTAGCTACATGTCGATCTAACCACAACATAAACTAATTATGAATCCTCGAAGACGCATTTGCCTCCGAACCTTGTTTGCACAGAAATTTGCCGAGAAAATAATCCCACGTTTGAACAGGCAATGACGATGGCAGCCAAAGAACACGCAAATGACCGCATGACTATCTTCAAGGAAGGGACATCTTCAGGCAGTGACCGCTTGTTAAATTTCGATTAAAAGCTTTCGTGACTGCAGGGATTCATCGTCTTGGTTCTTTCGGTAAAGTCACGTAGAATGGAAATAATAAAATAATAAAAGTAAAACATTATAAAATAATTCTCACGACGTTTCGGCCACAACGCAAGTAGCCGTCCTCAGGAGGACAACAGGTCTGTCGAGAAGACAGTCGACAGACCTGTTCTCCACCTGAAACGTCGTGAGAATTATGTTTTATTTTTATTATTTTATTATTTCCATTCTACGTGACTTTACCGAGAGAACCAAGAAGATGGCCGCTTGTTGTTTCACAGTTGAGAGCCTCGCAGAACGCCGCGGCCCCAAGCAGGTAAAAGACCTCAACGTGGGCGTCTATCCGCTTCAACTCGACACCGCAAGAGCAGCCAATACGCAGCACGCACCGGGAGAGGGCTACCGCCAAACTCTGCATGCGACGAGCATGACAACGTAGAGCGGAGGAGTAGGGGACCATCACCAGCGGGACGTCCGCCATCCGCGACATGGCCATTGGCCAGCACCACCGCCCAGCACCACCGCCGTCTCTCATCGGGCTGACAGCTGATTGTGCTCCACTGTGACCACTCTGACCACATGACCAGAATCTGCCACAAAAATAATCGAGCAGCAAAGCTGCCGAATGGAGCCGGGCGAGGAATCGCCCGCGGTGAGGAGCTTGAGCCGGGATTACATTCCAAATGGCTCACGTGGTGGAGCCGACACAGACTGAGAGTGGGTTTAGGCCGATGCAAACGCTCTCGTCGAATCATGGTCGGGGGGGGGGGTGGACTTCTGCTACAACCGACCGATGTGCTTGTCAGGAGAAGAAAACCACGGATCATCTCTTGAGATGCCCTGCAGCACCACAAAGCACTCCTCAAGATTTGGCAATGCCAACACCAGAAGCAGAATATTGTGAAAAGACTGTAAAGGTTGGACAGGAGACACGACTAAGAAGAACAGAGGAAGTTCACCGTAAACAATAAGGGAGGGGATATTCAATCTAGATTTGATCTAGATTCGAAGGGGATATTCTTCAACCTCCCTAAACGCGTCACACATTTGGCTCAAATTTTGTTCGTTCACTTAAGACACGACTGACGAAAGCTCTCTCGCCGAAACACCGCCGCCAAGAGACGCCGCGCCGTCACCGCCGCGCCGTCACCGCCGCGCCGTTTGCCCACCAGCAGGATCTGGCAGGAGCAGTACACCATGACGCAGAGCGGGATCACGAACCCGACGAGCTCCACGAACACGACCACCGCTCCGATCCTCGACCAGTCCTCCTGCGAGAAGTTCTCGAAGCACGTGGTGGCGGCGGCGGCGGCGGCGTCGTCGGCGGCGTCGTCGTCCGACGGCGGCGGCACGTTGGCCGCGCGCAGGGCGAACACCGGCGCCCCGCACAGCGCCACGAAGAGCCACACGGCGGCGCTGACGAGGCGGGCGATGCGCGGCGTGCGCAGCGGGCGCGAGCGCAGCGGGTGCACGATGGCGAGGAAGCGGTCGGCGCAGATGCACGTGAGGAAGAGGACGCTGCCGTACATGTTGACGAGGAAGACCGCCTTGCTCAGCTTGCACGCGAGCTCGCCGAACGGCCACAGGCCGCCGCGCGCGTAGTACAGCACGCGCAGCGGCAGCGAGCCCACGAAAAGCAGGTCCGACACCACGAGGTTGGACATGTAGATGGTGGTCTCCGAGTGGCACTTGATGTGGCGGCAGAACACCCAGCAGGAGACGCCGTTCACGCAGAGCCCCACCACGAACACCAGGCCATAGGCGACGGCGTAGAACGTGTTCTTGAAGTGCGCGTCCGCGGTGCACTCGGTGACGTTGAGGCCGGGCGACGGCGGCGGCGACGAGTCCATGGTTCGCGCGCGGGGCCTGCCGACTCCTAATCGGCGGCACGCCGCGTCGGAACGAGCGCAAAATTCCACGCGGGAAGGGGCGGGAGGTTGGCTGACGGGCGCGCGTGGTGGCGGTGGCGACGGCGAGGTGGTTCGAGGCACGAGCCGGGCGCACCGTCCGCTGCCCCGTCAACGCGCTGCCACCGCATTGCGAGGCTGCCGCAAGTTACCCGTCGTTCGCTTGAACTGCCGCGCGTCTCTCGGCGCTACATGTCCGCGTCCGGGCGGACGCGAGCTGTCGTTGTTGTTGTCGCGGTGCCGGGGCTTGCTACGGCACGGCTCTGCCTGCGAGCGGCTGCTGCGGGTCTCGCTTGAGCGCAGGCTCCATCACGGGCAGCTAATCTGTTAAAGGCAGCGACAGCAGCAGCGTTCCCAGTTACCACTCTGATGAGGGCACATTTTTAATAAAGTTTCATTTCGTCGCTCGACATTGTGTTGAACGTACGATACCGTATTGCAGCGAGCGGCGTTATCCACTCGTCATCGTTGCCTTTCTCAAAACCTGCTGGGTCAGTCGCCCGGCCCTTCTCGTGAGGGCACGCTTGCCCACTGGTTCTATTTGCATAGAGGCGGCATACTTTGATTCCTTGCCCGCCACCGAGGCATTTCAGTCGGGGATTTTACCCAACACGCTTCAGCTACCGCAGAGGCAATGGACAATTCAGTCCCAATACACAGAGATGTCACAGCCAGGCTAGATTTGAAGCCTTCGTGACTGCAAGGATTCATGCTCGTTGGTTTTTTCGGTGAAGTCACGTAGATAAAACAATTAATAAAATAAAATAAATGAAAACAACTAAGGGAGGGAGGCTTGTGTTGCCTCCGAAACGTCGTGATTTAATTGAGTTGTTTTCATTTATTTTATTTTATTGTTTAACCTACGTGACTTTACCAAAAAAAACAAAGAGGATGTCACAGCCAGGCTCGCTCGCAGTTGCGAGTGTTCCACTACAGGCAAGACGTGTCAGCCTCGTGTGATATTACAACATTGGAAGAGTAGGCCAATGCACAGATATGTCATATAGCCAGGCTGGACCCTCGTACTGGGATGTTCCATCAAGAACTATCAGCTTCATCGGATCACCGTTGCACCTGTGCGCGTTGTAGAGGACTGCAGTGAAAGTCGGTGCGTTTCCCACGATTGCTGTGGCTGGTATACATTTCACCTCGTCTTGAATTTCTTGTAAATGTTTGTCCCTGGATCGCACGGAAAGTGATTTTGCAGCCACCGATAACTGCCACTGACAAATTGAGGCGTTTTCTGTCGTAGCAGCAGAGCCAGACAGGGAAAGGCTGTGAGGCCAGTTGCATAAAACACCTTAATAAGTGACAGTCTCCTTTGAGTGACATTTATTTATACAGGAGGCGAGTGGAATTTTACATTGAAGTTGTTTCATGCAACCAACCCGCGTTCTTTGACTCTTTTCCAAGCGGTGGCGGCCCGGGTTCGTAGCGCAGTGGGCTAACCGCGGCACCACCGCCCCCCATAAATCTGGAAGCGCGCTCGCATGAACGTGCGGGAATATGTTACGCACAGCCAAACTCTCGCTTTGAAACACAGAGGGAGGGAAAAGTGCGTGTGGTAATCTGAAGAACACGGCATTCATTTTCAATCTCTCACCTTCAGAACGAGGTCACTGCCGACTCAAACCAAGGATTTGGGGATGCAGCGTTGACAGCGGCGCTGCGCAAATCTCTCTTCTTCGCTAGGAACGTGACCATCATCGTCAAGCTGCACAATCGCAGCAGCAACATTTGCTCTACACTCACTTTTCAGACACACCTAAAGCCCCCCTCTCTCTTCAAGGCCCCCCTCCTCTCTCTTCAAGACCTCCTCTCTCTTCAAGGCCCCCCTCTCTATCTCCTGGCTTTCGAGCGACACTCAGCTTTACACCGCGCCTGAGAGCCACGGTCATGGTGACGTCTGTGATATACTGTGCACGTCACAAACCACTGTAATTATTATTTCCAATCAAACTCAAGGCATCCATCAACACCGCCCAGAAAAGGCAAAAAATAGGCAGCAAGCGACACCTTGAGGAACGACCCTCCTCCTCCTCCTCCCGCACACAGCCCCATCAATCACGTTCACGATCGGTGAATGAAGTGAAACACAAATTAACGAAATAATTGTGGTCATTGGTAATTGCGCTGAGAATATCAACCCCACCTTGGACATGAGAATATTCGTTTACTTTAAGGGTCAGAGCCCTGGAATGGGTTCAAATCCGGGATCTTAGTGGAGCCACCTCCGCACTCCGACCCCAGACTCACGGGGCTCATGAGAGTCACCCAACCGAGTCACCCAACTAAGCCACCCAACTACAGACGCCCAACCACAGTCACACGACACCCAAACACAGTCACCCAACCACAGTCACACGACACCCAAACACAGTCACCAAACCACAGTCACCCAGCCACAGTCACAGGTCACTCAACCAGTCACCCAGCCACAGTCACAGGTCGCTCAACCACAGTCACCCAACCACAGTCACACGACACCCAACCACAGTCACACAACACAGTCACCCACCACAGTCACACGACACAGTCACGTGATATCTGCGCTCCGGCACGCACACACACACAGAGAGAGAGAGAACCCACCACCTTTTGAGACGTCAGCGGAGAGGAATTCGAGCCGTGCGATCCCGTTGTTGGAACGTGTTCATAAACAAGGCACAGATTCCGTCACCCACCTGCCTTCGACACCCCCCCTCCCTACCAAAGATAGCAAAGACAAAGATCCCCCATATAGCCTGTAACAAGACTGTCGGGGCAAGTGCTGTTAGCGAGCACCTATGAAGATCGGCACGGCACACGAGGGGGTGGGTGGCCAGCACCACGCCCGGTCGCCTTTGTCTCCCCGGTGCCAATGTTTACACACCGCACCAGGTACTCATTTGAGGCCGAGTCGACCTAGGAAAGGCCCAAGACCGCTTCAAATGATCGTCACCGGTGTTGGTGGCCGTGAGCGGGATTCGAACTCGGGTCGCCGTGTCGGGAGCGCTCACACACCTGCCCCCGACCGTGGCTACCTCTGGGTCAGTGCGTCCACGCTTTCTCTGCGACGTCGTTTTCGGCCCAGATCAACCCTGTGGGGCCCCCCACGAATGAATCACTCGACCGTATCAGGTGGAACTTTGCTTAATTCGTCAATCCGGGGCACACACACACACACAGACACGCACTTGAATTCCGATACTAGCCCGACTTGTTTCAAGTTGTGGAACAAAAAAACCCCATCAACATAGCGTTCCGCTCAAGTGAACGGAGGGCAAACGCTCAGCGTCCAGTGCCCAGCCCCGAGCCGAGTGTCACAATCCACCTTTCCTCCAGCACGAGGTAAGGGGCCGTCCATAAATGACGTCACGCGATTTTGGACGATCTTTGACCCCCCCCCCCATCTTCACACGGCGTCACAAAAAGTCAGATCCCCCCCCCCTCAAATATGACGTCACAAAGCTCTGCCCCCCCCCGCCCAAAAAAAATAAAATATGCTTCAAATCGCTTTAAACTTTTGTCATTGTAGTGCGTATTTAATGTGGCGCTGCGCTTTGATGTTGTAGGAGAAAACATTTATTAACAAGTCTATTTAATTAAGTAGAACGTGTTGTCTATATTTATTTAAAGTTGCGCATTTTGATGTGACGTCACATTTCTCAACCCCCCCCCCCTCGTCACACATCGTCACAAATGTCTGATCACCCCCCCTCCTCTAGGTGCGTGACGTCATTTATGGACGGCCCCTAAGCCCGTGGATCTTACACCCCGCAGCTGACTTCCCATCAAAGTGATGCTCGTTTTTATCTCCGCGGTTGAGGAAGTTAAAAGTTTGATGCTCCAAGTTCCCCACCACCGTGGCCACCCGACCAGCTGGGTCGGTTTGTGTTGGAAACGGGTGGTGCTGAGATTACACAGATAAGTTTTTTTTATTTCGTATTCATAGAGCGCCTCTCATCAAGGCACTAAACATTAAAAAACACATTAACATTGCGGGGGCGTGCAAGGGAATCGGTGACTACAATAGAGGACGGCTGTTGTGTTGTGGCCGAAACGTCGTGAGAATTGTATTTTATTATGTTTTATTATTTTATTATTTCCCTTCTACACGACTTTACCGAAAGAACCAAGAATATGAGTGCGAAGGGGATAAGGGGAGGGGAGGTGGTCACGGTAGAGGGGCCGTGGGGGATAAGGAAGGGGAGGTGTTCATGATAAAGGAGTGCATAGGGGTTAGGGAAGGGTAGGGGCAGCGGAGGAAAGAAGTGGAGGCAGGGAAGAGAATGGGCAATGGATGAGAGGGGATCGTGTTGGAGCAGGCCGCCTGGCACCCATCGTGTGGGAGTGCATCGCCACGAAACGTTCTGGGGGGTTCGATTCCCCATCGCTCACCCAAAAGTGAAAACAAATAACTTGGGTGCTGCTGCTGCTGCTGCTCCTGCAGTGTTTGTTGGCAGTAGTGGACAAACGAACAAAGGCAACGCAACGCATTCGGCATAAACACCGTGTGGCGTTCAGAGGAGCATTATTATAACATGTTGCATTTCATAAAACGTCGCCTACATATTTTCGACAACGTAAATATATAATGGGCAATACTTCATGGCAATGGACCTTAATGTGCTGTGTAGGAGGGCCACTGCCTGCGATGTTGCCGATTAAAGATAGTATTTTCCTTTCAATGCCACATGTGCTTAACCATATATGTGGTGGGGTAAAGTGTGGGCACTCCCACGTCTCCCAAGACGCCTGGTTCAGCAGTGGCGTAAGAAGGCTGCGTGTTGACATTCATTGTATGAATGTACTCGGTGAGAGTGATAGATTTAACACGTGTGTGTTATGACATGTGGGGAGCAGTGGTGTAGCGGTTATGGCGCTGCGCTGCGAACCCAGTGACCCAAGTTCAATTTCCACTCACGCCCAAAACCAGTGACAATTATCTGAACCGGTCCTGGGCCTCCCCTAGGTCGACTCAGCTTTAAATGAGTACCTGGTGTGATGTGTAAACATCGCTACTGGGAAGACAAAGGTGGTCGGGTGCGGTGCTGGCCACCCATCGCCTCGTGTGCCTTGCCAGCTTTCATAGGCGCTCGCTAACAGTATGTGAAGGCTACACGGGGGATCTTTGTATTTATATTCATTATAACATGTGTACATGTGCCGGTGCGTGTTTGCTATGCGCGCTTGGTGTGTCAATGGAGATGCCCCCTCCCCCATATCAAGGGATTTGGCACCAGAAATATTTGAGTGCCGGTTGCCTGCCCGGTTGATCCCAGCACACAGGCACAAGAACTCCCCAATAACACCGCGTGTGTGTGTACGTGTGGCCTTAAAGAGAAACTAAATATATCTATAAGGTAGGCTACGTTTCAGGCAATATCCGTTGCTCCCAATGCCACCTATGATCTACGTCCTCTTAAGGCCACAGTATTATCGAAGCAAAAACAGAAGACTCATCAATCCACCCGCACGCATAACGCACACTCAATGCGCGTTGCTGTGGAGAGTACCCGTGCCGAAACACATCAGCAGACTATACGAATACGGGACGGAGTTGGCGTATCGTCTGCTTACCAGGTTCGTTATCGGCGCACACATTGGAGGAGGAGAAGTTACCATTGCAACCTCCTCTTTGTCACTGTGATTACCAAGTCTGGAAGCGATTGTTAAGATTTTATGAGCTAAAATAAATGATTACATCCACATCGCATCCAGTAACCGAGTGTGAGATGCAATCGTTTACTCGTGTACATTTGACGCAAATGGTACTTTTATAAGCGAATGGGTGGAATTGGTGCTTGGGCCCAGGAACGCAGTGCCTTGTGTGTCCTAGAACAGACATTCCCACAATGCATTGTGCCAGCAAAATTGCATTGTTTTACTTGCAATATACAGTCATCGACTTAGTTTAATGGCGTTTATTTAGTTTAACACGCAGGCTTTCGCGACGATAATATTATTAATAATAAACGTTTTTTGGGTTAGATCGCGTTATTTATAAATGTGTCGGAACCCTCCACCACCCGACACGACCAATCAGTAAAAAAAATGTGTCACGTTGACAAAAGACAAATAGTTCACTACTTTAGCCCACCGGTGTGTTGAAGAGTGAATCCACAACATTAAATGTATTTATTTAGATCACGGGGCACACATCGTCTCTGGCTGTCATTTCTTTAGAACTGCTCTTTTCGTGTTTCGTTTGTTTGTAGTTCCACGGCACCTCCGATTAGTGCGGTTGTCCACGTACGGTGCGAAAGAAGTTCAACATATTCATACGTCAGGGCGTGCCGGGCCAGTTGATGTTGCCCTGCACGTGTTGAAGGAGGAGGCTGTCACGTGGCTCTGTGGCTACGTGGGCCGACGTTCACTCACGGAACATTGCATATATATTTATAGTTATTTAATTTTGATTGTGTATTTGGTGCTCTAACCGTGTTAAAGTCACCGATACTCAAAATGCCACTGTTAGTGTAACTAATCATATGCCCATTTACAAATCGTTGATTTAAAAAGAAAAAAAATATTTTCTTCAGAACCCATGGTGCAAACAAGTGCAGTCTCCAACCCGTATTATGAAAAAGGGTCATTGCCTGAAACGTCGCAGATGATACGTACGGGAAACATTTCTAAGGGTGCCGTGTGGCTGAGGGGCGTGTTGACCTGGGGCCACGTTGACCTTGTTAATGGAACGAAAGGGGAGGCCGGTCGCAAAGCAGACACAGCATGGGACACAGAGAGACAATGCGGACGAAGAAAGCGCTATAAACAAGACAAAAATACACACTCTAGAATGAAACAACAACAACCACCCCACAGAGTCACAATGAATTGCAAGAATGAACGGGGAAGGAGGGAAATGTTTACACGCCTCATGGTTACAACCGCAACACTTTCCTCCTCCCACGCGTTTTCCACCCCCACCCAAATATGCCAAGTTGCTTGTGGAATCGCGGCCATTAAATTCCAAGAATTGTCCACAGTCTCCACGTGGCACCTGCATTAATAAGGCCGGAGTGACACGGGATGTGCCTCTCATAGCTGCTCAGCAGCAGCCCCATCTCCACGACTGATACAATAACACGGACGTCATTACATCCCATCTCCAACGCCTGCCCCCCTCAACACTTTCTGCTGCGATGCCTCGTACCGCCGCAGGCTGACATCTACGGTCACAAACACCTCTCTATCGACAACGTACACGTTAGAATAATAATAATGATATTTATTTATTCAAGAAAAGTCTGGAGTATCAAGACTCCAGACTTTTCTTGAATAAATAAATATCAATTCATTTGAAAAATGAATTGGTCAAACAAACTTGGGTTTGTTTGACCAATTCATTTTTCAAATGAATTAATTTTTCAAATGAATTGGTGAGGACATTCAGCGAAGAAGCTCTTTTTCAATTGCGATCTGACCAAAAACAGCTGATAGTGTAGCGCGCACGACGGGCCGCGAGGACATCCACATACGTACGAAGGGAAGACGCTCAAAGTTCGGCACACAAACGTGCTCGCAAGCCCACACACCACCATCTCCTGGCCGCCACTCAGAGCCCAGGGGCCTTGTCAGTTTCACTTCTCACCCCAGTCTCCGCTGCCTTCTTACTGATAAGGGTGCAATGTGGCCAATCTCTAACCACTGTCATCACCTTCGGTTGTTTGGAAAGCTTGCAGTAAGGTCTCAGTTTACGATGTCAATACCTACAATTACAGGCATGCTGCAATGTTCAAATTCCCAAGGCCCTATCGAGCGAACAAACATCATTAGGCTACTCTCCTCTAATGATGCGACTCCCAGGTACAATTGGATGACAAGAAAACTGCTTAAAAGAAACCATAAAAGGAAGTTCCAGATCTAGCAAGAGATAGGGGGGCATGGAATGTGTAAATAATTTACAAAGTGGGTATGGTAAACGTGCCAGTTGGCAGAGGTGCAACGATGCATGGATCCATCCGTGTAAAGCTCACGATGCAAGCGTCGTCGGCATTGCGTGCGTACGAGTAGTCGCACAAGGCTGAACATTTGTTGTCGCGCACTCATAAAAGTGCAGTCCATCACGAGTCACGAGTGCACCACGTTGGTCGCACATCAGTCGTCACTCCTTTGGAATGACAGTTTAAAAGTCTGTTGAAATACCGGCTCAGACGTACGTAATGGGATTTGCGTGACCCCCCCCCCCCATAGCCTTGATTGGCCTCTACATTAGCAGCCACATAAAAAATAGGATTCGTAAATTGATCCACGATCCTGAACCGTGGAAGTTCGTGACGTTTGTTGTTGCTGTGGGGCGGGTTGATCACAAGTCTGAGCTTAAACGCCGCACCATCACGACTCGTAGGGCGCCACGGTGGCTAGGAGATGTTAACTACCTCGCCTGGTGTACAGGAGGACGTGGGTTCGATCCCGACCCTGACGCCTGCTGTGTATTTGAAGTTTTAGTGTCTCTCTCATCATCATCACGGTGGCTAGGAGATGTTAACTACCTCGCCTGGTATACAGGAGGTCGTGGGTTCGATCCCGACCCTGACGCCTGCTGTGTATTTGAAGTTTGCGTGTCTCTCATCATCATCATCACGGTGGCTAGGAGATGTCAACTACCTCGCCTGGTATACAGGAGGTCGTGGGTTCGATCCCGACCCTGACGCCTGCTGTGTATTTGAAGTTTGCGTGTCTCTCTCATCATCATCATCACGGTGGCGAGGAGATGTTAACTACATCGCCTGGTATATAGGAGGCCGTGGGTTCGATTCCGACCCTGACGCCTGCTGTGTATTTGAAGTTTTAGTGTCTCTCTCATCATCATCACGGTGGCTAGGAGATGTTAACTACCTCGCCTGGTATACAGGAGGTCGTGGGTTCGATCCCAACCCTGACGCCTGCTGCTGTATTTGAAGTTTGAGTGTCTCTCTCACCGTGGTCATGTGGATGTTTCCTCCTCCGGGTCCTCAGGTTTTTACATCCACGTTTAGAATCAAAATGCGTTTCAAGTTATTTTTTGCTGTGGTTGTCCCACCTGATGACAGACACTTGTGTTGCGCCCGAAACGTCGTGATTTATTTTAATTTTATTTTATATCTACGTGACTTTCCCGAAAGAACCAGAAAGTATGAATCCCTGCAGTCACGAAAGCTTCAAATCTAGATATTTGGCTGCTGCAAGTGTCCACGTGATAAGCCACTTTCATGGAGCTATCATTTGTGGCCAGGTCGCTTCGGAAAAGGAGTTGTACAGCTCAGTGGGTGCCCTTACTCGGTGAAATATAAAATAGTTAACAGTTTAGTCATTTGAATCGTGAGTGAAACGCCAGTTGCTCTTGCTTCTCTCAATCGGCTCTTGTACTTTGTTAGCTTTTTCCTCCCTTTGGCGAGCAATTAATTAATTTATTTCTGTGCTGTACGGCGCTTTGAGACCACCTTGTAAAAAGGGGCTCTATTCGTGTAATTTATTCTTGTGATTGTCAAACGACTGCGATGTTTTGGTTCACGGTGGGCTGAATCAGGTGTTCAGATTCTTAATTAAAATATGCGGCGAGCCAGCCTCTTCTCGGGGCTGGTGGGGCTGCGGCGGTGGGGGGAGTGGTCGTAATGCCTTCGCAATAAGTCTGGAATAATACTGGTAGGAACCTCCTGGTTACACCAGCCCACAGGGGATTATTGTGTCCGTCCGTCCTGCAGGGAGGGGCTGGGTGGGGAGGGGCTGGGTGGGGAGGGTGGGGCTGGGTGGGGAGGGGAAGGTGGGGAGGGGCTGGTTGGGGAGGGTGGGGAGGGGCTGGGTGGGGAGGGTGGGGCTGGGTGGGGAGGGGAGGGTGGGGAGGGGCTGGTTGGGGAGGGTGGGAGGGGCTGGGTGGGGAGGGTCTGGGTGGGGGGTGGGAGGGGTGGGGCTGGGTGGGGAGGGGCTGGTGGGGAGGGGCTGGGTGGAGAGGGTGGGGAGGGGCTGGGTGGGGAGGTTGGGGCTGGGTGGGGGGTGGGAGGGGGGGGCTGGTTGGGGAGGGGCTGGTCACCCCGTGGTGCCCTTATAAAACTCAACGTTTAACCTACTCACGCCGGCTTGTGCCCGCCCTCACAGTCGGGAATATTTTCGGAATACACCACGCCACCGTTGACCCTGGCCATTGACCGAGCAACCCAACGTTCCTACCAGCTCCCTCCGCAGGAAGGTGTTACGTCTGCAGAGTTCGCTACAAGTTCCGAGCCAGTGGATATTGGATGATGTGAGGTCTGGGTATCTTCTGCGATGTGAACTTCTTTCACAACATACAGCATTAAATTACGTATATAAGTTTTAAACGATATATTTAAACATTAAATGATGTGTTTTATATGTTGTCGATAAAACTACGGGATCTTTCATCCTGTATGTATGTTGAACTTCTTTCGCACCATATGTAGCCATCCGTGCTAATCGGAGGTGCGGGGGAAGGACAACAAACTAACCACAAAAAGCAGTTTCTAAAGAAGTGACTTTTCAATCCAAATTATTTAAAATTTCATAGCTCCAGTGGCTTGCTATCATCGTAAGGAAGAGCGTTCCAGACGGCTGCAGAAGCGGACCTGAAAGTACGCGATGTGGTGACCACCGTCTTTGTCCGAGAGCTCACCAAAACCCGCAGTAGCTGAAGCCGATCGCACACGACTGAGACTCGCGAAGGAATGCAGCGAGCACTGGACATGGTCACTAATCGCGTTTCCATCTGTCGCTCTGTTTGACCCGGCACAGTCCGGGAACCGGCATCTGTGTGGTCGGGTGGCAGCAGGAGCTGATCGTTTCGACGTCTGGGTAGGGGCCGTCCATAAATGACGTCACGCGATTTTGGACGATTTTTGACCCCCCCCCCCCCTTTGTCACACGGCGTCACAAAAAGTCAGACCCCCCCTCCTCAAATATGACGTCACGAAGCTCTGCCCCCCCCAAAAAAACATATTTACATTTTGAAAATAAAACATGCTTCAAATCGCTCTAAACTATTGTCATTGTAGTGCGTATTTAAAGTGGCGCTGCACTCTGATGTTGTAGGAGAAAACATTTATTAAAAAGTCTAATTAATTAAGTAGAACGTGTTGTCTATATTTATTTAAAGTTGCGCATTTTCACGTGACGTCACATTTCTCAAACCCACCCCCTCGTCACACATCGTCACAAATGTCTGACCACCCCCCCCCCCCCCTAGGTGCGTGACGTCATGTATGGACGGCCCCTTAGCGGTATTGCCACGTTTGAACTTTGTGCCACTGGAAAAGCGCCGTTCTGACGAAGGACCTCGTGCCGACGGAGAGGAATGCGTTGTCCGGGTTTTGGTCGACGGTGGAAAGGGTGGCAAGCCCAGGATGCCCGAGCAAGCTGCTCGACTGCTCTTAGGAGACATTCAGCGCACGTCTCGGCTCCAGCGTGATGAAGAGAATGTTGTGCCGGGCCAGTATGGCACAGGACAAGAGAAAGATAATGAGTCAATGCAGAGAGTTTAATAAGGGGACACTAAGGCCAGTCCACGTGAAATTTATAAATTGCCTCCATTATATAATTACACACTCCGTAAGCCGATGTCTGAAACACCTAAACGATGGATTTAATTGGTGAGAAAGCGTACAGTAACACGGTATTTTTTATCTTATATGTTCATATGCACGCCAGGGCTTGTTAAAAGGACCGGCGAATTGCCAAGAGTTGGGCTTAGAATAACAGGTCACACCCTCCTCTGCCGGACGATGACATCATCTGGCTATTGTGCGCTGGTATCATGTTACAATGTGGGTTTTTTTCTACATCAAAAGCCTTGAATGGACACTGCAACTTGCACGATAGGGTTGTTTAAGTTCGTCAACATTTTGCCTCTACCGCCTGCCAATCGTTGGGCGATGACGTTGGCCTATCGAGGCGTTCGTTCGCCACTTGTTGAAGAGATTCGCACGGTTCGAATCTAGCGGCCGCCCCGATTAATACTTGCGGGCGTAATGACGCCGAAGATAGCGCTACTGCGCTCCGTCCGCGTCACAGAACGGCGTTCAGGATCCCGTGACGTAAATGGCAAGAGTAGGCCGCTGTGCTCCGGCGTCAGGGTACAGATTTGCCAAATTCAAAATGTCCCACCACCGATTGCTCTATTGGGACCTCTCTCACACACACACAGCAGCAATCATTGATCCCAACTGGCAGACCGATGCGCTGGGTGGCTCTTGAAAATTAGCCTCATCCTGAATCTTCTAAGTTCGTCTGGTTAAACAAAATCAACTTTCAACCTAAAACTGACTGAACGCGGTCATTTTTTCTTGTTGTTATGACAGTATTTCACCGCGGGGTAATCCCTGGAGATGGGACATCTCGACATCTCGTTCTGTAAGGGTTGTCCCACCAAGGCGTCGATCGACGCTCCACTCACAGCAGACACATGATCAATGTACGAGCACTGTCTCATTTCTGCTCTTCCGGTGGCCCCGGACGTGAACAGGAGAGAGAGAGTGGCCCGGTGAAATAGTCTACGCAGTCAGATTATTTAGCCAGTTAATAATAAAAATAAGTAACATTAAAAAAAAACTTTTTTTAAAACACGCTTTAATGAAATGTACCGTACGAGTAATGACAGAACTCCACGACTCCAGGAAGTGGCCCCGAAGCTTGCCATCACGTCAGGGACCGTGGCCAATCACAGCCAACGTCAGTTTACAGTGGACAATTAGAGGCAAGCCGAAACATAAGATATAAAAAAAATGTTAAAAAATATATGTTTTTTATATTTTATGATAGAATATCGTATTGTCATCAGTATGACATAAGTATACCAAGTTTGCAGTCAAAACCACATTGGGAAGTGGGTAAAATTTGAGTAACAAGATTTGAGGATACAACAACAGACAGAGTGAGTTAAATAAAAGCGTGTAAATAAAAAGTCTCAACTCGTAACACGCCGCCACACGAGGAACCACAGTGAAGGCAGCAGCCACGAGTGATGCTGGCACCGACGAATGCCTAAGATTTGCGGTTCTCTATATATAAACTAGCTTTACTATTCGGCTTCGCCCGAGACTTGGATTCTTGTCTTTGACTAATACACGGCCTACGCAGAGGGTGGGGGGGGTGACGTCAGCAGGCACACTGCGTGACGCTGCCGCATGCGGGTGACATCACAGATGTGACGTCACCGCTCACTTGTCGTGCAAAATATATCCATTATTGCGCCCCCCCCCCCCAAAATACAAAAGTCTATTTTATACTTTTTGCATTGTGCACAGTCTGGAAGCTACCCACATGCCAAATTTAAAGTTTGTTGCATGTTGGGAAGTACGCTAAACATTTCGAACAGACACACATATTCACAAATTTCCCTTTAATAAAAAGATTTAGGCGTTATCAGTCAATGAGTGTCTTCATGTGGGAGAAAACCGGATGCGCCCGGAGAAAACCTCGCGTGCGAGGGAGAAACACTGTATCCCATACAGACAGAACAGGGTGTAGAATCCACGTTTTAGTTTTACCGCATTCCCCCGACAAGCCAGGGTGCACGGCACCTCATCGACGCCCACGGGAAAGGGAGTTTCTCAACATCGATGCTATCCGCCCACGCTCACTGCTGCCTCCACAGCGCTGGGTTACCGGCAGCCACGTGCACGACCACCACCACACGGCTGTCAATCAATCACCGTGTCCGGATCCTCTTTGCAATGCGGCACAGCCCGGATCATTAACGGGCACGGGAGGAGGCGGAGGGGAGCAGAAGCCAGCACAGGGCATCACACGTGACCCCCCTTCTTGGCATGTCTGGCAGGTAGAGCAGTTACAATGAATCCATGCTTACACACAATACGTATTTATATGTTGTTGTTGTACTTCTTGCGCACTGTACGTAGCCATCCACGCTAATCGGAGGCCTGTGCTCATACAACGTGTAATGTTTATGAAAAACTCGAACGCATTCGTCAATAAGACTATAGTCTTAAAAGTAACATACATATATATGGGTGACGTTTCGAGCAATTGCCCTTCATAGCACATGCACAGCGAGGCTTGAGAGAGACTGCCACGGTTGCGGGATGTTAACTACCTCGCCTGGTATGCAGGATGTCATGGGTTCAATTCTGATCCTGATGCCTGTATATTTGGAGTTTTGCATATGCTCCCCGTGATCACGTGGATATTTCTCCAGGTCATCCGGTTTTTCCCTCCACATTTAGAAACATGCATTTAGAGTATTTGGCTGCTATGAATTTCCACGTGATAAGCCACTTTGTTGAGCTATCATTTGTGGCCAGGTCGCTTCTGAAAAAGTTACACAGCTCAGTGGGCCAGTAAAATAAAAATAGTTTTAAATAGTTTACAATTTCTACAAAAGTGGGGGGCATTCCCCGAAACGTTGCTTATTAAATGTGTTTTTCATTTTTAGGCCACAGTGTGTGTCATTGATGAAAGTGTCAAATGTTTTGTTTTAGTTATTTGTGCTTCTGCACTGCTGCCAAAGCAGCAGCAGCATCATCACCAAATCACCTCGTCAAAGAGCATAAACCATCATGACGTGAACTCCGGTCATTCTCACAGCAATGGCTTTTGGCTAGCCATGGGACAAAGACATTTAATGCATCGCACGCTTTCAGATGCGCTTCTGTGGCCGTCTGGAATGCTCTTCCTTTCAATATTAGGAAGCCACCGGAGCTATGCACTTTTCAATCCTCTAGATTGAAAACTCATTTATTTAAAACTGTTGATTGTGTTAAGTTTGTTGTCCTTCCCCGCACCTCCGATTAGTACGATTGGCTATGTACAGTGCGAACGAAGTTCAACAGACATACGCATGGTTTGTGTGCACCTATATGTGCACGTGTCGTGTGCGCACGCTCGTATGTTCCTCCACGTGTGTTTTCACCTCCGTTTAAGAACTCGATGGTGCCTAGCCAATGCCGCTGCTGCTTCTGCAACAGGTGATAATGATGATTGCTGCTGCAACAGGTAGTACACAACGATAACAATTTATAATTTTAAGAGCACCCTGGAAAGTAGCGGTGGTGCTGGACTCGGTGACACGAAGTGGGACCACTTCCTCAGCAGCTGCCTTGGGCGAGGCAGCTATAGAATGAAAGGAAGTGCATTGTCACCAATTCCCAAGGCTATCCCGTTTCCCCCCACGCGCAGCTGTGCCTCTGCAGGAGCGCTCGTGACACGGGAGGCAGTGTGTGGGGGAGGGCAACGGTGGTGGTTGTTGGTGGTAGTAGTGGTGGTAGAGCGGAGGCTTCTGAACGCCGCGCCCCGCATGTCCTGCTGGCAAACCCGGCGCGGCGCCTGGCGCTTGCGATCGGGATGGAGGCACAAGTGCGGTCGCGGTGGTGGCCTGCCAGGGTCGGTGGCCGACCGCGAGGCCGAACGGTGTGGGACGTCGGACGGCGGTTTTACAACGGCGGCGAGGAGGGCGCACGGAGCCGAGGGTCGCCCGCCACCTCGTACGCGGAGAGACTGAAAGCCCGGATGGGTTTCTAAAGTCAGCGTTCGGTCTATTATTATTATCATACTTGCTGTGAAGTTATATACAGGAGTTAGAAATGGAATTACATTACGAGGGGAGGTATGTGTGTGCTGAGCGGAGAGAGGCTATCACTTATTGTTTGTACCAGGGGTGGAGTGACCCCCAAAAAAGTTTATTTTCTAGGGCATGTAGAGAGAAAGGCCACGTGTTAGAAGCAATTCCTTTGTTATGGCTTTTTCATAATTAACAAAAAGAAGTAGTAGATAATGAGTATTCATAATCAACGTTTTTGGGTTAGATCGCGTTATTTATAAATGTGTCGTAACCCTCCACCACCCGACACGGCCAATCAGCAAAAAAGTGTCACGTTGACAAAAGACAAATAGTTCACTGTAAATGTTGTGGTTTCACTCTTCAACACATCGGTGGGCTAAAGCAGTGAACTATTTTGTCTTGTGTCAACGTGACACTTTTTTGCTGATTGGCCGTGTCGGGTGGTGGAGGGTTACGACACATTTATAAATAACGCGATCTGACCCAAAAACTTTATTATGAATAATATTGGTCGCGAAAGCCTACGTGTTAAACTGAGAAAATGAGTATATATACTTGGGTGGTTATGAAACCAATGACTGGGTTTTCGATTGGCTGGCTGATAGAGAGGCGTGCCCAGGGCAGTTCAACCAGGACAGAGGAGAGTTCACACTCTTGCGTGTGGAAACCTTACAAGTCAGCGGAAAGTTTGGGGAGGGAGGGGGGGATAAGGAAAAAAGATGAATCCGTGATTCCATCCGGTACGCAGTCACAGGGCTCAAATTCGCACTCCCACCGGGGCGTTCCGGCCCATTTCCACCGCTGCATATACTGAGATAAAGCAGCACACAACACTGGTAACCAGATCAGAGTACACATACAGAGCGAGGGATACTGAGCGAATGTAGGTAATCTGTCCATTGCAGGTGACTAATGAGCCAGGTGCCAAGACCAAACACTTCTCAGGCTCGATAAACTCCCTGTCGAACGAATAATATATTTATTTATTTTTGTTCTTGGGTAGTAAGTGTTATTTCCTAATTGCTTATGGCTCAAAAGTACAGATATGGCTATTATTTCCCATAAACTTTGCTTTTGTGACCAGGACACAAAAGTTAAGTTAATAATCCACTCCATTAATAACACTGTGTAACCAATTATTTAATTTTTTTGGTCCTGGGTAGTAAGTATTATTTCCTAATTGCTTATGCCTCAAAAGTACAGAAAATGGCTATTGTTCCCCATAAACTTTGCTTTTGTGACCAGGACAGTGATAGTTTGAAATGTACTAATTTTCAATGAGAAAACGTGGTGTGCATTTGTGCAATTCCGTCACGTAAAGCCCTGCTCACAAAAGCAAAGTTTGTGGGGAATAATAGCCATTTTCGATACTTTTGAGGCATAAGCAATTAGCAAATAACACTTACCACCCAGGAACAAAAATCGTGTTCTTGCCCTGTCCCGTGGCGACCTAGCGCACCTTCTCTAGGACTGGAACGAGAGCCGAACGGTGGTGCACCCGTGTCTCCCGAAAGCAGCAGAACGCGTTTGCTGGGATACACCGGCGGGGTCGCCGCCTTTTCCACCGATGGCCCAACCCGGACGTATTCTGTCGGCCAGGATTAGGTCGATCAACAACTGCGCAGCAAAAGCTGTGATAACGTTCAATACAAATAACCGGAAAACCAGATCTCGGTACAAATACAAACACGGAGCCAACCGTTTTCTAATTTAGGTAATTGTCGATGATACGTAACACGAATCATCGTGCCACTACTAAATACTCACAGTCTAGAGCGGCGTTTCTCAAACTCTGCTGGCCTGTGGAACACTCAGCCCCCCACCCCCTGTTTACAAAACAAATTTCTCGAAATACCAGTCGCAAAATTATTAATATTTTTTGGGAGGAGGGGCATTTAAATCTTAGGGTAAGGGTAGTATATAGTCAGGGAAGTTTACCTAACTTAATTTTTTAATGAAATATCGTTCGTAAAATATCAATGTCCGAAACAAAAAGTACAACAAACGTCACTACCATTTTTTTCTTCTTGGTTCATTCGGTAAAGTCACGTAGAAGGGAAATAATAAAATAATAAAAATAAAACATAATAAAATACAATTCTCACGACGTTTCGGCCACAACGCAAGCAGCCGTCCTCAGGTGAAGAACAGGTCTGTCGGGAAGACAGCGTCTGAATGTGAATCCCTGCAGTCACGAAAGCTTTAAATCGAAAGTCACCACCATTGTTGCCTGGATCGCTGGGGACCACTCACTGGCGGTGGCGGTGGCGGTGACCGCACTCTGAGATCCGCTGCTCGAGACCCATTCCCGTTGCCGGCCTGCACGTGTTCTCTCATCCTGCTGGAGCCGAATTGTCAACTCAAGTCTCCTGAAACTCAAAGATACTGCCGGGATATACGGGGCCTGCCACCGTTTACACTGGAGGCCTAACACAGACGGCGCTCGCTCGACACGATTACCGAAACTGTGCAGGATACTGGGGGCGTCCATAAATGACGTCACGTGATTTTGGTCACACAGCATCACGAAAAGTTAGACCCCCCCCCCCTCAAACATGACGTCACAAAGCTCTGCTCCCCCCCCCAAAATAAAACATGCTTCAAATCGCTTTAAACTATTGTCATTGTAGTGCGTATTTAATGTGGCGCTGCACTCTGATGTTGTAGGACGAAAATATGTATTAAAAAGTCTATTTAATTAAGTAGAACGTGTTGTCTATATTTATTTAAAGTTGCGCATTTTGATGTTACGTCACATTTCTCAAACCCCCCCCCCTCGTTACACATCGTCTCAAATGTCTGACTCCCCCTCCCCCTAGGTGCGTGACGTCATTTATGGACGGCCCCACTGGCTATGTACGGTGCGAAAGAAATTCAACATGTACCAGGTTCAATGCAGCAGAAATGGTACCAAATCTCGGAACGAATCAATTCGTGCACTGCTCAAGCTCCTGAGTTCTGGACTCTGCCGAGTCAAGCCCCAATGTAGAGTCTCAGCTGTTCGGGTCAAACCCGGGACAGGTGGCAACTCCTTTTACAAAGTGTTGCTGCAATAGTGCTCACCACCACACCACCCACCACCACCCACCACCACCCACCACCACCCACGCTCCCCCCTTGAAGTGGCTGTTTCACATGGGGAATTTTACACGTCGTCAATGTTGTGCCTGAGAAATATAAACGAGCGGAATAATCTGGTCTTTGATCTTTGTGCGCTCTCGTCAGAGGAGTGTCGTTATGCTCTGACCAGCTCGGGGCCAGAACAAACTCAACCCAACGAAGGTGAAGGAACACACAGGAACACACAGGAACACACAAGAGATAAAGATCCGCGCCCCAACATAGCCTTGCGAACGTTCGCGGCAAGTGCTGTTTACGAGCACCTATGAAGGCTGGCACGGTACACGCGGGGGTGGGTGGCCAACACCACGCCCATGCCGCCGTTGCCTCCCCAGTGGAAATGTTTACACATTCCACCTGACGCTCAGAGGAAGTCGTCCTCGGGGAGCTTCTGGACCGGTTCAGATGATCGTCACCGGCGTTGGCCGCGAGCGGGAATCGAACGTGGGCCGCCGGGTTCATAGGCGCAGCGCGCTCACCGCTACACCACCGCTCCCCGCCAACAACACCAACAATAGTCGCCATTCATCACTGAGTGGTGGTGACATCAACACGGTGCTTGTGCCAGGCCAGATGAACTTTGAGGTGTGGGAAGGGTCGCAGCTGGCTGGGGATCACAGGACAGACCCCGGTGTTATAGACCCCGGTGTTATAGACCGACTGAGATGACTGACAGAGCACCATCACATTTGTACGTACAGTACAGCATTTGTGTGTGTGTGTAGTGCGTGTGTATTGCGTGTGTGTGTGTGTGCACATATATGTGGGGAGTAGAAGTGTAGCGGTTAGTGCACTGCTACAAACCCAGAGAATCGAGTTCGATTCCTGCTCACGACCACTAAGAGAGGCGAATAAATCAACCGGACCAGGGCCTCCTCTAGGTTGACTTGGCCCTAAACGAGTCCCTGGAACAGTGTGTGAACATCAGCACTGGGGAGACAGTGGCGGTGTGGTGCTGGCCACCCACTCACTCCCTGCTAGCCGTGCCACCCTTCATAGGGGGCTCTCTAACAGCACTTGCCCCAACAGTCTGATGACCGTTACGTCTTCCCGACAGACCTGTTCTTCACCTGAGGACGGCTGCTTGCGTTGTGGCCGAAACGTCGTGAGAATAATTTTATTATGTTTTATTTTTATTATTGTATTATTTCCATTCTACGTGACTTTACCGAAAGAACCAATAAGATATACATAGGGGATCTTCGTATTTTTGTCTTATCGTATGTATTTGTATGTGTATATATATGAAACCACATATACACACAAAGACTAAAATCTCCCCCCACCCCGCGCATATGTCGCATGTCACGGCCCCCGAGGGAGAGGGTGGCCAACACCACCCCGGCCGCTTTTGTCTTTACACAGCACACCAGGGACTCATGTGAGGCCGGCTCGACCCTCATGGAAGTCGAATGATTGGTGCAGATCATCGTCACCAATGTTGGCTGTGAGCGGGAACCGAATTGGTTCGCCAGGTTTGTAGCACAGACCCGCTAACCGCTGCACGACCGCTTTAACGAAAAGGCTTTCGTGACCAATATTACCCATGTAAGGGGTTTTTGGGTTAGAAAGCGTAAAATATAAACGTGTCGTTAAACCCACCAGCACCCGGACAATTAGCAAGGTTTGTCACGTAAATTTTTATTTGCTTGTGTTGCAGTCGAAACGTCGCGAGAATTTTATTGTTTATATTTTTATTATTTTATTACTTCCCTTCTACGTGACTTTACCGAAAGAACCAAGAATAATCATCAGGCTGTCCGCCTGATGACGCTGGTTGTAATTACTGGCGAAACGTCGTACTCGAATTGTAAATGTTGTGGGTTTACTCTCCAGCACACCTCTGTGCTGAACTAGTAACGAATTGGCACGTTCTGTTTACGTCACAAACCTTACTAATCGGCTGTGCCGGGTGGTGGCGGGTTTAACGACACGTTTATATATTTACGCGATCTAACCCAGGACCTTCTATTACATGCACACGACCGCTCTCCACTAACAGACACACATCGATACTCTACAAAGACACACAACTAGCCGACACGCACAGATACACTTACTGACGTTGGCATGTGGTGAAGGTGGAAGCGGGTCAGGGGTGGAGAGGCTCTGTGTGTGTGTGTAGGGGGGTAGCAGCCGCTGGGAGATTACCAGGGAGTGGTCCAGGAACTCTTCCTGCTCCTCCTTGGACCTCATTTGTCGAGATGCGGCGACGATACCGAGATTGGAGTGGACAGCCTTGTTATGACAGTAAGGCGGCGATCTGTTCTAGATTTGAAGTTTTCGTGACTGCAAGGATCCATACTCTTTGGTTGTTTCGGTAAAGTCACGTAGGTGAAAACAACATAAAAAAGAAAACAACTCAATTAAATCACGACGTTTCGGAAGCAACACAAGCCTCCGTCATCAGGTGTGACTGCTCCAGCTAAATTATACACGCTACAGTCATTTTGCTGGAGCAGTCAAACCTGATGACGGAGGCTTGTGTTGCTTACGAAACGTCGTGATTTAATTGAGTTGTTTTCTTTTTTATTTCGTTTTCACCTACGTGACTTTACCGAAACAACCGCAAAGAGTAAGGCGATCTGTGTCAACAAGACTGGGGCATCAGGGTGCATGGAGTGAGGCAGCCAAGTGGGTTCTACTGTGGAAGATTTATACTGGTAGGAACCTCCTGGTTACACCAGCCCACAGGGGATTATTGTGTCCGTCCGTCGTGCATCAAAAAATGGGAGGGGTGGGGCTGGGTGGGGAGGGGAGGGTGGGGAGGGGCTGGGTGGGGAGGGTGGGTGGGGTGGGGCTGGGTGGGGAGGGGCTGGTCACCCTGTGGTGCCCTTATAAAACTCAACGTTTAACCTACTCACGCCGGCTTGTGCCCGCCCTCAAAGTCGGGCATATCAGCGGAATACACTACGCCGCCGTTGACCCTGGCCATTGACCGAGCAACCCAACGTTCCTACCAGCTCCCTCCGCAGGAATGTGTTAGCCTTGGGGTATTAAATCATAGCGGGATACCGTGGAAATGGGCCTGGGTGACATGAACCGAGGAGTATACGGTGAAGTTTATCAGGAGACCAGAGATTAGGTTATCGGGAGACCAGGGAGGGATGCACGGCCAGATTACAGAGAGTGAAGAGCCGGTGGGATGAAGTGGAAAACCACGGAGGAGGATGTGAAGTGTTTCAGACTGCAACCTTTGAACACGCCTCGAAGTGAACTGAATGTCCCGGAAATTCGTTTGTGGCAATGATAGATTGCCACACAGACACAATATAAGTGGGCACACACACACACGTTCAGTCAGTTGGCAGATCGCGTGTGGTGACGTCAAGTGTGTTGCAATCCCACCTCTTCCAAGACGTTTGGGCAACGTGGAACAGAAGGCCAAATGCCCTCTGCAGAGGCAAAATCTGAAAGCTTCTCCTAGTGGCATGAGCAGTGGTATGAGCAGGAAATTTCAGGGCTGGGCCTTTATCCTTTTCAATGTTTACACCTCTACACACGCAAGTAAATACACAAATACACACACATGCCATGCATGTGCACATGCATACATAAAACTACATAGTGTACAAAACATACAACATAAATGTGCTTTATGCCTTATAATGCTCAAACAAAGACACAGGCCCCCCCATATATCCTTTAAACAACTGTTGGGGAAAGTGCTATTCGCGAGCACCTATGAAGACCAGCACAGCAGATGAGGGAGTGGGTGGCAAACACCACGCCCGGCCGCCTTTGTCTCCCCAGTGCTGACGTTTACACACCACAACAGGCACTCATTTAAGGCTGAGTCGACCGACAGGAGGCCCACGACCGGTTAAAATAATCGACACCAGCGTTGGTGGCCGTGAGCGGGAATCGAACTCGGGTGGCCGGGGTTCGTAGCGTAGCGCGCTAATCACTACACTGCTGCACGCACAAACGAGTGGGTATATAATTAATGCTCAAAAGCAGCCGTCTTGCTCCAGTCCAGGCATAATATGCCTAATTGTCCAGGATTATAAAACGCACATTGTTCCTGCTGTGTTTTCAAACAAAAGTTAGGGGTGCGTCTTACAACCACGTGTGCGTGTGTCGAGTGCTCGTTCAGGACGCTACTGGGCAGTTGGAGGCAGTCGCTCCTCCAGAGAAGCGACACTCACAACAACGAGCGGAGCGCCAGGCGGATAAAATACAGGAAGTTGGCACAGTGGGGGGTTACAGCTGGTGCATCTGCTAGTCGTCTCAGTCAGCCAACCATGGCACCTGGGTCTGTCCCGTGACCTCCCGTCAGCGAGCCTTCGACACTTCACGTGGTAGCCTCAAAGTGCACCTGGGCTGGCACAGGCACCGTGGTGACGTCACAGTCACTTAGTAGCAAATGGCGGCTATGGGTATTGGGTCAGATTTGTACAACTTCATTGACACCAGGCACAAGTTTGGGGCGCTTCTTACTTTCCGGGGCATCTTGTAATCGAGAGATTATAGTATTCAAAGTGAATTGTCACGTGAAACATTTGGTAACGTATCTGGTGGATCCCTGATTTCCACACTCCAAGTGATGAATGAGAGACATCCCCCTGTAACGCTGTTCAGTGTCCACCGCACGCGGCAACGTGGATGCTGACATCATAACAAAATTGGACTTAAAAAGCGCTTTTCATCCACGGATCACAGAGCACTGAAACAAAATACGGGTAAATAAATATAAAACACAAGTATAAAAACACATCGATTAAAATTACTAATAATTATAACAAAAGGAGGGCAAGGGCCTGAAAATGAACTTTGGTGAAGAAAGCCTTCTTCACTGGGAATGTTTTTGGTGGCCCATGGGTGTTGTGCGCTCGCCGCTCGCCGCTGAGGTTAGTGGTGGTTTGAATGCGGCAGGCGCTTCTCCCTGGTTGTAACCCAGAGGTCGCAAACGGGTTTTGATTCCTTACCCGTACCCGGCCGCACCAGGGTCGCAAACGGGTACCCGTACCCGGCCGTACCCGTACCCTACCCGTACCCGGCCGGGTACGGGTAGGGTACGGGTATCGGGTAACTGATTGCGACCTCTGGGATGAAGCCATGTTACAGGCGCGGGTGGGTTGATTCTAGGAACTTGAATTGTGAGAAGAGACAAGACGTTGGGAAATGAGTGACAAACAGTTACTCACCAGTGACTCACGGTCTACCCGTACCCGTACCCGGCCGCACCAGGGTCGCAAACGGCTACCCGTACCTGTACCCGGCCGGGTACGGGTAGCCGGGTATTGGGTAGGGTACGGGTATCGGGTACCCGGTTGTGACCTCTGTTGTAAGCACACAAAGCCAGACACACTCGGCACGTTAAAGATCACCGGGTGCCACTCGGACCATTGTCCCGCCGGGCGTCGCGGTCCAAATGTGCCACATTTTACAAAAGTACACCCCGCTAGTGACTCAATTGGGTAAACCCACAAAGTAAAATCGTTGCCGACTGCCAGACCATGATCCGTGCGTGAACGTCGATTATTCTTTCGCAGTTGCCCTGCACCATCAGATTGGCGCAAATACAAAATGTACGCAGTGCCGGATTAAGCTAGTGTGGGGTCTGTATAATACGGTATGAAGGGTCCCTAAATAAAAAAAAAACACGTAAATATTAAAACACATACGTTTTTAACTTGCATAATAAAGTAATTGTATTTTTTCATTTGCTATACAGCCAGATAATACAAAAAATCGCTAACCTTAAACAACCAGTCGTTCATAAAAGTTGAAGGCAGTATAGTACTATAGTAATAGTGCAAGTGCAGAATCACTGAACCGGAATTGATAGCTTGAAAGGATTCTAGATTTTAAGTTTTCGTGACTGCAAGGGTCCATACTCTTTGGTTCTTTCGGTAAAGTCACGTAGGTGAAAATAAAAAAAAATAAGCTTGAAAGGAGTTCGGGTAGGGTCCTTGAAAGTGCGGGGCCCGTAGCATTTGCAGCTACTTTTGCGACGAGGATAATTCCGGCACTGAATTTACGGAAGCATTATTGACTAGAAAGAGTCTAATAATAAAAAATGCACAATTTACCAGACCCTCTCCCAACTGGTGTCAAATCACCCACAAGCCCCAGGCATTCAGCTGGGCTTGCCAGTCACCGCCAACTCGGCCTGGCACAAACTCAATGTGTTCACAAGCGCTGCGCGCGGGCTGAGGTCATTCCAAATGTGGCTCCGTAAAAGTGCGCGCGTGCACACCCCCACCACCACCCCCCTTGATAGGAATCATTTCCATTCAAGATAACACTTCGTTTCCCGCCCATGTAAGCATTGCGTGAGCAGCGGTGGTTATAATTGTTGTGCCGTGCAAGGATTACGGGGCCGTCCATAAATGACGTCACGCGATTTGGACGATTTTTGACCGCCCCCCACCCCGTCGTCACACGGCGTCACAAAAAGTCAGACCCCCCCCCTCAATAATGACGTCACAAAACATCGCCGGTGATAGCGCTTTCTTTAGAAACATGTAGACGAAATTGTATCGAGTGCAATACCTGACAATTGCCCTCAAGGTCACACGGTGTTGTTACTGACGGACAAACGGCCAACGTAGAGCAGCAGCAGCCCCACAAAAACATTAATATGCATTCAGCCGTGACACAAAACACAAGATACAGTGGAAGAAGAGTAGGCCAAACACCCTCTAGAGGGGCTCTATTGGGCCGATTATTACCAAAGTCATTGATGGCCTCACTAAACCAGTTTTTTCCCTCCCGGACTTACCATCGTCCGAGTCCATGCTAACAATGCCTTTCAAGTTTGGGCACGCTTGTCGCCCCTGATGATTGGTAAACACTTCCCACGTGAAGCTGTTCGCACACATTCCAATTAAGGAAGGGCGTCAACTTCAACCGGTGCTTCCCATCTCGTGTGAGCAATACAAAGACAAAGGTCCCCCAGATAGCCTTGGACAGACTGTCGGAGCAAGTGCCCTTAGCGACCGCCTATGAAGGCCGGCACGGCACATGAGTGGGGTGGATGGCCAGCACCACGCCCGACCGCCTTTGTCTCCCGATGCTGATGTTTACACACCGCAGGACCGGTTCAGATAATTATTCACCGATGTTGCCCGTGAGCGGGAATCAAACTCGGGTCACCGGGTTCGTGGTGACCCGATATTCGCCACTGCTCCCCCGCGTTGTGAGAAACGCACGCACACACACGCACACGATCTGTAATCGTGATCAGAACGGGCAGACGTGGAAATGTGGGGTCGCGACGAACTGGCACACTTTGAGACATCCTGCCCCAAGATGCCTCCCCCATTGTGAAAACCTCCACGCGGTACCATTCGCTGCGGAGTTTCTAGGATCGCCACCACGCTGCGCTTTCAGACGCCCTTCCTTCCGATAGCAGCAAGCCGCTGGAGCTATGCACTTTTAAATCATCATCGAGATTGACAAACACATTTATTTAGAACTGATTTTTGTGTTTAGTTTGTTGTCCTTCCTCCACACCTCTGATCAGGATGGTTGGCTACGTACGGTGCGAAAGAAGTTAAACATACATGCAAAGCAGAGGAGACCTTGCACTACCCTCCCAAGTGACCCTCCTGGATCTGCACCTCTCACCATCCTGCGATGTGACAATCCACCCAGCACCTGCATATGGAACTGGTTTCATCGCTCCATCTCCCATGAGTGGACGTCTTCTCAACATTTGTTCCATTCCTTAGATGGATACTCGCCATGGTGGCTATGAGATGTTAACTACCTCGCCTGGGGTACAGGAGGTCGTGCGTTCGATCCCGACCCTGACGCCTGCTGCTGTATATGTGGAGTTTGCGTGTCTCTCTCTTCATCATCACTGTAGCTAGGAGATGTTAACTACCTCGCCTGGTATACGGGAGGTCGTGGGTTAGATCCCGACCCTGACGCCTGCTGCTGTATATTTGGAGTTTGCGTGTTTCTCTCCCCGCGGTTGCGTGTGCTCCAGTTTGTCCCTACAAATTTTGATCATGCGTTCAGTCTATTTGGCAGCCATACATTTACACATGAGAAGCCACTTCATTGACCTATCACGTGTGGCCAGGTCGCTTCTGAAGAAGAGCTCCACAGCTCAGTAGGCCTCTCCTGGTAAAGTATGTTTTTAAGTTTTCGCTTCGTCTAATCATTATTCCTAGCACAAAAAGCTTTTTTTTTAATATCCAGTGCGCGGTGACTGTGGTCAACTAGAATGGAATACGGAACATGTAACGGACTCAAACACACGAAGCAGGAGGAGGAGGAGGCATCGTCAACAGCGATGCACAACTCCGCTGCTGCTGACGAAATCGTCTGGCTCAGCCACCTCGGTGTAGGGATTCCAGTTCTTGCTCAACATCAACGTCGGCCACACGAAGACGACTGTCCACCACGAAGACGACTGGACAAAGAGCTGTACACAGGCAACGTGCTGTGACGCTCAACAACGAGCCATCATCATAAGTGGCTACGAGTCGGCCTTCACGATTGCCTGCCCACTCTGCAGCGATGTGTTGGCGAGTCGTGCGTGGATGGGAGCCAAGCGAAAAATGTTGTCCACAGGCTCAGTGCAGTCTCCTGGGTGACGGGGAGAGAGATATTTCCGTGAGGGTTGGAGTCCTGCATCAGGGTCGGAGTCCTGGTGAGTATGAGCCAAGGCGGCCGTCATTATAATAAATATGCTCAAAATGTCCCCCCGAATATATTGCTATAAAATAGATTTCTGTTTATATGATTGTGGTTATGGTTGTACTTTTATAAATCCCTAATCTCTGCCATTACATACAATGAAGCAAAAAAAAAAACAGAGCAATGTAATACAATACACTATTAGACATTATTGTTAAAAAAAAAAGTCCATCCTATGTGTTAGTACATTTTTTAAATATTTTAGGCAGGAAATGGCTGGAAATTCGTTTTCAAATTTAGATGTTTTTTTCTGGGTTGGGACCCCCAGACCCCCTGGAAGATTTGGTCCCCCCCAATGTTGACTCCATGGCTACAGCTTTGGTATGAGCGTTAGGCTTGGGTTATGTACGCACGCTGTACGTATCCAACCGTGCTAATCGGAGGTGTGGGGAAACGTTAACTAAACACAAAATACAGTTCAAAAGAAAAAAAAGAGTTTCCAATTTACATTTAAAAGCGCACAGCTGCAGCGGCTTCCCAATATCGGGAGAGAGGGTTCCAGACGGCCACAGAAGCGCGTCTGAAAGAGCGCGGTGCGGTGACCGCCACCCTTTGTTCGATGGCCAGACAAATCCCGCTGCAGCGAGGATGACCGCAGTTGGCGTGGTGGTGGTGGTTTATGCTCCTTAACGAGACCAGCGACGTATCGTGGTTCACTTTTGAGGCGAGCGCTTTGTGTGTGTAACGAGTGCGACCCTATAACGAAGGATTCGTTTGGCAACTGGAAGCCAACGCAGCTTGGCGATCACTGAACGGGCACGGTCGGATCTGCGTCGGGCTGGGAGTGCGTGCCGGTTCGAGTCCTTGGGGGTGGGTTAAGAGTCCTGGGAGAGGGTGAGTTCCCGAGCCGTCGAACCTTCGTTGAGCAACAACCATTCGTGGCCAGGTCGCTTCCGTAAAAGAAGCTAAAAGCTCAGCGGGCTTTACCTGGTAAGATACAAAATAAAGTTAAGCTTCACTTGAATATGCTGCAAGTGATTTGTTGACATATCCTAAACTTTGCACTCCCGTCGTGTTTTTGTTTGTGGAGTTTGTTTGTTGTGACGTTCTGACCCGCACCGACTGGACATCTGTGAGAAAGAGTCTCACAGCTCATCGGCATTCACCCCGAAGTCCAAATAAATACGCAGAGTCTGTTCCAAGTGGAAGAGAAAGAGCGGGAGAGAATGAGAGAATGAGAGTTCCCACACATCGCTTCAACCCACACTCCCACCAGAGTGCCGCGCCAGGGAAACCCACTGGGGGGGGTCAGAGTCTCCCCCCCACGCTCCCTCGCCACCCACTCGTCTGGGGAACATTCAATCCGGCGCCTCCAGCCACAAGGAACGACGTCGAGCCAACAACCCACCCCCCGCCCCGGCTGGGCTCAAAGCGGCAACTTTACGAGCCATTTGGTGGCAATTCCACATTCCCATGGAAGAGGCCAAGTACCTCCATCGGGAAGGAGAAGTCAGGACTCGTGTTGGCGTCCGAGAGTTGCGCTCATTGTGTCGGCCCCCGGAACAGGAGTGTTAGTCGCATGCACTCCCTCGCTCGCTCGCACGCGGTGTGATCCCTTGCTGTGCGCGTTGCGCATTGTTCGTGCCGCTGCGTTCACGCGCCGACAACGGCCATTCGCGACAAGACGCAGCGCACCGGGGACGCGACTCACCTCCATCGTGGGCGGAAGCTCCCTCACTCCACAGCGTCACCAGCAGCGCGCTCGCCACGCTCCTCACCGCCACTACCACCACTCCGCGGATTCTTCTCCGTTCTAGCAGCTACTGCTGCTGCTCCCTCTGTCTGCACGGTCTAGAGTCCGCTTCACCGGGGGCGGGGCCACGGCTACGAGAGCGGGGCTACAGGGCTGTTGGGAGGCGGGGCTACAGGACTGTTGGGAGGCGGGGCCACTGCTCTGGGGGGCGTGGCCACTGATATGTGGGCGGGGCCACTGATATGGGGGCGGGGCCACTGCTCTGGGGGGCGTGGTCACTCATATGGGGGCGGGCCCAATGTGCTAGAGGCGGGGCTACGGGCAGGGGGCGGGGCCAATTATCGGGGACAACAAAGCCGGAGGGCGGGGCTACATGGTCCGGGGCGGGGTTGATGGCGGGGCTGCAGAGGTGTGGGCGGAGCTCCGGGGCTGGTGGGCGGTGCTACAGGCATAGGGGCGGGGCCACCGAGCTGGGGACTCCAAAGCCAAGGGCGGGGCTACAGCGCCATAGGGCAGGGCTCCGGGCGGGACTACGAGGCTGGGGGCGTGGCTACGAGGCTTGAGGGCGTGGCTACGAGGCTTGGGGGCGTGGCTACGAGGAGATGGGGCGTGGCTACTAGGCTGGGGGCGTGGCTACGAGGCTTGGATGCGTGGCTACGAGGCTTGGGGGCGTGGCTACGAGACTGGGGGGCGTGGCTACGAGGCTTGAGGGCGTGGCTACGAGGCTGGGGGCGTGGCTACGAGGCTTGGGGGCGGGGTAGGGGCGAGGGAGGGTGGCCGCTAGGAGGCGGCAGTGCACGCGGCAGCGGGATGCGACCTGGACCCACGTGGTCAGCGGATAAAGCGATGACGCCCGCGAGTGACGAGGGCGCGTCGCTGCTGAGATCGCGAATGACGAGGGCGACCGTGGGCAGCCCTTTCTCGTCGTCTCTTTCCACAAGAAACATTCACTTCGTTTCGACACAATCCGTCGGATGTGTAAACAGACACAATATATATCCATAATACAGGGTTTTTTGGGGTTAGATCGCGTTAATATATTAATGTGTCGTTAATATATTTACACGATCTAACCGCAAAAAAATGGTATTATGGATGATATTGGTCGCGAAAGCCTACGTGTTAAACTGACACAATGTATATGTTTGTGTGGAGAGAGAGATGTATGAATTAAAGTAGATGCATGCATTGTCTGCGTGACCTATTTTGTGAATAAATCGTGAGCATCGCAATGCAGCATGTAATGCAACTCTTTCCGATACCTACCTACGGCATGACAATTGTTGCGACGTTTTGATTTCTCTTTTCCGTTATATATTAGGCAAGATAGAGTACAATATTTCATAAACTTCGTATATCCTAATATTAAATGCTAATAAGTCAACATACGGTAAAAAATGACTGATCTAAATATTAAATAACGTATTTAATGTTGTCGATAAAACTACGGGATCTTTCGTCCTGTATGTATGTTGCATTTATTTCGGAGGTGCGGGGGAAGGACAACAAACCAAACACAAAAATAAATTATACAGAAATGAGTTCATCAATCTCGATGATGTAAAAGTTCATAGCTCCCAGTGGCTTTTCGACACGTGCCAGATGTTCACAGAGCTCACAACGCCGAAGCCGCTGGGTTGATACTCATAGGTTTTTTTCGGTAAAGTCACGTAGGTAAAAAGAAAAAAGAAATAATAAAAATAATAGAAATAATAATAGAAATAAAATAATAAATCACGACGTTTCGGAGGCAACACAAGTCTCCATCATCAGGTGGGACCGTCACAGCCAGATTAGCTGCATCAAGTGATGCAGCTAATCAAGTGATGCAGCTAATCTGGCTGTGACGGTCCCACCTGATGACGGAGACTTGTGTTGCCTCCGAAACGTCGTGATTTTCATTGTTTTATTTTATTATTTTTTATTTCATTTTTTACCTACGTCACTTTACCGAAAGAACTAAGAGTATGAATCCTTGCAGTCACGAAAGCTTCAAATCTAGAATCTCCGTCATCAGGTGGGACCGTCACAGCTAAATCTACTGTATCTTGCCAACAATCTTCACCGCCATACAGCAGTGGAAGCACCAAGGTTCTGCAGCAGCCCGCAGGCTCGTTATTGCTCGGCCCAGTGCATTGTGGGTTGCCTGGTTCATTCATTGCAAGACACAATCCGGTGATTGTGTCTTACCAACACAATCACCTGATTGTGTTGACAAGACAGCAATAGAGGCGACACGCAATGCGCTGTACCGATGCAGGGAAAGCGTCAGGGGGCGCCACGATGGTGAGATGTTATCTCGCTCGCCGAAAATGAAGGAGGGTGTGCGTTCGATCCCGACCCTGACGCCTGCTGTTGTATATTTGGAGTTTGAGTGTCTCTCTCATCATCATCACGGTGGCTAGGAGATGTTAACTACCTCGCCTGGTGTGCAGGAGGTCTGACGCCTGCTGCTGTATATTTGGAGTTTGCGTGTCTCTCTCATCATCATCACGGTGGCTAGGAGATGTTAACTACCTCGCCTGGTGTACAGGAGGTCGTGGGTTCGATCCCGACCCTGACGCCTGCTGCTGTAGATTTGGAGTTTGAGTGTCTCTCTCTTCATCATCACGGTGGCTAGGAGATGTTAACTACCTCGCCTGGTGTGCAGGAGGTCGTGGGGTCGATCCCGACCCTGCCGCCTGCTGCTGTATATGTGGAGTTTGCGTGTCTCTCTCTTCATCATCACCGTGGCTAGGAGATGTTAACTACCTCGCCTGGTATGCAGGAGGTCGTGGGTTCGATCCCGACCCTGACGCATGCTGCTGTATATTTGGAGTTTGCGTGTCTCTCTCATTATCATCACGGTGGCTAGGAGATGTTAACTACCTCGCCTGGTGTGCAGGATGTCGTGGGGTCGATCCCGACCCTGATGCCTGCTGCTGTATATTTGGAGTTTGTGTCTCTCTCCCCGTGGTCGCGTGGATGTTTCTCCCGGTTCTCCGGTTTGTCCCTTCAGAGCATCACGCGTTGAGAGTATTTGGCTGCTATAAAATTTCCACGTGATATAAACCACTTCTTTGAGCCATCATTTGAGACCAGGTTGCTTCTGAAAAAGAGCGATAATGCTCAATGGGCCTTAACATAAAACATTCATTTTTTTCATTGGACAGCTCCCTCTTGCACACTGTAGATCAGTGCAGAGAAAGCCTGTTTTCCCGCTGATATGTTAATGATGATAATACAAATTTACATTGTAAAGCGCATTTCACCCATAGGGTCCCAATGCGCTGTGCATGAAAAGAGGAAATAAAGAGAACCATGGTGAACGGTGAGAACGAGGGCGTGAAAAGCAACGTAAAGAGGTGAGTTTTCAAGACGCGATCATGTCGTTGATAACAAGGTTTGGAGACTGCACTTGTGTGTATCTGTGTATGTTTAGGTGCCTGAGTCGGGTAATATTCCTTTTTGAACCAGTAAAGCCGTGCTTGCTGAATTCAATAATGTTCAAGAAATTGCATTGAGACTCTCATATCCATTAAGTGCCTGCTATTTCCTGCCAGTAACGTCTTCATCACAAACACCTGTCGGGTGGTTGCCACGATGCACCCTTTGATGTAGCAAGGCGCGCTTCTTTCAAACTGCAAGACATTCAAAATGTCGACAAAATACGTCTTCACTTTGACCCACCAAATAAAAAAAACTGCCGTTTAACTTAAATGAGTGCAGCTGTTCGAAGGAAAATTGGCATTTTTTTGTACATTACATTGGTACATTAAAGTCCAACAAACCGGCATGAAAGTTGTATATTTTCAAGTAAAACTTTACGATGCACACACGCATTAAGGCGCCACGGTGGCGAGATGTGAACTACCTCGCCAGGTATACAGGATGTCATTGGTTCGATTCCAACCATGACGCCTGTATATTTGGAGTTTCCGTGTCTCTCCAGTCGTGGTCACGTGGATTTTCCTCCTGGTCCTCCGGGTTTTCCCCCTCCACATTTAGAATCAACATCACGCGTTTAAAGTATTTAGCTGCTGTAAATTCCCACGTGATTAGCCACTTCGTTGGGCGTTGTATATCTCAGTGGGTTTTACCTGGTAAAAAAAGAAAAAAGTTTAGTTTATTTGTGTTGCCCCTGCTGGTCCATCCCTGTTCCCTATGGCCCCAAAGTCAAGACGCTCACAGCGTGACCCGTGGCACCACCACGCGATGGGGAGTAGAGCCAGTTGCCCAATAGGGCAGCAGACCGCGGGGCAAGGTGCGCGTGAGAGGGAAGGGAGGCTGGGGCGTAGGTCCCCAAGACAGACAGAGAGGAGGGCTCGGCTCAAGATGAGCAGCAGGAGGAAGAGAGGATGAGGACCGGGCAACATGGCAAATCGGAGGTGCGGGGAAAGGACAACAAACTAAACACAAAAAGCAGTTTTAAAAGAATGAGTTTTCAATCTAGAACACAGGAGGGAGCTGGTAGGAACGTTGGGTTGTTCGGTCAATGGCCAGGGTCAACGGCGGCGTGGTGTATTCCGCAAATATGGCCGACAGTGAGGGCGGGCACAAGCCGGCGTGAATAGGTTAAACGTTGAGTTTTATAAGGGCACCACGAGGTGACCAGTCCCTCCTCACCCAGCCCTACCCCTCCCACCCCCCACCCAGCACCACCCTCCCCACCCTCCCCACCCAGCCCAGCCCCTCCCCACCCTCCCCTTCCCACCCAGCTCCTCCCTTCCCACCCAGCCCCTCCCTGCACGACGGACGGACGGACACAATAATCCCCTGTGGGCTGGTGTAACCAGGAGGTTCCTACCAGTATTATTTAAAAGTGCATTGCTCCAGTAGCTTCCTGATATGAAAATGGAAGAACGTTCCAGACAGCCGCAGAATCGCATCTGAAAGTGCGCGATGCGGTGATCGTCTTTGCTCGAAGTTCGATGGTGCCGAGATGTCGGGGACGAGAGGGTGGTGATGATAATGAGAAGGGAGGGAAGAGAGGGAGAAGAGGGAAGGAGTGAGCAGAAGTGAGCTGCACGGAAGAGGAGCGGCGTCTGTTCTCACAGGGGGCGGTGGCAGGGAGTGGGGAGGGATTCAGAGTGGGGGTGGCCACATGGAAGTCACGTGGTTTACGAAGAGGAGGCTTGAACTGGCTGAGATGGATTTGTGTAAATTGTTATTGTTGTATCGTCTCGTCAAGGATTGCCATGATACAGGGATACTGCATCGTACGGTATAAGATCCTCGATAATTGTGTCATCTGTTTCGCTAAATACATCATCATATCGTGATCGTTATTTGCTCACATATGACTTGCTGGAAAAGAAAGTGTTAGGGGGAATATTTGCTCCATTTATAAATCCCATTAATTTTTTTTACAACATGTTGCATTACCAGATGATAATTCTGAGACACTGATAAATGATTTGAAGCTTTCGTGACTGCAGGAATCCATAATCTTTGGTTATTTCGGTAAAGTCACGTAGGTATAAAATAAATCACGATGTTGCGGGCGCAACACAAGCGTCCGTCATCAGGTGCTTTCCCGAAACGTCGTGAATTATTTTATTTTATACCTACGTGACTTTACCGAAAGAACCAAAGAGTACTGCTAAATGGCATTATGACTGCAAAACAGCACTGGACATCAACGATCCCAATTTGCCGACGGGAGGATCCGTTTGGCGTTGTGTAAGTTCGAGTTGTTTACGTTTTATCCAAGACCCGTTCTATCCCAAAACCTATTAGTGACAGCAGTGGGCACTAATTTGTCAAGAGGAATGTGCAGGGAGTCAATCCACCCCGCAAAGAGTAGACAAACACAAATTCAGGGATTGCACAGTAGCTGCACGATGTCATCCGTGAGCCACTGCCCTTTTTGGATGGCGCCAACAACAATTTTGCAGTAAGTGGAGGCAGTCATCTTGTGTACGTGTGATGTGTCATAATACCCCGACCGCTATGCAAGCATGGATGACGAAGCGCTTGCAAGTTTTTGCATGCTAGATCAGCAGTTAGCCAGCATTGATTCAAAGTGGGCCTGGCTCTGCCGATGAGACGCCGCGTGTCGCAATCGGTCCAGAGTGCTGCTCGTCTTGAAACAATGCCGCTGAAAGTTATTGCACTCCCAGAAGGTCGTGCGGCTGATGGGTTTTGTCGGAAATACTTTTACGCATTTTTTTTTTTACGTCGAGACGGATACGTGAAGTAAGACGTCATGTCTGCTCGTTGATTTCGTTAACCCGTGGAGCTGTTCCACCAGATTCTGAACGTGTTGCTGAAAGCCCGCCCTAGTAACGGGCGGGTGGAACTGAAGAAAGCCACAGAGTCGTACAACCGCACGGTTGCCCTGCGTAGGTACGTAGCGACTTCTCTATCTCAGTGCATTGAGGCCAAGGCGATGTCATGGCCAATGCTGTAGGTGCGAGCGTATGTTCGTTGACCTTGCCCCGCACCTCCCATCTGCACGGTTGCCTTACGTTCGGTGCGAAAGAAGTTCAGCATACAGTACATACACAATTTCCCCAACCATTCTGCTCACGGTTTCCTTCACATCTTCTTATTCTGTCTCGGGCCGGCTCTCCTTCTCACGCGCTGGACATTCATTGCGTCCTCCCCAAAGAAATGTGTCTTCAATGTTGATGTCACATTCTAGTTCAAACCCCCCAGGGTACGCACCTCATATTGCTCGCCAATGTCATCCCCTGGGCTGGCATTCCAAGTGTTCTCTCTCTGATCATCCGTACGGGAAACACAGACATCGCTCATTATTCACCGCGCCTGTTTGCGTTGTCTGAGTCAGACTTTACGTATTCTGTAGTCAGTCCATTTCTGCCGAAGCTCGAAATGGTGCAATTCATTGGCTTTGGTTTCCGGAATATTTTTTTTTTGGAATGCGCAATGGCGTAACGCGACGTGGTCGTAGAGAGTTCATCACCACACCCACTCGGCACTTGCTGAAGGGCTTAATGATGACTCCAGAGTTTTTGGGGACATGGTACATATCTGACGTTCCACCCTAATTCGTGCCCACTGTGAGCCATGTTGTCGTATCAGCTCGAGGCCTTTTGCAAAAATGGCAAAATTATCTCGCCGCATGTCAATCACTGCAGCTCAATCTACGGGATCGACGCACGCACCTTTGAACTTGGGAACACGGCGTCAGCGGCGGCATAATCACCACTCATCGTAGAAGCTCACGGTTCGAATCCGGCAGGCCGCCCTTGGTTATCGCTGCGGTTGTATTTAACCGTGAACAAAAAAGAATATCGATAAAATACCACGTGGTGCCCCTCGTGACTGTGAACTTTAACCGTCACGTGACCTCATTCCACGTGAGTTGGAGGGGGCATCGTGTGCCGGCGTCACGGCTCAAATTCGCACGCATTTATACACACACACACATTCATACACACACACACATTCATACACACACACACATTTATACAGACACACACACTTATACACACACACACATTTATACACACACACACACATGTATACAGACACACACACTTATACACACACACATTTATACACACACATTTATACACACATTCATACACACACATTTATACACACACACATTCATACACACACACACATTCATACAGACACACAAATTCATACACCCACACATTTATACAGACACACACATTTATACACACACATTTATATAGACACACATTTATACACACACACATTTATACAGACACACACATTTATACAGTCACACATTTATACACACACACATTTATACAGACACACACATTTATACAGTCACACATTTATACACACACACTTATATATACACACACATTCATATAGACACACACATTTATACACACACACATTCATACAGACACAAACATGTAGCTGCAAATGATTCGCTTAGGATTACACACGGCGACCTCGTAGCAGACTATATCCGTCCGTGAAACATCGCGGGAACACGAAATGTGCCTAATTATCGCGGTGATTATTGCCGTGCCACGTGGAGCCCTTTAGAGAAGCTAAGCCGCATCGTCAAAAATTGCCACTGCCGTACGATCAAATGCGCGATGGTCAATGAAACATAAACACTAAAAACGACCTGAATCTGACTCGCCCTTGTGTCTTCATCACGTTCACTACAAGCCCATGGCCTTTGATTGCTCATCGAAGGCAATGCTGTGAAGTCAACAGAGGCGACATCCACACTGTGGCAAAGACAACGTGTGACATTTGCATGCACCGCCTCGTGGCCTCTGCTACTGCTGATGCGTCGTATCCTGAATCTTGGTGCGAATTCATGCTGGGAGCAAGGCGCCGGCTCTTCAGCACTCCCGCTACTGGCTTGCAGAGGCGGTGATGCCCCAATTGACGTCTTTCCCATTTTACGTCGTTTCGCAAACACGTCGTCACGTGATCGACACCACTGCTGCCCGATTGCGTCGCCTCAATCCACACTCACGTCGTTGACGGCATCGTTCGTCCTCCTCGTATCCGTCGCATCACCCTGCCCTGTGCACAAACTACTTTGCGTCGCGCATAAAGAACACATTCCTGCGGAGGGAGCTGGTAGGAACGTTGGGTTGCTCGGTCAATGGCCAGGGTCAACGGCAGAGTGATATATTCCGCAAATATGCCTGACTGTGAGGGCAGGCACAAGCCGGCGTGAGTAGGTTAAACGTTGAGTTTTATAAGGGCACCACGGGGTGACCAGCCCCTCCCCACCCAGCCCCACCCCTCCCACCCCCCACCCAGCCCCACCCTCCCCACCCAGCCCCTCCCAACCCTCCCTACCCAGACCCTCCCCAGACCCTCCCTCCCCACCCAGCCCCTCCCTCCCCACCCAGCCCCTCCCCACCCTACCCTCTCCACCCAGCCCCATCCCTCCCATTTTTGGATGCACGACGGACGGACGGACACAATAATCCCCTGTGGGCTGGTGGAACCAGGAGGTTCCTACCAGCAAATTGACTGTGCTGTAGGGTACAATATATGATTTATGTACAGTATTTTGCTGGTTTGGAAAAAATGTTCTGATTGACGTTTCGATATTTGCCGTCGCAACCTTTTGGGGCGCATCCCTGACGTAAACCGGGGTATTGCTGTAGTTATTTATGCCATTATATCATATGTTTTTAAAATTATCATTTCCACGTATCACGTGCCGCCGCACCACAGTTTTGTATTTTCTCAGTCTCGTAGACAGCGAACGACTCGGAGGCGCGAGGAAGAACCACGGGCGAGCGGGAAGGCAGCCAAGCGGTGAGCCGACACCCCTCAATTCCCCGAGCTCTGCCGTCCGCTATATATGAAGCTTTTATGGACCAATGAATGAGTGTTTACGTGTGGCAGGAAAGCGTAGCACCCGGAGACAACCCACGCGTGTGAGGGGGCAACGCTCTATCCCATCCAGATGGAACAGGGGGAGTCCACATGTTTTGCTGCGCTGTCTTCTCCTGGCGAGCCAGGGTACGGCTCCTCATCGACGCCTACGGGACGAAGGGAGTTGGTACAAAGTCTGTGTGCGGCCATCCACCAACTCTCGCTGCTGCCCCCACAGCGCTGGATCACAGGCAGCCGCGTGCACTTGACAGTAGCAGGGCTTCATTTCTCAAGGAAAAATGTTTCCATGAAATCTCACGGTCTCCTGTTGGCAAAATTGTTCTCTGGATCTCAGGCCTGGATAGCTCCGGCTGACACGAAGCCCCCCTCGACAGTAGTAGGCACACAGCGTTGCGTCTGTTTGTATCTATGTACGTTGAACTTCTTTCGCACCGTACGTTGCCAACCATGCCAATCGGGGGTGCGAGAGAAGGACAACAAACTAAACACAAAAAATAGTTCTAAAGACATGACTTTGCAATCTAGATTTAAAGTGCGTAGCTCCAGTGGCTTCTCAATATTGGAAGGAGGAGCGTTCCAGACGGCCGCAGAAGCGCATCTGAAAGCGCGCGATGCCGTGACCGTCTTTGTTCGATGGTCAGCCGAAAGCAGAGGTGGGACAAAGTCATTGTTATGCAAGTCGAAGTCGAGTCGCAAGTCATCAAATTCATGACTCGAGTCTGACTCGAGTCCAAGTCACATGACTCGAGTCCACATCTCATAGGTGGGACAAAGTCATTGTTATGCAAGTCCAAGTCGAGTCGCAAGTCATCAAATTCATGACTCGAGTCTGACTCGAGTCCAAGTCACATGACTCGAGTCCACATCTCATAGGTGGGACAAAGTCATTGTTATGCAAGTCCAAGTCGAGTCGCAAGTCATCAAATTCATGACTCGAGTCTGACTCGAGTCCAAGTCACATGACTCGAGTCCACACCTCTGGCCGAAAGCCACTGCTGCGACGATGACCGGCGTTCACGTGATGCTTTATACTCCTTGACGAGATGAGCGAGGTATTGTGGTTGATTTGTGGCAAGCGCTTTGTGTGCAGTGAGTGCGACCTTTTTGCAAAATATTTGTTCGGCAACCGGAAGCCAATGCAGTTCTGCGAGCGCTGGACGGACACGGTCGGACCTTGCAGAGTGTGGTAATGTATGCATGTTTGTACCGTGTGTGTCATACAAACATACATACAAATAACGCGACTGGGATGTCGAGTGTTTGCTCACGCAGGCTGTGACGTGGGGCAGATGTTTTCCTAGTGCCCGGGCCAGGCCCAGAGGTCGGTGGCCCTACACGTGGCCTTGGGGTGCCAGGCGCGGCTTGTTTGTTATGGGGCTCGTTTGACCCCAGTGCTGACGGAGGGCGTCGGCAAAGTGATGACATTTCCCTTTCAACATCAAGAGCGTTTGTTGCATTTTGTGCCCGCAAGAGTCAATCGAGTCTGCGTCCAGATAAGCAGAATGGAGATCAGGGCTGGCTGAAACCGCTGGTATTTGGAATCATGGGCATGTGGACTTGTTACTAACCCTAATTGAATGAGTATTTGACAGACAGGGTACTGGTGGCTCAGCTCTCCCTTCAATGTTCTTAAGAGTCAAATACAAAAATGTTAGTACAATAGTTCAGACCCAGTGGTGGGGCATCCTTCAGCCTTTCATCATTGAATTATATAAAGGGTGAGAGCGAGAGCAGAATACATGGCAAATCAAAGCAGATAATACTGTCATCCATTTAGTGTTGAGTTTATTCGTGTTATAAGTATTAACCAGGGTGGCCATGGAGTTTGGACCACGAACCTCTGCAACAAGTGGCAAACGTACTACCGTCAGGCCATGTCACGACCCTCCTAACACTGTTCAAACAAATCGAACAAGTCGGCTTTCATGACCAATTTGATGATTCATAACTTCATTTTGGCTCAGAGCGTGTACGTAACACATTCCTGCAGAGGGAGCTGGTAGGAACGTTGGGTTGCTCAGTCAATGGCCAGGGTCAACGGCGGCGTGGTGTATTCCGCAAATATGCCCGAATGGGAGGGCGGGCACAAGCCGGCGTGAGTAGGTTAAACGTTGAGTTTTATAAGGGCACCATGGGGTGACCAGCCCCTCCCCACCCAGCCCCACCCCTCCCACCCCCCACCCAGCCCCACCCTCCCCACCCAGCCCGTCCCCACCCTCCCCACCCAGCCCCTCCCCACCCTCCCTACCCAGCCCCTCCCCACCCAGCCCCATCCTCCCCACCCAGCCCCTCCTCACCCTCCCCTCCCCACCCATCCCCTCCCCACCCAGCCCCTCTCTGCACGACGGACACAATAATCCCCCGTGGGCTGGTGTAACCAGGAGGTTCCTACCAGTATAATGTGTCATAAACCCTCCTCCACCCGACGTAGACATTTTTTAAAAGTCACATAATGAACAAACGTGCCAGTGTATGAATGTTATAGCACCACCGGTAGTATAGTTGTTGGGTAGCGATTTCACAGCATGTAATCATTGGGTGTGGACGTTTCAGCTTGGTTTTCATAGCCAGCATTGTCAGGCAGTTTCCAGAAATCTGGCAATGTCTATTGGAGGGCATTTTCAGGTTTCTGGCAACTTCCTGACGATGCTGGTTGTAACTAGTGGTGAAACATCCTCTACGCAATGTTAAAGGCTGCGCTGATCGCTCTGTGACACCACCACCAGAGGTGCTGTTGTGGCATTCATAAATTGGCCACGTGTGTTCGTCACGTGACAACTTTGTTATTTTATTTCTATTATTACTTTTATTAATTAAATTTTTTACCTACGTGACTTTACCGAAAAAACCTAAGAGTATGAATCCTTGCAGTCACGAAAGCTTCAAATCTAGAATGAAAAAGTCACTCGATATGTCACTTAATGTCACCTTCTCAAAGCAGGGGCTCCGCGATAAAAACAAAAAAAAGATAAATTTTTTTCGAATTCGGTAAAAAAAACCCTTCAGTATTTTAAAAGCCACAATGCAAGTGGTGAACACGAGACGGTGGTCATTGATACGCAACATCACGGAGCAGTCTTTAAAGGGCCACGTGCTGCTCCAGAGCCGCAGGTTGTCGACCACTTGTCTGGAACCATCAGAAACACCAGGAGACAATTTGTCAAGTGTTAAACATATAATAGTTCAAACACCAATTCGCTGGCCGAACGCATCCTAATATATATAGAGGACTACGGAGCTCGGGCAATTGTTGGCACCGTAGGCTGCTTGCCGCCTGGGCGGCTGCCTCCCCTCGTTTCCCGGTACCTCGGCGACTGTGAGAGACGCGATTCACACGAACGACGCTGCCGCCAAATACAAAATGAAACGTCGCCATCGTGGGTCGATCCCACATCTGCGCGATGTCCCCGTCCCAGAAAGACACTCGCAAGGAGAACTCAGGAAGGGTCGCCAAGATCTGCTGAGAATAAATGCCGAGTTGGCAACAGCGGCGAGGAGAGACCGACTGTGGACGATGGCCAGGCCCTGTAGTGTCATCGCCAGATGACTGGATGGAATTTAAACTAAGCCACTCAACTATTTATTGTTATTATTTGACCAGGTATGGCCCAGTGAGATGTGTATCTCTTTTTCAGAAGCGACCTGGCCATAAATGATAGCGCAACGAAGTGGCTTATCACGTGGAAATTTGTAGGAGCCAAATCTTCTTATTTAAATTAAAACAACCCGTTCATAATGAACGTTCATAATGAACGTTTTTGGATTCGATCGCGTTATTTATAAATGTGTCGTAACCCTCCACCATCCGACACGGCCAATCAGCAAAAAAGTGTCACGTTGACAAAAGACAAATAGTTCACTACTTTAGCCCACCGGTGTGGTGGAGGGTTACGACACATTTAAAAAATAACGCGATCTAACCCAAAAACGTTAATTATGAATAATATTGGTCGCGAAAGCCTACGTGTTAAACATATTTCTACCCGGTACATTTTCAGAGCCAAAAACAACACCCCCACAAGTAAAAGTTTCTTGATTTACAATATTTGCCAACGAATGATCCGCAAAAAAAACATTTTGAGGAGGGGGGGGGGGGGAAATTAACCAACATACGATTCTAAAGCGCGTGCTCAAACACAACTTTATCAATTTCCAGCGCATGACGCTACATTTGCAACGACACACATTTTAGTAGACTCGTGCAGCTTGTCCGTAACATCGAGTCCGGAGTTTAACATTGGAACCTTTGCTGGTGAGCAGACGGGATCTCTCTCATCTGGTTCGCAGGAGACCGTGGGTTCGATCCCGGACCCTGGCGCAGCCTGCTGCTGCTGCTGTATATTTGGAGTTCGCGGTTTCTCTCTCCCCGTGGTCGCGTAGATTGTCCTCCGGGTTCCTCCCGTTGTTCCCTCCACATTTAGAAACGTGCATTTAGAGTATTTGGCTGCAATAAATGTCCACGTGATAAGCCACTTGGTTGAGCTATCATTTGTGGCCAGATCGCTTCTGAAAACAAGCTACATTGCTCAGTGAGCATTACCTGGTCAAATAAAAAGTTTAGTTTATGAAGTTGAATTGCTCAGTTGGCGTTATCGCGTACATGAAAGTGTAGTTTTCATTTAGTTTATAAACCGGCAAGGGGGAAGGAAGAAGTGGGGGCGGGGGGGGGCACAGAAAAGGGGGGGGGGGTAGGAGAGGAGGGAGGGGTGGGGGGGACATCGCCCACCTTGGACAGATCTCGGGAAGTCAGGGCACGAGGCAATTGCCGAGGTATTGAGCAATATGTGTGGTGTGTGTGCGTGATCAATGTGTGTGTGTGTTCAATGCGTGTGTGGTGTGTGTGCGCTCAATGTGTGTGCGTACATTAATGTGTGTGTGCTGAATGTGTGTGTGCTGAATGTGTGTGCGTGATCAACGTGTGCGTGGTGTGTGCTCAACGTGTGTGTGGTGTGTGTGTGATCAATGTGTGCGTGGTGTGTGTGTGCTCAATGTGTGCGTGGTGTGTGTGTGCTCAATGTGTGTGCGTGCATTAATGTGTGTGTGGTGTGTGCGTGATCAACGTGTGCGTGGTGTGTGCTCAACGTGTGTGTGATCAATGTGTGTGTGTGGTGTGTGTGTGGTGTGTGCGTGCGCAATGTGTGTGTGTGCTCGTGACGACCACGGCACAGGAATGATTAACAGGCACTCGCGGTGGGGAAGCACGCACGCGGGCCACTGGGCCAGGGAAAAATGTTTGTACCGTGAAATATTCGCGCTCTTGGCAATGCAAGCGGAGATGGATTTTTCTTTCGTAAAATAAAAAGGGGGGCAAATCTGGACGCTGAAATGGAATTTTTAAGATAAAGGATTTCAATTTGGATAGATATTACCGAAGTCTCTTTAACACCATTGTTTGTTCGTTATTTCAATTTGTTTGTATCTTCCCCATTGCATGCAAGCGTGTGAATAGTACTTCGCGTACGGTGGGGAGATGTTAACTCCCTCGCCTGGCATACAGAAGGTTGTGGGTTCGATCCCGATCCTGACGCCTGCTGTATGTTTGGAGTTTGCGCGTCTCTCTCTCCCCGTGCTCGCGTGGAATTTTCTCCGGGTCCTCCGGTTTTATTCCCTCCACATTTATAATCAACAAACGTTCAGAGTATTTGGCTGTTGTAAATGTACACGTGATAAGCCACCTCGTTGAGCTGTCATTTGTGGCTAGGTCGCATCTGAAAAAAATCTATACAGCTCAAGTGGGCCTTACCTAATAAAATAAATCCTACAGTAGTTTATCGTTAGTCGTATGGCGAGTGAAACGGCAGTTACTCTTGCTTCTCTCAACGAGCTCCTGTACTTTGTTCACATTTTCCTCTCTTTGGCGAGAAATGTATTTCTATATGTGCCCTACGGCGCTTTGAGTACCCTGTCATAGTTTAGTTTATAGTTTTAGGTTAGTTTGTTCCCATTTTACAGGTCTGGCGCAGCATTTTTTACATCGCAAAATGACCACCTACAGAGTGGACAAGACTGAGAAACGAGGATGTGAACGAGACAGTTAGAAAACAATATCTATACAGGACTTGAATTGTATCACGAGCCATACACTTTATAACTAATTGTTTTCACCGGGAATGGTTCGTTGCTAGATGCCTGTTCGAGCATTGCAGCAGCAACCAAACTCAACATCAATCACATCATCATCATGATGAGCAGCAGAAGTCTTCATTTCGCCCACGTCCCTCATCCCTGATGTGTTCATAAAGGAAAGAACGGCTAATCCTGTAAAAGCTCAACCAGAGGCTCTGTGATGAAGGACGCGTAAGGCCCGTAACGTCAGAAGGGTGTGTTTCTTGTTGGAAGTTCGTAGCACCCGTCGGACACGTGACTAGAGAAATCGTTTACAACAACAATAGAAACATCAGAAACAACACCAAGTGCGCCATCAGCTGCAGCAGAAGTCCTCATCTTTAAAACCAGAAGCAACATCAGTCGCAGTTGCCCTCCAGAATAAAAAAAACGGAATGGAGGACGATACGCTGTAAAGCTATAAAACGTGACCCTCAAGTATGGAGGAATCAATTACGCGAATGTTAAGTAGGTGTGTCATGCCCCAAATAAAGTTTCCTCGCTCATATTAGGAATTATGGATCAGGAGTTGACCATCTGCGATTTCGATTACATGCTCAACCCCATGCTAGATCCCATCACATTGCTCGTAAACTATTTCTTTAATGAAGAAACTAAAAACTAAACAATTTTTTATTTCATCATGTAAGGCCCACTGAGCTATATCGCTCTTTTGTAGAAACCACCTGGCCACAAATGATAGCTCAAAGAAGTTGCTTATCACGTGGAAATGTATCGCAGCTAAATACTTTGAACGCACGTTTCTAAATGTGGAGGGAAAAGCCGGAGGACCCGGGGAAAATCCTCGCGACTATGGGGAGAACGTGCAAACTTCAAATACATAAGCGTCAGGGTTTGAATTGAACCCACTACCTCCTGTATACCAGGCGAGGTCGTTAACATCTCGCCACCATGGTGGCCATATATCACACGTGGACAATCCCCCCCTCCCCCCATATACATTGCAGACTCATTCTGTCGCGCCACTCACAACGGCGAGCAGACTGATGATGATGCGATGATGATGCAGAGGATGTCAGTTTCAGTGGTGGGGACACTGTGTCAAGTCAGATTTCAGCCACTGTTTGGATCACAACTCAGAACCTTTACCAAATGTGTGAAAGTCGAACGGTGCCATGTGGACAACCCCAGGACGGTGCCTATAGCAGGCGTCGAAAAATGTGTTGGCTGGAACGGATAGTTGAGCGGTGGTCACGTGTGCACAGCGAGCTGGAGGGTTTGAATTCCACAAAAAATCCCCAACAGATTTGTGTCAAACCAGCCAAGTTATGTAGCGTTCACGAATCATTACGCAACCGAATGACAACCCCACGTGTTCAGTCTTCATTCTTCTTCGTTCGTACGGCAAGGCGAAATTTGCAACATTATATGTGTATTATTATCACGCGTGTTATTATCAGCTACGTATAGATATTCATTCACTGAACACGTTTCATTAGCAATGCCTTCCTCGAGCGCGTGGCGAGCACGTGTCAGCATTACACGTGCAAGTGTAAGTTTGTGAGCCGTGCGATCTATAGTCATAGCTTCGGGGGTAGCGCGACAAACGCCGCCCAGTCCGCCGGAGAGCGGCCGTAGTAGAACGATGGAGTGGTTCACTGCGGTGCGGTCCATTAGGCTTCGGGGGTTCGGAGGATCGGGGGGTCAGAGGGTTGAGGAGTCTCCTTCAATGTCCCACTCCTGGAAGAGGCGTGCGCAGCAACTGGGTTGGTCGAATATCAACGCGTTCGGTGGATCACATCTGGACAGACATATCGGTCCCACGATATTGGCGTCGTAGACTGTTGGGGCACTGCTGGGGGTGGGGGGGGAGTGGCATGACAATGATGGGGGACTGAGGAAGTCAGTCCACCGAGTGAGTCCCACTGAGCTACACGGCCCCACTGCCAGGGCCACTCGGCCACCAGTGGCAGCAAAAATGGGCCACTGCTTCACATTACAAGTTGTATACTTGAGTAATGAGTCCACCAGACGAAGCTGAAGATGACACAATCGTCTTTATTTTCCACACGAGCTGACGCTGCGTGCGACCACTCCACTTCAGCTCCCACCAGGAAGCCCCCAAATCGCCCCACCTCATCCGGTGACGTCACCACTCTCCTCCTGGGCATCCCCTCCCTCTCTCTCATGCCTCACCTTCTCTTTCCTTTCCTTCGTGACGTCATCTTTAACAGTAACCTGGGATTGCGTGGGTCTTTCTACACCCGGATCATGTAAGAATTAGCACTACATCACCCCCCCCCCACTCCTCCCTTTGAAGAAAAAGTTGTGCTCAACCAATACAACCGGTGATAATCCAAGGGATTCAGGGTAATTCTGATGGCAGGGGAGGAAGGAGGTATGAAGGAAAATAAACTACTTTTGTTGGTCAATAAACAACCAATTTTTAACTCAACCGGAGTTCTGTCACTTTGGGTGTGTAAGTGTGGAGAGCATGTGTACAGAACAGAATTTAAGACAGAAATAATTGAGAAACCGTAACACGAGACTGTACACACAAAGGTTCAACTGGACCTTCCAACCGCAACAAGCGAACAACCGACGACAATCTCCGGCATGAAGGAACGACGACGTCATTTTCCTCCATGGTCGTGTGGTCTTGCATGCGGTGGTTGTTCATCACTGTGGGATCATCACCCGAGCCCATGCTGGGTAACCGGGCCGTGTAGCCGCAGCTCGGTTAGATGATGCCGCACTTCCTTGGTCACGGGCGGTCCTGGGGAAAGAAGGCAACCTTGTTGAGGTTGGTTCGTCGTGGCAAGTGGCTTCCCCGACCTCAGCAGTGATGATGGTGAATGAAGGGGTGAAGGTGTAGGTATTCGTGATGACTCGGTTTTTGGTGAGTGTAGTGGGTGCTCCTCCGAGTCTAGTGGTACATCCATGGTGGGCTTTGACCGGTCAGGCTTAAGACGGCCGGGATGTACATACCGTCGCTGACTTCCCAATTGGACAAATACACATTGAGGCCTAAGGATCTCTAAACTTTTACAGGGCCTTGCCACGGATGGTGCAGATTGGGTGAGGTCCCTAAAGGTACCTGTGGGCAGTGTAGCCATGCACTATCTCCCACTTCGAAAGGCAGGGGCGTCACTCCCTTTCACCTAGCCCGTTCATTGGTGAATAGGCAGAAGCTGCTGCAGTTTGTGCCGCTTTCTTCGCCATCTCCCAGTGCTGCATGACCTGTCGTATCACTATCGGCCATTTCGCAGCTCTGGCTGGGAGGTAAAAACGTTTTCGCTCAATGGGAAGGTCTGGTTCCCTACCATACATCAAGTAGAACAGAGAGTATCCTGTCGCCAGGGCCCCACCTATGTGTAAGTCCCAGTCTGCCTGGGTGTCATTGACCACCTGACACAGCATGGAGGTGATGGTGTGATTTAGGCGTTCTACCATCCCATCGGTTTGTGGATGGTATGGGGGAAGTGCGTACTTTCTTTGTACCTAGGATGTTGCACACTTCCTGTATTAGTTTTCAGGATTTTATGTTTTATCCTAGCCTGTTAGAAGTGTTTCAGGGGCCATCACCTATCTATGTACAAAAGCTTCTGCTATTGACTGAGCAGTTCGATCCACCAGGGGCCACGCCACCGGCCACTGCGTGAAGTACTTGACCCCTACTAGCAGATATTTGTGACCTCTGTCGGTGCGAAGGAGGGGTTCCAATATATCCAAGGCCACCAATTCGTTTACTCGCGAAACCTCTATTGATTATAGCGGCACTTTGCTCGGTTGTGCTGGTGGCTTTTGCCGCGCATATTCTACACACGAGGCCGTCCATACGCGGATATCCGACATCATGTTCAGCCAAAAATAATGCGTTTTAATAGTAGATAATGTTTTAAGCTCCCCCAAATGTAGGAGGTGGCGGCAATGCACCTCCATTACTAACTTTTTGCAAATGGAGGTCGGCACGACAACACAGTAGGACTGTGTGTTGATCTCCCAACGCATCAACAGCCCTTTGTACTCTACAAATGTCGACGCTGTTGGAGGCCGATCTTGTTCTGGGCTAGAATTTGCAATGGTACAAATGGGTTCAAGCATCTCATCCACCCATCGCTGCAACTCTTCTTGGCTCAGTCCCAAATCTGGATCGGCCAGGGGAGTCTCTGGCTTGCTTCGGCACTCCATGTCAGGTGAGAGTGGTTTACACCTGGGTGACCCCTTAACACATGCACAAGTACCTGCCTTTGGTAGACGAGATAAAGCCTCCGCATTGGTGTGACACAACCCCTTCCTATGGACCACCTCATAGGTGAATGTTGCAGCCTTGCACAACGGTCAGGAGTTCTCTCCTGGTTACGCAGTACCATTGTTCGGCCGGTGACAATATCCGGCTGCCATATGCTATCACTGCCTCTCTGCCCAATTGCACCTGTGTTAGGATAGCCCCAATGCCGACATTGTTTGCATCCGTATCTAGCGTGAAGAGTAATTAAAAATCTGTGTGTGCCAGTGGTGGCATATCCATGAGGAGCGTCCACATATTTTTTTAAAGCCCTGTCCTCTTCCATATCCTATTAGAACTTCTGTCTGTTACCTGTGAGTGCGTGTCAGGTGGCTGCGAAATCCTGTACAAATCGACGGTAGTAGAAAACAAAACCTATAAATCTTATGACACCTGGCATGGATACGGGGGTTGGCCATTCTCTAACACACCGTGTCTTCTCTGGATCACTCGCCACCCCCGTTGTGCTAACTATGTGCCCCAGGTATCTGACGGAAGGCTGTGCGAGATGGCATTTAGAAGGCATACGCTTTAATCTTGCTTCCCTGATATGTGAGAAAACCAGCCTCAGCCAGTATAAGTGTTCTTGGAAGGATTGTCCGAACATGATTACATCGTCTAAATATATCTTGTAAACGTCCCATTGGAGACCTGTTACTACTCGCTCCATTAGCCACTGGAATGTGGCTGGGGCCGTTTGTAATCCCATGGGGAGACAGATAAAATGAAATAACCCCTGTCGTGTTCTAAAGGCAGTCTTGTTTTTCAAATCGTCATCCAGCAGTAGTTGCCAAAACCCAGATGATTGGTCTAATGTAGAGAAGTGTTTTGCGCCCACCAAGGCATCCAAGGAATCATCAATCCACAGTAGTGGATAAGCGTCCGCCATTGTGACCTTATTGAGTCGACAGAAGTCGACAAAAAACCACAATGAATCATTTGGTTTCTTTACCAGGACGATAGGGGTCCCCCCATGAGGTCATGGATGGTGAAATAATATCAGCTTTTAGCATATCATCGATCGCGTTTTGTACGTGAACTTTCTCGACCGACCCATGCGATATGAATTTTGGCGGTGTGACATTAAATTAAATTGCCCTAAAACATACGGTTCTTGACTAAATATATCTTCAAAATCCTGTAATAATTTCTGAAGGGCCTGAAGTTGTGGTACTGATAAATTATCATCCTGCTCTGTCAAAGCTTCCAGCCAGGGTGTGGCCTCCTCGCATGAACAATTCATTTAATTTTCCACTATTTCCACCTGCACTTCATCACCTCCGGCAGGCTTGGGCCACACGTGTGCCAAAACCGTTCCCCCAAAGGTGTGTTTGCCGTGTCTAAAACGTGGAAAAATAGTTTCTGGTGGTGACACAGGATGGTGTCCGCGCCTGCCAGGGCGTGTCGGTCACTAGCGGAGTGTGATAACAAAGGGGAATCAAGATTTGTGATGTTGGGGTACCGTGAGCATTTCCTTGATTGTCTGCACCTGAATATAGCCGTTCCTCTGACGGCATTTCGATGCACCCTGGTCCATAACAATTTGAATTGGGAGTTAATGTGCTGGAGACGAGTACGAGTCCCGATATAACCAATTTTCCTACTCATATTTTGGTCTCAAACTGTACCAAAATTCCCATGCTTCCCCCATTTCAAAAACGTAGTTGCTGACACTCCTGTATGGACCAGCATCTAAACCTCAATTTCCCCCACCAAGCCTACCACCACCGACTACTCTACTTGCCAACTTGTGCCATTGTGTACCCGAAACCGGCCATCGTTGTGGTGAAAGATTGTGTGTATACAATGGTGGTTGTGATCGTCAGGAAGTATCGACTGGTGGTGCATATGAGGTCTGCGATGGGAACTGGCGAGGTGTCTGGGGTGCCGTGACTCGCCTGCTGGCTGTATCGAGGAGTGGAAAACAGCTGTTGTCGCGAAGTCGGCCCTAGTGGAGCAGCATCGGTATGGCCCCCATGGGCGATGTGGCCCATATGGCCGCATCGGTGACAGGTCACCGGGTTCCGGATCTGGCTAGGTGCTCCGAGTCCCCGGGGCGTAGAGCCCCGAAACGTCCCCCTTACAGCCACCAATATATCTCGCCCAGGTAGTCTGATGTCTACCTCTGTCTTGGCATCTTTCTCTTTATTCTGTGTTCCCCGAACCCCCTGCCATCCTTGATAATATAAGGGTTCTACTATTTGTGCGACCATACGTTGTGGTCTCATCACCTCTTCATGGGCCCTTATGCTCTTTGCGATCCCCAATGAGGTATGTTTGTCCTCCTCCGTGACTGGCAAAACTATTGTACTGGTAGGAACGTCCTGGTTACACCAGCCCACAGGGAATTATTGTGTCCGTCCGTCCGTTCGTCGTGCATCCAAAAATGGGAGGGGTGGGGCTGGGTGGAGAGGGGAGAGTGGGGGGGGGCTGGGTGGGGAAGGTGGGTGGGGAGGGGCTTGGTGGGGAGGGTGGAGAGGGGCTGGGTGGGGAGGGTGGGGCTGGGTGGGGGGTCGGAGGGGTGGGGCTGGGTGGAGGGGCTGGTCACCCCGTGGTGCCCTTATAAAACTCAACGTTCAACCTACTCACGCCGGCTTGTGCCCGCCCTCACAGTCGGCCATATTTGCGAAATACACCACGCCGCCGTTGACCCTGGCCATTGACCGAGCAATCCAACGTTCATACCAGCTCCCTCTGCAGGAATGTGTTTAAAGCCTGTGCCAGTGATAACATACGGTCGGCCACCATAAAGTCCAATGGCCCCGTATCCAGGCCCGGGAAAGCAGCCTCCACTACGCCCATGAGGGCGCTCCTGTAGGCCAAGGCTGACTTCCCCTTTTCCCACCAGCGGTTTTGAAATCATCTTTTTGCGCTCGATGGTGGGTCAAAAATCCCTGCCATCTCTCGATCAGCAGCTTCAGGGTCTTCTTTTTCTCCGCCGGAATGGAGGAACTAATATTTAAAGCATCGTCGCCAAGGGCCGTGCGGAGAGCCTACAGAGCGTCAGGCTTTGTCCACTCTAGGGACATTCAGGTCGCGTAGAATCGCCAAACAGATGCTCCTAAATCCCCTCATTTAGATACAAACTTCTCGACGTTGGGGGGGGGGGGGTAAAGATAACAATATCATCTTAAACATTAACTTTGGCAAAAATAAACTACATTCACTACAACGATCTACATTATTGTAGTAGTAGCAGTAATAAAAATGTCGACTTGTAACACGCCACTGCTGCCCAGTATCCGCTCGCTCTCCTCGAGAGAGAACGACTCAGAGGCAACGCGAGGAGGAACCACAGATGGAGCGATGGGGCAGCAGCCATGCGGTGAGGAGCAATTGTCCCAAGCTCTGCGGTCCTTTATATATTGAGGTTATATCGGCCCATTGATCAGTGGCTTAGATGTTGGAGGAAACCAAAGCGAAACCAAACACATGCGTGCAAAGGGGGAAACACACTATTCCCATACAGACAGAACAGGCGGAGTCCACAATTTTCCGTCGCCCCATCCCCTGACGAGCCAGGGTACGGCTCATCGCAGCAGCTAGCTGTGTGTGGTGATCCATGAACGCTCACTGCTGCCTCCACAGTACTGGGTACAGGCCACGTGCATAGCCACCGCCACCTAATTATATTTGCCAACGCACGTTGCTGATGTTGATGCACTAAAACAGAAGCTCGTTTACAAAAACACAACCGTGCCAGACTGACATCACGATAGTCACAATAATTTGCATTTATACGGCGCTTAAATGCCTCAGCAATTCAAAGCTAAATGTGGAGGGAACATCTCAAACATTCACTCTGGTGGTCTCGGTGCCTTCTCTCCACGCACCTGATGAAGCAGCTGTCGCCTGTTTAGAAAATACGAGAGCAGCATTCGAAGGAGACCCTTAGTGGCAGCTGTTTCTGTGTGGTGGCACACTGCACCGTAAGTGGGGTGCCGTGGTGGCGAGATATTAACTACCACGCCTGGTACGCAAGAGGTCGTGGGTTCGATCCCGACCCTGACGCCTGTATATTTGGAGTTTGCGTGTCTCTCTCCCCGTGGTCGCGTTGATTGTTCGACGGGTCCTTCAGTTTTTCCCTACGCATTTATAAACACGCGTTTAAAGTTACTTAGCTGCTATCAATTTCCACGTGATAAGCCACTTCGTTGAGCTATCATTTGTCACCATGTCACTTCTGAACAAGATCTATACAGCTCAGTGAGCCTCATCTGGTCAAATAAAAAACAGTTTAGTTTATAGTATGCTGGACTTCTTTCGCACCTTACGGACGACCCAACCATGCTAATCGGAGGTGCACCGGCCTGTCAGCGGTAATTATTAAATTTGCGGTGATGATTGCAACTGTGTGTAATGGAAACTGCGTAATTGGGTCTGTAATTTTTTTTTTTAAATGAGGACCGAGATGCGGGCACACGAACAAAGTGGCCTATTCGTATCGAGTGGCATCACGGGAGCTTTAACGTCGCCGCTGTGAAGTGGACGGCGCGTGCCTCTAGGCCTAACAAACACCCGCAGGATTAACCCGGGCAACCTGCCGGATTCGAACCGCAGACCTCCGTGATGCGCGGCAAACCGCTGGGCCATATGCGACCAAATATAAAGATCCCCCGTGTAGCCTCAACGTACTTTTGGGGCAAGTGCTGTTGGCGAGTAGCCCGTGTGAAGGCCATCACGGCACACGGGGGGGTGGGTGGGCCAGCACTACGCCCGGCTGACTCTGTCTCTCGAGTGGCGATGTTTATTGCACACCGCACAAGGTAATCATTTGTGGCTGAGTCGACCTAGGGGAGGCCCATGACCGGTTCAGATAATCGTCACTGGTGTTGGACGTGAGCGGGTATTGAACCCGAGTCGCCAGCTTCGTAGCGCAGCGTAGCGCTAACCTCTCCACCAGCGCTCCCGGTGTGTGACCACTCCCGTAATAACCGGCAGAGTTTTCTGTGACCCATGATCAGGCCACCGTCCACCGACAATGCCCGTCCAGTGCTCGCCGAGCTGCATTGGCTTCTGGTTGTCAAACAAATACTTCGTTATAGGGTCGCACTCATTGCCACACGAAGCGCTCGACACAAAAGTGAACCACAATACCTCGCTGGTCTCGTCAAGAAGCATAAACCACCACCACCACGCGAACTCCGGTCATCCTCGCAGCAGCGGGTTCTGGCTGGCCATCGAACAAAGACGGTGACGGCATCGCGTTCTTTCAGATGCGCTTCTGCGGCCGTCTGGAACGCTCTTCCTTCCCATGTTAGGAAGCCACTGGAGCTATGCACTGTTAAATAATCGAGTTCTAAAACTCTTTAGAACTGTTGGAACCTCATTTGCCAGTAACAAAATATGATAATTGTTTTTTTGTGCGCCTTTTGGCGTTATCTGGTCCAACACCATGTGAGACGAGGCTCTAATGAAAGCTGTCTCGGGTGTGTACCAATCAACTTCAAGGACAGTGCATACATTATCAGAGTTGTGTTTTTTGTTTGCATTCCGACTACAGGTATTGTGGTCAATGCAAACATGACTCCTTGTAAAAAAAGGTGTCAGTTTTGTAGCCAGATATAAGGGTAAAAAAACAATTATCACTCTTTAGAACTGCTTTGTGTGTTTAGGTTGTTGACCTTCCCCAGCACCTCCGACTAGCACGGTTGGCTACGTACGGTGCAAAAGAAATCCAACGTACATACTGTACACACATAGACCCACCACGTCAGATGTTTGAGCCTCAGGAAACCAAGCAGACTTCCTGCAGCTACTTTTTGTTTGAATCACGGCAGCAGTGGTAGAGAGAGACGCGTAATAATTTGGCACGAGTAATGATCCCATGAGGTCATTGCCCTAATCACCGTAATTACTGCCGCAGGCTGAGTATGTGCAGTTATTTTCTTCACAGGGGAGTTTTAAAATAATTGCGCTGAGCGCTTTCGCTGGGTGTGTCTCTCCACAGTGCACCAGGGGAGGGCGGCGAGGGTGGGTGGGGGGGGAGGCAATGAATGCGATTGTCGGGATGAAACGGAAGACGGTGAATTCTGGCAGGAGCTCGAGCGAGGGAGCGCGTTTTTTACGATGCAGAAATCCAGGATGAGTAAACAGCGGGGGAAGCGACATCTGAAAAAATGGAGCGCACCAACTTTGCTCTTTGGTTCTTTCGGTAAAGTCACGTAGGTAGAAAAATGAAAAATCACAGTGATCTGTTATTTTTCTACCTACGTGACTTTACCGAAAGAACCAAAGAGTATGGATTCCTGCAGTCACGAAAGCTTCAAATCAAGATATTTGGCTGCTGCAAGTGTCCACGTGATTAGCCAGCCAATTAATTGAGCTATCATTTGTGGCCAGGTCAAGATCGCACCAACTGTGTTTGAGATGCCGCAGAGTATTGTGGTGTGCAATGAGGGCGTGCGTGGGTTCGATCCCGACCCTGACGCCTGCCGTACATGTGAAGTTTGCGTGTCTCTCTCCCCGTGGTCCGTGTGGATTCTGCTCCGGGCCCTCCCGGTTTTCCCCTCCGCGTTTAGAATCAACATCACGCGTTTAGAGTGTTTGGCTGCTACTGTAAATGTCCACGTGATAAGCCACTTAGTTGAGCTATCATTTGTGGCCGGATCGCTTCTGAAAAAGAGCTACATAGCTCAGTGGGCCTTACCTGGCAAGGACGGAAAGTTAATAGTTCTCCTCCCAAATCCCCTATCATTCTTTTACCCTCCCTCATCTTTATGAGCGTGGTCAATGTCCTCAACAAAGACAAATATCCCCCGTATAGCCCTTAATAGACTGTTGAGGCAAGTGCTGTTAGCCCCAACAATGTCCTCTACGTGACCCCCCCCACACACACTCAATCGCAACCACGTGCCCCTCCCCCCCACCCACTTGAACTCGACACGTGACCATTGGGTGTTGTTAAGCAGCAGCCGCTGAGAACGCACGTGTCGCCAGGCAGCAGGAGCACGCACGCGTGGCTTCATAGGAGGTGACAAAGACAAAGGTTTACCGTGTAGCCTGTAACAGATTGTTGGGGCAAGGGCTGATAGCGAGCACCTAATGAAGGCCGGCACAGCACACGAGGGGGTGGGTGGGTGGCCAGCGCCACAGACACGAATGCCTTTTTCTGACTGAGATGACCGAGATGACTGGCTATTGCACCACCTGTGCCCTCTACTGTGCCAACTTGCTGTGCTTTAGCCACCCGGCGCTCCACTCGTTGTTGTAAGCGTCGCTCCTCCGCCCTCCGTTGTTGTTGGAGGGCGACTGCCTCCAACTGCCCAGTAGCGTCCTTCACGAGCCTCCTCCACTGAGGCCGATCTTGATACCGCTGGTACCGGTCATCGGCTAGTCCACTCAGCTCCACGTCCTCCTGTACTACATCACTCCATCTCTTCTCTAGCCCGTACCGCGCCCGTTTAGCCCCCTCGATCCGGCCGAACAAAAGCTGTTTAGGCATGCGGTGTCTGGGCATGCGGGCTACATGACCCAGCCAACGCAGCCTTGCCTGCCGGAGGAGCTCACCGATGGGACTTTGCCCACACACACTCTCTTACACACATCGGCGAGAAGGCGAAGCGATGGGCAACGCACGGATTGGCAAGACGTGATGCACCCCCCTCCCTCTGCTTTCACCATCGCCGTGCCGACGCAGTCGACGCCTCCTCTCGCCTTCCTCGCAACCCCCGCGGTTCAGTCGTCCCATCGCTCTGCAACGCTGAAATTGCACATTTCAGAAATCGCCGAGTGCCAAGCTCATGACTCGTGGGCAGCGATTATCCAAGCTGCGACCGCGCGCCGAGTCTTTCTCGATTTCACGCCTCTTTGGCAACCTTCGCAGAGCGGACCGCCCTACGCTGTCGAGACGCGACTCGGGGGGGGGTGGGGGCGGTGGGGGGACGTTCCCAGCGACGCGGTTGAGGCAGCTTCCCCAGACACCGCCACGCAGAGCAAATAATAGCGAGGGGGCAAAAAGTCGCAGGGTGACTTGCTGCTCAAATGAGAAATGCCGGCACTTGGCGCTCGTCTCATGTTCGTTTGGCGTCGTTCACCCCGCGCCTTCGATGAGCACTGCTGGCTGTATATGGTGCAGAAGAAGTTCCACGCACAGCCCGTTCTCCTAGAACGCCGCTTGTTGCTTTCATCGCGCCAATTGGATATGACGCGACGATGAATGTATTCGGCAACACATGTTTGTTTATAACGCGGATGCGAATTGGATATAACGCGATCGAGCGAACGAAACTACAACGCGCGGGCAGGAATAAGCGGTCGTTCGGCTGCCCCGTTAGTAGCGTCGCACGAGGCACGGGGATGCTGCTGGATGCTTCGAGATGCTGCCCCACGCGCCTCAGCCGTTGTTCGGCCCACGTACGCATGTCACGTGCTATCGAGGACTGTGCTTCACCCGATTTTATTAATTATAATGCGATTTTTCCATAGCGCGGTGTTTTTTTCAGGAATGCAACTACTACCGTTTTGTAGGACAACAGATCGGACGCACATACATCTGCTCAGAGGCCTGAGCCGTTGGTGGAGATTCCACGTTTCTATGGTAGGGGCGAGTTTATCCGTAGGACAACCGCTGTTGATTTCCCCACGAAGTGGCGCTGATTTTTGTCGATGGGATTTCGATCGGCAAAACCTTGTGACTGCGAGCCGCTAGCCTCACCGCTAGCCTCACCGCTAGCCTCACCGCTAGCCTCACCGCTAGCCTCACCGCTAGCCTCACCGCTAGCCTCACCGCTAGCCTCACCGCTAGCCTCACCGCTAGCCTCACCGCTAGCCTCACCGCTAGCCTCACCGCTAGCCTCACCGCTGAGCCACCGGGCGGGATTTAGCAAGGGCACTAAACTCAAAAACTAAAACTTTATATTTAATTTTACCAGGTGTGGCCCCACTGAGCTACGTAACTCGTTGTCAGAAGCGACATGGCAATCACAAATGACAGCTCGACGAAGCGGCTTAATATCACGTGGAAATGTATCGCAGACAAATACTCTAAACGCGTGATGTTGATTCTTAACGTCGAGGGGGAAAAACACTCCCAGCACCACTTTATAGGATGTTCCTCTCCTACGGAGCGACGAGCTTCAGATGTCAACACTTCAGAGTGTTCAGGAAGATTTCAGATAGACAGCTTCAATATTGCATCGTCAGACTCACGGACGTGACGTCACTCGACACCACGTGGCCTCATTGTTGGTCATTAAATGATTTGGTTGATGCTGCTGCTGTGTCGGCAGTGATGCACAAGCACAGACAAATTTCGATGTAAAGCTTCTTTCGTGACTGCAGGGATTCATCTTCTTGGTTCTTTCGGTAAAGTCACGTAGAAGGGAAATTATAAAATAATAAAAATAAAACAATAAAATAATGAAATTTCGATTTAAAGCTTATTTCGTGACTGCAGGGATTCATCTTCTTGGTTCTTTCGGTAAAGTCACGTAGAGGGAAATAATAAAATAATAAAAATAAAACATCATAAAATAATTCTCACGACGTTTCGGCCACAACGCAAGTAGCCGTCCTCAGGTGAAGATCAGGTCTGTTTCCCTTCTACGTGACTTAACCGAAAGAACCAAGAAGATGAAGCACAGACAACTCGACACGTTCGTCAACAACACTGTGGCCTGAAAATAAAATAAAATATAATCGGTGACGTTTGTCTGACAATGACCCTTTCTTCACAGCACATCAAGGGGATTCAGTCGTGGGCCGCGAAGGAGGGCCATTGCCTGAAACGTCGCCGATCAGATGCGTATTTATACTTTGAATGCCGCGGTGTTGTTCACGCGTGCGCTGAGCCATTGTTGTGACGTCGCCTGAACGTAGCCATCTCCCTTTTCGGAATAATCCGAAACCAAACAGAAATTCGGAATCGTCTTGGCGAGGCAGTGGGGGGGGGGGGTTCCTTTCTGCGCCTGATTTTCGGATTTTCCCCTTGACTATTGGGGATTGCAACCCCGACTCCCAACACACAGCCGTTCCATGTCCAGTTCCAACTCAGAATGGATAACACCAACATCGGCCGTGATATTCTTCCCCGATAAGATTCTGCGATGCAAGCGCCAGAGGCACTTTCAAGACTTTCATGGCAGGCGGCAATCGTCTCTTGCAGGATTACGATGAACACTTTGACGCGGCATTCCTGTTGCGCTGCCAAGGATCGAAGTGTCCCGGTACACGATATCCCACGTGGACTTCGCGACGCGCTGGTGGGAGACTTCAAAGGGGGTTCTGCTCGGCTGTTCCGAGGTCTTTACACAAGCGGGGAATGTCGCAGACGCGCCGATCTGGGGCCAGTGTCTTTCGCAGGCGCCGTGTGTGTTGAGCTCTCGAGCGAAGCGTCGAGTACGAGTCAGTGTGATCACAACAACACGATTATTTATAATGCGCAATATTCGATCGAGACGTCTGAGGCGCGCGTTGAGCCAAAGCTCAAAGCGTGGCCCCTGCTGATGCTGCTGATGCTGCTGCTGCTGCGATGTATCGGACGCTCAGCGGTTGTTCGGGCGTTCGTCTCGCAATGAGCAGATCGCGAGTTGAGAATCGTAATGATGTTTATTCAGACTGCAGGAGGAATCCGATGAGCCAAGGCCGTAATTATAATATATATTGGGGGAGGGGGACACGTCCCCCCCCCACAATATTAAAAATATGCTCAAAATGTCCCCCCCCCAATATATTGCTATAAAATAGATTTCTGTTTTTATGATTGTGGTTATGGTTGTACTTTATTAATCCCTAATCTCTGCCATTACATACAATGAAACAAGAAAAGGTAAAAAAGAAAAAAACAGAGCAATGTAATACAATACACGATTAGACATTATTGTAAAAAAAATTCATCCTTTGTGTTAGTGAATGTTTTAATATTTTAGGCAGGAAATGAGTTTTCAAATTTAGATTTTTGTCTGGGGGGTGGACCCCCAGACCCCCTGGAAGATTTGGTCCCCCCCAGTGTTGACTCCATGGCTACGGCCTTGCGACGAGTTACAAAGCTCGTTATCACAGATGTCCAGTGTTGGGCGGGTAAGAACGTTACAACAACAAACAGTTCAAGCCTGACACGAAGGAGAAGGGGGTCATCGCCCTTCTGGGGTTGACAACGAACCTCGGCCACTTTGTGGTGAAGCCAGCAGCGGTCCTCCTACTCTTCGTTCGGGCCACTGCCGGGGGAGCTGTCATCCTGTGACTGGCTCCGAGGCTCACCGACGGAGAGCCGCTTGGGGCAGAGAAACACCCCGGCTCCCAGTCGCGTTCCGCCACTCTTCGACTTATTCCCGGTGGAAACGAGCCGCTGGTGCCATCTCCATCGCCAGCACAGGGAGGAGACTCGCCGCACCAGAATCAGCAATCCGCAATTCCTACTGGAGAGGAATCCGGCGAGCGACAAAGCGCTTGTGTGTCTGGCGAGACGAGACGCTGCCATTTGAATGTTGGCGGCCGCGATTGCTTCGCTGCGGAACACGCAGACAGACCTCGCGTTCACTCTCGGCCGTGATTCGCGTTTCACCAAAAGCCATCCTTGCTCACGATCTCACGAGCGGTGAGCGCCAGGGGGAGTAGTTGTTGGAGGTACGTGGGCGAACGTGCTCACAATCTACCGCATCTGGGATTAACCGTTCCTGAGCGCAGGGAATGAGATGGATTATGAAGTTGGCAAGAGTGTAATAGGAATCCATACTCTTTGGTTCTTTCGGTAAAGTCACGGAGGTAGAAAAAAATAATAGATCACGACGTTTCGATCGCATCACAAGCAACCGTCTTCAGGTGTGAAACAAACACAGCAGGAGGAATGCTCCTACGTCAGCAGTTTCACACCTGATGACGGTTGCTTGTGTTGCGATCGAAACGTCGTGATCTATCATTATTTCTACCTCCGTGACTTTACCGAAAGAACCAAAGGGTATGGATTCCTGCAGTCACGAAAGCTTCAAATCAAGATGTAACAGGAATGTGAAGTCAGTGCGTACTACACATGGCTCAGACGCGTGGTCATTAACGGAAATACATTTCGACGGAAACTGAAAAGTGCACAAAGAAGCGCGGAGGAGAGACGCACGGACGCAGTTTCATGGCATCATCATGGCAACTCTTAAGAGGCGTCAGTGGGCCTGGGACAGGACACGGCGTGGCTAGAAGGGACGAGGGCTGATGGTCTGCGATAATAACGACGGCGTAGCAGCCAAAGGTCTCGTGGCCGAGAGGAGCGATGGTGAAACCAGCTCGTGCAGCCGGTGCTGGTGAAACATTCACAGCGCGGGATCGTGAGAGGTGGTGGCGGTGACTTGGGAGACGCCTTCATTCAGCAGTGGGTTGACCACGGCTGCTGCTGCTGCTGTTGTTGTTGCTGCTGTTGATGATGATGATGGCGCAAGGAGGAGAGGCAGATGAGGGTGCGGCACACACGCAGAAGCAGCAGTGGATTCACGTGGTCACTGCTACGCGGCACGCGGCTGTGATTAGAAGTTCACCTGCGTGGGTGGTGGGGTGAGTCAGCACCGCAGAGATAGAGAACACGTGGCTCTGCGCAAGTGCAGTGTTACACTAGCAATGCAATGCCCTCTGTGTTCACGGTTATGGTCATGAGGTCTGTGTGTAGGGGACCTGCCTGTTTGGCGACGTACGCCAAAATCCAGCACGGTGGAGGCGGCGAGGGTTTGTGGATCGCGCAAATTTCGATTTAAAGCTTTCGTGACTGCAGGGATTCATCTTCTTGGTTCTTTCGGTAAAGTCACGTAGAAGGGAAATAATAAAAGAATATGAATATGTTGTTATATTATATTAGTATAGGATACTATTGTATTACTTTATTATTATTATTCTATTTTATTATGTTTTATTTGTATTATTTTATTATTCCCCTTCTACGTGACTTTACCGAAAGAACTAAGAAGATGATCGCGCAAATGTCGCAAAACTCGAGAAAGTGCCATGCTCTGGCTTTCCATGAGAAGGTGGTACAGCAAATATGTGGACTCATCTGTTCCATCTGATTGGGATAGAGCGTTGCACCTTCGCACTTGTGGGATTTCTCCTGAATTGTCTGATAACACATTTATATATGGAGGACCGCAGAGCTGGGAAAATTGTTGGTTAGGCTGCCTTCTGCTTGTTTGTGGTTCCTCCTCATGCCTTTGAGTCGTCCTCTCTCTCTCTACGAGAGCGAGCGAACATTGTGTTACAAGTTGACATCATTAATCATTAGATGTGAGATTCAAGAGACCAATTTTTTTTGTCGTGGTGGTTGAAGCACGTGGGCCCGAGAGATCAGGCGACAACAGACCGATGTTCACCAATGGTCTGCTGTACAGCAGAGGTCGGTGACCCCAGGGACAACAACTTCGCTTGTGGTCCCGTGGGGATTTAGCCAACGAGACAGGATTAAGATCCGTCTCTCCCTGCGCAGTGTTCCTCTCTCAAAGACGTCGTGGATCGCTGCCCTCCTTTCATCCAGCTGAGCCCGTTGTATTTTACTCAACAAATTTGCCTTGGATTCTCCTCCTAGTTGCGCCCGGTTGTTTGAATGGCTTCAGTGACTTAATCAGAATCGGAATCTTTATTAAGACTGGAGGAATCCGATGAATCATAGCAAAATGTCCGGTATGGGCGGGTCACAGCAAATTCGCTGTCTTCCCCGGCTTCTTGAATGTTTCCAGTTAAAAGCACATGGATATTCAGTCTCTTGTTTACACATCACTTATCCAATAAATCTAACGTTGCCTTTCTCCAATTATTCTCAGTCGTGTTCTGAGTGTGTTGTTACCCTGTTGCAATCCGTGACACCTTTACGTTACTCGCTTTGTCTGTCCGTGAAATGTGACACATCCTTCTTGAAACATCTCTATTGCTTCTTCTAGTTTGCTGTGTAGGGTCTAAGTAATTTTCAAACTTTCACATCCACGCAGGAAAACAGACCTGCGCTATTCAGCAATGATGCACGTACGCAACGCAACGTAACGCAAGAGTGAACAGGAGCCCACACTCAAGCACACTCAGAGGAGTCTCAGATTTCAGTGAAATTACCCAAGGCTCGCAGAATGAGAGATTTAGGCAACTCTGAAGATGCTAATGTCTCAATATGAGCGCCAGACGCTCCCAGAGGTCACCCTAAGGTATGTTTAGGATGATTGATGATCGTGTAATTGCCTGAGACTCGGATATTCAGACAGTGCCACCCCTAGGATTTCAGGCTTAAATGTTGTTGACATCTAATTGCTTGAACTCAAAATTCATGAAATGAATATCAAAGAACAACGGCGGCACACACAAAAAAGAACACGCCTGGCCATCAAATCGAGGGGTCCCTCGATCAACGCGCCTCTAGAGTGCGAATCCACAGTTACGCGTTTCATCTTCACGGGACTCGCTTCACGGTTACGCGCCCGAGAGAAAGACAAAAAATTGCGAAATTAAAATAATAATAATTTCAATGATAAAATGTAAAATTTAAGGCAACACATTCCTGCGGAGGGAGTTGGGAAGGAACGTTGGGTTGCTCGGTCAATGGCCAGGGTCAACGGCGGCGTGGTGTATTCCGCAAATATGCCCGACTGTGAGGGCGGGCACAAGCCGGCGTGAGTAGGTTAAACGTTGAGTTTTATAAGGGCACCACGGGGTGACCAGCCCCTCCCCACCCAGCCCCTCCCTCCCCACCCAGCCCCACCTTCCCCACCCAGCCCCTCCTCACCCTCCCCTCCCCACCCAGCCCCTCCCTCCCCACCCAGCCCCTCCCCACCCTCTCCTCCCCACCCAGCCCCAACCCTCCCATTTTTGGATGCACGAGGGACGGACGGACACAATAATCCCCTGTGGGCTGGTGTAACCAGGAGGTTCCTACCAGTAAAATATGTTGCAGGTTAACGAACTCAAATCTCAATCTGGTGGCGTCGCCGCCGCCGCGTGATGACAGCGTCAGGGGCTGCGTGCCGCCCTCGTAGATCTACGTAGAAGCAGTCCGCGCAGGCGTTCTAGAAGCCCTGAAGTTACCCCTTATGTAGTCATATTTGTAAGCAGTAATTTTTTATTTTAAATAGGAATTATTATTTGTTACTAAACTCCTTATTCAGTATTTTTTGTACTGTTAGTAATAGTGTTAAGCATCGCATTTATACGTGTTTTGTAAATCCAGGCCTTGAATAATTAAATTGAATGATACCTATTTTTTCTTCGGTAACGCAACCCCCCTTATAACACGTATGTCTATGGCAAAATAGCCTTCACACAGCGCGATTCCACTCGCGCGCTGGTTTTCAGGAGCACACGTCACGTGTTATGTGCGAGGGATGCATGCACGCGCATGGGCCAACAAGAATTCATCCGTGCCGAACGCACCACAGTGATCTCCCTCCGCTCACATTTATTGCCACGGAATTTTTTTAGCAGCGTTCAACCACTGGAAAAAGTATTGCTGAGCTGCCCTGCACCCTGGATACGCACGCATCTGAAGTTCAACTGTGTAACGTTACAATAGCTTTATTTTTCTTCTTGGTTTTTTCGGTAAAGTCACGTAGAAGGGAAGTAATAAAATAATAAAAATAAAACATAATAAAATTAAACAATTCTCACGACGTTTCGGCCACAACGCAAGCAGCCGTCCTCAGGTGAAGAATGAGACACTTCAAGCTAGGAACTTACATATAAGCTGGGTTGGGGGTGGTAGAAGAGCGCCTTAACAAAAAGACAATAGCTTACAATAGCTGCCACCTACAATGCCTGATTTGAATTGGTCAATAATGCCGCCCCCCCTCTCCTCCCCACATACTTACAACCAGAGCTGGGTCCCAGTGCCTCCCAACGTTCCCACAGAGGAAGGCCTCACAAAGCAGTTTGCTGTGGTGATACAAGGCATCATGTTTGCAATAACCACAAAACAAGCAGTCAAAATGCAAACAAAAAGAAACAACTCTGATAATCACCATTGGAACCTCAGTGCGCCTTTTGGCGTCATCTGGTCCAACCCATGTGAGACTAAGCTCTAAAGAAAGCTGTCTCGGGTGTGGACCAACCAACTTCAAGGACAGTGCATATCATTATCAGCTGTTTATTTTTGTTAGCATTTTGCCTGCTTGTGTTGTGGTTATTGCAAACATGATGCCTTGTACAAAGGTGTCAGTTTTGTACCAGTTGAAAGGGTAAAAACCTATCACTATATTTTTCCACTGGTAAAGGAGGTCTCATGGTGTAAAAGCAGTTTGCTGTTTAGCTCATTGGGCCTTGAACTGTGTCAATCTCACGTCTTCGAAACGAACGTCTGAAGTGGCCAATGTTGTTCTTGCACACGATGGGGGGCAAAGCTACGTGGAGCTCGATGCCAATGTGGAGGTCTCTGTGGGCCACAACGAGAAGGCTTCAGCAGAGAGTTCGTGTCGATTTGCTGTCCCTCCTCCTCCGTTTGAAGGAGTGCAAGACTACAGTGGGTGTACTTTGCCACGTGCTCTAGAGTTTTGGTTGCATGGCCACAATCGCAATGAGTGGATTGGAGGCGCAAACCACGTGCTCACAGCACACGTTAAGGGGCCTAATGCATTGGACCTCAATGGTAGTGGCAGGAGTCGCCAAGCGGTGTCGCCGTGATCCGTCGCCCCCAGCCAGGCCTCCTGCTGCTGCTGGATAGGCACGGTCCGGCGTCATCGAGCGAGACGACGTTCCGTGATCGGCACCAGGTTCAGCGTGGGGTGTCCCCCGTGAGCCCACGCGCGGTCGCGGTTTAGTCCGGATCTGTCCTCGACGCTCGGCCGCAGGGCGAGGCGAGGCCGGACGTCTGTCTGGTCGTCTGCTCGTTCAAGACGGAACTTCGTGCCCGAACTAGGCCGAGACACGCTTGGCTACGTACGGTGCGAAAGAAGTTCAACACACGTGCATACAGGCACGGTGGTGTCAGATGAGGTCCCCCACGTGGGGGGGGGGGGGGAGACCATTCGGGATGTCACGGCGTCGTTTGTGACGAAGTCAGATCCACGTGGTCCACAAGGATGATGTCACGGCGTCGTTTGTGACGAAGTCAGATCCACGTGGTCCACAAGGATGATGTCACGGCGTCGTTTGTGACGAAGTCAGATCCACGTGGTCCACAAGGATGCAGCTGCGCCGCTGACAGCGCGCGATGGAGAGCCTGGAGACGGTGGGTGCCGGACGCGTGCAGTGGCCAAGTTCTCGGAGCAATGGAGCGCTGTCGACTGGCCCGCAAGTTGTTTACAAAAGTGAAACAAAGATCGGCCACATTTTCTAAGTGAGAACTTCAACGGGACCGTGTACGAAATGACACTTTTGTCGAGGTGAGGCATTGCTTTTTTTGTAAATGGGCCCCAAACTTTTGTGGCTGATCGAGCACAAGCGGAATACTGTGGGAGTGCAGATGACAACGACTGTGTATATATGGCGCAGGTAGAGTGAATTTATATAACATATTTTTGTAATTGAAAAGGCTCAAAAGACCCGAGATCATGCATTCGCAAGAATACCACTAATCCGCAGTATATATTAAGTGAAAACGGCTTTAGGCCTCGGCTATTTTGAGCCATGTGATAGGCGTTCCCGTGTAATTATTGTACATTAATATGCAATATACCTCACGTAACATTACGTAACAAAGTGCGAGTCCAGATCGAGTGATGCCCTCTTTATTATGTAAATTGTTTGTCGACAATGTTATATCTCACGGGGTAATACCTCTGTCCATGCAACCTGCTCCTGGGAGCAACATACACGGCCAGTTATGCTCAGAGGTCTCTGCCCAGAGTGATTATTATTATAATAATATCCCTGGCAAGCCAATAGTGTAAACTCCACATCTCGGTGGCGAGGCCAATATCTCCAGGACTCCGTGAAGATGACGCTATTGACGATAAAGAGCTCCATGTAGCAATTGTTTTATGAACACCAGAGCAATGGATATGGCCTGTTGAGGTAAATCAGTGAACTTAGTTGTTGCTTATCTCCTGCTGGGAATGATCCACTCCCAGAAGCCACTGTGGCTGACCGGATGTGCTTGTGTGTTTGTGCAGGGACGGTAATGTGAAGGTGTCCGCGTCGTCTGACACACTCACACTGCTACTGCGCTGATGCGTTCTCCACGACGACAATGATTTTGTATCTCACACGAAGTGACTTTCTCCCATCAATGAACGTCAGGCGGACGGAGGGGATCATGGTTGGGGGGGGGGGGTGGGCGATGGGCGTGGGTGGGGTGTTGGGGTGTGCCGAGGGAATGATGAGTGGAGTCGGGGGTGGGGTGCTGGAGTGAGTGTGAGCAGTGGGCATGGGACGAGACGAGCACCCCACACAGCTGCTATATAAACACGCAGCGGGGCTCGTGTTGTTCAAACTCACAGACGAACCAACGATTCAAGAGGGGCATTTATGATTATTATTATTGGGTGCAAAGCTTTCCACTTTCGTACAGCGACCGCGCACATTTGATATTAAAAGTGTTTTACGTGGTCTTTATTTTGCGCGTATATATCTAAAAAAAATCATCATCCTTATTTTGAGTTTGCTGTCAACACTGGACCGTACAGTTAAATAGCTGTGGCCCGCTCTCTTTGAACGGAGTAGCAGCGAAACGACGCGAATTCTCTCCCTCTGGTGAAGCCCTCTCATCGTGACCAGCAGCAGCAGCAGCCACGCGATCGGCATCTCGCTGACATCGTCCGCAGGCACAGAGACGATTTGAAGAAGTTGGCGCGTTCCAGAGGATTCGCGGAGACGTCTCCTCGACTCTGATGGACGGAGTGAGTGAGGTGAGTGCGTGAGCTTATTGTCACCATTATGACATACGTATACCAAGTTTGCAGTCGATACCACATTAGGAAGTGGGTAAAAATTGAGTTACAAGATTTGAGGATACGACAGCGACGACGACAACAACGACAACAATGACAACGACAACAATGACAACAACGACAACAACAATAACGACAACAACAACAGACAGTGAGTTCAAAGAAAGCGTGTAAAATTGGAATCATCGAGAGTATTCTATATGTATAAAGCGCTCTATCTAGCATTTACCGTTATAAACCTTATTCATGTCGTAGTACCCCCGTAATTACCCTGTAATCGGGTAATTTGTATGGGGTAAGGGTAAAAGGTAGGGTAAAGGTAGGCTCGTTGCTTTTTACCTTACCTGCTAAAGGGTAAAAGGTAAGGGTAGAGTGATTGTATTGTGGTAAGGTAAAAGGTAGGGTAAAGGTACGCTCGTTTTTACCTTTTAACTTTTACCTTACCTTGCCGAGGCCTACGTGAGCTGGTGAGGGTGACAGTGGAAGAGTTACGGGGGTGAGCGAGTTGACTTGCACGAGTGGGGAAAGGTTTATTTTTTGTTCACGTGTTGCTGATTTCAATCAACGACTCTAATTTAAATCAACGACCCATAGTTGCACGGAGTTTACGGGGAAGATTGTGTTCGCGTGAGGAGGAGCAGAGTGGGTGACCAGCTCCCGTGATGACGCCTACTCCTTCGTGTTTGTGAATCGTGCATCGAGTCGTTCTTCATTCATTCCCTTATTCTGTTCTGGATGGTGACCACATTCTTCGCGCACGGCCAGAGAGTTTTTAATTTCCCATTTGTGCATCGTCGATAGTTCAATGTGAATGTGCAAGTTTGTTGAGGTGACTGTGTGTTGTCTTGGTGTGGCCTGGGACTGTTGTTGCTGTTGTTTGACTGCCTTTTCCAAGTTTGCGAATTGATGTAATTACGCAATTTGAAAGTGCAATACGTAGTTTATTTGTGAATTATTTAAGGGGTGCCACGGTGGTGAGATGTTAACTACCTCGCCTGGCGTGGGTTCGATCCCGACCCTGACGCCTGCTCCTGTTTATTTGGAGTTTGCGTGTCTCTGTCATCATCATCACGGTGGCTAGGAGATGTTAACGACCTCGCCCGGTATACAGGAGGGCGTGGGTTCGATCCCGACTCTGATGCCTGCTGCTGTCTATTTTGGAGTCTGCGTGTCTCTCTCCCCGTGGTCGCGTGGATTTTCTCCCGGTCCTCTGGGTTTCCCCTCCACATTGAGAAACACCATTACGCGTTCATAGTATTTGGCTGTTATATATTTCCACACGATAAGCCACTTCGTTGAGCTATTATGTGTGGCCAGGTCGCTTCTTAAAAAGAAGCTAATAGCCCAGTGGGCTTTACCTGGTAAAATACAAAATAAAATAAACATATTCGTGATTCCTTTTCCTTTCCTACACTTTGCACTCACATCGTGTTGCTGTATTGTTCGTTGTTGTAACTTTCTAATCCACCCCTCGCTGGACATGTGTGAAAAAGAGCTTCATAGCTCATCGGATTTCTCCAGTGTTGATATTGTTTTGGTTATCATCATCATCAGGTATCCACATAATCTCCTCCTGTGCCATGGTGTGGGTGCCAATGCGGTTCAGGGGTTGTGTTGCCCCAGCAGCTTCGCAGGAGCTGGGAAAGTGATTGGTGCAGAGTGGATGATAGGTGGGTGAGGAGTGAGTGAGTGAGTTCGGTGGTGGGCGAGTGAACGTGGCCTAAGTATGGGGTTGAAGAGTTATGTTAGGGTGTCGCGCGCACATGGGGAGTTTGATTTGTGTCCGCTTGTATGCAGAAATTCTTTCGCACCCTACGTAGTCAACCTTAATTACGTAACCTCATATCGTGCCGAAGATAAAATAATGGTTAGAAAATAAGGGATAGATGACAAGCAAGCTAAGAGTATGTCAGTTTGCTCCTTTCTCTTTACAAAAAAACTAAATCTTAATTAAACATGTTTGAGATTTTCTTCTCGAATTGACGAGAAACATTTAAATCCAAAATCGTATAATTTCGACATACTGTGTTGATTAAAAACGCCTAAAATTCTCACCAAGTTATCATCGGCAAGTGGCATGTCGAGAAACAAATCTCGCCTTCCGTTCAAAGTTGTTGGTCGCTGAGATGTGTTCAATTATTGCAGCAGCCTTTTGCAGACAAGATAGAACGATCATGAGAAATTAAGACCGACTTCTAATTAATTGATCGCCTGAAATGTGTGACGACATGAGAAGGCAAATGGTACGAAGGTGAAAACTGTTATTTCGTATCCCGTACGTACCCGATGACAAAAATATCGATCCGTAATATCGTAACGCACTTTAGAACCCAACAACAAATCCCGTGCCTCACCCTGGCTTCGTGGTGTGTCGCCACTGTTGGCAAGAGACCGGGCGCGGTGGGGACGACTGCGTGGGGTGAATCATCGGCAAGTGAGATGGACTCTTTGGTTCTTTAGGTAAAGTCACGTAGAAAGAAAATAAATTAAATAAATTAAATCATACTAATAGTACTCCGTTATTTCATTTATTTTCTTTCTACGCGACTTCACCGAAAGAAGCAAAGAGTAATTCCTGCAGTCACGAAAGCTTCAAATCAAGTTTGAAGTGAGATTTAAATCGTGACGGTGCACTCGCAAACTAATACGGGAGTTTATAGTTCGGAGTGATACGTGAGCGAGTGTTATCGATGGGTAAGAGTGAGTCGAGGCCAATGTGTGTGTACGAGTTAGGCAATGGGTGAGTAGGTCCGTTAGTACATACCAGCCAGCGAATGGGTTTATTAGTGTCGAAATTAGGAGGATGCATTAGTATGCAGGTGAGTAGGTTTGTGTAAAAAAGCAGTGATTGGTTGAGTAGGTAATTGGTGAGTAGGTGTACTGGTGTATGCGTAAGTGAATCGGTGCGTAGGTGTATACGTGAGTAAGTGAATGGGGTGAGTAGGTGTATTGGGATACTAGCGGTCCTCGACTTACGTCCCCGAGACCTGTTCATACGGCGAATTGTTCGTAAGTCGGAACACAACCATGTACTCTATTTAAATGCGGTCAGTGTTATAATGTGTTATGGTTCAACAAAAAAAGAAGGAAGCATTGTTAAACTAATCAATAAGAAAAAGTGTACATTCGCATGGAATACTGTGATAAATAGTGTATGGTCAATAAAACATAAAAAGTAACATGAATAGGAAGAAAATCAGTTTTATATTCACTTATCTTGAGTCCCGATGCTGGGTTACTTCTCGGAAGGGGTGCACACACACACTTACTAACACACTAACACACAAAGACCTCCCGTATAGCCTTTAATAGATCATTTGGAGCAAGTGCTGTTAGCGAGCACCTATGAATGGCAGAACGGTACACGAGGGGGTAGGTGGCCAGCACCACGCCCGACCGCCTTTGTCTCCCCAGTGGCGATGTTTACACACTGCACCAGGTATTAAATTGAGGCTGAGTCGACGTAGGGAAGGCCCACGACCGAATCAAATAATCGTCACCAGTGTTGGCAGTGAGCGGGAATCGAACCCGGGTCGCACAAGTTCGTAGCGCAGCGTGCCAACCGCTACACCACCGCTCCCCACACACTCACACAGATACATGAGTCAGCCAATGGGTGAGTAGGTGTATTGGTGTATACATGAGTCAGACAATGGGTGAGTAGGTGTATTGGTCTGTACATGAGTCAGTCAATGGGTGAGTAGGTGTATTGGTGTATAGATGAGATCCAACCCTACTAATCATGATGTTACGTTGACAACACGAATGAACTACTCTATATATTTATATTGGCTGTAATCGGCTGCTGGAGTCTGCCACATTTCTACTGGCAAAATGCGGCCGATCTTTGTTCACTTTTGTAAACAACTTGCGGGCCAGTCGACAGCGCTCCATTGCTCCGAGAACTTGGACACTGCACGTGTCCAGCACCCACCGTCTCCAGGCTCTCCATCTCGCGCTGTCAGCGGCGCAGCTTCATCCTTGTGGACCACGTGGATCTGACTTCGTCACAGACGACGCCATGACATCATCCTTGTGGACCACGTGGATCTGACTTCGTCACAGACGATGCCGTGACGTCATCCTTGTGGACCACGTGGATCTGACTTCGTTACAGACGACGCCGTGACATCATCCTTGTGGACCACATGGATCTGACTGCGTCACAAACGACGCTGTGACATCATTCTTGTGGACCAGGTGGATGTGACTGCGTCACAAACGACGTCGTGACATCCCGAACGGTCTCCCCCCCCCACCCAGGGGACGTCATCTGACACCACCGTGTCTGTATGCACGTATGTTGAACTTCTTTCGCACCGCACGTAGCCAAGCGTGTCTCGGCCTAGTTCGGGCACGAAGCTCCGTCTTGAACGAGCAGACGACCAGACAGACGTCCGGCCTCGCCTCGCCCTGCGGCCGAGCGTCGAGGACAGATCCGGACTAAACCGCGACCGCGCGTGGGCTCACGGGGGACACCCCACGCTGAACCTGGTGCCGATCACGGATCGTCGTCGCGCTCGATGACGCCGGACCGTGCCTATCCAGCGGCGGCAGCAGCAGGAGGCCTGGCTGGGGGCGACGGATCGCGGTGCCACCTGGAGGAACTCTTCCATTGGACACGGCCCCAGCGATGTCTTGGTGACGACGACCCCAGCCAGTCACACGCAAGCTCTGCGGCTCACGGGGTCTGGCACCAACACGCTGCGCCTGATGTCTGGCGCCCCCTCGCGGAGCCATCGCAGTGCAGCAGGGCCTCCTGCTGCAGGGCCTCCTGCTCTGCAGGGCCTCCTGTTGCAGCGCCTCCTGCTGCAGGGCCTCCTGCTGCAGGGCCTCCTGTTGCAGGGCCTCCTGCTGCAGCGCCTCCTGCTGCAGGGCCTCCTGCTCTGCAGGGCCTCCTGCTGCAGCGCCTCCTGCAGCAGGGCCTCCTGCAGCAGGGCCTCCTGCTGCAGGGCCTCCTGCAGCAGGACCTCCTGCTGCAGGGCCTCCCGCTGCAGGGCCTCCCGCTGCAGGGCCTCCCGCTGCAGGGGTGTCCAGTGGCGAGTTACAACCAGCAAACAATACAACAAACACGACGGGAGTGCAACATGTGGAAAATGGGAAGCAAGTCACTAAATGTGAATAATAATAAATTATTTACATAAGTCATACGAATCAAGATTGGCCAAGGTGAGCAAAAACAACAACAACAACACAGTCCCAGCCCACGCCAAGAGAACGCAACGCAGCAGTAGTCCCCCCATACAAATGGCACATTGCCATTGAACTATCGATACGACACAGGTCATTAATGATCAAAGTTACAAATCACATTTGCAAATGTGACTGTATCCAGCACTAAGGGTTATCGCACCTCCCGACACACCACGACGGTTGCCACCTGCCCGGGTTGCCGGATGTAAATTCCGGGACGCTCCGGGTCACTGATGCGGGAGGGCCCAGGAATTGGCGTTTGGTTGGCACCGGGAATTAATTTGTCCCGAGATCCGTGAGCGGCATTGCTGTGTTGAACTTGATTCCCGTAAGCTGGCACAGTGTCGATGATGGACCTCGTCCTGACCGAGAGAGCACAGTGTGGCCCAAAAGTCAGGACACGCGATTCGTGTAAGGCGCGTCTCGCTGAACGAGTGAGATACCTTCCAGCGAAAATCGCTCGTTAAGCGAAAATTCGTTAGACGATCGTCGCTTTCCCTCTGACTGCCACGTTAAAGGCCGGGCTACGTTCCGGGGCCCAACATTTTCCCACTCTTGAACAACTTTTTGTAACGTGAGAAATGCAAAGTGTCACTTTGAAATGAAGAATTACAACGCGAAATGTAACGCCACAGAAGAAGAACCACACCGAGCTTACAGGTGCCTGTCCTCAGCATTTGCAATTAATTAGCGCCGCCACCCCCCCACTGCCCCCCAATCTTCACGCCCCCACCGCTCCACCCCCCACGGCTCGCCCCCCACCCCCTCTACCACCCACCCCTCTACCACCCACCCCTCTACCACCCACCCCTCTACTACCCATCCCCACCCACCCCTCTACCACCCACCCCTCGACCACCCACCTCTCTACCACCCACCCCTCTACTACCCATCCCCACCCACCCATCTACCACCCCTCGACCACCCACCACTTCACCCCAACCGCTCCCCGCTCCCGTTAGCTCGCTCGTGCACAATGAAGCGCGCTTCTGGGCACGACAGCAACTGACAGCCTGAGGCTCTCCATTCCTCGCTACCTTCCCCAGGGGCTCGACACAGACGGACTGCCTTCCTCGTCCCATCAGCCCCCTTGCCTCGTGTCTTGAAAAAATACAAACTATTCTTTATATTTATTCTTTTGGTCTTTCGGTAAAGCCACGTAGATAGAAAAATAATAAAATAAATAAAATAATATCAATATCACGACGTTTCGATCGCAACACAAGCAATCGTCATCAGGTGTAAAAATATATAACGGGAGAGCTGCTGAGGCAGGAAAAATACATGGCAGGAGCGCTGCTTATAAAGGCAGGGCGTTATAAAGATTTGAGATGGGTGTAGCCCAAGGGTCAGTGGGCGGGGCTAGAGATGACATTTGCATGTAAATTTAAGATTGGAGAAATCTTGACAAACGAATCTGTGGGGGTGGCCATTGTATTGTGAGAGATTAGCATGTCAATGTGAGAAATTTGCTTCACCTCCTGCATGAGCGGAAAATGCATAGACACAATCACAGTGTTACGGTTGTGACCACGCAACCCAAACTATGGACCGTATATAGTGACTCCGTAGAAACTAACAGAGACGCATAGAGATGGTTGGGTACTCGTAGAGAAAGATTTAAGACGAGCACAGGATTGTCCACCCGAGGCCGAGGGGACGAAGCGTGTCTCGAGCGCTTCCTGCCACCGCTCATCCAAAACGCGCCGAGCGCCTCTTAGTTCCGTGGTCTGTGCAAGACGCACCGACTCAAACTCCCCTTGCCACAACATCGAACATTTAAAATAAAAGCTGTCTCGTTACCGTTCATTTATTTACGTATTTGTATTCACCGCTTACCTTTCTCGTGCTCTTCGTTGCGCACGGCTGAACTTTATTTTGCACGTGGGTAGCAATCTTCTCCGTCTCAGTCGGTGTTCGCCGCTGAGGTCGTGACGGATTCCTCTTCTCGTTCCTGTCTCTCTGCGCCCCCCCTCCGGTACCGTTCCCGTTCTGCGGCAGCGTGCACTGATGCCTACTCTATCGAGGGCCACATTGGCACACAGAATAAAGATTGATTGATTAAAGCCATGGTCGTGTGATCGTGGCCATGCGACCAAAAACTATGGACCCACATAGTAAACCACTGTGGCCTGTGCTCCTTCTACGGAGGAGGAGGAACAGTAGTATGTAATATTTAAAATACTTTTTTTTTTAAACACGCTTTAATGAAACGTACCGTACTCGTAATGGCAGAACTCCGCGACTCCAGGAAATGGCCCCGAGGCTTGCCATAACGTGTGGGGCTGTGGTGATTTACAGCCAACGTCAGTTGAGGGTGGACAATTAGACCCAAGGCGAAACATAACATATAAAAAAGATGGCTTAATTTTGTTTTATTTTTAATGATAGAATATGGTATTGTCACCAGTATGACATAATTATACGAAGTTTGCAGTCGATACCACATTGGGAAGTGGGTTAAAATTGAGTTACAAGGTTTGAGGATACAACAACAACAGACAGATTTCGATTTAAAGTTTTCGTGACTGCAGGGATTCATCTTCTTGGTTCTTTCGGTAAAGTCACGTAGAAGGAAAATAATAAAATAATAAAAATAAAACATAATAAAATAATTCTCACGACGTTTCGGCCACAACGCAAGCAGTCGAGAAGGCAGAGTCTCTGCCTTCTCGACAGACCTGTTCTCCACCTGAAGACGGCTGCTTGCGTTGTGGCCGAAACGTCGTGATAATTATTTTATTATGTTTTATTTTTATTATTTCATTATTTTCCTCCTACGTGACTTTACCGAAAGAACCAAGAAAACAACAGACAGAGTGAGTTAAATAAAAGCGTGTAATTAAAAAAAACGACACGAACTCTCTCTGCTGAAGCCCTCTCGTCCATGGCCAGCAGCAGACCTCTGCATTGGCATCGAGCTCCTGAACATTGCCGCACGCAAGAGTAGAAGTCGATTTAAAGTTCGTTCTTTTCTCCTTCAACCAGGCGACAATTCGCGAGACCGGGGCGCGAGTCCCTTCACGCACAGAGCGGCCCGGCCGAGCCATCCGGATTGCGTCGGCCACTCTGGAAGAGGGCACGGCCCGAGATGTGGTGCTGAGCGGTTGTAGTTGTTGTTGTTGTTTGCGGCAGGGCTGAGTCACGCGATTCGCCGTGGCCACCGGGGGTTGAGTAAAACACGTTTTATTTAGTTTAATCGTCGGTATGCAATTATCCACATTACCGCAAAGAGAGATTACGGAGAGATTACAGTCATTGCAATTGCTGCCTGAACTTGTGCCTCTGAAATTTCAGCGGCACAATCAACGGATAAACACTCGCCACCCTGGCTCCGCTCCACTACTCCGAGCGGTGTATCTGCTTATCAATAACGTATCTTCTCTGGTGAATATCAATACAATATTAATGGGGCGCCACGGTGGCTAGGAGATGTCAACTACCTCGCCTGGTATGCAGGAGGTCGTGGGTTTGATCCAGACCCTGATGCTTATAAATGTGGAGTTTCCGAGTCTCTCTCCCCGTGGTCGTGTGGATTTTTCTCCGGCTTCTCCCGAGTTTTCCCTCTACATTTAGAAACATGCTTTTCGAGTATTTGGCTGCAAAAATGTCGACATGATAAGCCACTTCGTTGGATGCAGAAACCTTGTTCAACGGGAAAAATGGGATTAAGGTCTTGGTATGAGTAAACATGGATTTTTTTTTCGTAACAATGACTACAATAAATTATCAGGAACAATGTGTGTTTTAATTACCTTTGATGATCATGATTTGACAACGATGGAGGTGGTAGTGATGGTGAGGAATTCAGTACGGATTCAGGAGGATGACTTCTCGGAAGATGCAATGAGAGAGCAAAGTGCAGACGCACTCTCCCCTCCCAGTGGATGCTTGGGAGCCACGATTAAGGGCAATTAACAAGCAATTAGAGTCTTATAAAGTACAGTACATATAAACTGCAGTACGTATCAATACTTGTCGGTGGTCTGGCGCTACTTACACTCGTGAATACTGGAGTCCAGCAGGTCGCGAATAGGGAATTGGTAGACATAGAGTAACTCGCGAATAATGCGAAACTCGCGAATCCAGAACTCGCGAATAACGAGGGTTTACTGTATAGCTGAGTGGGCCTTACCGGGTAAAAAAAAAAAAGTTTAGTTTGAAATAGAAAGTTTTGGAATCTCAAGGTGGCAGGGCGATATGCCCCATGCCCACCCTCCCTCACCAGGAACACGTCCCCCAGGAGTCTGCACAAGGCTAAACGAGGATACATCTGAGACATTTTTTTTGCCAGAAAGGGTAAAACCTCTTCATATTTTTTTCATACTTTGATACTGGCAAAAGGGAGACCCATCTTGTAGCTGCTCGCCCCGAGATACAAATGCCCTGATAGGGCATTGTCCTCCTCGTGCTGTTCGCCTTTTGGCGTTTTATCGTCTGACACTGGCAAGACTAGGCCCTCAAGAAGGCTGTCTCTGGTGTAGGACAATCACTTTCAAGGACAATGCCATACATTCATTATCAGAGCATGTTTTTGTTTGCGTGTTCACCACAAGTTTGCGTGGTTAATGCAGACTTGATGCCTTGCAAAATGTTTCTATTTGGTGTTTTAACATCTTAACACCTCCGGGTTTATTGCCAGAGAGGGTAAAACCTATTCTTATTTTTAAATCCTTTATATTAAGTTCACTTGCTTGCTTGCGCGCTTACGACCGTGCAAATCTTTCGGTCGTTTTTTAACCCACTTCCCGTGATCCAATCGAGCTGACATTTTGCACACAGACTCGTTGTGCGTGACAATTTATTTTTTCCAAAATGTTACACTTTTTAGGGAAAAATAAATTATATTTAATTACCAATTGCTTAATGGTGGCAGGCAATCATCTGACCCATAGGTGGCAGCCATCTCAAGCCAGAGGACGAGAGGACTCTAGCCGCCACGCATATAAAGGATTTATAGTGAAAAACTTAGTTTTTACGGGTTAATTTTTTCATACACGAGGATCCACCTGTTGCCTTTGTGTCCCCGTGTGTGTCAGTGAGCGCGAGTCGGGGAGCAACAAGGATCTGTCCCTAGCCACCGCTCCCTCCCTGCCTCCCTCCGTCCGTCCGTCCGTCCGTCCCGGAGGGCGGGGTGAAAGGTCGCTCAGCTCATGGCCGTCACAGGCATGCAGGTGCTCGGAGCCTCGCTGGCCTTCGTGGGCCTCGTGGGGGTCATCGTGTGCACGGCGTCCAACGAGTGGCGCATCACGAGCCGTGCCAAGTCGCTCATGACGGCCTCCTGGGTGTCGCACGGCCTCTGGAAGCAGTGCACGGCCAACGCGATGGGCAGCATGCAGTGCAAGCCCAACTTCACCATGCTCGACCTGGACGGTGAGTGTGCCCAACGGAGGGACGGGCGGACGATGAGCGTCGGATACAGGCGCGTTCGCAAATGTGATTCGTAACTTTGATCCAAATGGGACATTTTTTACTGGTAGGAACCTCCTGGTTCCACCAGCCCACAGGGGATTTTTGTGTCCGTCTGACCGTCGTGCATCCAAAAATGGGAGGAGTGGGGCTGGGTGGAGAGGGGAGGGTGGGCAGGGGCTGGGTGGGGAGGGTGGGGTGAGGCTGGGTGGGGAGGGTGGGGAGGGGCTGGGTGGGGAGGGTGGGGTGAGGCTAGGTGGGGTGGGGAGGGTGGGGAGGGGCTGGGTGGGGAGGGTGGGGTGAGGCTGGGTGGGGAGGGTGGGGAGGGGCTGGGTGGGGAGGGTGGGGCTGGGTGGGGAGGGGCTGGGTGGGGAGGGGCTGGGTGGGGAGGGTGGGGCTGGGTGGGGAGGGGCTGGGTGGGGAGGGTGGGGAGGGGCTGGATGGGGAGGGTGGGGAGGGGCTGGGTGGGGAGGGTGGGGAGGGGCTGGGTGGGGAGGGTGGGGTTGGGTGGGGGGTGAGAGGGGTGGGGCTGGGTGGGGAGGAGCTGGTCACCCCGTGGTGCCCTTATAAAACTCAACGTTTAACCTACTCACGCCGGCTTGTGCCCGCCCTCACAGTCGGGCATATTTGCGGAATACACCACGCCGCCGTTGACCCTGGCTATTGACCGAGCAACCCAACGTTCCTACCAGCTCCCTCCGCAGGAATGTGTTTTTGTGCCAGCTTCAAAGTATGTAGTGTTCGCCTTTTGGCGTTCTCTGGTCTGCCACCGGTGAGACGAGGCCATCAAGAAGGCTGTCTCTGCTGTAGACCAATCGGTTTCAAGGACAATGCCATCTAAATTTATCAGAGGATAGTAATAGGTTTGTACCCTTTCAACTGGTACAAAACTGACACCTTTATACAAGGCATCATGTTTGCAATAACCACAACACAAGCAGTCAAAATGCAAAAAAAAAACTCTGATAATGATATGCATTGTCCTTGAAGTTGATTGGTCCACACCCGAGACAGCTTTTCTTAGAGCCTAGTCTCCATTGGTGTTGGACCAGATGACGCCAGTTGAAAGGGTAAAAACCTATAACTATATTTTGCCACTGGTATTATCAGAGGATGTTTGTGTTTGCATGTTCACCACAAGTACTGTATGTGGTTGATGCAGTAACTTGATTGCGTGCAAAATGTTCCTGTTTGGTGTTTGAACATCTGAACACAACTCTTGTTTTATTGCCAGAAAGGGTAAAAACCTCTTCTTATGTTTTCAAAAACTTCGATTATTACCCCCGAACGGTGTATCGATAGTTCAACCTTAATGTGTAATTCTATTGAGGGACTACTGTGTTGTTGTCTTGTTGTGGTCTGGTATTGTTGTTGTTGTTTTTCTGCCTTGCCCAAGCTTGCATTTGATGTTGCTAAATCGGCAGCAATTTATTTACTTTTGCATTTTATACGTTTTTATATTTCGTGATTTTCTTACCTTTCCTTTTTGTTTGTTGTTGTAACTTTCCGACCCGCCCATACTGGACATCTGTGAAATAGAGCTTCATAGCTCATCGGATTCCTCCTGCAGGCTAAACAAAGATTCAGATTCTGATTAAAGTGAAAAAGGTCACAATGATATCCTGCTGCTGCTGCTCACATGAGCATCGAGGCATTGGTACTCACCTCCTGTTTATAGCCTTCAGCCAGTGGTGGAAACTCCACATTCCTATGGCGGGGATGAGTCCATCCAAAGACGACCCACTGTTGACTTCCTCACAAAGTGGTGCTCATTGCTTAGAGGGAGGGAGGGAGGGCCTAGTCACCCCCCCCCCGCCCCTCCAAAAGCAGACCTCAAGTTGAAGGCCGTTTTCATTAAATTTGGTGACAACGGTGATGATTAGACGAGAGAGAGAGAGCACTGCCAGCGAGATGCAACATTGTGAGGAGTACTGTGGGTGGGCACGCGGGGTCACGGTGTGGGCCAGGGTGGACAGCCAACGGTCCCGGCACGCGACTTCACTTTCCGCTTGAAACACGGCCATAGATGGCCACAGAGCAGAGGTCGCAACCGGGTACCCGATACCCGTACCCTACCCGATACCCGGCTACCCGTACCCGACCGGGTACGGGTAGCCGTTTGCGACCCTGGTGCGGCCGGGTACGGGTACAGGTAGACCATGAGTCACTGGTGAGTAACCGTTTGTCACTCATTTCGGGTAGGGTACGGGTAGCGTACGGGTACCCGTACCCGGCCGGGTACGGGTACCCGTTTGCGACCCTGGTGCGGCCGGGTACGGGTAAGGAATCAAAACCCGTTTGCGACCTCTGCCGCAGAGGGACTTTATTCCGTCACTCCCAAGCATCTTAGCCACGCCCTAATTGGGCACTAAAGGGGAATATCTTCGAACTGGCAATCCTATAGGGTTTCCAGATGTCCCATTGTACACCGAACCCAGACACATTTCTCAGTCAGCCGAGGTCAACCAACACCGCGCATTATCCCGTAATGAAACTCACCACAACAACACCGTTACCAGATCTCGGCACGAATCAATTCCTGCTCACCCGCTGTTTCCCCCCCCCCCTCCCACCCCTCCCCGACCCCCGTGCAGTGTACATCCGCGCGTGCCAGGGCCTCATGGTCTCGTCGGTGGTGATCGGCGGTCTGGCCGCCCTCTGCACCCTCTTCGGAATGAAGTGCACACACGTGGGGCCCTTGACCGCCAAGTCCAAGGCGCACATGTCTCTCTTCAGCGGCATTGCCTACATGTTCTCAGGCACGCTCACTCACTCGCGCGCGCACGCACAAAGACACAGGTCCCCCGTATAGCATAGTAATAGGTTTTTACCCTTTCAACTGGTACACCTTTTGGCGTCATCTGGTCCAACACCAATGAAGACTCGGCTCTAAGAAAAGCTGTCTCGGGTGTGGACCAATCAACTTCAAGGACAGTGCATATCATTATCATCATCAGAGTTGTTTCTTTTTGTTTGCATTTTGACTGCTTGTGTTGTGGTTATTGCAAACATGATGCCTTGTATAAAGGTGTCAGTTTTTGTACCAGTTGAAAGGGTAAAAACCTTTTACTATATTTTGCCACTGGTAAAGGAGGTCTCATAGTGTAAACGCTTCCCCCGTATAGCCTTTAACACGCCGTTGGGGCAAGTGCTGTTGGCGAGCACCTATTAAGGCCGGCACGGAACTCGTGGGGTGTGGGCGGTCAGCACGGTCGGCTACGTACGTGCATACGGGAGGCCCAGGACCGGTTCAAATATTCATGGCTGATGTTGGTCGTGTGCGAGAATTGCACCCGGGTAGCCGCGTTCGTAGCGCAGCGATCTAACCACTCCACTACCGCTCCCCACAACCACGCTAACCACCGCACATTCACGCGTACACACGCGCGTGGGAAAGGGGATCCAGCCAAACACTCCAAGCCACTCTGCTCCGCCTGTTTACTTAATCATTTTTATTTAAGTCCGCCTTCAACGACTGTCCCACGTATTCCGTTGGGATTCCGTGATATCTTCAAAACATTTAGCGCAATGGCTGCGCACGCGACCTTTGCTTCGCTCACATTTGTAGTGGGGTCGAATCAGGCCCACGCCAAGACTGGGAGGCAACACTTTTATTCTCTAACACGACCAACGCTATTCAACGTCCCACGGTTAACTATGTACATTCCGAGCGACTATGCACATTACAGGTTAACTACGCAAGGCGGTGGCCACCGTTCCTCACCACCTAAGGGGCCGTCCATAAATGACCTCACGCACCTAGGGGGGGAGGGGGGTCAGACATTTGTGACGATGTGTGACGAGGGGGTGGGTTTGAGAAATGTGACGTCACATGAAAATGCGCAACTTTAAATAAATACAGACAACACGTTCTACTTAATTAAATAGACTTGTTAATAAATGTTTTCTCCTACATCAGAGTGCAGCGCCACATTAAATACGCACTACAATGACAATAGTTTAAAGCGATTTGAAGCATGTTTTCTTTTCAAAATGGGAATTTGGTTTGGGGGGGGGGGGGGGCAGAGCTTTGTGACGTCATATTTGAGGGGGGGGGGTCTGACTTTTTGTGACGCCGTGTGACGAGGGGGGGGGGGAGAGTCAAAAATCGTCCAAAATCGCGTGACGTCATTTATGGACGGCCCCTAACCACTTGATCGGATTCCCTATACGGAGACTGAAGAGCGAGGATCAGAGAAGACGACTTCTTTCCCGGATTGAACAGCCCCGCTCCCTCTCGGGGCTCAGCTACCAGAGGTCGCAACCGGGTACCCGATACCCGTACCCTACCCGATACCCGGCTACCCGTACCCGACTGGGTACGGGTACCCGTTTGCGACCCTGGTGCGGCCGGGTACGGGTACGGGTAGGCAGTGAGTCACTGGTGAGTCACCGTTTGTCACTCATTTCCCAACGTCTTGTCTCTTCTCACAATTCAAGTTCCTAGAATCAACCCACCCGCGCCTGCAACATGGCTTCATCCCAGAGGTCGCAATCAGGTACCCGTACCCGACCGGGTACGGGTACCCGACCGGGTACGGGTACCCGACCGGTACGGGTACCGTTTGCGACCCGGTCACGTGCTCTCGCGGGTTCGCCCAAACTGTCATGTCCTGACTCGACCTCGTGACATCTGCAAGCTGCCCTCTTGTGTATAGTAGCCCCACGGTCGCCATAGAACGGCCCATTGACGTCGTTACACATTTATCCTGAGCCCACCTCTGCAGCGAGTGGGCTCGCAATAATCGAGCCTTGTTGATACTATGCGACACGCCACCGTGTTGGTCACGTCACGACTCAATGGTGGTCGAATGTGTCGTAGAGCCCTGATATGAAAATTGCAGGACATGACGACATTTTTTTGCACGTGGTGATCAAACGACGTGTTCTGTTAGAGTATGGTGCCGAGGCTCTTTAGACGAGTTCTAGATTTGAAGCTTTCGTGACTGCAAGGATTCATACTCTAAGGTTTTTTCGGCAAAGTCACGTAGGTAAAAAAGAAAATTAAAATTAATAAAAGTAATAATAGAAATAAAATAAAATAATAAATCACGACGTTTCGGAGGCACAGCTAGATTTACTGTATCAAGTGAGGCAAACATTCCAAGATACAAGTTCTCAAATACAAGTTAAGGGGGGAGGAGTTGTACATTGAATCCTGGAGTTCGTGACCGCCACACCTGATCCTCCCACAATATATAATTGTTTTATGCGGAGCGAAAGAAAATCAACGGCTCGTGCGTAACGATCAACTTATTGGGTAAAACCATAAACGTGCGTCAATTCGCCCCCGCATGATGAAATCTGTTCGCGTTACTCGCGGTCTTATCGTTGTGATCGTGATTATTACCGTGACGATTGTTTCCACCCCCCCCCTCCCACTTGCCTCTCCCTGAGCAGGGGCGGCTGCTGTCACGGCCGTGTCCTACTACGCGCACGCGGTCACCATCGACTTCTACGACCCATATCTCATCGGAGCCAGGTGAGCGAATTTGCACGCTCGTTCATCTTTCGAAAACGCTGCTGCTGCTACTGCTGGGACACGTGTGGCCCCCGAAGAACTCCGTGACCTCGGGACGCAGGCATTCCCTGCGTCTCCACGCTGATGCTTCGGTCGATGGGCGACCGAGCTGTTCCCCGTGTGACCCCCCCAAACTAAACTTAAAACAACAACAAAACATTTCGGTAAAAGTCACGTAGAAGGGAAATAATAAAATAATATTAATATAAAACAATAAATAAAAAGTGACCGTAATATTATTTTATTATTTCCCTTCTACGTGACTTTACCGAAAGAACCAAGAATATGAATCCCTGCAGTCACGAAAGCTTTAAATCAAGAAAAAAAAGATTCATTTTACCAGGTAAGGCCCACGGAGTTGTGTAGCTTTTTCTCAGATGCGACCTGGCCACAGATGATCGCTCAACGAAGTGGCTTATCAGCGTGTGGACATTTAAAGCAACCAAATGCCCTAAACGCGTGATGTTGATTCAAAATGTGGAGGGAAAACCCATAGGACCCACAGCAAAATCTACGCAACCACGGGGAGAACAGGCAAAGTCCAAATATACAGCAGGCGTCGGGCTCTGGATCGAACCCACGACCTCTGGGAACACTTTCTCGCTCTGTGTCATATTGTTTAGTTTCACGAGTTATCGTTCAGCTGAGTGCACGCCGCTCGGTTTTGTGCAGCACCTTTGAGACCCTTGATGAAAGGTGCAATATAAATATAATCATTATTTGTGTTGTTGTTGTTACAAGACAAACTTCTCCCCGTATAGCACACACAGGCTGCTGGGGTAAGCGGCCTGAGCGTTTGGTACATTCCCTGCAAGTACACCAATCTATCCTTACGTTGCTGCTTGTTGGGCGTTTGCTTCGCAATATTTGCGAACGGAGGTTCCATTATTAACGCATCGACAGCCGTAGCCTTTCCTCTTTGTCGTTTAAGGCTTCACCACGTTGTAAAAAAAAATCATCCTCCAACAACAAACCAGTCGAGGTTTCCTGACCTGCCCTTTTCCCTGTGATCCCAGGATCCACCGGGTGATTTTGTTACTAAAAAAAGAAACACAATTCAAAGTTTTTGATTTAAAGCTTTCGTGACTGCAGGGATTCATATTCTTGGTTCTTTCGGTAAACTCACGTAGAAGGGAAAAAATAAAATAATAAAAATATAAAAAATAAACACAATTCAAAGTGATTTACCGCTCAAATAGCGCGCGGAGTGTTGGCGCTCCATCTCACGTTTACATCCCTGAGCCGGCCTCGGAGATTTCACATCCCTAAATTTCGTGGGCCACAATGCACCCGTGAAGGTGTTCGTCCTGTACGTGTGGTGAGGTGGGTCCCTGTGTGGGGAGCGGTAACCCGAGTTCAATTCCCTCTCAGTGCCAACACCAGCCAAGATGATCTAAAACGGTCCTGGGCCTCCCATAGGTGGACTCAGCTACAAATTAGTACCCACTAGCGAGACAAAAACGACCGGCGTGCATCTGGCCACCCACCCCCTCGTGTGCCGTGCCGACCCTTCGTAGGTGCTCCTCGCTAACGGCGCTTGCCCCCTGGCTACAATGCGGTGGGGCTGGATCTCTGTCGTCTGTGTGTCCCGCAGGTACGAGTACGGCTCTGGTCTCTACGTCGGCTGGGCCGGCTCGTGCCTCGTGCTGCTGGGAGGGGGCCTCCTCCTGTGCGCCGCCTGCAGGCAACAGCGCGAATCATCGGCGGCGCAGCCCTACCACGCGACACCCCGCGTCTTCCAGTGAGAATCGCGCGCAGTCACTAACCACCCCCCCCCCCAGCGCACAAGCTTCTATTGGGGGGAAGGGCGCTGTCCGTCGATCTGCAGGGGGTTCGCGGCCCGACCCGAATCGACAACGTTCGGCGACTTCTCCGCTCAAACACGAGCGGTCGAGGTTGAGCGCTCGCGCTTCGTTTGTTCACGACTCCGAGCTCCCTCGGCGGACGCGGGATTTCCTGCATTCGCCTTCAGTGGGCGCGTTGAGTCGGTCGACAGGAGGGCAACCACGGTCACCCCCCCCCCACAGTGGCACGCGTTTTTTAATCGACTCCTGGACGGTGGGATGACGGGCTGAGTCAACGCCCTCGAACCCGGGGAACCGCGGTGGTCTCGACTTGCGCCGCTTGGCTCACAGGGCTCCACCTGAGACATGAACTGTGATCTTGCTTCTCTGCACTGGCTCCTGGCTGTGGCTAGTCGAGTGCAATGCACGATCACGTGGCTCGTATTTAAGGCTTTTGTGGGGGCTTGTTGCACTTTGTGTATTCAGGAGGGAATTCAATCCTGGCAAGGTTCCTTCATTAAGATCTGCCGATTGTGCCCTTCTACGCGTACTTTGATCTCAGATGCCTTCTAGGAGGGGGGGGGGGGTGATTGGATGTCTACTGTGGTGTGACCCCCACTGGGAGTGGAACTCCCCCTGGTGACCCCCCCCCCCCACTCGGTAGTCCCAGAGAGCTGTGATGGTCTGGCTCCTGTCGGAGAGCAGTGACACCTTTAAACCGAACCAGTTTAAAATGTTCATCCGAATTAGTTTTTTTACATACTCTCTGGCTCTTCTTCTGCCACCCGGCGCTTGGCTACCGCTCCTCTTTCGTGCACGGCGTGCATGGCGCCGTTTCGTGCACGGTGCCCGCCCTTGCAGCTGCAAATGACTCGTTGATAACTCAGGGCGATCCGCCGGCTTTGCCGTCCGCGCAAACTCCAAGCTGGGCGCGCTGACGCCCGCGGTGCCGTGCGCTCGCAGGTCGTGCGGCGACGGGCGCGCGGCGGGGCTGCGCGTCGTGGAGGGGCCTCCTCCTCCTGCGCGCTCCTCCCGGGGCACGCGCCCCGCAGGGAGGAGCGCGGGCATCTCCGGCGTGCCGGGCTCCGATCGCTCGTCCATGAGCAGCAGCAGCGGAGTTCGCGGACTCCACCACCCCAAGAGCGCGTACGTGTGAGCGAGCGCACGTACGTGTGAGCGAGCGCACGTACGTGGGAGCGAGCGCATGTAGAGATCTGACACCTCCGTCACCGCTCGACTTTCACCACGGACCGACTCGCGACTCGGATGCACGACGCAGAACAATCACGAGCGGCGTTGTGGGGAACGCGGGCACGGGCATGTTACGGTGATGTGTATTTAGTACAGCAGGGCATCGTGCGTGGTGTGTTGTTTTTTTATATATATATTCTATTGCACAAGTACCAACCATAACTCTCGAACTTCAGGGTTATGGTCAGCATGTATTAATGTTATTGATATTCTTAACGTAGAAAAATATGTAATTGAATGAATTGGAAGATGCTTCATTGACATAGAATTCCATGAAGTTATCTTGACATCGACTTGAACGACGGCGAAATGTGCTTTGCTGTAATCGATCTCTGTTAGGATGCACAGTTCGTCAGTAAGTAAACGTGGTTACTATATCAGTCAGCACAAGTGAAATGTAGCAGCCGTGAACATTCTCCCCTTACACGGCTGATGCACTGCCACTGAGTGGGGGGGGGGGCTGGTGCCGGGCAGCTGTCGGCGTGAGACCGACCAGCTTTGGCGTTGGGAGCGCGGCAGTCGCAGGCCTCACCCGCCCCTACTGGTCGCTTGCCAGTGGAGGGTTTTTGCACGAATCCTATCGCATTGCCCCACGCCCAAGAGCCGCACGAGGTTTTTTTTTTCCCCCGCGAGGAATCCTCGGGAGTGTGACAGAGCCCCCCCCGGACGACTCAAGGGGATCTTGCGCCAAATGCGTGCGGCTCAGAGCTCTGCCAGGCGGCAACGGCGGCGGTGGTGGTGGTGGCGGTGGTGGCGGTGGTGGTGGTGGCGGTGGTGGTGGAGGTGGTGGCGGTGGTGGTGGTGGCGGTGGTGGTGGCGGTGGTGGTGACGGTGGTGGTGGCGGTGGTAGTGGAGGCGGTGGTGTTGGTGGCGGTGGTGGTGGTGGTGACGGTGGTGGTGGCGGTGGTGGTGGTAGTGGAGGCGGTGGTGTTGGTGGCGGTGGTGGTGGCGGCGGTGGTGGTGGTGGAGGTGGTGGCGGTGGTGGTGGTGGCGGTGGTGGTGGCGGTGGTGGTGACGGTGGTGGTGGCGGTGGTAGTGGAGGCGGTGGTGTTGGTGGCGGTGGTGGTGGTGGTGACGGTGGTGGTGGCGGTGGTGGTGGTAGTGGAGGCGGTGGTGTTGGTGGCGGTGGTGGTGGCGGCGGTGGTGGTGGTGGTAGTGGTGGCGGTGGTGGCGGTGGTGGTGGAGGTGGCGGTGGCGGCGGCGGTGGTGGTGGCGGTGGTGGCGGTGGTGGAGGTGGTGGTGGTGGCGGTGGTGGCGGTGGTGGTGGTGGCGGTGGCTACGCCGCTGCACGTGGCTGCCTGTGACCCAGCACTGTGGAGGCAGCAGCAGCAGCAGCAGCGAGAGTTGGTGGATCACCGCACACGGATGTTGCATGACGCCTGTCAACGTGGCCAGGAGGTGGCAGTGCAGCAACAATGGTGACTCTACCCGCTCCGTCTCCATGGGATAGAGTGTTCTCCCCTTGCACGTGTGGGGGTTTTTTCCGGGTGCACTAGTTTCTCACCGACATGTGAACACTCGTTAATTTGGTCACCAACACCGTCATATACTAGGGGTCCGCAGAGCTCGGGCAATTGTTGCCGCCGGCTCATTGCGTGGCTGCTGCCTTCCCGCTCCGCCTGTGGTTCCTCCTCTTGAGTCGTTCCCTCTCCGCTAAAGTGAGCGATTACCGTGTGGTGGCACGCGCTGCGATGTGGCATGATACAGTCTGTTCTCCTAGAACGCGGTAGTTGCATTCCTGAAGAACACCGCGTTATGGAAAAATCGGGTTAAAATAAATAAAATACAACGTAGGGTAAATCACAGTCCGCGGTAACACGTGAGATGCGTACTCAGGCTGAACAAAGACTGGGCAGCACCTCGAATCATCCAGCAGCATCCCGCCTTGTGTGATGCTGCCCCGAGGCTGCCGTACGACCGCGTATTCCTACTCGCGAAATTCAATTCCGTTCACTCAATCGCGTTATATCCAATTCGCGTGATGAAAGCAACACGCAGCGTCATAGGTGAACAGACTGTCGCAACCGGCGTTATTCCCAATGGGCAGCACATGAGAGGCCTTACGCTCGTGAGCGCGTGGATCTTCGTGTTCCCCACGGTGGCAGTTTTCAATCACGCGTCTCTGGGCACGTTGAGAGTTTTATTTGTGCTGGAACCAACTCCTCGCCCCCCCCCCCCCCTGCCTCGTACCGTCTGTCAACACCAATCCCTCGCTCACCGCGGGGATTAGGTTCCTGGGAAAGGCCGCGGTAGGCAAATCCTGGGTTAGTAAAGTTCGGGGCCTCTGGGAAATATGGGGTTTGGGGAACCACAGCCACGGTCAAACTCGTCTGTCAACTAAGTTGCCTGTTTATTAACTAAACATACAGTACAATAAAATATAGTACATTACACAATAACAATATATCAAATAAAAATGACATTAACTTTACATACCTTTGGTATAAACGACGATGATAACGAGATGGGGGAAGGGTTGGTTAGAAGTAGGAGGGGCTCTGCCCATCCTCCCCCCTCGGTCATCAAAGACACGAGTGGGCAGGCGTGCATGTACGTCATCGCAATGTAATTGGAAGAAAAACTAAGTCAATTAACTTTATCGTACCGATAAAGTCAGAAGACGATAATTGGTTTTTTACCCTTCTATCTGGCAACAAAACCGACACCTTTTTTTTTACAAGGAGTCATGTTTGCATAGACCACAATACCTGCAGCCATAATGCAAACAAAAAACACAACTCTGATAATATATGCACTGTATGCCAGTGCAGTGCTCCACAACAACGAAGAGACGGACGGCTGCTGAGATACGCAGCGCCACGAGGCGGTCACGGGTGGCGCTGTGGCGCCGAGGAGAAACGCGGTCCAGCGACGTTTGTAAAAGCGCAGTTTGATTCCTTTGCAAAAAGGTTTCTGTTTGGGGGCCGTTCATAAATGGCGTCACGCACCTAGGGGGGGGGGGTGGTCAGACATTTGTGACGATGTGTGACGAAGGAGGGGGGGGGGGTTTGAGAAATGTGACGTCACATCAAAATGCGCAACTTTAAATAAATATAGACAACACGTTCTACTTAATTAAATAGACTTTTTAATAAATGTTTTCTCCTACAACATCAGAGTGCAGCGCCACATTAAATACGCACGACAATGACAATCGTTTAAGCGATTTGAGGCTTGTTTTATTTTTTTGGTGGGGGGGGGGGCAGAGCTTTGTGACGTCATATTTGAGGGGGGGTCTGACTTTTTGTGACGCCGTGTGACGAAGGGGGGGGGGTCAAAAATCGTCCAAAATCGCGTGACGTCATTTATGGACGGCCCCTTGGCGTTTGAGCATCTTAACACAGTTGTTTTAGTGACGGAAAGGGTCAAACCTATTTTGAGTTTATCATACTTTTGATTTAAAGCTTTCGTGACTGCAGGGATTCATATTCTTGTTTTTTTCGGTAAAGTCACGTAGAAGGGAAATAATAAAATAAAAAAAAATAAAACGTTAAATTATCACGACGTTTCGACTGCAACACAAACAATTATCATCAGGTGTGAAAACCACAGCAAGAAAATGTTCTTGCTGTGATAAATGTATTGTTTTATATTTTTATTATTTTATTGTTTTATATTTTATTATTTTATTGTTTCCCTTCTCCGTGACTACCGAAAGAACCAAGAATAGTCATCATACTTGTTAGTGCGTGTTGCGGACCCCGTTCTTACCCGTGTGGAAACTCACATTTCCAGAGCCGCGATCGATAAATCGCTATACAAATAATAAACCGTGTGTGCATGGATCCGCTGTTGGCAAGTCTGTCGTTGGCGATGGATTGCAAATATGTTGAACTTCTTTCGCACCGTATGTAAGCCAACCCCTCATGTCCTTCCACCGCACCTCCGATTAGCACGGTTGGCTACGTACGGTGCGAAAGAGGTTCAACGTACATACGTGCAGCCCAGCAACAGGGTGCTGATGTGTGATCATCCCGCCGCCGATACGATAGACGTGTCCCCACCGTACAATGATGCTCACCAGCAAGTAGAAGGCTGTAAATAGGTCAAAGCATGAACGTGAGCCCTGCCCACCCCCCACTGCTTACAATCGGCTGGTCATCTCTTGCCACCTGCTGGACACTCAGATGCAGAATATATTTTCAAGAAATGTATCAAATTAAATGTATTACAACATTTATTTCTAATCAACGTTTTTGGGTTTAGATCGCGTTATTTATAAATGTGTCGTAACCCTCCACCACCCGACACGGCCAATCAGTAAAAAAGTGTCACGTTGACAAAAGACAAATAGTTCACTGCTTTAGCCCACCGGTGTGTTGAAGCGTGAAACCACAACATTTACAATTCAACACACCGGTGGGCTAAAGCAGTGAACTATTTGTCTTTTGTCAACGTGACACTTTTTTACTGATTGGCCGTGTCGGGTGGTGGAGGGTTACGACACATTTATAAATAACGCGATCTAAACCCAAAAACGTTGATTATGAATAATATTGGTCGCGAAAGCCTACGTGTTAAACTAACATTTATTTCTGTCGCTCTAAGCCATCTCTTTTTTGTTTTAATAATCACTCCTGCATTTGCTCCCACTTAGCAGGGGCGGTGGTGGCTCTGCACGCGGCTGCCTGTGATCCTGCGCTGTTGGAGGCAGCAGCGAGATTTGGTGGATCGCCGCACACAAATGTTGTGAGACACGATGAGCCACATATCCTGGCTCGCGAGAAGGCGGTACAGCAAGAAGGTGAACCTCCACCTGTTAAGTTTGTATGGCAAGGCCGTCATTGTAATAAATATTGGGGGGGGGGGGGACATCCCCCCCCCCCCCCAATATTCAAATATGCTCAAAATGTCCACCCCAATATATTGCTATAAAATATATTTCTGTTTATATGATTGTGGTTATGGTTGTACTTTATTAATCCCTAATCTCTGCCATTACATACAATGAAACAATAAAAGGTAAAAAGGAAAAAACTGAGTATTGTAATACAATACACTATTAGACATTATTGTAAAAAATAAATAAATAATCCATCCCATGTGTTAGTGAATTTTTTCTATATTTTAGGCAGGAAATGGCAGGAAATTAGTTTTCAAATTTATATTTTTTTCTGGGGGGGGGGACCCCCAGATCCTCAGGAAGATTTGGTCCCACCCAATGTTGACTCCATGGCTACGGCCTTGCTGTATGGGATGGAGTGCCACCCCGCCCCGCAAACGCGTTGGTATTTTCCAGGTGCTCCGGTTTCTTCCCACATGTAAACACTCATCAGTTGGCCAATACCACCTTAGTATATGGAGGACGCCAGTGCTGGGGCAGAGATTTCCGCTTGTCTGTGCTCTCTCGCGCAACTGCGTCGTTCTCTCTCTCTCTTAGAGAGGTGGGCGAATGCAGTGTGCGTATGTTACACGTTGCAGTCGTTATTGCTGTAGGGCGGTCATCGACTTACGAACGGGTTGCGTTCCTGAGACTTGTTCGTAAGTCGAACGGTTCGGAGGTCGGAACACAATAGTGTAACGCTATTTAAATGCACACGCGGTCAGTGTTATAACATGTGTTACGGTTCAACAAAAAAGGGAAGCATTGTTAAACTTACAAATAAGACATTGTACATTTGCATTTAATGCTGTAAGAAATATTGTATAGTAAATAAAATATAAAGTAACATAAAGATAAAACAACTGTCTTATTTTCATTTACCTTGAGTCCTGATGCTGGCTTCCTTGTCGGAAGGGGCGCAATGAGTCCCCACAATTGGACACACACAACAACAACAACAGCCATTCGTCACTAAGTGGCGGTGACGTCACCACGACCCAAGAATACGTCCCATTCTGTTTATGAATAAAACATAAAACAACGTCTAATATCCCCAGCACGTACCAATTCACACTGTTTTGGACAATAACGTGAGATGTGGCTGCACCGAGGGTGCTCTCAAAATTCAAATTGCGTTGCATTCTGCAAGCTGATGCATAGCTGCGAGGGTTGGTACGTCGGAAATTAAAGATGGTTTCAGTGGGTCGAGTTTGCTTCGTGCATGAGCGTGAGATGTGAGACATTGCAAAAGCGACCTGCAATGCTTTTGTGCTGCGGTTGATTGGAAAATATATTGGACGTGGCCAAAGGTCTCCCATCGAGTGGCCGAGTTTAGCACGGACCATGAATCACTGCTACAGCACTGCTTCCTTCCTTCAATAACAACAACAACAACAGCAGATACATGCATCTGGAGCAAAACAAAACCATGCTAACCGGTAACCGTTTTCACAGTGCGGCAACCCGGGAAATCGTTTACTGTGGAATGTCAGTCGCGGATGCAGTGCCACCGATTGCCGCCTGCAAACGCCACGGCAGCTGATTGGGACAGAGGTGGCGGGAGGGAGGCGGGATGGTGGGTGGGAGGGCAGTGATTTAAGAACATTGCCCGCATTGTTTGCACTGCCACGCCTGGAGATCGAATCTATCCGGCGACCTCTGGGTTGCAAGCAGTCCGTCCCTGTGTGCTGCTCGCCACGGTTACCATCACGTCGCACGCGTCTGGCAGCCCGGATGTTATTCCATCCACATTTCTGCCGTTCGATTTTTAACACTGACGCGCGTGCACACACACACATTGTAACTGGCTATGCCATTTCTTTTCGACTTCCACGTCTCACGGCAAAGCCACTGGCAGCCGCACGGCTAGAGATCGGTGGTGGGGGGGCCTGCTCGGCACGAGGATTAGAGCATAGCCCATGAAAAAATCACGACAGCCACCGCTCAAACACCACCGCAACACACCGCACTGCGATTGAAGAGGCGGCTCCCTAAGCGTGCGCACGAACGCCGCTCGGCACTCACTCTGCCGTCTCCCGCACATCCACGCTTGTCGTTACCATATTTATTATTTATGGAGCTTTGCCTCTGGGAAATGAAGAAAGAAATGCAAACGGAGACGCAGTCCGACGCGAAGCGTGATTAAAGCTTGACTCAGGATTAAGAGATGCGAACACCACAGCCACCTCGGGGGCTCCGAGACACCGGAGGTGATACACGGGGAGAGGTTCCAGAGGTGAGGAGCATGCGGAGAGATGGAACGAGCGAAAATCGATGACATTTAATTTTACAAGAAAGTTACACAACCAAGACAAAGATCCCACCTCGTAGCCTCAACCGGCCTTCAGGGTGAGTGATGTTTGTGAAGGCCCGGTACGGTACACGAGGGGGTGGGGGACCAGCACCACGCCCGACCACCTTTGTCTCCTCAGTGGTAATGTACTGTATACACACCGTACCAGGTACTCATTTGAGACTGAGTCGATCTAGGGGAGGCACAGGCCCGGTTCAATTAATCGTTACTGGTGTGTTGGTGGTCGTGAGCGAGAATTGGTTTGGGGTCGCCGGGTTCGGAGTGGAGCACGCTAACCACTGCGCCACCGCTCCCCACACAACAACAACAGATACAAAGGCACAATACCACCAAAGTAGTGCATTTGGGGCACACGGTGAGCATTCCAAAGTGTAAAGCCTACGAAAAACTACGGGCTCACCAAATAATATAATTTCGTTACGAACGAGGAGATACAGAGGCGATAGGATATAATTAAATCGAAGGGCTTCAAAAGAAACATCAAGTGAGTGAGAGAGAGAGAGATAGAGGAGGCGCACGGAATGGGTGGAACACCCCGCAGGGTGCACAGACACGAGCCAGCCAGCCACGATCCACACTCTGCCCCGCTCACGAGAGGCGACATTGAGACACAAGATAGTAGCAGCAGCAGCAGAAGCGGCAGCGCTGCTTCAACAATAACAGAAAAGCAGCGCCTCTGGGGGTTGTGAGTGCGTGCGCGCGCGTTAGGAGGTGGAGGTCACCAGATTGCTGTAAGAGAAGACGTCCAATTTTAGGCTGGGCAGGTCGCACGAAGGAGGCGGTCTTCACTGCGCACTTTGAATGTGTCTGCTGGTGGTGCGATCCGGACCCGGCCACCACCCGATGTGGAATTCTAGATTTGAAGCTTGCGTGACGGCAATGATTTATACTCTTAGGTTTTTTCGGTAAAGTCACGTAGGTAAAAAATAAAATTAAAAGTGAATAAAAGTAATAATGGAAATAAAATAAAATAATAAATCACGACGTTTCGGAGGCAACACAAGTCTCCGTCATCAGGTGGGACCGTCACAGCTTAAATTGATGGAGTAATTTAGCTGTGACGGTCCCACCTGATGACGGAGACTTGTGTTGCCTCTGAAACGTCGTGATTTATTATTTTATTTTATTTCCATTATTACTTTTATTAACTTTTAATTTAAATTTTTACCTACGTGACTTCACCGATGTGGAATTCCACCAAGAGTTCGATTCCCGCTCACGGCCACCGACACCAGGCGATGAATATCGGAACCGGTCCTGGGCCTCCCCGAGATCGACGCAGCCTCATAGTAGTGCCTGGCGCGATGTGCAAACATCGCCGCTGGGGAGACAAAGGCGGCCGGGTGTGGTGTTTGCCACCCACCCTCTCGTGCGCCGTGGCGGCCTTAATAGGTGCTCGCTAACAGCACTTTGTCCCAGTAGGATGCTAAGGCCAGACGGCGGATCTTTGTCTTTGGTGGGATTGGGTAAGGCAGGAGAATATCTGAGCATCAGAAAAAGAACACAAATAGAGATAGAGGGCGTGTATATCCACATGTCGTGAGTCCAACTGAGTCGCAGACGTTGTCTTGGGAGCAACAATATTTATTCAGTAACTCAACACTCAACAAAACACAACCTACACTTGGGTGTTGAGTGCCCATCTAGCCACGCTACGGCAGAACTAGACACGGTTCGCTATCCCGGTCCGGACCACGAGCTGGGTCACGTACCGCGTGGCTAGAGGCTTCTTTAACCCGACGTGGATCTTCGTCACCAGCAACACAAAGAACCCCGAGCCCCTCACGGGGCCCCCGTTATATCGGCCTGGGCTGGGGCTGGCTCCGCCCCTCGCCCCGCCCACCTTCTAGATCTCTCGAGCTCTTTCCCGAAGGCTCCCGAGAGCTCTTTTATACCACGTGACCGCCCAGCGGCCCCCGTCCACCGGTGGCCCCCCTCCAATATGATCCGGTCACGTGTCGGCAGGTCAACCAGCGTATCATGCCCCAACGTAACCCTGGCTGGCTGACACCCCCTCTCGCTCCCTCACCGGGAGCCCGCACCGCACACTGTACGTGGTGATCACGCGCTGACCAGCGCTCACCCAAGCCCCGCTAGGGCTGGTACTACACCCAGTTAGCGGGCTACACGTAATGCCAACACGTTATCCGCCGTGGCTTCGTAAGCCCGGCACCACACAGTGACATTCACAGTCACTACATATGTACTGTATGTTGAACTTTATTTTGCACCGTACGTAGCCAACTGTGCTAATCGGAGGTGCGGGGTGAACAGTAGGGAAGTGGAGACCGTGGATAAGAGGATTTAACCGTACACTTTCCTGAACTAAAGCCTAAAACAGAACCAAAATGTTGTTGTATGCTCTGGAATTTAAACTCAGAAGAATTGGAACACATGACAAAGCCCGTGCACTGAAGAGATGGAGCGATGAAATCGGCTCATGTTGCAGCCTGTGATGGTTTAGTGCATTGCAGGGCCGTGAGCGATGATGAGAAGGGTTTAGGATCGCGAGAATTTGAGGGTGTCTTGGGAAGGAAGAATTCATCCAGCAGTGGATTGACCACGGGTGTTGCGTGGAACACTGCGACGCTACGCACCCATCGCTCCCCGACTTAGATTCCCGCTCTCAGCCACCAACATTAGTAGCGAAAATCTAAACTGCTCCTGGGCACCCCCCTAGCTTGACTCGGCCTTAAATGAGTATAGATGTTGCGGTGTGAAAACATCAGCATGGGGAAGACAAAGGCGGCCGGGTGTAGGAGCTGCCACACGTGCACCCCCTTCGTGTGTCGTCCTGCCAGTTTGTGCAGTTGGGGGGGGGGGAGGGCGACGTTGCTGTACGTACTCCCAATTGAGTATTGTGCAGGTAATTATTTCGAGCAAATGGATATTTGGCCAATACCAGTTCCATTGGATGTTCCGTTTAAATGAGGATTATGGATATACTGGAGAAATAACAATACGTGGTTTAAAAAAGGAATTCGGGGCAACTTTCTTTGAAAATGTGAAAAGTGGAAGATGTAGAAAACAAGTGATAGATGTAGAAAATGGTTTGAGAATAGTGGGAAATATACTAAACATTTAACAAAACAATTTTTTGTATTTTAGCAGGTAAGGCCCACTGAGCTATATCGCTCTATTTCAGAAGCGACCTGGCCACGAATGAAAGCTCAACGAAGTAGTTTATCACGTGGAAATTTATAGCACAGCGCATACTCTAAACGCACGTGTCTAAATGTAGAGGGAAAAACCGAAAGGACCCGAACAAAAATCCACACGACCACGGGGAGAGAGAGACACGCAGACTCCAAATATACAGGCGTCAGGGTCGGGGTCGAACCCACGATCTCCTGCATACCAGGCGATTGAGTTAACATCTCACCAACGTGGCACCCTACACGGGGAGGAAGCATGGGACAGAGAGAGCGAGTCTTCTTCCTTCGCATGGCGTTTGAAAAAGTCGACATGCTGCATTTGTGATTGTGTAAGGCACTCCTCGGCATCCGGTGGCGGTAGCCGAGTGAAGGTCGCTTGTTCCACCAGAGCACGCGTGGCTGTATTGTGTGGAGTCATCGGTGGTGTGCGTCTGGTGTCTTGCACCTCACCACCGCATTCGCAGTTTGGTGTAGGAGCCCAAACCCCGCCCCCCCCCCCCAGATCGTCACATGTATGGAGTAAATATCCCCGCACCTTTCTCTTGACTTAAAGCTTTCGTGACTGCACGAATTCATGTTCTTGGGTCTTTCGGTAAAGTCACGTAGACAGGTTCAAAGAAAATAACGAAAAAATAACAAAAAACTACATTTCCATCGCAACACAAGCGCTCGTCTTTAGGAAAAGGGGGATGAGCTTCCAAGGCAAACTGTTTATAAGGGTTTGAAATGGGCGTAGCACAAAAGTCAGCAGCCAATGATAATGTAAGTGGTGGGCAGCCAAGCTGACGGTGGTTGGGTTTCCACCAATCAAAGGGCTGCCAGGTGAAAATTAGCATGTTAAAGAGAGATGAGCATCTACATCATGGTACCTCCTTTGCCAGTACCAAAACATGATAATAGGGTTTTCCCCTTTTTTCTGGCAACAAAACAGGTGTTAAGATGTTAAAACAGCAAACTGAAACCTTTTACAAGGAATCATGTCTGCATTAACCACAATGCTTGTGGTCAGAACACGCCTTTTGGCGTCCTCTGGTCTAACACCGTTTAAGACGAGGCTCAAAAGAAAGCTGTCTCTGGTGTGGACCAATCCGTTTCAAAGACAATGCATCTATTTTGGTCTTTCGGTAAAGTCACGTAGATAGAAAAAAAAATCACGACGTTTCGATAGCAACACAAGCAATCGTCTTCAGGTGATAAAATACAGCAGGCGGACTGCTGAGGCAGGAAGGAATATGGCGAGAGAGCGACTGCAGCCATAGGTTATAAAGGTTTGACATGGGTACAACCCAAGGGTTAGTGGGCGGGGCTAGAGATGGAATTTGCAAGAAAATGTAAGATCGCAGAGCTAGCTATACCTCGGCCATTGTGTTGCTAGAGATTAGTATGTCAACCTGTTAATGTCACCCCACGGCTACGGTGCTGAAGAGGCTATTATATTGTTTGAGATTAGAGATTAGCATGTCAATGTGAGATGGCTCCCGCAGCAGCGGCTGTGTTAATGATGAGAGACATTCAGCCGATTAAACAACGAGCGCCACTGCCGCATCGAGGAAAAGGGAGCAGCAGCTGTATCAGTGAGACATTTATCCTGTGAATGTAAAGACATTTAACAAGGTAATGCAACTCAGAGAGTCGGAAATAACTGCTAACATAGGCAGGTAGGATGGAAGCATCACAGCCGGTTATGACTTTACCTGGTTTATAACATCCTTCCAATGATTGCTCAGTTTGTACCCATCTTCTCGGTTGAAATTGTGTCTGGTTTTCTATATCTGGATGGCTTCATGAACAAATCTCTGAAGGTAGCCAGTGGGTTTGCAGAGTACCTTCGTCTTGGAGAAATCAATTCCGTGTGTGCCCACAGCGTTAAAACAATGATCAGCCACGGCAGAGGTGTTGGTCCTACCGTGTTTCAGATCTGCCTTGTGTTCACGAACACGGTCTGAGACATGTCGTTTAGTTTCCCCAATGTAATTACTGCCGCAGACAGCTCAGTTTGTAAACACCGGGGTATTGCATGTCAGGGATCACATCCTTCACAAATGGGATCAGATCACGAATTTTATGTACTGTGTTGAATCGGACCTGGATCTTGTGTTTGCTCATGATTTTGGAATTATTATTTTATTATTTTTCTATCTACGTGACTTTACCGAAAGACCCAAAGAGTATGAATTCCTGCAGTCACGAAAGCTTTAAGTCAAGATTATCAGAGTATGTTTTTTTGTTTGCATTCTGACCACAATCATTGTGGTTAATGCAGACATGATTCCTCGTAAAAGGTTTCAGTTTGGTGTTTTAACATCTTAACACCTGTTTTGTTGCAAGACAAAAGGGGAAAACCCCTATTAACAGAGATGAGCATGTTAATGGAAGATCACAGAGCCACAACCGTCGCAGTTTTTTGGTTATTTTCTTTGAACCTGTCTACGTGATTCTAGATTTGAAGTTTTCGTGACTGCAAAGATCCATACTCTTTGGTTCTTTTGGTAAAGTCACGTAGGTGAAAATTTTAATTTAAAAAGAAAAAAAAGTTTAATAAATAAAAGAAAAAAAGAAAAGTAAATGTATTTTTATTTTTTATTTTTCACCTACGTGACTTTCCCGAAAGACCCAAGAATACGGCCGAGAGCGGTAGACAGAAAGAGTGTGACAGTGGATTTCACCAGGAAGCCTGCGGGCGGGGGTTGTGTGGGAGCGAGGAGGGAGAAACAGCCGGGTTGGGTTATAGCTCGAGTGGCTGTGAGAAGAGAAATGAGAGGCGATAGGTGGGAGGCAACGGAGGGCATAACTAAATCATTGGGAGTAATTTCTTGAGTGGCGAGTTTTTGTGTAGCCAAGTGGAGCGTACAGATGCTGTTAGTCGCAGCTGAGAAGAGGCACATGGGCACGATGGCTTGCTCAACTCACTGAAATAACCTCGAGACATTAAAATATAAAGATACACATTTCGACTGCTGATGTGCAAGCTCCTGAAAAGTTCCTCGGTTCAATGCGAAAATGATTCATACCTATAATGTATACCGATTTTTTTTTTAATAAATCATATTTAAATACATATATAGGGTAGGAGCGAAAGGATTTGGAGGTGCAATATCTGAAGATTATCCCACTCACGGCTCTCGTTGGCCGCTGTATAAAAAACAGGGTCTTGGAAAACACTCCACGCCTTCATAAATGACCACCGTCACGCTCCGAATCGCGGATCCAATTGAACTTCACCCAGTGCCAGGAACCCTCAATATTGATGTAAATGAACGTACACCGCGGTGGTCTTCACTCATTTCCAGAGGAAGCCACTTTCGCCCATAAGACATCACTAGAGTGAGGGGCCACCACACATTTAAAAGCATTGGGTGTTTGACAGCAGCACGACGACGACGATGACGACGACGGGGTGTGGTGTTCTCACTCGGTGTGTATTGTCTGGGGGCCGCATGTCAGCGGCCGCACGAAAGGCCGTCAGTGGCCCATGGGCCTTGCCATGAAGACCGCCCCGCTCGTAACCGCGTGGCCCCACTGCCGCCATTCAATTCGAGCAGTGGCGCTCGAACCGGGGGGTCCGTACGGCCCCCCCCTGGGGGGTGCGTGGGGCAATGTGTCAAGGGGTATTCGTGAGGTGAGTTCTAAATGTATGGAATTATAGCATCCATGAGAGTCTTTGGTGAATAATAAGCACGTATGAATCTGCCAATATAAAATAACGACGATTTGTTTTTTTGCTTTATTCACATGGTGACCTAGAACTATGTAACATACTCTTTGGTTCTTTCGGTAAAGTCACGTTGGTAGAAAAATATTAAAATAAAAAATCACGACGTTTCGATCGCAACACAAGCGGTCGTCGTCAGGTGGAAAAAATCATCCAGCAGTGGAACCCGCTGGTTCAGCAGTAGTACTTCTGGATTATATTTTTTCCGCCTGGAATTTTTTGCACTTTTTGTACGCAGCATGGACGGGTTGTTTCCTTTTTCTGTAAGATGTTATTGTTTACGTATGTGATGTTCAGATTTGTGTACAATGAATTTTAGGTGTATCTTGTAATTGTATTGTTTGTTGCGGTTGAACCCAAATCAAGAGCCGAATGGCTCACAGGGTAAATCCTAATAAATTAAACTGAAACTGAAAACTGACCGCTTGTGTTGCGATCGAAACGTCGTGATATATTTTTTTGTTTCATTTATTTTTCTTCTACCAACGTGACTTTACCTAGAGAACCAAAGAGTATGGATTCCTGCAGTCACGAAAGCTTCAAATCAAGATTTAAAAAATACCTTTATAAACTCATTGATATTTTTGGTTCTTTCGGTAAAGTCACGTAGAAGGGAAACAATAAAATAATAAAAATATAAAACAATAAAATTCTCACGACGTTTCGACTGCAACACAAGCAATCATCATCAGGTGTGAAATCCACAACAATATTTATTTATTTTATTTTCTTGCTGTGGATTTCACACCTGATGATGAAAGCTTGTGTTGCAGTCGAAATGTCGTGAGAATTGTATTGTTTTATATTTTTATTATTTTATTATTTCCCTTCTACGTGACTTTACCGAAATAACCAATAATATGAATCCCTGCAGTCACGAAAGCTTTAAATCAAAATTTAAACTAATTGATTTTAAACAATGTGGTTTCCAAGAGTAGCCAGCGAACGGCGACAAATAAGCTTCACGCGTGCAGAGCGTCTGTTGAATTTAGTTTTCTTTAGTCGCTTGACATTCCCAGCATCATGAAGGAGGTGGTCTCTTTGTCAGCGCTGGGCCATGCTGGAGTGATAGGGGGCCGATAAGGGGCCGTCCATAAATGACGTCACGCGATTTTGGACGATTTTTGACCCAAAAAGTCAGACCCCCCCTCAAATATGACGTCACAAAGCTCTGCCCCCCCACAAATAAAACATGCTTCAAATCGCTTTAAACTATTGCCATTGTAGTGCGTATTTAATGTGGCGCTGCACTCTGATGTTGTCGGCGAAATCATTTATTAAAAAGTCTATTTAATTAAGTAGAACGTGTTGCCTATATTTATTGAAAGTTGCGCATTTTGATGTGACGTCACATTTCTCAACCCCCGCCTCGTCACACATCGTCACAAATGTCTAGGTGCGTGACGTCATTTATGGACGGCCCCGAAGAGGCGGTGCCTTCCACCTTGGACATGGTCTCTCCCAGAGGACATATAGCCACTCGGGGCCATACTCTTTGGTTCTGCTAGGTGTCTAGCAGTGGAGGTCTCTTTCTCTTGTCCTGGGCTTGTTCCTTCTCGAGGCTCGGGATTTCTATCTGAAAGGAATCCCGCTCACACGGGAGCAGATCGGAGAGCCCACGTTTCATGCCGGAGCTGCCGTCGTTTGTCACGGCTTTTTTTTTGCCACCAAATACCAAAAAGCCTCCACACCCTGCCCTCTCTGGCTGCATTGTAGACACATTCTTTAAGATCTTGGCCCGTGCCCAAGGCAATAGAAGCAAGAGGGGGGGGAGTCTTCAGAGGCACGCTCCTCGCAATTATTTACGCGTGCGGCCATTTGTTATCGAGACAGCCCCCGCCGCCGCCACTTGCAAACTCACAATGGTTTACTTAATCGGCTCCGGCAGAACTTACTTTACCCAAGCACCTATGACGATGTTTTTACACCTTCAGTCACAAAGGCTTACGAAGCCTTCGATCGCAGATGCAGTAAGGAGGCTACACTGTATTTCACTGGTAGGAACCTCCTGGTTCCACCAGCCCACAGAGGATTATTGTGTCCGTCCGTCCGTTGTGCATCCAAAAATGGGAGGGGTGGGGCTGGGTGGAGAGGGGAGGGGCTGGATGGGGAGGGGCTGGGTGGGGAGGGGCTGGGTGGGGAGGGGAGGGTGGGGAGGGGCTGGGTGGGGAGGGTGGAGAAGGTGGGGCTGGGTGGGAAGAGGCTGGGTGGGGAGGGTGGGGCTGGGTGGGGGGTGGGAGGGAGGGGTGGGTGGGGCTGGGTGGGGAGGAGCTGGTCACCCCGTGGTGCCCTTATAAAACTCAACGTTTAACCTACTCACGCCGGCTTGTGCCCGCCCTCACAGTCGGCCATATTTGCGGAATACACCACGCCGCCGTTGACCCTGGCCATTGACCGAGCAACCCAACGGTCCTACCAGCTCCCTCCGCATGAGGAATGTGTTCTTAGCGCTCAGATCGTTTTGGAACACCGACGGAATAGCGGCAGAGGGGTTCCGCATGGTGCAGACGAGAGCAGCAGCAGCAGCACACGATGCAATTCAGTTGTGTCTAATCCAGGGCTTGTCGGCAACCACCGTAGGAAACAAACAAAACGCTTTGCCAACACTTTCACCTGCGCTGCTATCGGCAGGTGAAAGGCGCGCGGTGCGGTCGGGTTGCCACTGTGGCCATGTAGGGAACGAGATTGGCGCAGCTTCAAGTCAACAGCTTCCCGTGTTCTCTCCGTGTCTTCGCCTGCCCGATCACGCGCCCTGCCGAGTCAATAGGACGGCGCATGCCAATGGACGGTACGATGTGAAGGGCAGTGGGGAGATGACTCCTGGCAAATGATCATCTCGCTCTTGGAGGGCATCGCCAGGCGAACCCTCAGTGCTGACAACAAACATGATGCCGTGGAATAGGGCTGAACGATTAATCGATTTCAAATCGAAATCGCAACTTGAAACAACGCGATTAGCAATTTTTATTTGCGATTTTAAAAGTCCAAATACTTTATTTTTGGAATTATATTATTATAATAACATTATTTATTTAATTTAACAATTGTTCTATGTTTGATTGTTCTATTTCAAATTTTTTTTTATAAATAAATGTTGGAAGCAATTGATATCTTTTAAGTTCTCATCCTTGCATTAGAATATATAGAGCAGTTCATATTTTGATGGTATCATGTGGTAATGCTCCATTACATGTTTTACATTTATTACGCAGTGAATATTGAACTGAAGCTTGAATTTAACATTTTTAAAATCGCAAATCAAATCGCAATGTCAGAGAAAAGCAATTAGATATTTTCCCCAACTCGTTCAGCCCTACTGTGGAATATTTAACTGGGATAAGACCCCACACACAAGACACTGCACTGCTCATATGCCCCATGATCGCGAGTGTGGATTTGCGCGCACACACACACACGTGTATGTGTCATGTAGGGATGGTGTATTGTATTGGAAATGTAGGGGGTTGTCAGGACAGCTTACGTGTGGTGTTCCGAGTGCTGTCGAGAACACTTTATTGGTTCAGACAGACCTCGGTGTGTTCTCAGCCACTGGTGAAGTTTTACAAGGTAGTGTTTTCGGAATGGGACGTATCCTGTTACGTGTGGGGTAGGAGAGATAGCTAACTTCTTGAATTTTATCACCAGATTGCTGAGAGCATGTTTGGAGCAACCCGCAGTAAAAAAAAATCACGGTCCCTCCAGGTATCCGAATATCAAGAGGCAATATTTCCCTTCCACTGCTGAAAAACAAAACTTGGAATTCGTGTTTTTTTTACATCCGAATCGAAAGAGATGTTTTTTTTTTAGTCGCGATAAGCAACACCAAAAAGTGTGGGGGACAAGGTGGCGGCTTCCACGTTTCATTCGGATCACAAAAAAGTGTCGGAGCGAACCACCGTCCACGTCCGTCGAGAAATTACATATTTTCCCCAACTCGGCCAGGGTCAACGGCGGCGTGGTGTATTCCGCAAATATGGCCGACTGTGAGGGCGGGCACAAGCCGGCGTGAGTAGGCGCGACAGTTGGACTCCGAATGGCACGGTTGGCTACCGTACGGCGCGAAAGAAGTTCAACATACACACGTGCACGTGCATGTATCGGCAAGGCATTGGCTCCAGAAGCCTCACCTTATGAATAAAACGTGTGCTGTACTTAGCCCTTCCCCCCTCTCCAACCATTATATAAACGGAGTGGTAGCTCCTGCAATCTCTCATTTACTTGATACAGCTGTCGTGGCTGTGACGGTTCCACCTGAAGACGGAAGCTTGTGTTGCCTCCGAAACGTCGTGATTATTTTATTTTTATTAATTTTAATGTTTTACCTACGTGACTTTACCGAAAAAACCTAAGAATATAAATCCAGAAGTCGTCTCTGCAATGTTATTGCTCAAGGACGTTAGCGGGCAGCCAGTGAATAAGAAAGCGGCCAGGTATTTGGTTGAAGAGGTGCATTCGTGTTTTTAGTAATTCCGACCTGTTGATGCTTGGTGGGAATTTTGACGTCATTCGACGAGAGAAGGAATGGGAACTCCACGGGCATACAGAACAGGGGTCTCCCCAACAGGGCCCATTTGCGAAGTGGTTGCTACGTACGGTGCGAAAGAAGTGCAACATCCATCCACACCTGGAGTTCAGCCGGGTTGTAGACATCTGTGAAAAAGAGCCTCATAGCTAATCGGATTCCTCCAGCCTAAATACAGATTCGGATTCATGTATCGAACATTTCAGGTTAAAACCGGTGGCCTCGGCTAACGTGGCGTTCGGTAGGGCCGTGATCTCCCTGCTGCAATTTCTTAGATCGCCATGGGGCTCCCCGTCTCATCGGTCACAGTTATGGCAATGGGTTCACCGTTGAGAATGGTAAGAGGCAGTAAATATGACAGATGGATGAATCTGTAGGACTTCTGCTAGAACTCCTTTTTTATTCCAACACGTCGCTCACACCCCCGGGTCCCCACGTGCTTTCGAAGTGCTGTCAAATGCGAGGCGCTCAATTGCAGCAGAGGTGGTCACCTGGGCCTCCAGGGGCCCGGACTTGTGCGGGCTTCAACGTTACAAATCATCGCCGGTCGGAGCGCTGGGTGCAAAAGTGTCGGCACCCACGAGGGTCAGAGCCCGTCCCCGTCTTCGTCCATCCCTGGGAGGCGCAGATCGCCTCAAGGTGGACTGCATCACTCAAATGGGTGAAGCTCGCTGCCCACACACGCTGCGTCATGCATCCATCCGTGTGTGCCGTGAGACTTGCGTGGCGTGTCTATGCATTTGCACGGTGCAACATATTTGTGAACAAATAAAGTTGAGACGGAGTTCATCACAGAGAATGAGTGGCCGTGACAAGGGGCGTCAATTGGCTTCTGGAGGGTTGCTTTATGGGCAGCAGAGCACAGTGCAGCATAAGCAATTGTTGCACTGTACTATGCCCACATGTCTATCCACCCCGCCTCCAACTCGCACAGACCAGAACGAGGTATGGTCAAAGAATCCCCACCATCCACACAGCACGAGAAGCCAATCGTCCCGCAGTGCACTGATACAAGTCACGGACATACATTTGATAACGAAAAGTAACATAAGGTGACTAAACATGCCAAAATGGGAAGTATCCAATTCGTGTATATAACTGGCCACATGGATCAGAAACATTGACAACGAACATGGAACAAAGGCTAAAAAGTATGGAAAAGAAGTACGAAAAGGTGCATGCTTGGAATGACACTCAGGCAGAAGGAACACATGGAACATACATGGCAACTTTTAATCAACATATGGACTGCGAAGAGAATTTAGTGGACTCGGGCAGGAGACAATCCCTCGAAAATGACGGCCGATGGCAGAAACTGGTGACAGGACGACGGCAGCCAAAGGAGGGAAGCATGTCGGAGAGGATGATCACCGGAGATGGAGCAACAGACATCAATTCACGTGCAGCAGTGATGGCATCTTTGGAGCGTGAAAGATGGCGGCGGCGGCGACCCACGTGGGGAGGCGTTCATTCGGCGGTGGATAGATCGTGGTGGGTAAATCGTGGTGGGTAGATCGTGGTGGGTAGATCGTGGTGGATAGATCGTGGTGGGTAGATCGTGGTGGGTAGATTGTGCCAGGTGATGGATGAGTCCTCGAAATCAATGTGTGATTTGTATCAGTTTTTATTTTTTATACTTGTTCGTGGTCACTTTGGACATTTTCAAGTGAGCCCATAATCAATGTTGTTCATTCGGTCAAGCTTTACAAGTTTTTATTACCATTCGTAATGCTTAAAACAAAAACTGCAAATGTAGTGCTTTTTATAAAAGCCATAATTCCATTATATTTTTTACCACTCTCCTGTACTACATCAGCACCTGGACACAACTGCACTCTTGAGAGAGCAATGATTTAAATGGTGTCTTTAGCATGTACTATCAGACACAGTTAAAACTTCAGTTGCATTTCCTTGACTGTGGTATACTTGAAGGTTCAATTCCATGAAAACCATCCTGGCGGCAAGCACAGTGAAAGCTACATGGAGCCCTTCTTAAAGCCCTGCGAACTGGGTACAGTTCCTCACAAATTACCATCCACTTCACATCAGAATTGACTGTCGATGACAAGGCAACTCAACGACGCAGTTGTTGATCATGGAAGCCTTTTATAAACACGAGTCTCAAAATGTCAAATTGGGAAATTATTTCAGAAGTCTCTCTCATTCCAACCTCAAAACGACGATCCTTTAACGTGTACAGTGCTTCACTGTGTTCATCTGCAGAGAAAGTAAACCTTTAGATCTTGCCTAGATTCCATTAAGTGCAAAAGCCACCGACTAATTTGTGTTCAGACAATGGTCCCTGGGCTGAGACCATTAAACTCCTTAAACACGATAATCCATTTTGGGAGTTAAAAACTGTTTTTCGTTGTTGTTGTTGTAAGGTCAATTCGTTGATAATTTAGTTCGTGTGTGAGAAGCCCATACCAATACGTGACCAAAACTCAGCACAATTCACAAGAAAGATGGGTGTTACTTCCATATCATGGACAACATCCCCACATTGAAATATTACCGGTCCTCCGAATTGAATTTTACAGGTGTCTATCTCATCACCAGCCACGTGTAATAAGAGTCGCTTGAACAGCACGACAAACCCCGTTGGGCGGCAGGGGCGCTTTCTTCCGCACCGTACGTAGCCAACCGTGGCTAATCGGAGGTGCGGGAAATAACTATAAAAAAACATACAACGTAATTGGTATTGGCCAAACCTCCCATTGCTGAAGAAATACCTGCAAATTACTCAAATGGGGTTATACGCAGCTGCAGCTGCAGCATTTGCTTGCCGACTGTGAAAAGTCAGGAGCCTACGGAAAAAAGCATCGAGTCTTAGTGAAGCCATCCTGGATTAAAAAGCATAATAATAATACTACTACTAATGAAATAAAAGACCGTGTTGCATTGTCCGGTTTGGCGGTCTGCTTACATGCTTTTATTCTTTTCAGTCATGTAAATGAAAGCAACTGCCAACTTCAATTTTGTAGAAAATAATTAAAATGAGTATCGTTTGTTAAATGGAGTGGACCAGGGTTAAGGTATTTTATTAGGTCTGAACGTGATATAAAGAGATTGACTGGCAATGCACAACACACGTTCCTCAGCAGATATCATCGTGAAAAGGTTCCTCGATTAAACCAAACTATGATTGGGACACTAAAACCGAATGAAGCAACGTAAGATCAAACGTCTGTAAATTGCAGAAACATTGGAGATTTCAGAATGGGTACTTTATACCACGATACACTCCACGACTCCTCACGCAATCATCTGGCCCAACCACCTCAATGTAAATTTATAGTTGTTGCTCTACATGAACACCGTCAGTCATACGAAGAAGACGATAGCTGCATTTGAGCAGGATCTACGATGGCTTTGCATACTGATGAGGAACAGCAGTGTGTGAGAATAATTTTTTTGAAGGAAGGCAATTATTGAACTTGCCGAAAAGCACACATTAGCTGTATAGTTCTGATATAAAACTATATTTAGTAAAGGCAGCAGCCCAAATCGGTATTACATTTTTTCCCCCAAAGAAATGTTGGCAGTTACAGATTAAAACACACATTCTCACGTACTCCTACCATAGTATGAGAGCCCAAACAAAGACAAAGATCCCCCGTATAGCCTTAACAGACTGTTGGGGCAAGTGCTGTTAGCGAGCACCTATGAAGGCCTGCACAGTACACGAGGGCGTGGATGGCCAACACCGCGCCCGACCACCTTTGTCTCCCCAGTGGCGATGTTTACACACCACGCCAGGTACAGTACTCATTCGAGGCTGACTCGACCTAGGGGAGGCTCAGGACTGGTTCAGATAATTGTCACCGATGTTGTCCGTGAGCGGGAATCAAATCCGGGTCGTCAGGTTCGTTGCGCAGCGCGCTAACCGCTACACCACCGCTCCCCTAATGACAACGCTCACCCCCCTCCTCTATAAGCCACACACAGTGTATAGCAAACTCGCTCTAATAGCGATCTACCTTTAATTAAAACCCTCATCCTTCGGTCAAAAGGGCAGTGTGTATATTTTTTTTCTCTTTCACTTTATTTTTCAATATAAAAAAAGGAATTAAACCGTGGCCGTTCCAACTGCACATGCAAACCGACTGTAATAAAATAAAAGATGCACGAATAGTAAACGTCACAAGCAACCACATGGTGACAGCGGCACGCAACATCGTGCCCCAGGTGCCACCTCACGAGTTAGCTAGGCAAAGGGAACCAACTAATCACAGACGATGCATTTCCTTCCTAATGGGACAACCACCGATCCGAAAAAATAATATGCTGATCTGCGAGACTTCCGATCCAAAACACCACTGGATTAGAGGGAGCCAACTGAATAAGACTTACACATTATTTATAATATGAGACCCTTACAGGATTACACATCTGTCGGTCTTATTATAGTAAATGTAAATTATTATAATAATATACACGTTTTCAACTTCCAATCAGGTTCAATCAGTGCAGCTGTTCATTCACAGTTAGATTATACATAAGCTATGTACAGTATATATAATATGTACTGCATATATAAATATAAGAGTATTATTATTATTATTATACAGAAGTAAGCAGTCATGGGGGTGGAATTTCTAAAACAGCACAGGTGTAATTAATCACAAACAACGAAACCCTCCGAGCAAACGAAAATAATAAAAAAAAAGCAATCTTTTGACACATACAACATCACCGTGTTTAAGTTGTGGGGACACGGTGCTACACCTTAAACAGGATCAGTGATGGGAGAGAGATGAGGATAGATCGAGGACAGCGCAGACGACGATGGTAGACCAAAAGCTTCTCTCCATTGCAATGCCAAGAGATCGAATTCAAATTCACCGTCAGCCCACCACGGTAACCTTCCAGCTTCAATAAAAACCAACGCCATCCGATTCCTCGTCGATTTGATGGGGTACATCGCCGCGTCAGCCAAATATGTGGTCGTGTGCCCTCCTCCACCTAACACAGCCAATTAATAAAGTTGTCACAATGTCGCAATGCATTACTGCTTCAAGCACGCCGGGTGTCGGGAGTTGCACAATCCACGTTGTTAAATGTTACTTAATCGTTTTGGTCACCAAAAAAAACCTGCTCGCTAAATTAACACAACCTGTTCAAGTTACACCACTTGGCGGGAAGCAAATGAATGGTGGTTGGCGTGTTTAAAAGAGTCCCTGCCACCGGAACGTGGAATTTCCGCAAGCTCGGGACACGAACAATGGGCGAGCATTGCACAAGTCTCACGTTAGCGTCACTTTTTTTGGCGCGGCTTCAAGCACAGACCTTTGGAGACTTCGTTTGAAGTGATGTCTGCGGACATCACTTCACTTTTTGGAAGTTGGTCACAAGTAGGCGAGTTCTGGCCGATCCAAAATCAACTTCCACAATCAACGATTGCATAATGAGTCGGAGGTTTCTGAAACCACGATGGTGCCTACAACACAAACGAGACGATGCATGCGATCATCATTTTTAGTCCCAAAGCTGAAAGTGATTGTGTTTCTCTATCGCTAATAAAAGGCATAGATTTTAACTATACAGAAATTGTGATTCATCAGAGGAAAAAGGCGAAAAATTTCGCTGCAGTCACTACATTGGGTGTTCTTGGATTCCAACCGAAAATGGTTTTGAACATTTTACCGTAACAGTTTTTTGTTTGTTTCGTTTCAACATCACTAAATCAGCAAAAAGTTAAAGTACACCACACAATGAGATGCATCACATCACAGCTCCATGTCAAAAATCATTAACGTCTGTACGGCCACACAAAGCTAAACTCTTCACACATCTACTGCACAAATACACCAAAAGCGATGCGCTGCTGCCGGAACCAAAACCACTTTCCCCACTCATTTTTTTTTGGCGCGGATTACTTTGTTTTAAATAAAACACGTGTTAATATATTCTCTGCATATACTGCAAGCAAAACGAATGGTGTTCACGATACATTGAATCTTAAACAGCCCATTACACCACACCATAACTATGCAAGGTCCTTTATCTGCATTGACAACACAGCTATATACACACACACAATATTTAACTTGTCTTCTAAAAAAAGACTCTGTGATGAGGCTGTAAAAGTTGTGGTGTCACCTCATTCTTAATTCAAATCCCGGAATGTGTTTTCAATGACTAAAAAAATTTTGAGTACCAGAATTCTGAAATGGATTAGGGTCATAAAGTCCATGAAACCTCCACCACAATGCCTCTACAGGGTGTGCCTGTTGGCATGTGTTGTGAATGCATTCTCTTGACAATGCCGTGTCTCCCGCGGCCTTCTCAGCCGCAGTGGCCGTATTCCGCATCACCACTTCTGCACGTGACCGGAGTAGTCGCTGTTCGCCGGGCGCGGGGCATTCGGCTCCGCAACAACCCCGCCCTCGCCGTCTCCGCCGCCACCTTGCCGATCGGCGCGACCGGCGCCGCCGTCTGGGGCGCCTCCGTCACTTGGCAACGCCGGCTCGGCCGCAGCCGCAGCCTCCTCCTCCAGCTGCTGCCGCTGCTGCAGCTTAAAATCGTTTTCCAGTTGCCGTTCGAGAAATTCCGCCTCCTCCTCCTCTTCCTGCGAGATGTCGCCGCCGTCCCCGCCGCCGCCGCCGCGCGTCGGATCGGCGGCCCCGGCCACGGCGGCCGGCGCCGGCGCCGCTTCGGCGCGGCCAAACCACCAGGCGCGAGGTCCGGTGCGCTCCTGCTGCCGCTGGCGCTGGCGTTCGAGGCGCCGCGCCCGTTGGTAGCGCTGCAGGAAGAGGTCGCGCGCGTACTCGTACAGCTGCACGTCCATGTCGTTGAGTTCGCGGATGCGCGCCATTGTGGCGTTGGGCACGTCCACGCCGGCGGCGCGCGTCGCGTTGTACTGGGTGAACGGCGCGATGAAGCGCAGCTGAAACGTGCGCTCAAACAGGAACTGCGTGCGCCGCTGGAACTCGGTGAGTCCGAAGAAGGCCATGCCGCGCAGATTGCGCTTGGCGCTCTCGAGCAGAATCTGCCCGCGGCGACGCTCGATCATGAACGAGGCGTTGTAGCAGCCGACGAGGCTCAGGTCGGCGAGCATGCGCGTCTGTCGGTTGTTGGCCAGGTTGTAGGGGCAGGCCATGAAGTCCGTGAGAGAGACGCCCGCCCAGTCGTCGCCGGCGTAGCAGGAGGGCAGCTCGTGCGGAGTGGGCGCGCGCCCGTCGCACATGTGCAGCGAGGTCTTCCACGTGGCGCCGCGCTGCACGTGCCGCCACTCGCTCAGGTAGCGTGACACGGGGTCGCGCAGCATCGTGATGTAGTAGAAGTTCCTAGTGAGAAGGACGGGAGGAAGGGGGACGCAACGTAAGCCGGACTGTTGGGAATCATCCGCGTGAGGTTTTCACTGCACTCCGCAACACATTCAGCATTCTCAATGATTCTGTGCCTCGTGAACGGGGTTTCAGTATGAACAACTATTCTGGTTAAGATTTCAATAGGACGTTTTTCTGTTGACTCTTTACGCAAGAGTTTCATTTTGCTGGCCCCAAGTTTGGCCAGACAGAGGTCATACGTTTAATGGGTTGGAACAATTAGAGGCAAAACTGGAACATACAGTATTACAATAATTACTCAAATGGGATCAATTGCATCAATAATTGCTCACTACCGGCAGACGAATGCTTCTTTGCAGGCCAAGTATCCGAGTCACCTTACAGGGACAGCTGCCAATGGGGGTGCCCTTTCAAACGTTTGAGACAAGATGCAAATCGTGTGTCGCGTGCCCGTAGAAACGGGTGCTAAATAAAATATTTCACTGGTAGTTATTGTCAGTCTAATAATGATGCCAGTACCCTTTCCGCAGTCCGTCAGAAAAGACCATTGTACCAAAGGGTCATGAATCAGATCTGAAACACGGCAAAATTGAGTCTTCCGCCGTTGCCAATCATTGCTACAACGCTGTGGGCTCTCATGATATTGTCTTTTCCGAGACCAAGGTGCTCTGCAAACCTTCTGGCTACCATCAAAGGTTTGTACACGAAGCCATCCAGATATACAAACACAGACATAACTTCAACCGTGATGATGGGTACAAACTGAGTAATCATTGGAAAGATGTTATTAACCATGTAAAAAATATTTAACTAAACATATTTGGACCATCTTATTTGACAGGCACTATTCTACTTTACCGAGTGTTGACATACCCAGCGTTTAACAGTACTCTCCTTTTGTATTTGGATTGTCAGCCAACACCGATTACAACCCCAAGTGCACCTATTGTTCTCTTTTAACCCCACCCCCCCCCAACACGTTCCATTCATTGGCTACCACATTCAGATAAGCCCCTCCCCCGCTCCCCCTTAACTTGTATTTAAGAGCTTGTCTCTTGGAATTTTGCCTCACTTGATACAGTAATTTTAGCTGTGACGGTCCCACCTGATGACGGACACTTGTGTTGCCTCCGAAACGTCGCGATTTATTATTTTATTTCTATTTTATTATTTTATTATTTATTTTTTACCTACGTGACTTTACCGGAAAAAACCTAAGAGTATGGTCATGAATTAATATACGGAGAAAGCGGTTCAGCAGATACCGGAGGGGGCAAACAACAAAAGGAAGAGAAAAAAGGCTGCTCAACAAAATATAGAAAATCGTCAGCAGGTGGTAGCTTCTTTAGAGCTTACACAATACGGACAACCTATAACGCACCGGGGTCTGCCGTGTGACCTCCCATCGGCAAGGCTTCCTCTCTCTCTGACAACGACGACGCCGCTTGAATCTGTCCCCGAAACGTCAGCTGTTGACGACGGCTACCTGACGAGCGCCGGGCATTTTGTGTGTCACAATCACAAGTTGATTTCCCCGAGTAAAGTGTCACCTCACATCGCACAAATCCTTACAATACTAGCCGCGCACATTGGGCCTGTCGTCACTGCCACTTCAAGGTGAATTTAGAATATTGTACTAAATGTATAACGTCGTTGAAAATTTTAAGAGGGGCTTCCATCAGATAAGGATTATTCTTATACACACACACACGTGTTTTATTGATCGAGTATTGCACTGAAAATCATGGAAATGAAGTGGTTGCAGTGACTGCTGACAAATGCGCTTCTCGCCCCACCATTTAATTTACTCGGGATCACATCTTGCCAGACATGGAGCTAAAAGCATTAATCCTCAGTCGCCACGAGGAACCATCTGGATTGCTCCAAGCCCCATCAGCGGCGGCTCCATGTCAGGATGCGTGCTTACAGCGAGTGTTTACTGGAAAACTTGAAGCCTCTGGAGTAAAACTTCCTGGCTCGATTACAATGTGTCACGACCATTGTTACGTTTGTTTGCTCAGGAGAGGCCCAACTGAGTTTCAATAATCTTTTTCAGGAGGATCCTGCCAAGATTTGGCAGTACATGGGGGTGGGGGGGGGGCGACATTGCTAAAATGTGTAATCCCATTTCAGTAAGGTGAAAGGTAATGTCTCAGCATTGGGATATTTACCCAATACCAGTTAAATTTTACATAAATGTTTTTCCGCTATAAAACGGGACAGCCATATTCTTGGTTCTTTCGGTAAAGTCACGTAGAAGGGAAATAATAAAATAATAAAAACAAAACATAATAAGATAAAATTCTCACGACGTTTCCGCCACAACGCAAGCAGCCGTCCTCAGGTGAAGAATAGGGCTGTCTTTTATCTCATTATGTTTTATTTTTATTATTTTATTATTTCCCTTCTACGTGACTTTACCGAAATAACCAAGAATATGAATCCATGCAGTCACGAAAGCTTTAAATCTAAAAATGGGACAGCCAGTTCGAGGCTCATGCAGAACGGGGAGAGAGACCATACAAAATGCCACACAGAGAGGTACCGAGTTGGGAGTCTAACCCAGGCACTTCTTGCTGCGAGGCACGAGTGTGACCACGGCGCCACGCTGCCGCCTGGATGTAAGATCGAGATGAGATAGAAGGCCAAGCTCATCACAGGTTATTTAATGCGAATGTAGATGGCTTTTGTAGACATGATATTCATCAATTTTATACATGCTGCTGAAGAGTAATTTATACCAGGCTTGTCAATGAAATTAAGATTTTCATTAAAGGCGGATTATTAAATTAAGCTAACGCATAACGAGTAGATATTAAAATAAAATTTAAGTGGATGGACACCATCAAACAATGCACAAATTGTGGGTAATGACTTTAAGTTAATCATGACCGTGATGTAACCGAAGCAAGTTTAGTCTTGCCAACAGAGTATTTTCCTCTAAATTACTAAATAAAACATAATTAATCTGCATTCAATTGAAGTCAAACATTAATTGAAGTGTCATCCTCAACTAATGGGCGTTCAAGTCCATCAAGAAGACCATGAACATCTGCACCTGCTGCAAAGGAGCCTCAAAAGGGGGCTCACCAATTCTGGAGCAAATCCCTTGAAAGAAATCACAATTACCCCCGATTCTGGCTAAACCAGGTCAACCTTCACAAGGTTTCACTGTATAGTGTTAAGATTACACAAATAAATACATAAAAATGCATCTTATCTCGCCAGAACTTTTTCACACCGTACGTAGCCACACGTGCTAATCGGAGGTGCGGACGATGGGCTGAGTCAACCCCCCCCCCCCCAGCCAGGAGTTGAACTCACAACCTTGCGACTGCGAGCCGTTTGCTCTAACGCCGAGCCACCCAAGCCGCGACTAACGATGACGATTAAAAGCTCAGACGATAGGAAGAGGCGTTGTACGTACTACATGTTGAACTTCTTTCGCACCGTTCGTAGCCAACCGTGCTAATCGGAGGCGCAGAATCAGATGTGGGAAGCTAAGCTGGGGTGGAGCCTGGACAATGGTTGGACGGGACACCACCGTGTCAAGCCAGGTTGTCATGGGCAACTGCCAGGCTTTGCCACATCCATGAGAGGGCAATTCCAAAAATCCACTGCTGTCCCGTACCTCTTTAAAACTGATGTCCACGCTCCCTGCCTGCACCAGCCCGCACAAAGCCGCACTTAGCAGCGTGATGACGTGTGGTAAAATAACCCCCGTGACCTGCACGGCATGGGGAGGCCCTGACCCAGCAGTGGATTGACGCAAGGGATGGTTGTGCATTCAAGGTGCTTTTTGTGTTAGTTTGGTGTCCTTCCCCCACATCTCCGGTTAGCACTGTTGGCTACATACGCTGCGAAAGAAGTTCAACATACGTGCATTGCTAGGCTGGAGAGAATGCCATGGGTGAAGAACATCGAAACTCTGGAAAGATAGATCACATAAATGAAACGACATGATGGCTGTATCACTCCCTACACAAACACACACCTCACTGCCTCTGCAGTGATACTGCCCTGGGTGCAAGGCGATATTTAAGGAAGGTGCCGCACCAGTGTTTCAACTGCTGTGCTCGGACAGCGGTGGACAGTACTCGGATCGCAAAATATTTTGTCGTGGACCTCAGGACGAATCAGAACAAACACAAATGTAACCAAACAATTTTTGTTTGGACTGATGGCAAACAAAAATGCATTTATTAAAAATATACTTCCAATATATGGTCCTGGTAGTATATTATTATTCTTTAACAAATAACAGCGTTTAGCCACCTCTATGAATATTATAATGAGTTTTTCATATGCAGTACATTGTGGCAGGACAGGAAGAAAAACAGCGTTTTGGAACAAGAAACGGAATAGTCACATCAATAAAGTAGCTGCCCTCATAAACAAAAACCACACTTGGGCATTACAGGATTAAATGCGGGAAAGTGTTGGTAATCGCTTTCTGGTGGATCATCGTGCAGCCCGTTGAGATCCACCAGAACCAATCATCACAGTGCTGGGTGTAAAGGCCACCGCTGTGCAAGGGTCTTGAATCGAACCGGAGACTTTTGGATTGCAAGTTCAGTGTGCTAACCATTACACCACAGCAGCAGCACACACGGCATGCTGTCCAAACATATATCATCGTGCCTGGCGCCGCCGTAAAACTCAAAATGAGAACTTGTTTTTCTCCACCGATGGCCCAACGCGTTATGTCATGAGTCCTGCCTCGTTTTTTTTTTATAAAAACGGACTTCAGCCTTGCGAGGCGTCAGGAATATATCGCGGCGTTATTCTTTTAGTAACTCGAACCAGGCCTGTCACCACGATTTTTACGTTCGGCCCTTTTCACGTCACTCTTTAAGCACTTCCACAACGTTCTGCAATCGATTCTGGAGATCCCGGAGCGACTGCGATCACCGCCGCCTGGTGACAGGGCATCAAGTGCCGTGCGAGGGATCAGACCTCGGGTCACCCTCTCTTAATGGTGCTCACAAATACCGTGCGCTGCGACCATCGTCCACTCGCACACTGTACCACCACTTGGTACATCTCGAGCGGCGGTATGCAACGCTTGCCCACGCATGCCGATTGTTAACAAATGAGCTCCCTATTAATATTTAACTTGTGCGTGCGTGCACGTGCGGAGCGGTAGCAGTGTGGCGGCTACAGCCCGCTGCGAACCCCGGCCACCTGAGCTCGAATCCCGCTCGCGACCAACACCGGTGACGATTATCAGAACCCATCCTGGGCCTCCCCTACGTCGACTCAGCCTCAAATGAGTACTTGGTGCGATTGTGTGCACATCACCACTAGGGAGACAAAGGTGATCGGGCATGTTGCTGGGCACCTACCCCCTCGCGTGCCGTGCCGGCCTTCATAGGTGCAACTCACTAACACTAACTTGACTTGAAGCTTTCGTGACTGCAGGAATTACTATTTGGTTCTTTCGGTAAAGTCACGTTGAAAGAAAATAAATTGAATAATAGAGTACGACGTTTCGATTGCAACACAAGCAACCATCATCAGGTAGAACTCAATTTGAGAGAAAAAACACAGACACGGAGACACACAAGCATAGAGAGACAACACAGACAGAGAGACACACAACATAGACACACAGAGACACAATGCCTCTGTGTCACTAACACTACTTGCCCATACAGTCTGTTAAGGATGAGGGATATTTGTTTGATATTTGCGGGGATCAGTAAGCAAAGTGGTTAGCACACTGCGCTATTAACCTGGCAACCTAAGTTCAATTATCGCTCATTACCAATGTCAGTGACGAATATCTGAACCGGTCGTGGGCCTCCCCCGTGGTTGACTTTAAATGAGTGGTACAGAGGAAGTGGTGCTGGCCACCCACCCCCCATTGTGTACCTTTTCTGTCCTTATAGGTGCTCGCTAACAGCGATTAACCCAAATGTCTGTTGAAGGCTACATAGGACATATTTCTACGTCTTGCCGTGAGTTTGTATATAAGTTTGTGCATATTGTAGGAGCTGGTGGTGGTGGTAAAGTTCTTGGTATACTGCGTTACGATATGTGATCTAAGATTAATTCTAGGCCATGTGCAACATTAACGCAAATGTGTTTTAAACGTAGCCGGAATTGGGTATACGGCGTGTAGACGGTGTGACGGGGAAGCCATCACTCCAAACAAGTCCAGTCTTTAAAAGTGTAGCTACGCTAGAAGTGGAGGTTTGGCTTTTAAGAGCGCGCGTGGATTTGTTACCGAGTCTGCACGGCCTGTCCCCCACACGTGCCCCAAGGTATCCGCTGTTTGGAATCCAGGCGTAATTCTTTGTCAATTGGCAGTCCTACAAGCAGACAATGTGTGGTCATGTGCTCAACATTCCTTGCATTTCTAAAAACACAAATTCAGTTCAAGGAAGTTTGGTTTGATTAGATTTTAAAAAATGGAATCTCCGCTCCAATGGACTGCTCCTCCCATCTGCATCTGCAAGTCCACTGTCTGTAACCTGCCGTTAAAGTAACACGGTCCAAACCTTGTTGCCTTCACCGCCCTGTGAATGGAAATGGCTACACAAAAGTTTTGGAACTGCGTGCATCCTAACCTTAGGAGGCCTTAAGAACGGATCGTGCGAGGGCTGGGGGAGGGTAGTTGGGGTAGTGCTCTGCCATTCGCTCCATCATCTTGGCGAGACATTTCCATTATCAAGACTTTAATGTACTTTGCAGGGAAATGCTTTGTACTCTCGCTACAAAGAGCTGCTCGAGTGGCCAGCAAATGCACACGTGTGCAGTGAATGAATGTGTGCACATTAACTCGCCCGGCTGCCCCCACATACGCTTGTGTTCTGTGTCTGCACGTGTATGTGTCTCTGCATGTATGTTGAACTTCTTTCGCGCCGTATGTTGCCACACCGTGCCAATCGGAGGTGCGTGCAGTGGTTGCATTGTATCTGGTTGGTACACAGCTACACAATCCTGATAATCTTGGTTTTTAAAAATTAAATTTGCCATTCATGACCAGTGGCAACTGTCTGAACCTGGCCTTGCTGGTCCCCTGTTCTGACTTCAGTCTAAAATGAGACGCTGTTGTGGCAGTGTGGTGCTCATAATAACTGAACAGATAAAGGACATATCACCGCGCTGGACATTACATCGGTCTTGTTAATAAGCTACACTTACTCTGCAATTTCTTATTATACAGACAATGAAAATCAGCAGACTCTCTTGTTGGTCGCGGGTCACTGAAATGAACGTGCAAGAGTAAATGAATATCCGGAAGGAACAACCAGTGGTGCGGAGACAAGCTGACTTAACTCACCCGCCTATAAACAAAGCACAAATACAGACCATGCACATCACAGTCCACAACTGTCTTGGATTTGACTAACCAGGTGAGAGACCAGTGCAATTCATTAATAATCTTGCATACAACGTTTTGATGCAATTTCAGTCGATGATATTTTTCACGAATTAAGATAATGGCAGAAAACCGCACCGCCGATTAGCACGGTTGGCTACGTACGGTGCGAAAGAAGTTCAACGCACATACAAAACAATATTTCCACTCACGAAAATGTAATTACCGGCTCTTGAGACATCCACATTAAAGCATACCACAGCATGCACTCTGGGGGTTCCCTGCGGAAACAACCCAACATCCCGGGGAGAACCGCGCCAACCGCCGTTGTACCAACCGGTTCGGCAGCAACCCAATGGCCCCGCTCGGCTTACCCAGTGCATGTACCCAAAGCGTAAGCAGACAACGCAGACGAATGTCGACCCGTGACAGAACGATGCCGGCAGCTTCGGCGGGCGCGCTGGCCGGCAGGGACGAGAGGGTGCAGCGTGAGGGTAATGTGGGCTCACGGCTGGACAGGCTTGCCCGAGAGCGATCGTGCGACGACGGCGGAGTAAAAAAAAAAACACTCGTAGACACCGATCGATGCCTGTCTGCATGTAGGGCCGATTTACGGCGTGTCCGAGCAATGAATCCAGCCATGCATCCCGCCCGCATGCGCGCGCTCGTCACTTAAGCGCCTTCTGCCAGACCCCCCCCCTCTTCCTACCACACTATCCCCCCCTCCTCAAGCCCATTTTCTGCCGACATCAACATCCCTGTCAAAGGCACGCATGTAGGACAGCTACCCCACTCTCGCTGCTGCAAAGCCCGCCACGACAACGTGTGCCTAAGTAACCAGGTCATCGGACCTCCTCGGTGGTTGATGTCTAATCCATGTTGAATTTCTTTGGCACCGTACGTAGCCAACCGTGCTAATCAAGGGTGCGGCTGGCAAGATTCAAATTGGCGAACACAGAATGGAGTAAACTGGGTCTCACGCTTGGACTATAATTCCCATCTGCATCCCCATTCCATTGCCACGTTCATCAGAAAATAATATAAAATCTACTCCTTGATTCATAGTATGGTGGTCGTAAGCAGAAGCAATCATTTGCACAAAAACCCTGATTTCATAACGTCAAATTATATCTTTGTCAATCCTTCGATAACACCAGTTTCCAGCGACTGGAAACTGGTGTTACTTATTTACCAATGTCCTTTTATTTTTAACACTTATGATGGCCACAGGTTACGGTTGTTTTCTTCAACACATACCTTTGTATTAGCATCAATTAAAGCCGAGATTTCTGCACGCAGCACAATTTCGTTCTTTATGACAAAGCATTTTTATAAAACAAAAAATTACTTCATCCTATATTATCCTGCTTCTGTTTCATCAGCGCATTCATGAACCGTCTTCAGCAGCTCTCCTAGACACCCGAGTGCTCTCCCCCATACAGCAGAGTCAGTGGTCGTGTTGACTCTATTAAAGCGTGACTTGTTGTATAATGATGGCCTGACACTTGCACGTGATATCAGAACCTAGGTGGTGCATTGCTAGAGCGCTTGACTTGATGTCAAGGCAACCCATCATCCCTCTGAGGTGGAATAACCTATTTCGTGGAAAGCCAATGGTGGCTGCTCTGCAAAAAGAATGCCTACTTATAGAGGAATTCAAAATTTCCACCGCTGGTTAATGACGGCCAACAAAAATGTACAATGCTCAATCGTCATGCTTTTGGCATGGGAATGCCGACTTCAATCACTCTGCTTATGGAATCCATCATCTCATTTCAAAATATCCACTCCACACTCGTGGAGTTATTTTTTTTCACCATCGTACAGGCGAGTGTATGGGACACACGTACAAACAAACACACGCTTTGCCAGAATCAAAATTGCAAGCAGCCATAGCTCAAGCAAGTGCCCTAGCGCCGTTATAAAACCCTTGCGCAGAATACAAAACCACACGGCGTGTTTTTGTTATGCAAACTTATCATCCTTCGTGCGCTTCAAAAGTCATTGCATTGTTGTTCCCCGTAATTGCACTATTAGGGGGAGAAAACGAAGCCGAAGATAAAGGTGTGGGCATGGACAAAGGTGGTTGAAAGGGAGAATGGGCGAGGAAAAGATGCAGTGCAATTGAGATGGATAAGGCCGATCCAAGGTCATGCGCACGTGTGTGTTCCCAGGCACCACGTGACTCATTAGTGATCACTAGCCAGCTTGTCCTGACCCTGAACCCGATACTTAGCGATGATAAAAGGCGCTCCACATCGTTCCCTTTCATCCCTACCCATTGCCCGCATCCACAAATGCACAAGACAAAGACCCCCCATGTAGCCTTAACAGACTGTTGGGGCAAGTGCTGTAAGCAAGCACCTATGAAGGCCAGCACCACGCTCGGCTGCCTTTGTCTCCCTCCTCACCGCAGCAGGTACTCATTTGAGGCCGAGTCGACCTAGGGAAGGCCCAGGACCAGTTTAGATATTCGTCACTGGTGTTGACCGTGAGCGGGAATCGAACCCGGGTCACAAGTGTTCGTAGCGGCACGTGCTAACCGTTGCACTACCGCTCCCCGAAAGACAGACAAACACGCACGCACACGCTCAGCGTTATGAGTCTGTACACAAAAAAGTCAGCTCAATCTTGATCGAAGCAGTTTTAGTTGATGGAACAGGAAGGAAAACTCAACGTGCAAATCCGTAAACAAACAGCGTCGCAATAGAAGAGATGAAAAGGTAAAAAAAAAACATTGGGAGTGTGTCGGCGACCACTGTATGAATAAACCATCCACACAACATGCGCAGCACCGCATTGCGATTCAAATACTTTCCTCAAATGGTTTCAAAAGATTGTTAGACTTCTCTTAAAATGCGCACTTGTGTAATGGTTATCTCGATCACGATCAACAACTTTAGAGTGCAGGAATCTCCGTGCAAAATCTCAAAAAAACATTTTCAGATGCACAAGCTCTGAATCGATGATATCTTGAAAGAAATGCAACTCATGCCGGATGTTTCTCACAACTAAATTTACATTTCTAAAGCATCCATTAGATTACGTTTGCCATGAACGTCACTCATTGATTCCTCCACCCACGTTGAAAACTGTTCACCAGACTCGACTCTTTTAGTCTTAGCCCCATGCTGTGGTCAACCACCACCACAATACTGCAGGTCACAACTCACTTACCCCAACCACCACCACCACCATAATTGTAGAGGTCACAACAACTCACTCACCCCAACCACCACCACCTTAATTGTAGAGGTCACAACAACTCACTCACCCAAACCACCACACTGGAAGTCAAAACAATTATTGTACTTACTATATTACTGGTAGGAACCTCCTGGTTACACCAGCCCAAAGGGGATTATTGTGTCCGTCCGTCTGTCGTGCAGGGAGGGGCTGGGTGGGGAGGGGAGGGTGGGGAGGGGCTGGGTGGGGAGGTTGGGGAGGCGCTGGTTGGGGAGGGTGGGGCTGGGTGGGGGGTGGGAGGGGAGGGGTGGGGCTGGGTGGGGAGGGGCTGGTCACCCCGTGGTGCCCTTATAAAACTCAACGTTTAACCTACTCACGCCGGCTTGTGCCCGCCCTCACAGTCGGCCATATTTGTGGAATACACCACGCCGCCGTTGACCCTGGCCATTGACCGAGCAACCCAACGTTCCTACCAGCTCCCTCCGCAGGAATGTGTTCTTGGTTCTTTCGGTAAAGTCACGTGGATAGAAAACAAAAATCTAAATTAAAAGGAATTTAGATTTTAGTTTTCTATCTGTGTGACTTTACCCAAAGAACCAAGAATATGAATTCCTGCAAGTCATCAAAGTTTAAAGTCTAGATTTATTGTACTTACGGCTTCTTTCATCGCACTGCTTAACTCAGGAATTCCCTATCACCGGCTCAATTTCCCAAGTTCTTATACCGTTGCGCAATTCCAGAGACGTATTGTAACTCTTTATCCATCACAATTTTAAATTGGGCCTGTACTCAGCAACTGATTTTTACAAAGAACACCCTCAATGATGACATGGCAACCAGACTCTAAAAGTGGCCAGAATGACAGTACATTAATGATTTCTTGAATCTTAACTGTGGATAATTTAGTGTTGTCCCCTCATATGCTGCAATGTTTTTCCCCTCTGTAAAGTGAATTCCTCCTGCCAGTCGCCAGACAAGTCATTAATGGCAATGATCAAATATGAAACATGAAAGGGTCCTCCTGAAATTAGTCCTCAGACACAATGAGGCTGTCACGGATACATAAAGGCAATATCACAATGTTGTTAGTGATTGAATACCTACCTGGGTTCTGTCCTGAAGATGATTGGCATAGTTGCGAAGTGAAGCGTCGTATTCGATTGCTACATTTGGTTCTGAGCATTGTTCAAATTACCCGGTGTGAGCTGAAATAACAACCGATATATCATGGGACCTCCTTTGAACATAACAAAATATGAAAATAAGTTTTTCCCCTTTTTTCTGGCAACGAAACAGGTGTTAATATGTTAACACACCAAACTGAAACCTTTTACAAGGAATCATGTCTGCATTAACCACAATACTTGTGGTCAGAATGCAAAAAACACTCTGAATAATATATGCATTGTCCTTGAAACTGATTGGTCCACACCAGAGACAGCTTTCTTTTGAGCCTCGTCTCTGGTGTGGACCAATCCGTTTCAAGAACAATGCATATATTATCAGAGTATGTTTTTTTTTGCATTCTGATCACAAGTATTGTGGTTAATGCAGACATGATTCCTTGTAAAAGGTTTCAGTTTGGTGTTTTAACATCTTAACACCTGATTTAAAGCTTTCGTGACTGCAGGGATTAATATTCTTGGTTCTTTCGGTAAAGTCACGTAGAAGGGAAACAATAAAATAATAAAAGTATAAAACAATATTGTTATTGCTTCCCTTCTACGTGACTTTACCGAAAGAACCAAGAATATCTTAACACCTGTTTTGTTGCCAGAAAAAAGGGGAAAAACCTATTATCAATAACCGACACGTTAAAGCACTTGTGGCCTGTGACAATTAAAAGTGTTTGTCTATTTTGGGGTGGTGGAGAGTCCCATGACAGATATTTGGCCAAATCATTATATTGTTCGAATTCTAATGAAACGGGCCTAAATAATGGGTTTACCTAATTTCAATCATGGATAGGATAGATTTGAATAAAAAAAAATCCATTAATGTGATTAAAATAGTTACTTTATATATTTTGATATTCTTCTAATAATATTCTGTAATTTAAAAAAAAGTTTTGCTGGCTGGCTGGCTGGCAGGGTCACATCTAAAGGACATGCCCATTGCTTGTTATTCCCAAAAATATTCTTCTCCTCACTAAACTCAAAGGCATCCTCTTGTATGTGGAATCCTAATGTACTTTCCTATGCCATGGAAATATATTGCTGTGTGTGAGAATTTAGTAGGAATTGCATGACCATAATTCCATGCATATTATACAGCAGCAGAAGCATAAGCAGCAGGTGGCCGGGCCCATTACTGGGAGCTCTCAGCTCTCCTGGTACAAAGATGGTTCGAGTGGAACCAAATGGCGATCTATCCTCATTCCTCGGCAAAATCATTCCACCATGGAGGTCTCAGCCGCCTAGTAAACAAGGAACACCTCCTTAATAAACCGCACATGCTACTCTTTCAGTTAAAATACATTCACGTTGCTTCTTGACTATGCAATTCAGCACTCACCGATTTGGCGTAATACGAGAGTATTGTGTGAATATAGACCAGAGAGACAGGACAGGGGTGAGAATTCTCACAATTATATCTGCACCCACCCCCCCCATGCACTCCGCCGCTCTCGCATCCCACAGTGAACAGAGCTGGCAGGGCCATTTCTAGCGCCCACCGAGGGTGCTGATTGCTGACTGGGGTTGAGAGTCCACTTCACGTGTGAATTAGACAACACCCGAGACGCTGCCGCCCGTTCAGCTCAGGAGCTACGCAAAATGCAAAGCCACCAAATCACAGAGACACGCCGCGCCTCCCCCTCCCCACCCCCCAGTGCGTGAACTCGGTGGAGTTTACGGTGGGAAAAGTCAGCGCGTGTTTGTAACATAAAAACTTTGCATGTTTATGACGTGATGTGGCTTCTCCTGACAGCACCATTATCAACTGTCCTGATGAGAATTTAACGTGAAAACGCTTAGGCACAAAGACGCAGTGCCCTCCAGTAAGCCGGGTATGTATTTTGACAGCAATAAAGCGTAAACAACGACTATAATCGTTGGATTTAAAGAAGTGCTTAAATAACCCAGCATCTCAATTCGAAGGGGACACCCAGGGGCAGCTGTTCATGTGCAGGACAAAGGGACTCAACCACCAGTCTGCAATTGTGCATGAGCGAGGGGGTGATGGTTGCCATGTAATCCCAAATGAGTCTTGTATTTTTTTTTTCCATTACGTCCATGACGCTGGCACATAACGGTATACTCTGTTCGAATGCCGTCGTGTGATCTTTAACGTCCACCGTGAAGTAGACGACGCATATTCTACGGTTAATACATCCACAGTATCAACCAGGGCGGCGTGCTGGACTCAAACCGGGGACCTCTTCAACAAGCGGTGAAGGCAATACCGCTGGGTCAAGTCGATGCTCCATGTAAATAAACTAGGCGAGACTCCAAGGCTTAGTGCGGAACCAAAGACAAAGATCCCCCGTGTAGTCTTAACCGACTGTTTGGGCAAGTGCTGTTCACGAGCACATATGAAGGCCGGCACGCGAGGGGGTGGGTGGCCAACACCACGCCCGGCCGCCTTTGTCTCCCAAGTGGCAATGTTTACACACTGCACAAGGTCCTCATTTGAGGCCGAGTCGAGCTAGGGGAAGCCCACGACCGGTTCAGATAATCGTCACCGATGGTGGGCATGAGCGGGAATCTAAACCCGGGTCGCCAGGTTCGTAGCGAAGTGCGCTAACCGCAGCACCACCTCTCCCCATAACGTAGGAAGAACCAAAAGCAACAGACTCGTTTGCATTCCATTACTACATCACGTAGCTGCACAGCGAGGCCTCTGCGTAGCCCCAACACTAATCCACTAATCCGCAGCCACGGTGGGGTCTCCACCTGCATGGCAGTAGGCCTGTTACCATGGCTACACCATGAGGCACACTGCATGCTGGGAGCTGCTCAACTGTTTCAGAGAGCCCAGTGTGGGGGAAAACCATAATGGCAGCACTGCATCTTTATTATAGGCATCCACTGGAAATGAAAAAGTTAAGGTTTATTTTGAAAATGTTAATGTACATAGCAGAATTCAACTGCCACATTAAACTAGATTTATATAATTGTAATGAAATAATATACTCCAAATGTGCGTGCTTGCATCTAGCATTTAGGCCACTTCTATCTGCACAGTGAAAAGTATTTGGGAAACATTTCTGTATAATATTCTTGGTTATTTCGGTAAAGTCACGTAGAAGGGAAATAAAAAAATAATAAAAACATAAAACAATAAAACATTCTCACGACGTTTCGACTGCAACACAAGCAATCATCATTAGGTGTGAAATCCTGAGATTGTTTTTATTGTTTTATATATATTTTATTGTTTACCTTCAACGTGACTTTACCAAAAGAACCAAGAATATGAATCCCTGGAGTCACGAAAGCTTCAAATAAAAATGTCTCTATAATGTTCAATCGCCTTACCCCTCCTGTCTAGACTTACCACTCTTTTCCCTACTCCCCTTTCGATGTGATGGTATGAGAGCAGCGTTTTCCCAGGCCTTTGCCAACTGCTCACCTAGTCCATGCCACTCTTCTCAAACTGCTATTCGCCAGTTCCTCCAGCGTCTGTAGAATCCCATTTACTCGGGAGGAATATCACACACACTGCTGTTGCCTTAGCAGGCATAAGTGGTGTAACGGCTCGTTTAAACTCTTTACAGGTTACTTCCTTAAAAACGTTAGCATGATATGCTTATTGCAAAGGAATTATCTTCCAAACACATACGTTTTCGGAGCTATTCGGATTCATATTAGACTTTTCAGATAGGCCATGCAATGAGCTATCCAAATTTGTGTCGCGATGACCCTCCACCACCCGACACAACCAAATCAATTTAACTGCCCGTGTACAAGCTTTTAAACACATCAATTATTATCGTTTCAGCTCACCGGTGAGCTGAAGGAACAGCTCTCACAACTAAATGTGTCAATCAGATAACGCGATGTTTCAACCTGAAACTACAAGACCCACGAAGTCAGAATACAATTCATGAATTTTCATGGATGGTGGTGGAGAATGTTAACGACAGAAGTTTGGCCAGATAATTAAGTGGCTTTATCCAATAATCTATTAAGAATCAGATGCTTCCCCTTGTTGATGCTTTCATTGGTTCGTGAGTTGCTTCCTCGACCAATAGCTCGCAAAATGGGCTGCATCACACTTCCTGTACTTCCTCCTCTTTCTGTGCCACTGCAATCCCTGACCAGTTCCAATCTTCTGAGAACTCCTCTTGCGTTTACGGTTCTTAGCAAAAGAGAGAATGTTTTTTTCCCATCTTCCTTTCGCCCAACGATGAGCTACACATTCTGGCAATTCTCATCGAATCCACAGCCCTACATTTTCCAATGGTTATGTTACATTACTTTTGCGGAACTGTGAACACATAAAGCATGAATTAACTTGGCAACGTTACGCAATAAAACCTTCAACGATGAGAAAACAAAGGGGCCGTTTTCCTACCGTTTACAATGCAGCTTTCCGGAATTGGTGCGAAAAAACTGGCCTTTTCCACTCGTATACATGCATGCACACATATTTACACAAGAGTAAAATACAGCACTAACAATTGCTTTGCCGAATTGTGGTAATAACGCAAGGGACACATAATTGCAGGCGCCGAAAATAGAATGGTATCCTCTGAAGTAGCCCACACACACAGCTAATGTTAGATTCTTTTCAAAGATTTTTTTTTTCCTGGAGGAAGAAGGAGTTTTAATGATGACAGCTCTAATGAGTGGCAGGGGTCCCTTGTTAGGGGAAATGGGTTTAAAGAAAATATATATAAATATGTATTCCCGGAATTTAACGAGCCAGGGGCATCTGGCGAGTGCGAGGAACGAATAACGTGTCCCACTTCAATGCTCTGATGTACACACGTGCACACCCCATCGTCAGACACATTCTATCCACTGCTGGATAAAAGGTCACAAAGCCAGCAAGGATATCACCGGTTACACCATTGGAACCTCCTTTGCCAGTAGCAAAATATAACAATTGATTTTTTACCCTTTTATCTGGCAACAAAACTGACACCTTTTTTGCATTGACCACAATACCTGTGGTCGGAATGCAAGAAAAACACAAGTCTGATAATGTATGCACTGTCCTTGAAATTCATTGGTCCACACCCGAGACAGCTTTTCTTAGAGCCTAGCTCACATGGTGTTAGACGCCTTTTGGCGTCATCTGGTCCAACACCATGTGAGACTGGGCTCTAAGAAAAGCTGTCTCAGGTGTGGACCAATCAATTTCAAGGACAGTGCATACATTATTAGAGTTGTGTTTTTGTTTGCATTCCGACCGCAGGTATTGTGGTCATTGCAAACATGACTCCTTGTAATAAAGGTGTCAGTTTTGTTGCCAAATAAAAGGGTAAAAAAATACAATTATCATATCACTTGATACGTTTTCCATGGCGGTCTGTCTGCAGCACTGCAAAGTTACTGTTCTAAGTTAAAATCCAACCTTGATACCAGTTATTTTCCATGCCCCAAGCTCATCTCGATCCGCTATTTAAAAACATATAAATTTTCGTACAACTCTCAGAAAATATGCGAACGTACCATAGCTCGTAAATAAACGTTGGCATTGATTCATGTTTTGAGTGCCTGTTTTTACTTTGTTGAAGTCTTGAAATATACTTGTATTTGGACATTAAACATTAATGCAAACTGTATTGTGGAAAATATTACCGCACAAGCAACAAAAACTTTCACACCAAACAGAATAAATTTTGAGACATTTCAAAATTTAGGCCCAATGTGTTGAGCTAGCATACATCATGAAGGTCAGCATTGTATGGGGGGGGGGGATACGTCACAAACACCATGCCCAACCACCTTCGTCTCCCGAGTATAAGACATCAAGTATTGACCCTGGGGGCGAAGGGGGGGGGTGTTGCGGTCACCGAAATAAGTTTCGCAAATTTAGAATCCACTATAACGCCACTTCCTATTTTCTCTCGCATCCACGAAGGACAAACCCCACCTGGCGCAAGCAACGGCACTGGAACCTCGGCAGCCCGCGGGCCTCTCTCGCCGTGCGTCCATGGGCAAGTAATAAAGCAGCCGTGATTATCATCTCAGGACGGCACGAGACAGCCCGGATCCGCACCGCATTAAGCCCATTAAACGCCGCCAAAACATCTCTGGAACAAGACGGGCATGCGCGAAGGAGATGGGGGGGGTGGGGGGCGGCAGCAGCAGGTCTCAAGACGCCGGTTGCCGAGATCACATCTGACGTGCAAATGAGCTATAAAAGGGAGCACACGAAGCGGCACTTGAGGGCAGAGAGAAGGGTTTACGCAGCGGGTTGCTGCATTGCGGCTGAATGCTCGCATTCCCTATCTTGCCTCGGCGGAGTGATGTTCGCACGAAAGGCCAGCTGACTTTATACAAAGCAAATTTAATACGGCACATCGATTGAATTTACACACTCGCCAGACGTCAAAGTGCTGAATAAAGAATTTCAACTGCTAATGACACGGTCACAAGTCTGTAATCCGGAGTCCTTTGTCAATCTATTGCTAGTTGCAGGCTACAAAGAATTAAACAATTGTTTTTGTCCGTGAAAAGAGATTTCTTCTTTTCTCTGACCTATTAGTTACTGCGTAGATTAACTAAAAGTTCACATTTAAACTATGTTCAAAACTAACCCTAAGTAGGAAGACTAAGGATACAGACCTAATCCAAATAACCTATCATCTCCACAGCTTGGCGACATCCAAAACCACACAGCCAAGACCTGAGTTAGCAAATACTTTGTTGACAAAAATACTCCAACTAAGTATTAATATATGATTACATTGACTTAATTTTATTTAATGTTGTGTCGACCTGGGCCCATATATAATAACAATAAATAATAATAGTAAGAAGAAGGGTGCCTGCCTGTAACATCTGACAGTTCACCAGCATTGATTCAAGAGCGCCTGACTGCTGATGAGACACTGTGCGCCAAAACCGTTCCAGAGTTTTTATGAAACATTTGAATCAATGCCACTGAAATTGTGCACTCCCAGAAGGCCGTGGGGCCAAAAGCCCGTGTAAGAAAAACTTGTATTTTATTTTTCATGTGGAGAGACGGAAAACATGAATGAGAGTTATTGTCCGCTTATCTATTCTGTTAAAACTAACTGGGGCGTGAAGGCAACGTATCGCGGCGGTATTACAGTGACTTGGGATGGGAGCCGTGATGTACTTGCAGCACCACACTGCTGCACAACAGAGTGTCTGCTGAGCAGCAGTACAGTGAGGACTCTAGATTTCCATACTCGACAATTGTTTTGGTTCTCACTCCGGCTTTATCTCCCACCTGTAATAACATGTCAACATGGACGGGACAAAAATTCCAAGCAGAAAACAAAACCTGACTATGTCAAGGTGCTTTGCTTGACTAAGATTATAAAAGCCTTAACGGGAACCGCACAAACCCTACACACCAGTCCAGTACAGATGCCATTAGGCCTCTGGCTAATGGCAAAAAATAATATCGTGTTAAATAGCTGATAATTTGAAGCATGTTTAGTGCCTTTATCTAAATGGTACTTTACATTGTCACGTTTAGCATACTCGTTGGGATTTTCGGTAAATTCTAGATTTGAAGCTTTCGTGACTGCAAGGAATCATATTCTTAGGTTTTTTCGGTAAAGTCACGTAAGTAAAACATCCAAATTAATGAAAATGAAATAAAAACAAAAATCACGACGTTTCGGAGGCAACACAAGTCTCCGTCATCAGGTGGGACCGTCACAGCCGAATTAGCTGCATCAAGTGAGGCAATGATTCAAGAAGTAATCCCTTATAAGCAAGTTGAAGGGGGGAGGAGAGGGGGGGGGAGCTCATCAGAATGTGGTAGCCAATGAATGGAACGTATCGGGAGGGAGGGGGGCGGGGCTCAAAGACAGCACGGAGTGCTAAGTACAACGCATCGGGAGGGGGAGGGAGCGGGGCTAAAACAATGGACGACGGCTTGGACGCGGTTGCTGCTGCACACGCCAACACAATGGACAGAGAGGGGGGAGGGGAGGTCTGATACACATGATAGACAAAAGAACGAAAATGCCCATGTTTATACCAATGCTGGCTGAACAATGAAGAGAGCACTGCCAAAAAATAACTGGGGATGTTAACACTCGGTAAAGTAAAGTAAAATAGTGCCTGTCAGATAAGATGGTCCAAAAAAAAGTGTAATTAAGTCTTTTTTGCGTGGTTGATAACATCTTTCCAATGATTACTAAGTTTGTACCCATCATCACGGTTGAAATTATGTCTGTGTTTGTATATTTGTATGGCTTCGTGTACAACCCTTTGATGGTAGCCGGGAGGTTTGCAGAGAACCTTGGTCTCGGAAAAGACAATTTCATGAGAGCCCACCGAGTTGTAGCAATGATCGGCAACGGCAGAAGAATCAGTTCTGCCGTGTTTCAGATCTGACTTGTGCTCGCGGACACGATCAGAAACATGACGTTTCGTTTCTCCAATGTAGCAATCACCACAAATGCAACTCAATTTGTAGACTCCAGGATACTGTAAGTCAGGAACGACATCCTTCACAGATGGAATCAGATCACGGATTTTATGCACTGTACTGAATCGGACTTGGATCTTATGTTTGTTTAGAATTTTGGAGATCTTTTTGGTCACGCCTGCTATGTATGGTAACGTGATGGTTTTGGTCGGAGTTTCAAGTGGCTGTTTCTGTGTGGTGGGAGAGACAGCTTGGCGGATAGTACGGTCAGAGTATCCGTTCATCCTGAGGGCCCGATGTACATGTCTTAATTCACCGGTCAGGTGGTGTTTGTCAGAAATGCCATGGGCTCTGTGGTATAGCGTTTTGATGAGAGAATTCTTTTGAGATGGGTGGTGGTGGGAATCCGGTTTCAAGTAGGAATCTGTGTGGGTGGCTTTCCTGTAGACAGAATGTCCCAAGGATCCGTCAGGCCTCCTCTCAAACAGAATATCCAAGAATGGTAGTTTACCGTCTTTCTCCACTTCCATGGTGAATCTGATGGATGGGTGTCTAGAATTGATGTGGTCCAAGAAGTGGTTCAATGCTGGGAGGCCATGTGGCCAGATGACGAAAGTGTCATCCACATACCTCTTCCACAGGGAAGGACGCAGGGTAGATGTCTGGATGGCGTCTGATTCAAACTTTTCCATGAACATGTTGGCTATAACTGGTGACAAAGGGGAGCCCATAGGGGTACCCTCATTCTGTTTGTAGAAGGTGCCATTCCAGGTAAAATAGGTGTTGGTGAGGCAATGCCTAACCAGCGCAGGTGCATCAGAATTCAATCCATGTTGGACTAAGTCCTCAATTATTGTTAGGGTGTCTGGTACTGGGACTTTGGTAAACAAAGATACTACATCAAAGCTGACGAGGATGTCATCAGGAGATAGTACCATGTCCTTAGCCATAGAGACTAATTGGGTTGAGTTGAGTACTGCCGAAGAGGTCTTGCCTGTGAAAGGGAGCAGAGTATCTGATAGAAAACGGGCTAGTTTGTACGTAGGAGAGTTTATCGTCGACACAATGGGTGGTAGCGGGGTGCCTTCCTTATGGATTTTGGGAAGACCATAGAGTCTGGGAGGTCTTGCCGCCGATGGTTTTAGAGAGGGACGTTTGCTTGGTTCGATTAGGGAAGTCGAACTCGTGATGATACTGTTAGTTTTCGTCGTTAGGCTTTTAGTGGGATCGTTTTTAATTTTGGAGTAGCTCCCATCATTAAGAAGACCCACGATTTTGTTGTTGTATGAATCTTTATCCATGATGACCGTGGCATTGCCCTTGGTAATACCCATCGCTTTCACACTCACATCCGCTGCTGTGTCCTCACCGAACTCTAAACAGATCTTATTTAAAGCTAGCCTATCACTAATCTCGGAGAGAATAAGGTTACTCCGATCTGAACTCGATAATTTAGACAAGACTCTCTTACAAACACATTTAATGTTAACACAAAAAATGTCACCTTCTGATTGGAACCACGTTGATAACATGACTTATGCTTCTGCTGACTCAATGTCAGCCAAATGCAAAGCTAACCTGATTTCTAAATTTAACCTCCTATCTAAGAAGAAACCAGAGCCACACATCGCAAAGCTGGATGTTAACAAGACCGTGATTAATCAGAGTAACATCCCAATTTCTGACACTCTAAAAACGGTACTGGCCAAAGGACTAAATTTCGCCGTCACCCCTAAATATATACCAGTAGAGGATATGATTTCTCAGATTGATGTAGCCCTCAGAGGCATAGGACACATCCATGCGGATGTAGCAAGAGCTGAAATAGCTACTATTCTTAAGAATGCTAAGAAACCCACTAGTAACATCAGCAAAAACGAACGCTCTGAACTCGCGGACCTAAAAAAGAGAGATGATATAGTCATCCTGTCGGCAGACAAGGGCAATGCTACGGTCATCATGGATAAAGATTCATACAACAACAAAATCCTGGACCTTCTTAATGATGGGAGTTACTCCAAAATTAAAAACGATCCCACTAAAAGCCTAACGACGAAAACCAACAGTATCATCACGAGTTCGACTTCCCTAATCGAACCAAGCAAACGTCCCTCTCTAAAACCATCGGCGGCAAGACCTCCCAGACTCTATGGTCTTCCCAAAATCCATAAGGAAGGCACCCCGCTACGACCCATTGTGTCGACGATAAACTCTCCTACGTACAAACTAGCCCGTTTTCTATCAGATACTCTGCTCCCTTTCACAGGCAAGACCTCTTCGGCAGTACTCAACTCAACCCAATTAGTCTCTATGGTTAAGGACATGGTACTATCTCCTGATGACATCCTCGTCAGCTTTGATGTAGTATCTTTGTTTACCAAAGTCCCAGTACCGGACACCCTAACAATAATTGAGGACTTAGTCCAACATGGATTGAATTCTGATGCACCTGCGCTGGTTAGGCATTGCCTCACCAACACCTATTTTACCTGGAATGGCACCTTCTACAAACAGAATGAGGGTACCCCTATGGGCTCCCCTTTGTCACCAGTTATAGCCCACATGTTCATGGAAAAGTTTGAATCAGACGCCATCCAGACATCTACCCTGCGTCCTTCCCTGTGGAAGAGGTATGTGGATGACACTTTCGTCATCTGGCCACATGGCCTCCCAGCATTGAACCACTTCTTGGACCACATCAATTCTAGACACCCATCCATCAGATTCACCATGGAAGTGGAGAAAGACGGTAAACTACCATTCTTGGATATTCTGTTTGAGAGGAGGCCTGACGGATCCTTGGGACATTCTGTCTACAGGAAAGCCACCCACACAGATTCCTACTTGAAACCGGATTCCCACCACCACCCATCTCAAAAGAATTCTCTCATCAAAACGCTATACCACAGAGCCCATGGCATTTCTGACAAACACCACCTGACCGGTGAATTAAGACATGTACCTCGGGCCCTCAGGATGAACGGATACTCTGACCGTACTATCCGCCAAGCTGTCTCTCCCACCACACAGAAACAGCCACTTGAAACTCCGACCAAAACCATCACGTTACCATACATAGCAGGCGTGACCAAAAAGATCTCCAAAATTCTAAACAAACATAAGATCCAAGTCCGATTCAGTACAGTGCATAAAATCCGTGATCTGATTCCATCTGTGAAGGATGTCGTTCCTGACTTACAGTATCCTGGAGTCTACAAATTGAGTTGCATTTGTGGTGATTGCTACATTGGAGAAACGAAACGTCATGTTTCTGATCGTGTCCGCGAGCACAAGTCAGATCTGAAACACGGCAGAACTGATTATTCTGCCGTTGCCGATCATTGCTACAACTCGGTGGGCTCTCATGAAATTGTCTTTTCCGAGACCAAGGTTCTCTGCAAACCTCCCGGCTACCATCAAAGGTTTGTACACGAAGCCATACAAATATACAAACACAGACATAATTTCAACCGTGATGATGGGTAAAAACTTAGTAATCATTGGAAAGATGTTATCAACCACGCAAAAAAGACTTAATTACACTTTTTTTTGGACCATCTTATCTGACAGGCACTATTTTACTTTACTTTACCGAGTGTTAACATCCCCAGTTATTTTTTGGCAGTGCTCTCTTCATTGTTCAGCCAGCATTGGTATAAACATGGGCATTTTCGTTCTTTTGTCTATCATGTGTATCAGACCTCCTCTCCCCCCTCTCTGTCCATTGTGTTGGCGTGTGCAGCAGCAACCGCGTCCAAGCCGTCGTCCATTGTTTTGCCCCCCCCCTCCCCCTCCCGATGCGTTGTACTTAGCACTCCGTGCTGTCTTTGAGCCCCGCCCCCCTCCCTCCCGATACGTTCCATTCATTGGCTACCACATTCTGATGAGCTCCCCCCCCCTCTCCTCCCCCCTTCAACTTGCTTATAAGGGATTACTTCTTGAATCATTGCCTCACTTGATGCAGCTAATTCGGCTGTGACGGTCCCACCTGATGACGGAGACTTGTGTTGCCTCCGAAACGTCGTGATTTTTGTTTTTATTTTATTTTCATTAATTTGGATGTTTTACCTACGTGACTTTACCGAAAAAACCTAAGAATATTTTTCGGTAAAGTCACGTAGGTAAAAAATAAAATAAAATTAATGAAAACAACTAAATAAAATCATGACGTTTCTGGCGCTTAAGCGGTTGTGCTTTCGCTACGTTGTCCCCACCTGAAGAAGGACGCTTGTGTTGCGCCCAAAACGTCGTGATTTAATTTAGTTGTTTTCAGTTATTTGATTAGATTTTTGACCTACGTGACTTTACCGAAAAACCCAAAGAGTATGAATCCTTGCAGTCACGAAAATTTCAAATCTAGAACGTTTAGCATACTTGGCAACACCGTCTGATTAGCGCAGCACCGTCCGATTAACGCAGCACTGTCCGATGAGCGAAGCCCCGTCTGAGTATTAGCAAAGCACCGTCTGATTCGTGTAGCACCGTCCGATTAGCGCAACTGCACCGAGTCACAACAGCCTAAAGATCCCCCACTCAGGAGTCTGTTCGCAGGCTCACACGACTAACCGTGGACCCCCCCATCCTTGTTGTTTACCTAACTACTGAGACCGCCGATGCTTGAAATATTTTTCTCAAATACGATTGCCACCGTTGAATGCAATATAACGCCTAGTGAAATATTTAATGAGCTAAGCCACTGTGTGTGCGCGCGTGCATAAATAGTGACCTGTGATAATATGAACTGAACAAGTCTGCAAGCGCTGTTGCGTTCAAACTTTTACACATCTCGCAGAGTATATTATTAAAAGGTTACAATTTCTTAGTGTCTACCACAACAAAACCATGCAAATAGCGCCGTGTAATTAATGAAAACCATCGATTTGCAGTTGTCAAATGTGCAAATTGAGTTTTGAAACTGAGTGAGGCTTTCCTGGGTATATAATGGGTGTTGTAATTTTTTTATATTTTGGCACCGCTGTGTTATGGAGAAACCTTTATTGCAATTCAAGAAAAACACAATGAGCCAAGTAGTCTATTGTGGCTGCCGGTTATACTTGCAAACGGCATGAACTTGCGGCATTTTTATATTTCGCATTTTTAAACAACATAGAAAATATATGAGGTGCAACCATACTTAAAGAATCAGAACTATATGGCCCTGCTGACCTCAAGTCACACATTGTGCATTGGTGTGTAAGAGAAAATAACAAGGCAGTTATTATAAAGCATATGCATTGCAAGGAGTCTCGTGTTTTAAAGTAGGTCATGTGCTCTTTTTGTCATTTCTGCAAGATACGTATCATTTTATGATCGGCGCTATTCATCTGGCTTTAAAATATGGTACGTCGTAAATTGTGGTGCTTGAAGTTATGAATATAGCATCGGTAGAGCTGGTGCTTTCAATTAATATTGCATTTTATGTACCGTCCACTGGGTTGTATCTATTTGCATATAAAAAAAAAACCACAATGTGAATGCTTGCATGAATGAAAGCAGCTTGTGGTGGGCTGTGAAGGGGCCGCAGTACTGGGTTTACTGTGGGCGGGGAGGGGGGTAAAAGTCGACATTATTACAGCTTGGAGCCGGTTTCCTTAGGAAAAGCACTATTAACTTTCAACTGATAGGAGTGGCCATGGACGATTGTGTTCATTACTTTAAAGGAGGACGGCTGAGTGGGCCCTGAACTCGCTCACAGGGACCTCGGTGATAACGTCGGCAGGCTCCTGCGGCACTGGGAGCCGGGATAGAGGCCAAGACGACCGCGCCGTGGCGTGCTCTCCAAGCGCATCCGGTGGGGCACAAGTTGCTCCAGGGCCTGGGGCTTCTGGTCAGTGGCGGTTTGGGTCTCAGAAAGGAGCGCTATTCCATTTGAGCTCTCAACTCCTGCGGCAGAGGGATGCTCTTCCTGCTAATGAGGACTTGCCCACAGGCTGACCTTTGGGGGTCGCTGCAACAAAGGGGGTGGGGGGGGGGGAGACATTGTCCCCGGTGCCAAGGTCGTTAATGTTGTGCCAGGGTCGTTAATATTGGGCCATGATGGCACCAACTAGGATGCAAGCCTGGTAGACTCTAATACTAGCCTCTAGGTGTTCGTCACAATTTTCCCAGGGGTGAGGATCCCTCATCAGGGGACAAGCGGTATCTCAGGGTCCTTGATCTGCACTGCATGTTCAAAAACGACCTTCCATCATAGGGAGACGGCGAGCCTGTAAAAGGGTTATTTCCCCCCCGCCGCCCCTCACCCGCGAGCGTCTCTGCCTCTCTGCCCTGCACTTGAAGGACGAGACGGGAAGCGTTGTGCGGGCGCTGCAGCCAAATGTTAGAATGATCCAGCCTCAAGGAACGAGGGGCGGCGATCACGAGGATACGCGGGAGAGCGTCTCCGAGGCCACATCCTACACAAAATCGACAACGGGTTTATTTTCCTGCCACCATTACCGATGCGGAGAGCCCAAAAGCCGTCAGACTAATGGCCAAAATGAAACTCCCGCGACATTGCTGCCGGGTACATATAAATCCCCTGAGACTGCGGAGTATCCCCTGGAAAAGTAAAATAAATGAAACCCGACTGAAAAAAAAGCATTATTATGAAGAAAAAGAAGGGAGCGATACTCAGCTCACCATCTATCGTGGGCGTGCGGCAAAAGGGAGCCGGTTACAAGCGCCCGTAACGAGGGTGCCCCCCCCCCCCACCGTGCTCAAAGTTTAAGCTGTGGGGAGCCTCAGTGGGGGGGGGGGGGTCAGCGTCGATTCTCATGGCTGCTACTCCCGGCAAGTTAAGAATTTTTTTTGGTCCCTTTAACGCAATCGTCCGTTGGCTTATTGAGAGAGACAGCAGCAATTTTGTGAGCATAGTTACTGAGAGAAGGAAAAAAAATACTTGCAGAAATGTTTTTACATTTACGTATGCGGTTTTAACTTCAACACACAAGGGGCGGCTCCTTACGAATTATATCATGGGGACTTTGCTATTTGCATTCATGAGAACTGATTCCAATTTGCAGAGGTTCAACAAAACAACTGTGCAAACACATTCAGTGGCAAGCCCACTGAAAACTGAAACTGCCTTTCCAACAAAGTACAAGGAAAGTCAGTGGAGCCCCCACTCGCACAAGCATGGGGCGGGCACTTCAGTCTTCTACCTGAAGCCAATGGCGGAAATTCCACATTCCTGGAACATGGGGCAAGTCTATCCACAGGACAATCACTGCCGACTTCCACATGTCACCTTTAAGAAAACATTTATTTTACTTAACCGGGTAAAGCCCACTCGGCTATACAGTTCTTTTTCAGAAGTGACCTGGCCATAAATGATAGCTCACCGAAGTGGCTCATCATGTGAGAATTTATAGCAGCCAATTGTTCTAAAGGCATGTTTCTAAACGCGGAGGGTTAGGCTGGAGGATCTGGAGAAAAATCCACGCGGCCACGAGGAGAGAGATACGTGCAAACTCCAAATATACAGCAGCAGGCGTCAGGGTTTTGATGAAGAAAGTAAAACTCATCCCTGGTGGGAACCACCAGCACTGCAAAGAATCTCAGCAACGCACGAGCCCCGACAAGCAAGATGAATATATATGGAGGCAGACGGCATGCTGGCATGTAGTGCCAACTCACCTGTGCCCTTTGACCACATCACAGCCTTGCAGTGCGTATAACCGTTGAGCAGGAATATATATAAGTATGTAATGAAAGCCCATGCTAAATAGCACCGTGCAGCGCCATTAAGCCCAGTTGCAACTTCAACAAGCCTTGGTATGGATGATGGATGGATGCTTTTGTATTGATAATTGACAGCGCACTCCTTCTCGACGCTCGCCACTGCTGACCTCTCACCCACCACCTGCTTGCCAGCCCACCACGGGGGGGGGGGGGGGAGACCTCTCTCAGCGACATCCTTCACGCCGCTGACGCAGGATGTTTGTTTCCGCTCGACGGTCGCTGTGGAACGCACCCCCCCCCCCTGCACAGGTGTCCCTTTAATGTCAATGAATGGAGTTCAGAGAAGAGTTCAGGCAAAGCTGCAGGGGATGAGGGTAGGCAAACGAAGCTGGGGGGGAGGGGGGGGGAGGATTTTTTTGTTTTATCGACCTTGGCTGAAAACCACAGCGGTATTTCCCTTGCGTCGACCACGCTTGTGATTTAGTCACACCGGCGCAGTTTAAAGGCATTGCGGGCTGGGGTTGTTGGTGGTTCTTTTGCGCAATGTCTTCTGTTTACTATCGTGTTGCTATGGCTGTATGGTTTAATCTTGGTGTAACAATGGACTCGGGGTCGCGAGCTTTGTTGTCAGCTATATGGCAACCGAGGCAAGCGTTGCTCTGTTGCTAACCAGAGTGTTGTTGCGAAGGTGGTGGGCTCGCCACCCTCGTGATGAATAGTTTTTGTTGTTATTCATGAACGTTCATCGACTCTTACGTGCTCAGTTTTTTTGTAAGTGATGACAGTAGCACGACAGATCACCTCTCCCGGTGAGGAAGGCGCGTGTGTGCTTCCCTTCTGCCAGACGGCTGCGTCTATTGCAGAAAAGGTGCTCAACGTACAGAATATCAGCACTAATCTGCACTTGTACAGACAGATACTTTTTAAAACGGAGTTCGCCAAGGTACATATTATTTTCCACGTTTCAATTATCCTCTTTAAATGATTCACAAGACACACTTGGAAGAAGAAATGCTTAACACGCAGCCCAAACCAGAAAACCGCATTTGGATTACAAGCGGTCGCGAAAGTTTACGCTTTAAGCTAAATCGTTTCAAACTATTTCCCTTGTTTTTGAAAGAATCGCACGATGCTTAAATCAAGTGGAATGCCAACTGTGCAGAGCACTGCAGATCGGCTATCGAGGGAGTTTGCAGGGATAGCCTCACCGGCAGTTCCCCGTGGCAGGAGATCCATCACACAACCAGCATGGCCAGCGTGGAGTTACGAGCAGCAGCTCTGGTCTGTCCTGGCGATGTTCATCTGGGTATCGGTGAGTATACAGTGGCGGCTATTTGCCCAAACTTGGGCGCAGCACTATTCATGTGCGATTCAGATAAGTAAACCCAAAGAATGTCCTTTGGGGTCTGCCCAAAGACAGCCACAGATGAGTCACCCCTCCTGAGTGTACCCAGGATTGACTTTAGATGATCGGACTGAGGATTTTCCTGTTCTGCAAGGTGTAGTGCTGTCGGGGTGAGCCTGTTGCTTCTACCTGTTCAAGGCTGCATCGCCCATGCTTCCTGCTTCAGGGGTCAAAACGCGGGTAAGCCCTGCCAGTTGATAACTGTGACCACGGCTACATCGTTGCTATGGGATCCTGATGCTTCTGCCTTCAATATGATCCACGCAGAAAACCTCGATGGTGACGGATGGCTTTTTACTCCAGTAGGTCTAAGCGGCCCCTTAGCCTCTGGAATCTATTGCCTCCCTTCGCCCCTCGCATCCCGGTCATGTAACCGGGCTGAGGGTTATTTTCTGAGAACACTTCCCATTGAAACGTCACCGGAGCAGCTGCACACCTGCTTGAGTTGCCCTCCCCAGCGAAGTTTTCCCAAGGTGGTGTTTTGTCCAGATGACGCTCTGGGGATGAAGTTCGCTTAGTCCCAGCTAAGCTTGGGACTCAAGTTGACCGTCCTGCACATTTGCCGCACTTTTGCGCATCGCATTTCCGTCAAATGTCCCAAGTGCCCTTTGCGCTCCTCCTCTGCATGTGGGAGTTGAGGTCACATCCTTGCAGTCCCCACAGGATGATGTGCGATGCCCAGACAGACAAAGCGTAAAGAACGCGTGTATGTCTTCTGAATAACTGCCGTGCATCCGCAAAGCACAGGCATATTTAGAGCACGGCTGCATGATTAATGGCGGGGTCTGTGCAGAAAATAATGAAACGCATAAATAAATCTGCGTGCTTAAGCGCGAGCAGAGAAGCTAGTTTCCGAGTGGGAAAACGAGCCCCCTACTAATTAAAAAAAACTCTAAGAAATTCCCATACTGTACCAAAAAACGATTACCCACAAATTAACTCTGTTTACAATTAAATATCTCTTTATGTGTGCGTGTATGTCGAACTTTTTTTCTGCACCGTACGTAGCCAACCGTGATAATCGGAGGTGCGGGGAAACCCAAAGTGTAGGGAGGGCTCAGATGTACGGCCCCCCCCCACCGCCCGATGGAACAGACTTGGAGCGAATCTACGGGACGCGTTTTCTCCACAAGTCGACAGCAGCGTGGCGTCATTAAGAGGGGCGCCCCCGGGAGATGCCCCGCTTGAGATAGAGGAGACGCATTCTTCACGGGGCGACGCGGATGCCGAGATTAAATGTAGGTGAACGATGGAGCACACACACACACACCTTGTACCAGCCATGTGGAGAGAGCAGCAATGCCACGAAGGTGTGTCTGTGTGTGTGTGTCGACTCGGCCTGAAAATGGGTACTTGGTGCGGTGTGTAAACATCGCCACTGGGGAGACAAAGGCGGTCGGGCGTGGTGTTGGCCACCCACCTCCTCGTGTACCGTGCCGGCCTTCATAGGTGCTCGCTAACAGCACTTGCCCCTACAGTCTGTTAAGGCTATACGGGGGATCGTTTTGTCTGTGTGTGTGGGGGAGTGATGGTGTAGCGGTTAGCGTGCTGCACGACGAACCCGGCGACCCGAGTTCGATTCCCGCTCACAGCCAACACCGGTAACAATTATCTGAACCGGTCCTGGGCCTCCCCTTGGTCGACTCAGCCTCAAATGAGTACCTGGTGTCTTGTGAACATTGCCAATAGGGACATAAAGGCGGCCAGGTGTGGTGTTGGCCACCCACCCCCTCGTATGCTGTGCTGGCCTTCATAGGTGCTCGCTAACAGCACTTGCCCCTACAATCTGTCAAGGCTATACGGGGGATGTTTGTCTTTTTGTGTACGTGTGTGTGTACGTGTGTGTGTACGTGTGTATATGTGTGTGCAGAACCTCTTTTGCACCGGCCGTAGCCATCCGTGCTAATTGGAGGCGCGGGGGAGACTACAAACTAATCACAAAAAGCAGTTCTAAAGAAATTAGTTATCAATTTAGAAGAAACAGTAATGGCATGACCTGTGTGTTACTGCACAAGTTACTTGGCGATGCTGCTGCTGTTGGCAGTGGTGCACAAGCACTATTAACAACCATCTCAACGCATTCGTCAATAACACTATCACCTTAAACAATATATATAAAACGTGACATTTCAGGCAATGGTCCTTCTTCATAGGAAATAGATAGGATAAATAAAGCAAGTAATATGCAATACAATAAATAATTGAACCAACACAAGGAATTATTTAAGCTACGGGAATGTTACTGACGAACGTGTTGAGGTTTCTGTTCATGTGTGTTATGTTCATGTGTGTTAGTTGTGAAACATATCCGTGACTCAATATTACGAACATTGATTCGCATTCTTCCTTAGAAATCCAGGAAAGACTGTCGCTGCTCTGGAAAGCGTTTGAACAGGTTGGAAATGCCCGCTCATCATGCGGGCAGAAGACCGGTCCAGTGCACCTCGAACCAAGTGACGTGCAATTCTTGTGGCTGGGATTCAGTCTGACAATTGCGTCAATGAGAAGAGAGGAAGGAACAGCACACCTCACACACACACCCCTCAACCGTACCGCTACATCGCAGTCACTAAGGATGCTGCAGGACAGCACGACTTTTAAATAGATAAACCGAGTGCATGGCCCGTGTTAAGCACTGTGCACAACACACCTGAGGACGTGATAGATTATGTTGCTAACTTCATGGCTGACTTCAATTAATTATTAGAAGTTATATCCTTGGGACCTTGGTCAAAAAGGAAGCTGTAACAAATGCAATGTTCAGCCTCGCATCCGAGCACATCACACTCCCTGGCATTTGCCTTTCCCAAGGGAAGAGTCTGCACTAAGTCATAATCGAAAGATTTTTCCTCATAAGCTGCCTAACCACACAGACAGTAAAACAATGCATCTGTCCCAGCAGCTGAAAGCAAAAATGTCCGTTGCAGCTATCAAGTGGGCCATAAATGATCGTGAAGAAAATTCTCAGCAACGAAGCTGGATTACAAGTTAAAGCCAAGACTTTCAATATTTAAAGCCAATGCGATATCATAACGGTCCAATTTATAACAAAATAACCGTTACATTAACGAGGACTCCCCCATCAGAAGTGGCCAGGGGGCATTGCCCATCTTCAGCTGTTAAACAAGATAACATTCATATTGAAGGCTCCCGCTTTGTAAAGTTGAAGTGCAAACCCTGGGGATCTCTGTACCTTCTCCAATGGCACTGTGACAAGATTGGATTTTTTTTTCTACCGCAGATGAGCAGTGTCACACTGCCCCAACGGAACGTCCCTTGCCTGGCACTCATCACAACTACGGCACAACCGGAGCACGCGCGAGTAGCTACGTAACCCAAGGGTGGCACAGTCGGGTTTTTTATAATCGGGTTTAATTGTCTTTTTATATTAAACCCGATCATCTGAGATTGGGAGAAATCTGGTTTGATTGGTTCTAATTGCAGAACCGCACTTCGCCAATTTCTCAACGATGGGCTTCATCCATTCCAAGCTAAGGAACTCACTGGCGCCCACGATTGTGGAGAAGCTCGTGTTCATCAAGACCAACCTGCCCGCCGCATTCTACGACTACCCCGTGCCCGACGGCCCCCCCGAGTACGATAACAGCACCGACGAGGAAGCAGCCTAAGCCTTGGATCAGAGTTTCGTATTCATTAAACCAGGTTTTAATTCCCCGAAATCGGGTTTAATTGTATTAAAGAAAAAACCCGATGCCTGCCGCTGGAAAAATCGGGTTTTTTCCAGTTTAGGCGATGGGTAACGGGCAAAGCGACCCCTACTGATATTTGTCGGCAGCTGATGGTGGTGATACATTCGATGGGGATGTTTTTTCAGCTAGAAATTCGTTTATTTACCCGTGGAAAAACAATGAGTGTTTATGACAGAGGCAAGGGGTGGCTCCTATCTAGGACAAATAAAGATTCTATCTCCATGTCACCAATATCCTCATTATCACCAATCTCTATATAATAATATGCCTGTTTGTCTGTAACGCTGGCCGGGAGGGGAGATGGGGTGGGGGGGTTATGACACCACGCTGGTGAGGGGGAGGGGAGGGGCTGATTGACCTCAGAGATGCTGGGCTGTTGGAATGAGGTGTATCGACGTCACGCAAGATGAGGGGGGCTGATGACGTCACGCAAGATGAGGGGTGATGTTGTGAGGAGGGGGGGGGCTGATGACGTCACGGGACGCAGAAGTTAGTGAGGAAACGGGCGGAGTGATGACGTCGCGCGACACTGGTGAGTTGGAGCAGAGGGGTGATGTGATGACGTCATGTTAGAGTGGTGTATGTCAGTAAGGGGAGAGGTGACGACACACCAGACGCGGGGGTGGTGAGGAGAGGGGTTCGTGACCTCACGCGATATTGGTGAGCTGTAGGAGGGGGAGTGGTGATAAAACGGACATATTCGCTATCATTTTACCGCAGAGGTTCCTGCTAGTGTTATTTTAATCATCATCACAGCTGAGAGGACAGTACTGATAGCTTGCAGTCATCCCCATGCTGTGTATGGTGCAAAAAAAGTTCTGGCCACATGTATACAAAGTCACAACCTCCGCTTTTCAATTACATCGTCCACAATGTCCTGCCGAGTCTTATTCTGAATTTATATTTTATTCCAAACTATCTTGCTTCATCTGCGTGGCCCCTTTTTCTCTCGAATTGTTTTCCGTAAGAGTTCGGCTCTCTGACCCAGGCATGCGTCAAACAGCATCTGTGCAACTCACATCTCCTGAAAAGGAGGTAGCTGATGAACAATGCTGTGATTGAGTGTAATAAGTAATATTTAAAAATACTTTTTTTAAAACATGCTTTAATGAAATGAACCGTATGAGTAATGGCAGAACTCCATGACTCCAGAAAGTGGCCGCCAAGCTTGCCATAACATAAGGGGCCGTGGTGATTTACAGCCAACGTGAGTTGAGCGTGGACAATTAGACCCAAGCCGAAACATAAGATAATAAAAAAATGTTTAAAATGTTTTTTGATAGAATATAGTATTGTCATCAGTATGACATAACTATACCAAGTTTGCAGTCGATACCACATTGGGAAGTGGGTTAAAATTGAGTTACAAGATTTGAGGATACCACAACAACAGAGTGAGGTAATAGAAAGCGTGTAAAAAGATTGTTTATTTTTTTTGGTAGAATATAGTATTGTCATCAGTATGACATAACTATACCAAGTTTGCAGTCGATACCACATTGGGAAGTGGGTTAAAATTGAGTTACAAGATTTGAGGATACCACAACAACAACAGAGAGTGAGTTAAATAAAAGCGTGTAAAAAAAATCTACTTTTCAACTCGGTTGAGTATGCCTATATATCGGTTTGGCATCCTCAACATCAAAATTTCAAAATATACCTGCAGACTCTAATGGTGGCAAAGACTCATCTACAACAGCTGTTACATTGTACTCCGGAGGAGGTAGTGTTGTGTTTTGGAACGTTACAACAGCCCTGCTGGTAAAAAAAAAACAATCAGAAGAAACAGCACTGTTTGTACTTTGAGGCTTGTTTTTAGTTTATTAATATCACTAATCACATGCAGGAAAAGTTTAAAGTTTCTAGATCCTTTCAAATAAATCTGAGACGTTTCACTCTCAAACAAGTTGACCGAAAGCTTTCGTGACTGCAGGAATTCATATTCTTTGGGTATTTCGGTAAAGTCACGTAGATAGGTTCAAAGAAAATAACAAAAAACGACGACGTTTCCATCGCTTGTGTTGCGATCGAAACGTCGTAGTTTTTGGTTATTTTCTTTGTACCTATCAACGTGACTTTACTGAAAGACCAACAAGTGTCTTAACGCGTGAAGTAGCGCTTGTTAAAATTAGATAAAATTTTCTAGAGCAGGGCGGTAGCAGAATGCTTGGTGCACTACGGCTTGAACACCGAAGAGATGAACATCGATCGTTCAACCCGCACTGCCCAGCGGTCAAACAACCCTCATGGACCAAGAAGGCACGGGGGAAGTCTTCATCCAGCAGTAGATTGACAGAGTGCACAAGAAGTTGCGTGCGTTATAAAACTAAAAAAGTTCATTGTTGCTTGTTGGGGCGCATACTTAATAGTAGCCAGTCGTCTCAAGAAACGAGTGGCTTGCTGTTCAAGGTCACCTTGCGTGTTTCATGATAAATTGGGAGGAGGATCGGAATGAGGAGTGGGGGGGAGGTGGTTTCATTCCAACACAGGGCCTTGGGGCCTGAAAATCTCCGACGGTAAATGCTCGCCATGCCCCTTCCCCTAATTGGGCACCTAACACGCCAGTGTACATAGCCTGCATTTAATTAGAACAATAATGTATAGCGTGCACAGAATGCGGGGCTGGTGGGATCTTGCACCTGTCCCCCCATTCCACGTCAGAAGAACCCCCCGTGAGCCGATCCCATGTGAGCGGTCCGAGTGAGATGAGGGGGTAGGTAGGTGGTGGTGTGTCCGCATCGGCTGGCGTTTACGCGTGTGACAGGGCGTGAACAAAATCTCTGGTCGTGTAATCGTGCAGTGTCATAAGCGCAATTCCAAGTGTGTTTTGGGTAGATAATTAGAGACTTTGAAATTACTCCACTGGAAAGATACTTTCACGAAATATTACCGTCAGAAAAGCCACGCTTCTCAAGCGGCGTTATCACACCAGCAGCAGCACCGTCATCGCTGGCCGAGACCGGTGGTAGTGCTAACAGCAGCACCGTCATTATTGTCAGCAGCATCACCATCATCATGACCATGGGCAGCGTCAATGTCATTATCAGCAGTGACAAGTCAGACACAGTGGTAAGGTGCGCGGTGACAGAAATGGCGCGTACAAAAAAACTATTGTTTAAAAGAAAAGTTAACATTAGCTCATGTCATAAATTAAAGGAGTGGCTGATGCAGGATGCAAGTATCATCAGGACTGGTGAGACAAAGGTGACACGGCGCTTGGCCATACAACCCTCTTGTACTGGGTTTTCCTGAACAGGAGATCACCAGCAGTACCTGCTGTGACACTGTATGTGCGGACACGGGCGACCTTTGCGTATTCATATGCATGTTGTGCACCGAGTTTGTGCCTTTTCACTCGGCCACAGATGCATCATCACACTGAAGGCAGCCAACGGGGAGCAAAGCATGCATGGTTGACAACTGTGCATGCGTGCCAATCTAACAAGGTACAGTAACATCATCGATTATCCGGTGGTTTAGGGGGGTAGGAGGAGGCAGCAGATTTCCATCATTATTAAAAAAAAACTATTGTTTTTGCACACTCGTGTATGACATTATGTTTTTAGGTGTTACGTATATGTTTGTGTTTAAAATTAGTTTACTTTATGAAATTGGCATAAATAAACATATACAAATAGACGAAAATAAATATCCTGCTGCAAAAAGATGCTGTATTTACTGTACAGTACTTACCACTCAAATCTCGAAGAGTCCATATCATGGGGTGATGTACGTAGTAGTACTACGCTCTTGTTTAAAAACTTGTGTTTGACGATTGCCGGACTGATGCAGCCTTTAGACCGGTGCTCCGGCAAACGCCCAATGACACAACGCCCTTTACAATGAATCCCACTGTGTATATTTTTGTATTTACGAGTTATTGGTCATGAAAAATCTTACATACGTGCAGTATTTTTCACTGTTTAAGTTGTTGTTTGTAGTATATAATGTACCGTAAAAATATTTGACACTGAAATCAAGCATAGCTACTTTCTTTTGGCATGGACATGGTGCAGATCTCCAAACTGGTACAGCCTTAAGGACGAGCGGTTTTCCAGCGATCACCGGAGTGCATGCCGGTTTCACCGGATCAGCCCGGGACCGGCAGATGTTGGAAGCCGGATAATCGATTATCTACTATGAGTATATAGAGAGAGACATTTGAAGCAGATAATATGATTTACAGATGGTTACACAATGTCCCAGGCACTCGTTTGAGGCTGGGTCGACTTAGGGGAGGGCTGGGACCGTTTCAGAAAATCGTCACTGGTAATGAGCTTGTACACCACTCTATCCGTCTTCATCAACACGTTAATAAAATACTGTAATTAAAAAAAGTCACCGTTCCCTTGACTTAGCTTCCCACAGGAATCCGCTGTGCACATTCAAAGTACTGGTGCAGTCATCCTGTGCCAACACCAGCGGAAGCCAATTACACATCGACATTGTTCGCATTCACGTTAAGGCATGTTCCGCCCCGAGTACGAGAGAGAAGATGCGAGGATAATGTAAGAGGCAATGTCAAAATTGCACACAATGGACACACACACACACGCACACGAGTCCTCTGAACTGACACCATGTCCAAGTAGCCAGCTGAGAATCCTCGGATCAAGTCGGTCCTTGGCTGCTGCAAGACTCTCAAGTCCCATGCCAAGTCTTTCGCTGAGTAGCAGCAGCGACCTCCCACACGCTGCTCTTGGGAGCATTCGAAGAGCGCATTGTGTTTTGCCTTGGCTCAGACTACTGAGCACAACTGGGGAATTTTGTGGTTATTTTAAACGATGCATTAATTAGAGCCAGACATTCTGCAGAAACACAGTTGAGCTCCAGTTTCTCCCAGCAGGTTCCCATCTCAACCACAAGTTTTCAAACCCCATAGCAGCATGATGACATAATGAGTGGGAATCAGACGAACCTCATTGTATAATACGGTTTACCCAGTTCAAATTGTAATTCATACCCTGTGTGAAGAATCATAAAACAAACACGAACCCCATTATTAAAATGTGAAAAAGTTAATTGGCTGCTGAAACTAATTCGTATGCATGTCAAATGACTTCCATCTAACGAGCAAATGCCAGGTAATTAGGAGTGAAAGAATTATAGTTATTGGCTAATTTAGACATTCTTCTCGTATCTGTGGAATGTTTCCGTGACCTAAACACGGAAGGGAGCTGGTAGGAACGTTGGGTTGCTCGGTCAATGGCCAGGGTCAACGGCGGCGTGGTGTATTCCGCAAATATGCCCGACTGTGAGGGCGGGCACAAGCCGGCGTGAGTAGGTTAAACGTTGAGTTTTAAAAGGGCACCACGGGGTGACCAGCCCCTCCCCACCCAGCCCCCCCCCCACCCAGCCCCTCCCCACCCAGGCCCATCCTCACCACCCAGCCCCTCCCCACCCTCCCCTCCCTACCCAGCCCCTCCCTGCACGACGAATGGACACAATAATCCCCTGTGGGCTGGTGGAACCAGTGGGTTCCTACCAGTTAAAACATTTTCTGCTAAACCGTTGGACACACACAACACACACGGGAGATAAATGTGGACAAATGTAAAAGTGTTAAATACGATGAAGAGCCCCGGTGGTTGGCATTTCCATCGCTCGGCCAATTTGTATTAATTGTTGGTTCGCTTGGTGTCAGAGATGCCAGGTAAATTCTGTTGGAAACATACAAAGGCTGCGTGTGTGCGATCACATAGTTCCGTTAAATTTTTCAAATATAAGCTTTGTTGAGGATAGGGATGTGTTTCGGCGTGTAATAAATGAGCCTTGCGACTCTCATTACTCACTGTCCCTTAACTGCACGGCAGTCTACAATGTAAATATGCAGCTTGAAGAAATCAAGGTCTGGAGAGCAGAGGAGCAGTGTTTCATAACCGGGGGTACTTGCAACACCTCCCCGCGCGCGACATCTCCCTACGTGCGACATCTCCCTACGTGCGACATCTCCCGGGAATATTCACGCAAATGGCGGTCGTCACATGGGGTGACCGAGCGGGTTGCTGCTCGGTAGTGTCTGCGCTAGCAATTCTAACCCTGATAATTGTTTTTTTACCCTTCTATCTGGCAACAAAACTGACACCTTTTTTACAAGGAGTCATGTTTGCATAGACCACAATACCTGCAGTCATAATGCAAACAAAAAACATAACTCTGATAATATGCACTGTCCTTGAAGTTGATTGGTCCACACCCGAGACAGCTTTCCTTAGAGCCTAGTCTCACATGGGTTGGACCAGATGACGCCAAAAGGCGCACAACTCAAAGACAATGCACCATCAGAGTATGAGAGCTCGGGGTAAGCATTTACACCATTGGAACCTCATTCCAATGGAACCTCGTTCCAATGGTGTAAATGCTTACCCCGAGCTCTCCTACTCTGATGGTGCATTGTCTTTGAGTTGTGCGCCTTTTGGCGTCATCTGGTCCAACCCATGTGAGACTAGGCTCTAAGGAAAGCTGTCTCGGGTGTGGACCAATCAACTTCAAGGACAGTGCATACATTATCAGAGTTATGTTTTTTGTTTGCATTATGACTGCAGGTATTGTGGTCTATGCAAACATGACTCCTTGTAAAAAAGGTGTCAGTTTTGTTGCCAGATAGAAGGGTAAAAAACAATTATCATATTTTTTACCGGCAAATGAGGTTCCAATGGTGTAAATTCTAACCCTACCGTACGTTTAAATTCTTTCGCACCGTACGTAGCCAACCGTGCCCATCGGAGGTGCGGGAGGTCAGGGAAGTTGTGAAGCCTTACGCTACTCACCCGCTGGATGAAATTTGGTAAACCCGTGCACTTGGCCGCTCCCGTCGTGCTCTCCCGAGGCTCTTTCTCTTTGATCGCGTTCATTTAATTTGTAATTTACTGATGCACGTAATAATAAAGCAAAACATTGTCAAGCCTCAAAATAAAGGTTTTTTTGGTTAGATCGTATAAACGTGTCGTAACCCTCCACCACCCAAGTAAGGTTTGTCGCGTAAACAACGCGCCAATTAGTTACTACTTCAGCCCACCCGGTGTGTTGGAGAGTAAATCCACAACGTTTACAATTTTAATACGACATGTCGCTGGTAATTACATCCAGCTTCATAGAGTGATTTGCCGGAATGTTGTGGATTTACTCTCCAACACAGCGGTGTGCTGAAGTAGTAAACTAACTGACGCGTTGTTTACGTGACGAACATTACTGGCTGTGTCGGGTGGTGGAGGGTTACGACACATTTATACTTACGCACATCTAATCCAAAAGACGTTATCATGGATATTGGTCACGAAAGCCTACGTATTAAACATTGTCAAGCCTCGATTTAAAGCTTTCGTGACTGCAGGGATTCATCTTCTTGGTTCTTTCGGTAAAGTCACGTAGAAGGGAAGTAATAAAATAATACAAATAATAAAACATAATAATATTATTTTATTATGTTTTATTTTTATTATTTTATTACTTCCCTTCTACGTGACTTTACCGAAAGAACCAAGAAGATTGTCAAGCCTGTCGGGGAAAATCTTTGGCGTTCCACACCCAACCTTCCAAACGCTCTGCGTCCTGGTGATGTGAGTGACCCCCACTTAAATAGCCATTAAAAAAAATGGAAATGAAGTGTAAATATTTAATTAGATTATTTACTCGAATGTTATTAAGCATTAACTACATGTCTTAGATATTAATTACAAATACATTATTGAAATATTCAAATTTTTCAAATATTAAATTAAATATATCGTCAAATCCTACCAAGCCAGATATATCAATTTGCCATACCAGAATGTAGCAGTAGCCTGTGTAATAATATACAACGTGGAATAATAAAAATGCACGAGAACGTGTCATTATATGCAATCTATAAATTAGCAGTTAAAAGTGTAATAAATTAACTTACACCAATACCTGAGTGTTGGAGATGGTGAGAAGGAGGTGAGAGGAGAGGGGTTGGTGGTGGGGGATGTGGAACGGGGTGATGGGGAGGGGGGGTGATAGGGGAGGGGTGATGGGGCGTGTGGAAAGGGGGTGATGGGGGGGTGATAGGGGAGGGGTGGTGGGTGATGCCACCGCATGCTGCTTGCGATTGGCCAGATAGAGGCTAATCAAGCACGGTACGGGCTAGGGAAGAGATAGACTCATGTGCTGATTGGGCTTGTCGATGACTGGTAGCAGGAGTGTCAAGATCAGCCTGTGTGGAGGAGGTTCGTGAACGACGGTGCTGAGGAGTTGGAGGCAGTCGCCGTCCAACCAGGAAGGGCAGAGGAGCGACACTCACAACAACGAGCGGGGCGCCGGGCGGCTAAAACACAACGAGTTGGCGCAGTCGGCAGTGGCACAGCTGGTGCATCTGGCAGTGATCTCAATCAACCCGTGGCACCTGCTGGCTGTTCCGTGACCTCCTGCCAGCGGACTGTCGACACTTTACGTGGGCCTCAAAGTGCACCTAGCATGGCACAAGCGCCAGTGGTGATGTGACCGCCACTTTGTGGTGAACGGCGGTTGTTGTTGTTGCTGGGGTGGGGTATGGTGTAGAGGGGTGACAGGGGAGGGGTGGTGGGGCATGAGGAGGGGGGGATGGGGGACGTGGCAGCACCTTGGACCGAGGGACACAAACACTTTACAGTACAGCAAAGTCCACATCGCATACCATAACTTAAGTATTATATTTGTTGGCCTGTACAAACACACACATATATTTACCACAATACCTATATGTATACGTGTAGAATAACGCAGGTTGTGCTTTTTTATACATCGATTTTAATTTGTTTTCAAGATCGGCATACTCTGGCCAGCCCCCGACCCCCCATTCGTCGTGCTGGGTGAGTTGATAGGTCTCCTAGGGAGTACGCGACAAACAAAAGGTTGGGGGGTCAACACCGCTGTGGGGGCCATCTCGTGCGTATTATATAACTGCGCTTGAGCATACGTTTCAAAACGGAATCTTATCTTGAACAGGAGCTGCACAAATCCGCACAAGATCAACGGTGCCAACCCGATGCCTTCTCCGTCACGGCAAACGGGGCATGATGACTGCCGTCAGCGAGCAAACTCGGCTCATCGAACGGGGGGCGGGGGGGGCTGCAACTGTCACGAATGCTTTTGCCGCTGCTGAGATGAACCTGCTGCCAAAGTGTGTGGCCTTGGCTTTCATGAGCGCCGACACGGTCATGCCAGAAATAGAGCACACGCACAAAGCCGCCGCTCGTGAGATCATGCCTCTCTCTGTCCGCGATCCCATCTGTAGCCCTGTTGAAACCAGTGGTCTTGCGAGGAACGTCAAGGACATTATCAAAACCATTGCCTCTCCTCACCCACAATAGACCAGACTAAGCGAATGAATTAGATTCAATATACAATGACATGAATACGAGTAGAGGACAACGATGGATTCAACCCTTTTCCATTCACCAGAAACGATTCGAATTTTTTTTTTACTTTACCGGTACGTTTTCAGGTCAGAAGATTTACCGAGGTTCCCACAAGGCCATGCGGGAGGGCGTGTGGTACAGTCTGGCGCGAGCTATCGTAGCGTGCGGTTGTGTCGCTACAGTTCCCTGCGGTGAGTACAATGTCTTTAAAAACAATGGCGCTTGATCTCTCTAAATAAAATTAAACGTTAATCGCTTGTGCGTTCCGAGATTAGCAGTGGATGGGACACCACCCTGCAACTTGCAGATGTCTCGGAATGGGAAAGGGTTAAGAAACTGTGTGTTGGCAGTGATGTCAAAGAAAAATGATCTAGCCACCAATGTACATTTTGTAAATGCTCCAGATATATACTTTTAGTCGGGCAGGCAGCATTAATGGTTAATTTACGGTGAGATCGTTTTCGTTCGACAAGTTTTTAAATCAACCCAATTCTCTCTGTGTTTAAAAATAATTGGCTGCCATGCACGTGTGTGGCTTAACACACATTATTTCATGTGCTCGGCTGGCGTCTTCTTCGCAAGTCATTTTGTCAAGACAGCCTTGACTGTTAAGTTGAATAAAACGAAAGCAATTGTGGAGAAGGCGAGGAAGAATAAGGCGTGATTGTCAAATGAGGAACTAATTAAGGTAAAGTCAATTGAAAAGTGCTTTAAACGGGTGGGCATTACAGTTCATAAATATGATACAGCAATCCCCTTCTCAAATTACGGACGTGGAGTGCAAAGCCACTTTATTAACAGCACACCCACGTGCTTGCGCTCCGAAACTGCCCAACAAGACTACCGAAATATTTCCTCCGCGTGTCAGCAAATGCCCTGTTCAATAAGCATTCAGCATATGTTAGGGGCACGCTCGCTTTAATCAAAAGACGACTCCGGGACTCGTTTGGCGTGGATGCGTCATTATTTTAGCCCGCACGGCACCCGAACCTAATGCAAACTGCTGGACAGGCGAGAAAAAACAATCGGTAGGAATGTCTGAAGGAACTGTGCCAGCCCATATGGGTATAACTTGTGAGTATGTGGAAGAAGCCATAGACAGCCACAGGACCGTGCTGCATTTTTGAGGAGCGACGGAGGTTCCCGCACACATGTTCATGCAACGTGGGGAATTATGTAAGCTATCACCATTCACTAGCATGTGTCCATTTAAAGAGGGGTGACGAGGTTCACGCCTTCCAAGCTCAGGAATATCAACAATTGTTCCTGCCGTAATAAAACGGAATTACCACTTGTGGCTCGGGACCATGAACCTCACGCAAGCACCGTCAAAATGTAAATTTTGAGCACGAACACAAGACACAAATAAACCACTAAACGTACTGCACGACACACAGCACATTCCTGATGTGGCGTCTATGGACGCCTCTGCTGCTGGAGGATGAAGACAATGCGAGGTGTGCGACAGCGAAGGGAACGAGCATGAAAGCACAGGTTGGGGCTTGGGTCCGGAGGTGTTGAGTCGAAGTGAGAGCCCCGGGATTAGGCAATGCGTCACGACTGGCTGCTCTGGGCAATTAGACTGTAGATGCTGCAAACTGTGCCAAGGCCTCTCGTCAACAATTTCAAAAGAAAGGCGAAGCAGCTTGCAAAACAGCTGCAGCTTGTGGTGGGGAGAGGGGCAGTGGTGGAAATGGGCCAGAACGCCCAGGAACGCCGTGGCGGGAGTGAACATTTGAACCCGACTGCGTTCCGGAAGGAATCGAGGATTCATATTTTTTTTATTGATTTGACTCACACTTAGACCCCAAGACTAACAGAAAGATCCACAGACGCGCACAAACACAATTAGAGACCCACAGACACACAGAGACCCACTGACACACAGAGACCCACTGAAGATGAACCCACAGACACATTGAGAGACCCAGATACACAATTAGAGATCCAGAAACATGCACAGAGACCCACACACGGAGCAAAGCTCCTCCTCCTCCTCAGATTGAGTGATGGCGAGGGGAATAATTTATGAGTTCCCCCAGTAATTCCTTCCCATTTCCAGCCCTGGAAAGGGATGGTAAAGGACTCTCTGGTATCCCTACAATTCCATAAAAAAGGCAGTAGTAGATTCCTTGGCACATGACACATGGGCTGGACACACACTCGCACAAGTACCCAGAGGCAAGGGATCAAGATAGCGTGCTTATGCTACAACCAAGCAATTGTCTGGAGTTCAATGACGAACCTCTCCTTATAAACGCAGCGTGAGTTTCTTCAGAGCAAGTGGGCCAGGCCTCAACTCTGCTCACGTGTTTCTCCGTAATCTACATTGCATAACAAAATAGGCACAGAACTGTGAAGTGAATGTGATCTTGTTCACTCTATACATCCTTTCACCAGGCAAGCACTTAAGGATTATGCAGTGGCCAACATATTAATTCTAGATTTGAAGCTTTCGTGACTGCAAGGATTCATAGCAATCGTGCTGTGACGGTTCCAAGTACTTGAAACAGCAATCGTGCTGTGACGGTTCCACCTGAAGACGGCAGCTTGTGTTGCCTCCGAAACGTCGTGATTTTTATTTTATTTTATTAATTTACATTTTTTACCTACGCATTTATTCCTGAAAAAAACCTAAGAATAAGTGGCCAACATATTGTTTCTTTTATATATATAAAGGCCTAAGTGTGGCCCTTGCTGCCGGGAAATTAAGGGTGTGTATAATGATTCGTCAATTAATATTGTTTCTTAAGCTCAAGGTTAACGCATGTTGAATACATTATTTGCGATTGATATCAATCATTTGCAAATGTTTTCCTTCACCGTAATTAAATAAATGCGACAGGGAAAAAAATTTGACGGACAATGCAAATGCAACCATTAAATGAAACGAGAACATTTTTAATTGTTTGACGAGAACCGTGACCGGAATGAGATGTGGAAACGCAGGACCACGCAAGTCCGAGCGCGGTGGTCATCGCGCACGAGTTCTGTCCATCACGAATGCGCGTTGGCAATGGGGTGGAGAGGCCTCCATCCAGCAGTGCAAATAGTCATGGCGCACGATGATGTACGTACGCACTTTGAACTTCTTTCGCACCGTACGTAGCCAACCGCGCTAATCGGAGGTGCGGGAGGAAGGACAGCGAACAGTACTGCGGTGCCCGATATGGAATTGGTTCCACGGATTGAAATGTTCAGAATATCGAGTGAGAAATGTTGAGCCAACGTCCATTGTTGCATCACCAAAGGCACGATGCTGCTGGCATCCACTGCACCAAGAGACATTTTGCGCGTGGATACCACTAGCCTTAGGTTAAGTCCAGCCTCTATTGTCCATCTTAGATATCGCACAAGAGCCCTTCCTGGTGCCAAAAGGAAACCGACAAAAACCTGCCATTTACAAAAAATGAAGCCTCATTCACACAAAAGGTTTGCAAAAGCACAATGAGCACACGGAAATAATGCGCGAACGTAAGCCAAGAAACATAAAAAACGTTACATCAGCTTGCACTCGCCGCATGTCTGAAGCACGGCACGGTGCATCAGGGGGGGGGAGCATGGAGCCAGGGGCAGTGGATGGAAGCCGTGACCTTCCGTTGCACAAAAGGGTCTATCACAACCAGCGCGCAGGTGCCCATGACGTCACAACGACAACAGATCCCCCGTGTAGCCTCAACAGACTGTCGGGGCGAGCGCTGTTAGCGAGCACCTATTTAGGCCGGCATGGCACACGAAAGTGGTAGGTGGCCAACACCACGCCCAGCCTCCTTTGTCTCCCCAGTGGCAATGTTCACGCACCGCACCAGATATTCATTTGAGGCCGAATCGACCAAGTGGAGGGCCTAGGACTGGCTCAGATAATCGTTACTTGTGTCGGCCGTGAGCGGGAATCGAACTCGGGTTGCCAGGTTCATAGCGCAGCGTAGCGCTATCTCTCTCCCACCACCATCGCTCTGCCAGGCACAGTTCAGTCGGGTCTCCTCCACCTCTTCCCTCTCCCCTATGCCGCCAAAGTGACGCATCACTGCATCTTATAATGGAAGCGTTTCTCTGCGGCACCCCAGAGTCAATGTCCAGGGCAGCCGGCGATCGCGCTGCCACCTTCCTTGACCATGTGCCATTTTAACAAACCCCCCCCCCCCCTCTCTTTCTCGCTTGTCGAAGGTTTCGCTTTCACGCCTCCCCCATGAATATCCTCAACAAATTCTCTCACACGAGCAGTGTTCCGGTAAGGAGTTTAAACCCCCTCACTCCTCCGTCAGCCTTAACGGACTTACCCATACCTCAATGTACTCGCTCATTCAAGTCCAGCATTGGAAGGTTTCACTATACGCCCGTGTGCAACTCAATGCAAATGTTTTCTCGTTGATCAAAAATACTTCCACGTTCAGATTCAATATGCGCAAGACCTTTAGCTGGCACGTGCTATTTGGCCCGGCATGCTCATCAACTCATGGATTCAAAAGCAAAAACACAGAATATGCCGTCTGTCGGAGGCCTCTAACCAGCATTGCACACAATTGTTAACCATCTGCTTTGTCGTGTGGACACACGCGCAATGACCCAACTCGGGTATTCATAATTAACTGTAGATGAATTTAATCGCCAAAGAATGTAAGCAGTTTCCATGAACCTTGGGTGAACTTGATACTTTGTTCACCAACCTAAAGACAGACCAGTGGTTTGCAACCTTTCTGGACCGATGGACCGCTGTCAAACCATAAAAAACCTCTGTACCACCGTGCATCAACAAAATATAATTCTAAAAAAATATCATTCCAAATTATCGATTCTGGAACATTCCTGCAGACCACTTCCCATGGTCTTGCGGACCACCAGTGGTCAGTGGAACCACTGTGTTGGGTAGCACTGCTCTAGACGACGACTTGAAGTTTCAAGAATCAAAATCTTAATTGATTATAATTTATCAATGTGTGACCATTGTTCTTCAGCAATTATTTCTACATATAAAATCGAATAACTCTCGAAATATTAACATCCTCCAGAAATGCTCACACAAGTCTGGAAGGGTGAATATGTGCAGTAAAAACGTTTCCCGAGTGGCTCATCCACACCTATCCTGACAACAGAGGCAATGTATCTCAGTATTTTTGGTTGAGAAATTACGAAACACAACTGAACTGCGATAACCATTGGCCAAAAGTGTCAGCGAAAAGTCTGCTCATTAAATCTGCATATCATTGACCTAGACACGGCGTAAGAAATTATTAGGCGGCATCTCTTGGTGAATTATGGGTAGTAGAATAGTGAATATGAAAAGTATATTGCATTGCAAATATGACATTAAGTCCATAAACCTTTCAGAGCAATGTTTTCCAACAGCATTTACGCTGGGGTCAACTCTGGACACAATTATCGTTGTTGTGAATCTGAACCGGCTAGTGCGGCCAATTAAACAAAAGCTGCTGCCGCTGCTGCTGGGTTGTCGGGTCGTCCTTGCCAAAAGCCGTCCACAACCACAGTGCCCCACCCCCCCGTGCAGGAAAGCTAAATTGTACAAAATAATGATGTTCCTTTTCTGGCAACAATTGTGGACGTAATAATAGGGTTGTTCCCCTTTTTTCTGGCAACAAAACCAAAACCTTTTTACAAGGATTCATTTCATAATTGTGGACATTTTAAAATAACTCAATTTAATTTAGAAAAATAGTCTTCAGGACTGAGTACAGTATTGCACATTGTAATTTTGGATGGGAGCCGAGACTTAAATTGACAGTAACCATGAACGTGTCATGTGTTTTGATTGGTGTTATTGCTGATGAACACACAACAACCTGCGAGTCGTAACCCTAATCCTAAATATACCCACGACCGACCACTGCCACAATTCCTACCAGTGTTTACTCGTGAGCTGCCTCCGAAGCAGCAGACATTTCAAGGTGATTGTTTTTTTTTCTTCCCTCTAACGGGCAGGTGCCAGACGACGTCATTAAAACCCACTGCTTTTCAATAAGGATCCAAAACCAACTTTAAAATAAATCACCTTTTTGAAAAATGTAACATCGCTAATGGAGCAAATGCAGATACGACAGACCGATTTTAAAACAACGAACGCAAACACGCGGTAGGTAGACACAAGAGTAAAGGTTTCCTTCAGCTCGAAAATTGCTGCTGTGTGCACCCAACGCTTTAATGAACACAAAGCGCTAAGTATTCTGTGCAAGGGAGTACCACATCAAATGACTTTGGCCAACAACGGGAGAACCCTTGGGCGGCCTTCACAGCAATTCAGACGAGTGCCTTCCATACAGACCCACAGAGTCACCGTGTTGTCAAAGTCAAGTGAGACGCAACAATGATGCTTATGCGTGGAGCGACAACAACACAACTGCATAGCCACCTTTCCGTACCGAATGCAAGCATATTGGCTGCTCAAACGAAGCCGTGCCAAAAACACAGATGCCAATTACTGTTTTTTTCCTCCCAATTAACATTCATTTGTGAGTAGCTAGGTAAGGAAAGGCCGTTTAGAGCAAGGTTGAAAATGAATACAGTATACAAATAGCACATGGACCTTTAACGCCCAACATTTATATTGTGCTGCTATCTGCTAATTGCCCCACCCATTCTGAACAAAGCCGGAGAGCAGCCGAGGTCCATGGAGCAGTGGGAAGAAAGAGTGAGCATTGGGAGGCAGGGACACATTTTTTACTGCTCATTTTATGCACAGGGTAAACATTCTAGATTTGAAGCTTTCATGACTGCAAAGATTCGTACTCTTTGGTTTTTTAGGTAAAGTCACGTAGATAAAAAAGATATATTAAATTAAGTTTTTTTTATTTTATTTACTTTTTTACCTACGTCACTTTACAGAAAAAAACAGAGTACAGGGTAAACATGTTGTGTAGAGTAAAATGATTTAATATTGTTTTGTCTTGTTGCTTATTGCCGTGTACGGCTTCCTGAGAATGTCTGTACTTCGAATATCCATCCTTATCCGTCATTGTCTGTGCTCTGCTAGATGAAGGCCCCCCTCCATCACGGTGTCTCACAGTGTTGCGAATCCACAAAGACAAAGGTCACCCGTATAGATTTAAGAGACTGTTGGAGCAAGTGCTGTTAGCAAGCACCTATGACGGCCGCCGCCACGGTACGCGAGGGGGTGGGTGGCCAGCACCGCGCCTGGTAGCCGTACCGGGTACTGATTTGGGGCTGAGTCGACCTAGGAGAGACCCAGGACTGTTTCAGATAATTATCACTGGTGTTGGCCATGAATTGAACTTGGTTATCAGCGCACGAAAAGCTGCACGACCGCTCCCCACGTGAACGTGATCTCATAGCTCCATCGAAGTCATTTCTATCGTCTTAGGTGCGGTCCGTCCTTTTGTATGCGATTCAGTGGCAATGTACGCAGCGAACCAAGCTCTCAAAAGTGAAGCCCTAAATACAAATAAGTATAAACGATAAACACTGAGGTTCCTCAACAAAGTTAGAAAATATAAAACAAAGGGAGTCGGGCAAAGCGGTAATCACCCGCCAACGTTATTTACAGCAACGTTAAACGGCATCACGCAATAATTGGATGAATAAATAAACAAATATACAAAAAAACATTAACTATCTGGGGCTCGCTGATCGCACAGCTATTATAGCCACTGTAAATTCGTCGCAGGACATGATTTAAGAACCGTAAGAAGAAAGGCTGAACATTCATTTGGGATCCAAGTTAATCATGAGAACAACAACAGGCGTTAACATGCAAGCGCACTGCACTGGATGCATACATTTGGCGGAAGGACGCCATTATGAATACACATCAAAGTTTCCCTGCGGCATCTAGCGAAGGTGGACAATGACATACATAGACGAGCGATAGTAGACTGGAGTGTTTAGAAGCAGAAATAACTTGATAATGAAAGCCAACAAATTATATCAAGCGTAAGTGTCCCCACGTGCAGAACTTTGCACTTAGGGGAAAATTCCGTACTGTGCACAACAAAGTGCAATGCCTTTGGCTTCAGATCTGGGCAGCTCATCTCGAGGCTAAAAAAAACCGAACATAGTCTCAGTTGTTACTGTGCGACGATAATGCACGCACACGGCCAATATCCTTGAATCATTCACTGCACTAAATTTAGATCTAAATTCGGTTCAACAATGATGACTTGGTCAGCAAATATGCAGTGAACCATTCACTTCTCTACCGGACGAAGCAAGAACATTTTTAATAAGTTACAGAAAGATTAATCCTTAAACGATTCCAAAGGCCTACATCACCTGTAGATCATCTATCAATGTGACTTGCTGCTATGATGTATGTTATGGGGGGCGGGGGGATGCTTTACGCTGTGTCTGCAGGATGATTGCATAATTGGGATGTAATTCATGAAACGGAGGAGGGAAAAATCACTGTTGGATAGCAGATGGAGACTCGTTCTTGCTTTGCAGACGCTGCCATGCGAGCCCATTAATCCGGAAATGTATTCAAGAGCGTGAAGCTTGATTTAAGTGTAAAAAAACACCCCCGAACAGATAGCACAACATGTATACAGCAACGTTGATTTCCAGCACACGCAGTGGAAGTTTTGTTCAACAAAAAGAACGTGGCCAGTCCGCCGTTTTTGCGTCGACAATTTAGTTTGTCTGCAATTGTGTCAAGCGGTGAAGATTCAACTCTTTTTTTAATGCAACCTGAAAGCACAATTCAGGTCAAATCATCGTTTCAAAATAAGCAAATTAAATAAATAGGTCTGGAGAGAAAAAAACGGTTGCAAGTGAAAATGTCATAAGGCTGAGGAATACACGGATTTCAATTTGAAGCCTGGATCTCAGTTTTTTGTAACCAAAACTTATTTTTAAAATTAATAAAGTTTTTCACGTGAAAAAGAAAAGAAACTGGTGAAACATCGATGTATTTTTTTTTACCAACAAAATAGCGGCCAGCACTGTCTGTCAAACCCAATGTTTGTCGCCACCGACTGGCAGCACACCTGCCGTTTGTATCAGGTGGAAACGAAACAATTCTGAAGCATCTACAAAGCCTCTTCTTCTTCTGCCTACCCAGCAACGGGATGGATTGTGCATGGCTCACGCTTTACACGCACCACATTATTTTGGCATTATTTTTTCTGTTTGAAATGAGATCTAAGCTCGCACTAGATCTGGTACAATTTTCGCTATGCAAAGGGACTTTTTTATTTCCTTGGTGAGCTCCCTTCGCCTCTAGTCAATTGCAGTGACCTCTGGTTGCCCAACGAGGTCAGTGGCTCCACGAGCCACAGATTGTCTGGTGGAGCAGATTCGGCCCAGCCAATTGACTTACCCAGTCCGACAATTATTCTTCAACTTAAAACAGAAATGCTTTGACCACCCCGGTTGTTTAAAACGTGTTCACGCGCACACACACAATGTGCTCTAAGTGAAATTCACATTCACAGGAAGAACACGCTAATCGTGAAATTGTTTTCTTTGTTAAGCATTATTGATAATACAAAATATGTATGGGTAAAAATACGCATCATTTTTTTTACTACGGTATTGTATTGAAACGGTAAAAATAGAAAGATCGAACACAAGGTTACACAAGAATACGTATTTGCGTGATTGGGTGCTGCAGGATAGCTATTTGCAATGCTTGTGTATAACCATCTATCATACTGTTTACGTAACTTTCAAATTGACCTTTGTGTCTGTGTCTTGTCAGTGTGTGTCATATTCCTCAGCCTCTGATTGCAGTCTTGTATGTGCTGCACATATTGAGTGTCTGCTTGTTTCAACTGTGTCTGGTTTCATACCAGAGTTTGTATCTATGATTATTATTGTACATCGATAACAATTAATGTTCATCAGAATGTGTCTGCACATTGTTCTGCTCACCAGTGCGCTATCACCATGTCACAAGCTACGACCATGTCACAATGTGTACATTGCCTATCCTGTTATCTATCAAACAAAGTACTAGACATGACATTTATGACAATACATTGTCGCTATTCAGGGTTTTTTTATTTCCAGAACCTAATTTTTTTCGTCTCGTTTATAGTTTTGGTCACCCAATTATTTGTTTATGTAAGATCACAGATTTGTACACATGTACCGTGAACGTAAGATTAATACATCAATTTACGGATTTCCACATTCCTAATCTGTGCCCCTATGCATCAGTGTGTTCACCAGGCTGTCTGTACGCACGTAACAGTGCGCGTGTACAAATGGCTGTCTGCGTGTGTACCAGTTTGTAAATTGTCTCACAGGATTGCTAGCCAAGCTTTGGTGGCCAGCACACTGATTATAAACTACGTCACACATGTTGCGTGCAGCAGTACAAATCCGTCAGTCGCCCACGAAGCCTGTGGGTACGTACCCAATGCACACCACCTGCTTCTCCGCAGAGTCAGGAGACAAAACCAGCGATCATTGTATCTTGGCAGCAAAATTTGCCGAATGTGCAGACTTAATGGAGATGGGATTGAAACCACCACCCCGTGCAAAATGGTTTATTGGCGAGCGCGCCCGATCACGGGGCTGTTCAGTCAAGCCTACGACCCGACCCGCTATGTTATCTAGCCGTGCACAACATAAACCACGATTTTTACGGTGCACAGGCACGACAGAGAACCCTCGCCCTGCCCCCTTGTAACCACGAGGCCGGAGAGCTTTGCAACCGGTGGTGCCGCGGGAAAATTCCCAGGTGTGCCCTGATGTTTTCGATTTGATCAACAGAAACACAGGGCAATGAAAGAGAATAATTGACAAACACGTTGACAGAAACCCACACGAATCAATTAAATAAGACAAACACATAGGCGTTGAAATGAACACAGTAGACATAAATAAAACCACAAAATTGATTAACAAATGCCATATTTCCACAATGGCAAAGTCCATCCGTAGCGGCGTTATCAATTTAGAAAGATGCGTGCACACACACACATCATCATCATCAGTCATGAGCAATCGACTGCTGGATTTAAGGCCCACCCCGTAATATTTTGGTTTGGTGAAGCGTGGAATAAATCGAGGTTGTGAGCCACGATCCACCTTTGTGAAATACACAAGGTGATCATCCAGGCCCTTCCCTCCCATCACCTTCCCGTCCTAAAGGACAGCCTGCCCCATCTGCTCGTTTGCCATCACGACAACGATTAACTCCCCCACTCAACAGCGTCCTGCCCTCTTACACCTCGAACGTGGTGCGCCATTCTAGCGGTTAGAGTCTGTGCAGACCCCTAATTATCATCACACCATACACATAATGACCCCCCCCCTCCAATCCTCCAATGATGCCACCTAAACCAGAGCAAATATAACTCGTGGCGATTACGGTTACAGTAATGGTGACGCACTCCACCTTGGCGGTTTCGTCACGTTCACCTGAATCCACAGGAGCCCGTGTCCCTACACCACTGTGCATCAACCCCCCCCCTCCAGGGTGACTCCCGCTGTGCTGGAGGGGGGGTTGGTGAGTTGGGGGTCCTGGAAATGTTGGGGGGATGTTGGGGTAAAGGATGGGGAGGGTACCTGGAAAGGGGGGATCACTGCGACCCCCCTCACCCGCCCCGGTCGCCCCATTGTAAATGGCAGAGCCACCAGTCTATCACCGCACTCACCTCTAAATGTCCCTACATCCTGGCTTGCCTGTTCCATGATGAAAAGATTCATCCATCACGTTCCCCACAACACAAACTCATATTCGCCTCCAATCACTGGGTTCACCCTTAAATGGTATGTACGGTGTAAATCTATCACCGCAACAACTACAACATCGCAACCTCATAAGTAACGACGACGATGGTGAATATTTATCTCCCGGCCACCATCATCACGACTGGCCCATTCAACTTTAACTTGTAACTATTTTTTGTTATTTTACCAGGTAAGGCCCACAAAGCTACGTAGCTCTTTTTCAGAAGCGACCTGGCCACAAATGATAGCCCAACTTAGTGGCTTATCGCGTGGAAATGTTTATCAGCCACATATTCTAAACGTATGTTTCTAAATGTTAAGGGAAAAACCGGAGGACCCGGAGAAAAATACACGTGACCGCAGGGAGATGAGAGACACGCAAACTCCAAATATACAGCAGCAGGCGTCAGGGTCGGGATCAAATTCACGTCCTCCTGCGTACCAGGCGAGGTAGTTAACATCTCGCCACCGTTCCAGCAGCAACAGCTTTCTGTCAACAACCCTCGATCAAGAGGAGGTCGTGCTCCCTGTTGCTGCTCCTACATTCTAGAATTAATTTGCTATGGCCATCCACACCGCACAGCCCCAAGTAATTTCCCCCCCAGCCATTGTTTCTATGAATCGTACCCATGAGCATCTCTATCATCAGCTCATCTCAATTCCTTCGCAGGCCTGTAAGAATGTCAACGCTCCTTGCCTGCTCTAATTAATACAACCCCACAAAAACCACACCTTTAGCACAACAACAACAAAACAAACCCTCCCCGGATGGGTAAAGGGTTCTCCGATTTGTTTGCGTGGTTTTGAGATGCGGTCGGCTAGAGAGACGCTTTGGGAGAGAGAGAGAGGCAGCAGCTGTTGGCGGAATTCACGTCCATGAGTCTCTGGCTCACGGCCACGCGTGACACAAACGTGGAGGACCCTCTTGAAGGCTCGCCCGCAACTGTTCCCGATTGTATCCCTTGAGCACTCTCCGTCAACCCTATGATGCCATTTAGGGGCCATTGCTCCTCGCAAGTGAAGTGTTTGTGGGATGAAGACTTTGACAATTTCCCGACACATCTGCCGTGTTGTCAAGGTCTTGAAAGGCGGCAGCAGCAGCAACATCTCATCCCCCACACACGAGTTGGAGGGGGGGTACATGCCTGTCACGACTTTGTACCCCCATTCATTATCAAAGGCGCGATCTAAACAATACGCCAATGAAAGAGCATCGCTATTATCTTAAGCAGTCTGTACTCGTTATTTGCAATGTTGTCGTCGTCTTTGTGTTTGCTGTGTTTAACGCACCGCGGATCTCCCCGTTGTAAAATAGCCGGGAAAGCTGTGAAAAGCCTCACCATCGTCCAGGTGTAACGAGTCAAACGCACCTCCGATTAGCAACGTGTTGGCCACGTGCGGTGCGAAAGAAGTTCAACAGAGTAGCAGTGCGTGCGTGTATCGCGGGGATGGCTGTTGTTGGGGGGGCTGTTGTTGGGGGGGATGGCTGTTGTTGGGGGGGGGCTGTTGTTGGGGGGGGCTGTTGTTGGGGGGGGGAGTGGCTGTTGTTGGGGGGGCTGTTGTTGGGGGGATTCTTGTTGTTGGGGGGAGCTGTTGTTGGGGGGGGGATGGCTGTTGTTGGGGGGACGTTGTTGGGGGGGGATGGCTGTTGTTGGGGGGGGCTGTTATGGGGGGGGGGGGGGGGTGTTGGGGGGGGGATGTTGTTGTTGGGGGGGATGGCTGTTGTTGGGGGGCTGTTGTTGTTTGGGGGGGTGGCTGTTGTTGTTGTTGGGGGGGGGGGTGTTTACCTCTTGGCGTCGAGTCGGCTGCCCTTGCGCTGCAGCACGGCGGGCACGCAGCTCGTGAGCTCGGTCCAGTCTGCGTGGAGGCCGCAGCTCCATCCCGTGGAGAAGCGCGAGAAGAGCCACGTGTCGCGTCTGCCGGGCCGCAGGCAGGCGCACTTCTTCTGCCCGGCCCGGCACTCGCACGGCAGCTCCAGTTGAATGTTGCGCACGAGGTGGCGGCCGAACGTGGTGCCGCCCGTCTTCTGGATGTGCAGGAACACGATCACGTCGTCGCCCTTGAGGTCGAAGGGCACCGTCTTGTCGAGGTCGCGCGTCGCGAAGTGAAACTTGCGCACGTAGTGAGGGTCGGGCGCCGGGTAGGGGTCCAACGAGGAGGAAGAGAGAGACCAAAGGGACGACGACAACGATGATCCGCCGCCACCGCCGCCGCCGCGATGGGCCTGTGGCGGCGGCGTGAGTAGCAGGAGGCCGCAGCCCGCGCCCGGGCACACGTACTGGTAGGCGATGGTGAAGAAGATGAGGGCCGCCGCCGCCACCAGCAGCGCTTTGCTCAGCCGCTGGTCCATCTCTCGTCCATGAAAAGGCGCCCGGCGAACCACCCCCCTACCTACCCCAGCAAAATAACCCTGAGGGTGACAACAACCGCGCTCGTGTGCCCACCACCGCTAGCGCTCAGCCCCGGCGAATCACGCGGCCGCCACCACCACCACCGCTACCGCCGCCACCGCCACAAGCGCCACCGTCAGGGAGTCGCGGCGCGGCCGGGGGGAGCAGAAGGCGCCCAACAGCGCCGCGGTCCCCCATGGCTCCCTCATCCCGTCGTGCAGTGCGCGCGTCGCGCGGTGACGTCACGTCGCGCGGTGACGTTGCGTCCGCGTGACGCGGGGACTTGTTGTGGAGCAGGGGGGGGGGGTGGAGCGTTGGCGGCCATCTTACGTAGGGGCTCGAGGCAGGGGGGTGGCGGTTGACGCCTATTTCGGGTTTCGCCCGCCTGCAGCGTTGGGCCCCTACGTAAGATGGCCGTCAACGCCCCCCTCCCACACACGCCCCGCGGACCTGACGTCAGGGCTGTTGTACAGCGGGGGGGGGGGGGACGTTGGCGGCCATCTTACGTAGGGGCTCGACGCTGCATAGAAGAGGCAGGCAGGGGGGAGGGGCCGCCTGTCCCGGTTTCGCCCGTTCGATATTTCGCCGTAAGAATCAAAAGGAATTAGAATATTCGATTGATTAGCGGAGTAGATACGCGATTGAATGAGTGTTGTGATTTATATGTGAATGTAGGGGAGTTTCGAGATCCGCCTCTGACTGGCATCTAAAATTTCGTGTGGCAGAAGGAATTGATTTGTAACGCAATCCGCCGTGTTGAACTTTATCACAGTTTATAACTGTATCACAGTTTATAAATGTATCACAATCCAACTGCATTGTGCTCACAGACCTCATGTTGTCCTAGAGGCAAATGTGCCCGTTTTTAGTCTACAAAGCGGTCCAGATGTCTCGTGACCCCCATTTAATTATCTAAAACGCAATATATACTTCTAAAGTAAGGTTTACTTAAAAACAGAAATGAACGTGCAAAGGGCAAAAACACAAATTTAGGGGTCAATTAATTGAGAGGGTTGTATCAACCCTCGGGTGGTATCGATTAATATCGATACGAGACATCAGTCTTGAGTTGAATAATCGATCGCTATCACGTTCTCCGTGACACCCACCCCCTCATTGTTTACGCAGCATCCCCAAATCAGACGCCAGATGATGGATTCGAGTTGGGGGGGGGGGGGTAGGGGGCAGAGCAAGCGCGGTGACCTTGCGTCTGTGTCTGGCCTCAAGGTGCACGTAGCCTGGCACAAGCGTCGTGGTGACGTCACCGCAACTTAGTGGAGAATGGTGGTGGTTGTGGTTGTTGTCTATCGACGCGCGCTCCTTGCAACAGGCGATGAGTTTAGGGGCCGTCCATAAATGACGTCACGCGATTTTGGATGATTTTTGACCCCCCCCCCCTCAAATATGACGTCACAAAGCTCTGCCCCCCCCCCCCCAAAACATGTTTCAAATCGCTTTAAACTATTGTCATTGTAGTGCGTATTTAATGTGGCGCTGCACTCTGATGTTGTAGGAGAAAACATTTATTAAAAAGTCTATTTAATTAAGTAGAACGTGTTGTCTATATTTATTTAAAGTTGCGCATTTTGATGTGACGTCACATTTCTCACCCCCCCCCCCCCCCAAGGTGCGTGACGTCATTTATGGACGGCCCCTTAGTGTCCGTGAACTATCAGGCGGTGGTGTGTGGTGCCACAGCGACGGGGCCGCTCGGCCGAGCCAGGGAGCCGCCCGGCTTCCACCGCCGCACTGCCCCCCATCACCCCCCCCATATAAACACGCACCCGCACCCACGTAGGGCCTCGTGGTCGGGTCACCTACCCTGAGTTTTCGCCCGAGGGCCCCCTAGGGGGGTTACCCCACGGTTTCTCAGGGCCAGGGAATTGGACAGGACCCTTCCCAGGCCAAGTAACACTGCGGCGCCGTGGGCGGATTTGAGATCGCACGACCACGGCGAGCTCAGAGAGCCCCGCAGTTAGAAACGCATACAAACACAAACACGGGTCAGCAAGGCAGATAGCTGGGATCAGGACCCGGGACGACTGATTGGTCGAAAGTTCAAAGGCCGGCGGGATCGCAAAAGAGCGGGAAATCCTAGGCTCAAGATTGGTCGAGAGACCAAGGCGGTCGGGACGGGGGCGCCTAGCCTTTGATGTGAATAGTTTAAAAGAAAACGCAGGGGCAGTAGGGGAGGCTCTTCTTCTGGAGTTTGGACACGGGGTCAGCGACGAAGGAGTCATCGGGCGAGCCGCTAGATTGTCTGCAGGACGATCTGAGCGCCGCAAGGTCACCAAGGACTACAGACGGTATCGTGTTGCGCGCCTTACAACACCTCAGAGCGGAGAGTAGGATCCGTAGGAGAGGGTTAGTTCGGGGTAAGGACGAGTAGGAAAGCGGTTTAGCAGAGAGCGCAGCATAGAATAGGGCTACACGGCACCAGAGTGTGGGTTAGAAGCGCCTTGCTGGCCCGCACACACACACGGGTGGCTCGGTTGGTTAGCAAGGGCTAATAAAATCTCGAGCGTAGTAACAAAACCGTGTTGTTGGGTGTTTTTGGAACGTGGTATTAGCGTGCACTGCATTCGCGAGTGTGTGGTCGTTGTATGCATAAAGGCCGTGGTCTCTGTACGATTGTGCGGGTACGGAGGTGTGTGCGTTAACGCCCGGGGAGAGCACTTTTGTGTGTCGGCGTGTGCCCCGCTTGCGTGTGCTCGTTACTTGCGTAAAGTGCGGCGCGGTGGTGGACCCCTGACCCCCGACCCCACGGCTCGAGCGCGTAATCGGCTGCGCATTGTTGTACGGTTTGTCTCGCGCGCACGGCGGCGGCGGCTTGAGTCGTTGTGTCGGCGTGTGCCCCGCTTGCGTGTGCTCGTTACTTGCGTAAGCTCTCGGCGTGCGTAATCGGCGTACCCCAGGTGCGCGATCGTAACGTGAGCGGCCAGCGCGGCGCACAGCGGCGCAAGAGTGGGTATCGCGTGTGGAGCTGTATGTGTGTGCGCGCACGTTCACGACGTGTGTAACACAGGTGCGCGATCCTAACGTGAGTGGTCAGTGTTGGGTGAGTGCCGTGCAGAGCTGTGTGTGGGTGTGCGCGTACGTGGTTAACTATGCCTGCTACGCGGACCCGCGGTGGAGGGGAATCCTCGGGTGACGGCTCCCACACCATGGGTGAGGAGCTTAGCGGCGGTTCGCTTAGCAGCGGGGGGGCGATTGATGATGTTAGTCCGGCCGTTAGTATTATCGAGGGAGGGATCTCGGGGGCTAGCGACCCCCACAGGTGCATCCGTCATTCGTCTCAATCAGTTAACCCGTAACACCCACTGGGTCTGTGTGTGTATCTGGATATCTCTATGCATGTCAATCATCTCAAACACATTCCTGCGGAGGGAGCTGGTAGGAACGTTGGGTTGCCCGGTCAAAGGCCAGGGTCAACGGCGGCGTGGTGCATTCCGCAAATATGCCCGACTGTGAGGGCGGGCACAAGCCGGCGTGAGTAGGTTAAACGTTGAGTTTTATAAGGGCACCACGGGGTGACCAGCCTCTCACTACCCAGCCCCACCCCCCACCCAGCCCCTCCCTCCCCACCCAGCCCCTGCCTTCACGACGGATGGACGGACACAATAATCCCCTGTGGGCTGGTGTAACCAGATGCTCCTACCAGTAGTAACACCCCTGGACAAAAATAGTGTCCGAGAAATTATAACAAATTATTGCCTTGGCCAGTTTGTATTATTTGGAACCCCGGGGGTACCGCCATAATGATCATATTCAGATGTAATCAGCTTATCCAGAATAACACCTGCAAGGTCTGTGTATTTGTATATCTTTATGCATCTCTCAATCAAGTTTCAATAAAGATTCGTATTTAATCGGTTGACCCATAATAACACCTGCTGGCTCGGTCCCGTCACCTCTCCATGCCAGCAGCGATAACCTCCGCTTCACGTGACGGTCTCTAAGTGCACTTAGCCTGGCACAAGCGGCGTGGTGACATCACCGCGGAGTGATTGAGCGCAAGGAGTTAAGCCTTCGTCTATCCTTGCCTGTGGGATCATCAGTATGTTCAAGAGCTGAATCCCAATGTCGCGGTCTGCTCGCCACGACGAGGGATTCAGGAGGGAGTTCGTGTCGCCTTTGCTGTTCCTCCTCCCTCCGTTGAAGGAGTACAGATGACAGTGGTTTACTGCCTCTATTGTTCATCGTGTGTATTGCATGGCCAAACACGACTGTGGCATGTTTATATGTATTTCTATGGGTCATGTCTCCATGGGTCATGTATCTCTACGGGTTTACCATCCATAGTTTGGGTTGCATGGCCCCAATCATACCGTATTAGTGTGGCTTGTATCTGTAATTTTACATTGGTGAAGGTGATGTTGAACTTCTTTCGAACCGGACTTAGCCAACCGTGCTAATCGGAGGTGCGGGGTGAAGGACATTTAACACAAAAAGCAGATCTACAGAAATTATTTTCAAGAAATTATTTTTCCACTTGAATATCGGGTGTCCACACCTTTGTGCCGATCTGGTTAAAAGTGCTTCCCATTGATTCTGTGGTAGATGCAAGCCAGGCAGCGTGGTGGTGACGGTGGGCTCGCTGATGAGCAATGTGAAAGCTGGGCAGTGTGGTGGTGGGCTCGCAGATCAGAGGTTTGCTTGTTGGGCACGCTATTATTAACAAATGTAATACAAATTATTGGTTCTTTCGGTAAAGTCACGTAGAAGGGAAATAATAAAATAATGTAAATATAAAACAAGAAAAATATAATATTAATATTATTTTATTATTTCCCTTTTACGTGACTTTACCGAAAGAACCAAGAATATGAATCCCTGCAGTCACGAAAGCTTTAAATCAAAATGTAATACAATTTTAAATGTAACAGGATTCAAATGTAAATTATCAGAATACTATATTCTTTGGTTCTTTCGGTAAAGCCACGTAGGTTGCAATAAAATAAAACAAAATAAAATAAAACATTTCTACCCACATGACTTTACCGTAAGAACCAAAGAGTATGGATTCCTGCAGTCACGAAACTTCAAATCAAGATATCAGAATACTGCTCACCTTTCCGTAAAGTCATCGAGTTGAAGGATGTTCACAGTTGCATCTCTTCAAGACCGAATAACCAATGACGCAGGTTAATTATAGGTTTGATTAAAGTTTACTTACATTATTGTAAAATTGACAGAAAACAAATTTAGGCATATATTTGAAATGAAATCCGGAAAAATGGTAGTCACGTTAAAAATCATAACCGATTCTTACATCTTACACACAATTCAATGTTCATGAAGCGCAGGAACGTATCAAATGGGATGAATTGACGGGTCTGTGTGTGCCGAGGAATCTTATCTCCTTTCTTCGTGGGCAACCATAGCACGATGGTTCACCTACGCCGAGGGTTAAGATGCACCTCCAGGAGCCATCGGTATCCGCTACATCTTCACACATCGGTACACATGGCTGCCCAGACTCAAATAGGGTTCACTGCTCTTGCATGGCATTAGCCAAAACAGCCACCAAAGCCATCTGTTCTGCATTACTTGTATTAACGGTATACACATGTAACATTTTTAAGAAGTACATCACAATACCCCCTATTATAATTTGACAAACTTTATTTCTCTTTCAGTTCGGTTCTGAAATCGACTTGTGTTTCACGATCATCCTGTGTCGTAAATGTAATTCGTTATAATGGATCCGAGCTTGTGCAAAAGAATGTTTCCAAGCCCTCAGAAAGTATTGAGATTGGAGGGAAATACATTTAATCAACACAGATATCATCTTCTAATATATTTGGTGGAAGGTACAGCAGAGCCTTGCCCATCGTGGGAGATATGTTCTTGCAAATCGCCGCTATCGGCAAATCCGCGATCCGCAAACTCAAAGGCATAAATGGGAAAAGAATGGCTTGCTTCACGGTTCGTAATACAACACCCACTCCTACATTTATTTCACGTTACCCTACATCAGCCCAACAGATTCAACAGGAAGTATTGTGAATGTAAAATATGATTAATATTCTCGAGTGTTAAACATAACTTGAACGGTAAATGTGGCGTGCAATATTGTATACAGGAAAAAAAAAATCATGCGGCTGAACCTCACTGCCTCCTCACTGGAGGCTGGGAACACCTCGTGGCCTGGGACTCGGGATGGGCCACTTGGGAGACGAGATGGTGCCGCGTGTGTTCTTCCACGGCAGCATCGTCGTGAGCAGTGCGGTTACAACGTGTACAGGAATCTCACGTTCAACCGCGGGTACGGGTACGGGTACCCGTTTGTGATCCTGGTGCGACCGGGTACGGGTAGGCCGTGAGTCACTGGTGAGTAACCGTTTGTCACTCATTTCCCAACGTCTTGACTCTTCTCACAATTCAAGTTTCTAGAATCAACCCACCCGCGCCTGTACCATGGCTTCATCCCAGAGGTTGCAATCGGGTACCCGATACCCGTACCCTACCCGTACCCGGCCGGGTATTGGGTAGGGTACGGGTAACCCGTACCCGGCCGGGTACGGGTACCCATTTGCGACCCTGGTGCGGCCGGGTACGGGTAAGGAATCAAAACCCGTTTGCGACCTCTGCCAAAGGGGCACGAATGGTGAACTGTGCCTCAATACATTAAGTGCAAAACCACACGATAGCTAAATCTGCGAGAGGGAAGGGTTTGCTAAATATGGGTGAATTCATAATCCGGGTTTACTGGTTCCGAGTCTGGGTTTGTGTGTTCCTCGTACGGGTTTGTGGGTTCGGAATCTGCGTTTATTGGTTTGTTGGTTTAGGTTTGTGGGTTCATAGTCCGGATTGATATCATAGCCAAGGTTTGTGGGTACAGTTTTTCGAGTTATGTGTCGATGGTGCAGCATGCTTGTCGACGTTTTGTTAATGTGGAGTGCACACTGAAAACCATCTGATAAGCTTTTGCGTTTTTTTTTAAAATCAGGCTAAAGATTTATTTTATAATCTTTCATATACACAATTTAGAAAAATTGTGTAAACTTTTACACCATATTAAATAAAGTTTGTTTCATTAAAATGACTGCATTGCTTACATGGTAATTCACTATAACCCAGTAACGGTGGCATATGGTGAGAATCGTTGGACTTACGTTGGGCCCAATGTTCCATGTTTACTGGGAGGATTATTTGTGTGGATTTACGCATTGTTTATTCACAATATCAGACACCTCCATATATGTATTAAAATGCATAACTTACGTTTAAGTATTAAAACCCTCAAATTTGTATGTCATGCAATAATTAAAACCCTATTTTTAACATCTTTAAGCTCACACAAAAATCCAAACAATATATTATACCGCTTGCGGTACACCATAAAGTCGCCGTAAGGGTATAAAGAAGCACATTTGGACAGTTGCCAATCCATATTAGTGCAGCAATAAAATAAGCATCCGATGGCAAGTTACTCAGCCAAAAGGACATTTTCCCCGATCTGTCCAATTTCCTCAAAAGAGAACACTGAAATTATTCCTGGAAAATCTTTCCACTTGTTGAGGACTAGTTGAATGTCACTATTCTCCTTCTTGAAAATGAAGCTCTGGATCTTGATGAAGGGAAACTTCAAGCCCTTGTACATGGCCGTTATCCCCCAATCTTTCGTGCATTTCTTATGCTGGATTTTTCCAATCTTGCTGATTCCATCAAAAGACACAGGTTTTTTGTGGGGCTTTTGGTCTACCAGCTCCATGAAGGCAGAAGAAATCACAGTGTAGTGTGCATTCTGTTCACAGCAGACAAGTTACACAAATAAAACGACATGTACGTACGTAAGAAAACACATGCTTTGAACTGGCTGAATTGAACCAAAATCGTACAAATGAAAAGCAAGTCAACTTATGCCAATGGGAAGACATCAAAGCAGATGATCGTGGGGCAGTGGAGATTGGGTGTCAAATGTATATCCTCTTGATTGTTTAAATATAATCACACGTGGTTACATTCGCCAACCAGACATTCTCGTACAGAAACCGTCATCAACACAGGTGGCCCAGCTGTAACTATTCAGACCGTTATGCTCGGTAAATGTGGAATAAAATGTCACACTTGCTCGACATGGATTACCCACCTCAACTAAGCGGATGTCGCTTGATTTGCAGACTGTTTCTTTGCACTTGATGCATTTCAGCAAGTAGATGTCTCCCTCTGGCTTTTTAAATCCCTGCAGCATGCGCTGAAATTCGGCAGAACTCAGGGTGGCCTTTTGCAAGCTTTCCATCTGTAACAAAAAACCCAAAGCGGTTTTACATTCTACTACACTCATTCCATAAAGATAGTCCATAATAATCGTGTTCTTATTGCCATACAGTACTCTGCTGAATGATTTTGAGGTTCAGGGACATCTCTGCAGCAAGCGTTCGCTGCTTGTTCCAGAGAGTTCACATTTCGAATCCAGTGGCCACTAATTACTGCGGCTGTCTTAATTAATAAAAAATATATATACATACACACACCGTCTGCTTCACATGCGAATGTTAAAGATCCTGTGACGTCATTTGCAAACGTAGGCCATTGCGTGCCGGCATCATGGCCCACATTTGAAAGATGACCCGCAAAAAATTATCAGTTGGAATATACTCAGTAATCACCCTCCCACCCCACTAGCAAGACTTGGTGGGGCCCTCCTGAATAACAATCATGAAACTCAGCGAGGCTTTCCTGGGTAAACAAGCGTATTAATTACAAATTAATTTAACAAGACACGCTTTAATCATGGGACTCAACAGGTCAAAACCGGCACTGAGTTTGCCTGTGTAACCAAATTCCACCTGCAAACATCAGTCTGAAATACTCATTGGGTGTTGGACCATGCACGATTGAAACTTTTAATTTTACCAGGTAAAGCCCACGGAGCTATTAGTACTTTTTCAGAAGCGATCTGGCCACAAATGAAAGCTCAGAGAAGCGGCTTTTCACGTAGACTTTAATAGCTGCCAAATGTGTAAATGAAAGACAAAACACTGGGTTTGTGGGGTGGGAGGCACAATAGCAACTTAGCTGCCAGACAAGAAAAACAAGTGGGTCTCATGAGTGGGTAGATTTGAAGTTTTCGTGACTGCAGGGATCCATACTCTTTGGTTCTTTCGGTAAAGTCACGTAGGTGTAAAATAAAATAAATTATATTCAGCAATTGTTTCTTGCTGTGGTTGTCCCACCTGATGACGGACGCTTGTGTAACGTCGTGATTTAATCTATTTTATTTTATACCTACGTGACTTTACCGAAAGAACCAAAGAGTATGGCAGAAGCCTCTTCCAGTAGGGGCTCTTTCACAGCAATGGGAGATATCATTATCATTGGGTTGTTGATCTCAGTGTGCATCTTCTCGGGGCAAGATACACTTGGCCACCGTGTCTCAGCGGCACATTAGCAAGGGTCAGATGCGGGGTCAACAGCTCTTAAGCTGGCACACCACCAAAGTGAAAGGTCACATTGATGATCCTCCCGACAGCGACGAGGAGACGGGAGTGACTACATCCCTAGTCTGAGGACTAAAATCTGGTAGTGTCAATCGCACACTCTAAAAAGGCCAACTGTTGGCAAGCCTCCCGAGAGTTGGAGGAGAAGAAGAGAACGTAATGGTTGCAGGGCATTTCGGAGGGTAAGTGGTCAAACGGTGTTCAGGTGGGTCGATCGCAGAGTTGATGACAGCAATTGCCGAGGTCTAGCGCCAGTCTTGTTACTTGACAGAGTTAGAATATTATTTTCCAAGAAGAGCATTTTTTTTCACACATTAACACTAATTCAATATATCATTCTTGATTTGAAGCTTAAATATATCATAGCTCATACGTATATTTTAAGAAACTTTATTCATGTCGCGGTAGAGCGGCATAACTGCCAAGGCAGCCACGACAATAACAGTCAAAAGTTTCGAGCAATTGCTTCAACAATCTCAATGAAAAAGATAATTTCAACACGTAACGCACTGCTTCACAGTAATCAATCACTCTTGAAGAGCGAGAGAGAGAGAATGACTCGGAGGCACGAGAAGGAACCACTGCCATGCGGTCAGCCTGGCGCAAACAATTTCCCAAGCTCTGCCGTCCTTTATATATGAAGGCATTACAAACCAAGCGATGAGTAAAATAATAAAAATAAAACATAATAAAATCATTCTCACGACATTTCTTATTATTTTATTATGTTTTATTTTTATTATTTTATTATTTCCCTTCTACGTGACTTTACCGAAAAAACCAAGACGATTTATCCCTGCAGTCACGAAAGCTTTCAATCGAAATTTAAGCGATGAGCACTTGCGTGTGGGAAGAGACCAGAACGCCTGGAGGAAGCCCACAAGTGCAAGGGTGAAACGCTATCCCATACAGATGGATTCCAAATTTTTCCTGCAACCGCCTTTTCCTGGCAAGGCAGGGTTGTAGTACATCCTTGGCATCCATGGGAAGGGATTATCGCAACGTTTGTGCGATCCACCAATCCTTCCAGCAAGCCTTCCCCGGTTGTTTCCTTTATTTAAATGTTGTCTGCAAAAGATGAGCTGTTGGTTTTGGGGTACGGGACTAAAGTCAATGGGGTCCAGCCCACGGAAACGGATTGGAGCACATCGCAGGAAGGAAGGGTATGCAAAAACGCTATTGCACAGTTACCTTTTCAGCCATGGTGACAGAGCCAAGCTTCTGTACATTCTCGATAGCGGTGTACATGACCTTCTCCATCAGAAGGTTCACCTTCTCTTTCTCTGCCAGGCCGCCCTTCAAGGTGGTGATCAGCATACACTTGCTGTTTTCTGCGCGGCCTCGTCCTAATCAGCGTGAAGATGGGCAAAGACATGTACTGATGGGCACTGGCTTGTGCTGTGAAACGTTACATAACCAAAGCAATGCACGCAGAAGAATAACATCACCACATTCGCTTGCGTGCCGGTGTTTGTATCGTGTGACAGTGCTTGCAACCAGCGTGTGTTGCCTCCTGCGTTTCACTGTATTCACATGCACTAGTTGGCCTATGGCCGCATCTGGGGCACTGAAGCTATGCTGCTACCCGCTGCAATGCATTTGATTATAAGCCTCCATTACGTTTTAAATCAACAGGGAATTTCAATCTACGTAGCCCCTGCCTCCTGTTTAGGCCCTGCCTCCTTCCCCTATGCCCACCCCTTTCTGATTTAGGCCCCTCCCCCTTACTCCTCAGGCCACGCCCCTTTCTGATTTAGGCCCCTCTCCCTTACTCCTCAGGCCACACCCCTTTCTGATTTAGGCCCCTCTCCCTTACTCCTCAGGCCCACCCCTTTCTGATTTAGGCCCCTCCCCCTTACTCCTCAGGCCCCACCCTTTTGATTTAGGCCCCTCCCCCTTACTCCTCAGGCCCCACCCCTTTCTGATATAGGCCCCTCCCCCTTACTCCTCAGGCCCCACCCCTTTCTGATATAGGCCCCTCCCCCTTACTCCTCAGGCCACACCCCTTTCTGATTTAGGCCCCTCCCCCTTACTCCTCAGGCCACACCCCTTTCTGATTTAGGCCCCTCCCCCTTACTCCTCAGGCCACACCCCTTTCTGATTTAGGCCCCTCGTTGTTGCTCCACGCTTTTCCGTCTCAGGTGGCGGTAGGAGTCGTGGAACGGGAGGAAGCGAGCGCACAGCAGCAGCAGCAGAGGTAGCGGTGGGCGGGGCTAGTTGGAGCAATGTCATAATAGATTGTGGCACCGGGAATATTTTCAGATTATAAGGGGCCGTCCATAAATGACGTCACGCGATTTTGGACGATTTTTGATCCCCCCCCCCTCCCTTAGTCAGACCCCCGCTGAAATATGACGTCACAAAGTTCTGCCCCCCCACCCAAAAAAAATCAAACATGCTTCAAATCGTTTTAAACTATTGTCATTGTAGTGCGTATTTAATGTGGCGCTGCACTCTGATGTTGTAGGAGAAAACATTAAAAAATATATTTAATTAAGTAGAACGTGTTGTCTATATTTATTTAAAGTTGCGCATTTTGATGTGACGTTACATTTCCCAAACCCCCCCCCCCCCCCTCGTCACACATCGTCACAAATGTCTGACACCCCCCCCCCTAGGTGCGTGACGTCATTTATGGACGGCCCCTAAGACTTGAACATTGGCTGATATGTCCACTGGGATCTGGGCTGCAGAGGCCCTGTAAACAGCTCGTGGACATCCCAATAACCACAAAAGTGTTCAAGTGACACTGAATCGCACGGACAGGAGCACGTCCTTTGAGCGTAGACATTTTTAGGACTGGAATGCAGTCAGAAGCAATGGCACGGCGGAGCTCGTTTCAGACAATGAGAAGGCAAACGAATGAGCACTTGTCGCATGCCTGAGAGAGGAGAGGTTCGCGTTCGTTTCGTTGAGTGGCAAGATTGGAGAGGAACGTATGTGGAGGTGACGGATATATATTTTTAACATACTTTGTAACCATCTTCTGAATGAAACACCACCAGGCTTGGAGCCTGGCGGTGTTTCATTCAGACTCTATCTTTCCGACAGACCTGTTCTTCACCTGAGGACGGCTGCTTGCGTTGTGGCCGGAACGTCGTGAGAATTATTTGATTATGTTTTATTTTTATTATTTTATTATTTCCCTTCTACGTGACTTTACCGACAGAATCAAGAAGATGAATCCCTGCAGTCACGAAAGCTTTAAATCGAAATTTATACTTTGTAACATTTATGTGTGAATCATCGTTGTTTTTACCGCGAATACTTGCGGGGGCATTAATTTTGCAAGTGCACGCTGTCTGCATCACAGTGGACGTTAATGATGCCCTGACGTCATTCGAAGTAAAGAGTCCACTGCGTGCCAGCGTCATTTTCCAAATTTGCCCAAAATCGTTAAATCACCCGCAAATCACTCAATTTGAATGACACACCGCAGAAATCATCACCACCGTACAACTGGCAGATTAATGGCCGCTCACACACCAGGTGCCGAGTCTCCTTGTGCCGCACTGGGACAGCTGCCACTGAGATGAGATGCGACTGCAAGTTGGCCGATCACATGTAAGCACTCCGGCGTGTTTTCTACACGAGCACGTACCGCGTGTCTACACGAGCACGTACCGCGTGTCTACACGAGCTCGTACCGCGTGTCTACACGAGCTCGTGCCGCGTGTCTACACGAGCGCGTGCCGCGTGTCTACACGAGCTCGTGCCGCGTGTCTACACGAGCGCGTGCCGCGTGTCTACACGAGCGCGTGCCGCGTGTCTACACGAGCGCGTGCCGCGTGTCTACACGAGCGCGTGCCGCGTGTCTACACGAGCGCGTGCCGCGTGTCTACACGAGCGCGTGCCGCGTGTCTACACGAGCGCGTGCCGCGTGTCTACACGAGCGCGTACCGCGTGTCTACACGAGCTCGTGCCGCGTGTCTACACGAGCTCGTGCCGCGTGTCTACACGAGCTCGTGCCGCGTGTCTACACGAGCTCGTGCCGCGTGTCTACACGAGCGCGTGCCGCGTGTCTACACGAGCGCGTGCCGCGTGTCTACACGAGCGCGTGCCGCGTGTCTACACGAGCGCGTGCCGCGTGTCTACACGAGCGCGTGCCGCGTGTCTACACGAGCGCGTGCCGCGTGTCTACACGAGCGCGTGCCGCGTGTCTACACGAGCGCGTGCCGCGTGTCTACACGAGCGCGTGCCGCGTGTCTACACGAGCGCGTGCCGCGTGTCTACACGAGCGCGTGCCGCGTGTCTACACGAGCGCGTGCCGCGTGTCTACACGAGCGCGTGCCGCGTGTCTACACGAGCTCGTGCCGCGTGTCTACACGAGCGCGTGCCGCGTGTCTACACGAGCGCGTGCCGCGTGTCTACACGAGCGCGTGCCGCGTGTCTACACGAGCGCGTGCCGCGTGTCTACACGAGCGCGTGCCGCGTGTCTACACGAGCGCGTGCCGCGTGTCTACACGAGCGCGTGCCGCGTGTCTACACGAGCGCGTGCCGCGTGTCTACACGAGCGCGTGCCGCGTGTCTACACGAGCGCGTGCCGCGTGTCTACACGAGCGCGTGCCGCGTGTCTACACGAGCGCGTGCCGCGTGTCTACACGAGCGCGTGCCGCGTGTCTACACGAGCGCGTGCCGCGTGTCTACACGAGCGCGTGCCGCGTGTCTACACGAGCGCGTGCCGCGTGTCTACACGAGCGCGTGCCGCGTGTCTACACGAGCGCGTGCCGCGTGTCTACACGAGCGCGTGCCGAGTGTCTACACGAGCGCGTGCCGAGTGTCTACACGAGCGCGTGCCGCGTGTCTACACGAGCGCGTGCCGCGTGTCTACACGAGCGCGTGCCGCGTGTCTACACGAGCGCGTGCCGCGTGTCTACACGAGCGCGTGCCGCGTGTCTACACGAGCGCGTGCCGCGTGTCTACACCAGCGCGTGCCGCGTGTCTACACGAGCGCGTGCCGCGTGTCTACACGAGCGCGTGCCGCGTGGCTACACGAGCGCGTGCCGCGTGTCTACACGAGCGCGTGCCGCGTGTCTACACGAGCGCGTGCCGCGTGTCTACACGAGCGCGTGCCGCGTGTCTACACGAGCGCGTGCCGCGTGTCTACACGAGCGCGTGCCGCGTGTCTACACGAGCGCGTGCCGCGTGTCTACACGAGCGCGTGCCGCGTGTCTACACGAGCGCGTGCCGCGTGTCTACACGAGCGCGTGCCGCGTGTCTACACGAGCGCGTGCCGCGTGTCTACACGAGCGCGTGCCGCGTGTCTACACGAGCGCGTGCCGCGTGTCTACACGAGCGCGTGCCGCGTGTCTACACGAGCGCGTGCCGCGTGTCTACACGAGCGCGTGCCGCGTGTCTACACGAGCGCGTGCCGCGTGTCTACACGAGCGCGTGCCGCGTGTCTACACGAGCGCGTGCCGCGTGTCTACACGAGCGCGTGCCGCGTGTCTACACGAGCGCGTGCCGCGTGTCTACACGAGCGCGTGCCGCGTGTCTACACGAGTTCGTACCGCGTGTCTGCACGCTCTTGATGACGTTGCCCACGTAGTCGTACAGCAGCACCAGGTTGCAGCGCTGGATGTCAAGGCCCTCGTCCGCCACGCTCGTCGCGATGAGCAGATTGCTTCCCTGCTCCTCTCGGAATTCGTCCACAGCCCCCGACTGCTGATTTAGAGTCATTCCTGCATACCCAAAGCACACGTGCATGCACAAACCAAGACAAAGATCCACCATGTAGCCTTTGACAGGCTGTTGGGGCAAGTGCTGTTACCGAGCACCCATGGTGGCCGACACGGCGCACGAGGGAATGGTTGGCCAACACCACGCCCGGCCGCCTTTGTCTCTCCAGTGGTGATCTTTTACGCACAGCATCAGGTACTCATTTAAGGTTGAAATTACTTCGGGGATGCTTAGGACCGGCCCAATACTTGGTAAGATATTCGTCACCACTGCTGGCTGTGAGTAGGAAGCAAACCCAGGTCACCAGGTTCAAAGCCCAGTACACACACACACACGAGTGCATTTATAAAAATAGTGAGGAAATGGTATCGAGGGTTGCCATCTGGTCCACTTCGGCTGATGATGGATATTGTTGGGAGTAATATGGTAGGTATTTCTTATCCACAAATGTAAATGTCCATTTGGAATGTTCCAACACAGCCTGGACATTCAGACATTGAATTTTACTGACATCTGCTGGTGTTGTGTTGAACTTTGTTTGGAGTATATTGTACAGTTTTTATAGACCTCGTCTGACTGAGAAATATATCTGGGTTTGGTTTATTGGAAAAGGTAGCACAATCTTAGTCGTTTGAAATCATCAAACGTGGCTGCCTTTGTCTCTTGAGTGCTCTTGATGACACATTGTAAGAAGTGTTCATTATTCGGCTGAGAAAACCTACGAGAGGACCATGCCACTTATAGATACCAAAATAACGTCGTTAATGCGTTTAACCATAAACCAACATTTTGCATACGCACACAAAGACATTTCCAGCGTGACTCCTGTGCCAGGCGAGATGCAATTTCTCAGACATCGTAATCTCGGCGTGCTTTCAGCTTGGCGTCGGGCGCCAAACATTGTTGCCCGATAGACTGGGGCCTGCGACTAATTGATTGTGATGAGCCGTTTGTTTTGAAGTAAAGGTGAAACCACGGCTCATCCCTCTTGGGTGAACAGCACCTGGCTTGCCTATTAAGGTGAGAATCCGACTATTTTGGGATTTTCAGTAAATTTGCACTCGATTATTATTTTAGCCGAGTTTAAGGAAAGCTAAGTCAGATTCAACTCATACTCCCATCCCACACGTAAAACCATTCACGACAAAGTTGCCACATTCTCATCAGGGAAACGGACCTTCATGTTGTTTGCTTTTAGCCCGTCCAATGAGCTTGGAGGGCTTGAGATGAGGCAACTCTGTTTTGATTTCATTGATCCAACTCTCCATTGCCTGAAACACAAGCAGTGGAAATCTGTTACTCCTTGAGTTGTACTTCTCGCAGGATAACGATGCTGAGATTTAAAAAATTGCACCGGGCGCTGGTGGCAGACACCCGTGAGTGTCGGGGTGCCATTCCCTGGCTCACCAGGAGATGTGAATTCAACCCGTTCATATTCATGGGATAGAATGTTTCCTCCTCGCACGTATTGACCGTGAAATAGGCGGCATCCGTTTCGCAGTGGACGCTAGAAATCCCTGACGTCATTAAAAACGTTGCCAGCGTTACAGTCCACATTTGCCAAATTCGAAAGCTCGCGTGCAAATGACTCAACACTTGTGATCGTCTACATATCAAGGTGTTGCTGGGAAATTAATCAGTGTTTACATGTGGGAGGAAACCACAGCACCCAGAGAAAAACCACACGTGTGAGGGGGAAACACTCTATCCCATTAATAAGGGACGGGTTGAATTCACATTTTTGCTGCGCTGCCTTCTTCTGGTGAGCCAGGGAATGGCACCTCGACACTCGGGGTGTGTGCCACCAGCACCCGGCTAAGTGAGTGCGATGTGATACTGTGCGTTCACCTCGGAGATGGCACGTGTTTTCACAAAGAGGATGGATTTGGTTGCAGCATTGATCTGGTATTCGTGCCGCAGTATTTCCTCCAGTTTGAGGAGCTTCGGATTTTCATTTTCAGGATTGTTCAGACATGACTCCAGATCGCGAAGCTTTTCTGAAAACGAGGGCAACATGCAAACACATAAACACGCGCGTGCAGACACAAATCTCGCTTTAAAAACAAGTGACAAGCTCCGTAAAAAACATAAAATAAAAGTTTTAAAAGGCCATTAATACTCTCTGGTTCTTTCGGTAAAGTCACGTACAGAGAAAAAATAATAATAAAAAACATGACGTTTCGGTCGCAACACAAGCGGCCGAAACGTCGTGTTTTCTTTCGTCGTGTTTTCTTTCATTATTTTTTCTACCTACGTGACTATACCGAAAGAACCAGAGAGTATGTATTCCTGCAGTCACGAAAGCATCAAATCAAGGCCATTAATATTTGTCCAAATCTCCCTGCCGCAGGACCAAATTTGAAACCTATTAATAATCAAAACGTTCATGGCCTTGTGAGTGACAACAACGACTGGTTTCCGTATGCGCCAGTCACGTAAGTACACATACCCGTGCCCTTCAAATAATAATGGTGTGCATTTCAATTTCTGTGCACCTTTCTGATAGTGCAAGGCTCTCACAAATGTGTTTCACAGACATAACGTGCAGTAGTATCACAGCTAGGGGGCGATGTTGCTATGCCTAATTCCAATTGAATAATGTGCAGGTACATTTTTCTATTTTTGGTCAATTGTGGACCATGACGCCCGCACACAATGACCAACTGATTGCCTACTCTTTGGTTTTTTTGCGAAAATAATAAAATAAAATAAATGAAGACGGAAGCTTGTGTTGCCTCCAAAACGTCGTGAATTAATTTTTTTTTCATTTATTTTATTAAATTTTTTACCTACGTGACTTTACCGAAAAAATCAAAGAGTATGAATCCTTGCAGTCACGAAAGCTTAAAATCTAGAATCATTGCCGCCTCTTTTAGAATGGCGTCACGGGGACGTCCACTGTGATGCAGATGGTGCATAGTCTTTTTAAGGTTGGTGCACCCGCAGTAATAACCAGGGCGGCCTGTTGAGATTCGAACCGCGAAGCTCTACAACAAGTGGAGAACGCCCTTCAGCCGGATGAAATCGCCGCGTAAAAAAAATATGAAACTCTTAGAAGGAGGCTTTGGGCAACGTTCATTCCAAATGTTTTTTTGCTCGTTAACATGTATTCGTGTTTCCGTGTACGGGGGGTCGGGTTAAGAATCCAATTTGTGGTGGCGTGCCCTCACGTAGCCAGTAGCTCTCCCTCATCTCCTGTTTTTCAATAAATCTGCTTCCATTGTGGAGGAACTCACGCGGGTGTGAATCGTCAGCATCGTGTGCAATGGCGTGTGCACCGTGCAATGAACACAACACACCGTGTAATGTTGTCGTTCAAATTTAAGGGATGCTTCAGCCAGAGATATTCCGAAATTCAAAATACTAATCTCGCTTATTAATAATCGAGGTGTAATGCCAAAACGCAAGCAGCCGTCCTCTGCGTTGTGGCCGAAACGTCGTGAGAATTTTATCTTAATATGTTTTATTTTTAAATCCTTTATATTGAGTGCACTTGCTTGCTTGCTTGCGCGCTTACGACCGTGCAAATCTTTCGTTCGTTTTTTAACCCACTTCCCGTGATCCAATCGAGCTGACATTTTGCACACAGACTCGTTATTCCAAAATTGTACACTTTTTAGGAAAAAAAAAAGTATATTTAATTACCAATTGCTTAATGGTGACAGGCAATCATCTGACCCATAGGTGGCAGCCATCTCAAGCCAGAGGACGAAAGGACTCTAGCCGCCACGCATATAAAGGATTTATAGTGAAAAACTTAGTTTTTACGGGTTAATTTTTTATTATTTTCTTTTTTCCCTTCTACGTGACTTTACCGAAAGAACCAAGAATATGAATCCATGCAGTCACGAAAGCTTTAAATCGAAATGTAGTGGCAAAGTTACATGGGAAAATGTTGAATCGGTGCTTCATTCATCAGCTCTTATCATCTCTTTCCTAAGTTCTTATAATAACCTTGGTGAAGGCAAGAGACGGTATTACTCTTATCTCGTACAGATTTGATAATGCTTGTGATTAACTTGGAGTAGAATGATGAAAAATTTGAAAATGTAATAAAAATGTTCCTTGGGAAGAAAATGTACTTGGATTGTATGATTGAGTGGTTCGAAATGCAGATATGTACAGAGGGCACGTCTTGAAAATTTTACTTGAAAGTCAACCTGAAGTAAGCTATGGGATGAGGTGATTGGAAAGAAGAGGTGAGGAGTTACCTAAGCACCGTTTCAGAGGCGAGGGAGTTTAATCAGTTTAAAAAATTGTTATAAGCGTGAAGAGCAAACATTTCATCTTCGCAGCGCATTTTGGCTAACCACCGAATAAAGATGATCACCACATCGCGTGCTTTCAGATGCACTTCTGCGGCCACCTGGAACGCTCTTTCTTCCGATATTAGGAAGCCACTGGAGCTATGCACTTTTTTTAATCTCGATTGAAAACTAATTTAGTTAGAATTGCTTTTTGTGTTGAGTTTGTTGTCCTTCCCCCGCACCTCCGATTAGCACGGTTTTCTGCGTATGGTGCGAAAGAAGTTCACCATACCTACACATACATTTGCTACATATCATGCCAGAGCCATGGAACAGACAAAGCGTTGCTTCTTCCAAGATAAGTGGGCAGCATTCATGGGCATCTTGTGAAGCAAGGGCTGAATAAGCATCAGTCGGTTGGAATGCCATCTCAACACAGTACACTTCAATTTAAGTCAGCGGTGAGTGAATATAATCATCTTCTTGGTTCTTTCGGTAAAGTCACGTAGAAGGGAAATAATAAAATAATAAAAATTAAACATAATAAAATACAATTCTCACGACGTTTCGGCCACAACGCAAGCAGCCGTCCTCAGATGCTGAACGCTGTCTTTCCGACAGCCCTGTTCTTTACCTGAGGACGGCTGCTTGCGTTGTGGCCGAAATGTCGTGAGAATTGTATTTTATTATGTAAAATTTTTATTATTCTATTATTTCCTCCCCACCCAGCCCTTCCCAACCCTCCCCATCCAGCCTCTTCCCACCCAGCCCCTCCCTCCCCATCCAGCCCCTCCCCACCCAGCCCCACCCAGCCCCTCCCCACCCTCCCCTCCCCACCCAGCCCCTCCCCACCCTCCCCTCTCCACCCAGCCCCACCCTTCCCATTTTTGGATGCATGACGGACGGACACAATAATCCCCTGTGGCCTGTTGTAACCAGGAGGTTCCTACCAGTATAAGGATATGTAAAGACTGCAAACCAGTATTATTCCTCGCGTAGAGGCGAGTGTTGTTGCGAGACATTTTGCTTATTGTTATTTTCAAGAATGAACATGTTATTTTACGATTGGGGGTTTCTGGATATTGTTGGGGGTTGGGTGACTAACTTCTGGACCGACCCACACTTCTATCGAGCGACGAATTTTCAAATACGAAAAGTCCTCGCTTAAGGAGCGTGCACACTGTAATGCGTTTTCAATATACGGTAAAACCTTGGATTGCGAGCATAATTCGTTCCGGAAACGTGTTTGTAATCCAAAGCACTCGTAGATCAAAGCACTCATATATCAGTTGTGATCACGTGACGCTCGGCAGACAAAGCGTATACACGTACTACTCGTACTGCAAGACCTCGCTCGTTTATCAAATTAATATTTATTTAAAAAATTTGCTCGTCTTGCAAAACACTCGCAGACCAAGTTACTCGCAATCCAAGGTTTTATTGTAATGCGGTTCTTCCGTGAGGGAACACTTTTTCGCACAAAAACAGAACGTGCACCGTTATGAAAGCAGTTTTCGACTGGTCGATGATGAACTACTTTCTTGCGCTGCGCGCTTTAGCGGTGTGACACAGCACGCGGCATAACCTCGTCTCAGTTTCTTGCCCTGCCATTGGATGACTGTCGTGTGACTTTACAGTGCAAGCGTGAGTCAATTTTGCATCGGTTTCTTTACTTATGCCCTCCAATGCATATAATCGGTGGTTCTTCCCTTCACGATTTTTCGCTTAACGCAGCACTTTTCAGGCACGCATCTAGCGCGTTGAACGAGGAACGGCTCGGGTCGTGACAGCGCTGTTTGCTCAGCAAGTGTGTAAACAAAGTAATGCCTCCATCATATTTAACGTCAGATGTGATAATCACTAACTGGCAACAATGAATGTACAAGTTTCATAAACGAATAATGCAGGCAAGGGTTTTCTGTTTGGGGTCATCTGGGAAGTCTTTGCCCAATGGCAGGTGGAAGAAGTCTCCATTGCTGACAGGGTCTATGTTTTAATATATCTACTGCACATTGTATTTATCTCTTTGCTTCCCCAGATTGTTCTGTCAAGCCTCAAGTGTTCCATCTACAGATACAATGCCTGTCACGATTACATTTTGTAATGTTGAGAATACCTCATTTGTTGTCCACGTATTTAAAGACCAGGGACATCTCCTGGGCCAGACGGTATAAAAATACTTTTAACTAAAAAAATATTTAAAGACAAGCTTACCTTTAAAAAGGTTGACGAGTGTTTCATCTATGTCAATGAAACCTTTAGAATCCAGCGATGCAAAGAATTTCTGAAGATAGTTCATTGCATCCTTAGCTCTTGTATCCTCATTAATAAACAAAGCGTCATTGTACTTCTGCAAAAACAAACATTACACGGCACCTTTTGGTTATGATCAGAGCAATTTGGACGACACAAAAATTAATGTGTGGAAGAGCCGGGTACTAAGTAAGCAGTTCTCCTCATGCCTTTATCTTCCCACGTTCGCCATTCCAAAAATATGCATACAGTAGAGGCACGGGCTTCCATTCACAGCTGTAAACGTTCAAGTAAAAGATAAGAATATCATGCAAACGCAGGCTGACCTTTGCATCAGAGCCCGAAGAAAGAAACTCGTCAATTAGTATGAATCGTATCTTATTTTATATTTATAGAGCGCCTTATAGCGCAAGGCGCTTTACATAATTTAAAAGCGGTAACGAAAATAGAGTGATTTAGAAGGCAAGGGCATTTCAAAGGCCGAGGAATGAATGACCGTAACAGAGGTCATGTGGGGGTCACGGAAGGGCTATAGGGGAGGGGCGGAACGGAGTGGGGGGGGATGGGAGGGAAGAGGATGGGCAACGGGGAAGAGGTGAAACTTCAAGAGAGGAAGGGGAGGAGGTGAAGGAGGCAAGGGAGGTTAAGGAGGTAAGGGAAGTGAAGGGGGTGAAGGAGGGGGACTGCTTCATGTACACGGGGACAGTGCCGAGTCTATGGACGGTGCTGCTCAATGTACAGGGGAAGTTCCTTCTGCAGTGGTAGTGGCGCAAGGAGGGAGAAGGATCGATAACGAGATTGGGCACAAGGAGGAGAGACAGAGAAAATACTCTCCATCATTAGACCTCCTTTGCCAGTACCAAAATATAATAATAGGGGTTCTTCCCCTTTTTTCTGGCAACAAAACTGAAACCTTTTTACGAGGAATCACAATACTTGTGGTCAAAATGCAAACAAAAACACTTTGATAATATACGGACCAATCAGTTGCAAGGACAATGCATATGTTATCAGAGTGTGTTTTTTGTTTGCATTTTGACCACAAGCATTGTGATTAATGCACACGTGATTCCTTGTAAAAAGGTTTCAGTTTTGTTGCCAGAAAAACGGGGAAAACCCCCTATTATTATTAGTAGAGAGAAGACTGAACGAAGGGCACGAGGGGGGGACATGACGATAGAGAGAGAGAGGCAGCGACAGTAAACGGGGAGCCGGCCAAGTTGATGGAGAGGAGGTGAAATGTGAGAATTAAACGGGGGACTGAAAATAACCCACGCGGGGTTATTTTTAATTTGTTGGCAGGGAAGTGAGTGCATAGGCAGGGAGACCGAATAGAAGAGAATTGCAGTCGTCGAGACCGGGTCAAGATCGGAGCATGAACCAGGAGTTTTAGTGGCAGAAAGTGAAATGAAAGGTGGGATTTTCCTGACATTGAATAGATGAAAGTGACAGATGCGAATCGCCGTGGATATGTGGGCAGAAAGAATTAGCCAACATACTCTTGGGTTTTTCGGTAAAGTCATGTAGGTAAAAAATAAATAATAAAAATATAATTGAAATGATAATAGAAATAAAATAATTATTCTATTTCTATTAGAATAATTATTTTATTTCTATTATAATTTCAACTATATTTTATTACTTATTTTTTTCCTACGTGACTTTACCGAAAAACCTAAGAGTATGAATCCTTGCAGTCACGAAAGATTCAAATCTAGAATGAGCCAACAGTCAAAGGTGACACCGAGGTTGAGGGCAGAGGAATCGGGAGCGAGGGAGAGAGGAGGGTAGGGATGGGAGGGATGGGATGGGGGAGAGAGGGAGGCTGTAACAAAAATAATGATGTTTTGGACAGATCGAGAGAGTGAAGCGCCATCCAGGATTGGATGGCAGTCAGGCAGGGTGGAGGAGATGCGACAGGAAAGGTCAGGGTTGAAAGAGGGAAAGGAGACGAATATTTGGGTGCCGTCGGCAATTAATTGGCGAGTAGAGCAGTGTTAACGTACGGCCCGGGGCACTAATGAGCGGCTGGAACACACCATGAGGTTAACGGAGATGAGAATGCTGAGGTGGATTTGTGGAGGGAGTGGAAGAGATTGTGTGAGAAACGAAAAGATGAGCCAACAAGTGAAGGAAGCATCCATAATACAGGTAGCATCGTCGGCAGAGGAGAATTTGAGTGAGAAGAGACTGAGAGGGCTTGGACGTACGGATGGCTGCGTTGGAAAGTTCAGAGTCATGACAAACGAGGGAAAGAGAAAGAGACCCAAGAAGGCACGGCGAGAAGTTGTCAGTGAGGATAGGAGAGCGTGCGATGGCGTTACCGTGAGGATGGCGACGTATTAAAGACCGTGGAGAGAGAGAGAGAGGGCTCGGAAAGCGGGAAAATAGAAGATGTATAGGAATTGTATTGATTTTTTTCTCACAAAAGGATATATTGTAGTCAGGAATCTGAAGAAGCTGGGTATCAGGGGAAATTATTTGCTGGAGAGGTTTAAGGCCTGTTCATTAGGCTTTCAAGCAAATCCACCTGAAACCCGTACCACGAGTTGGTGCAATCGATGCGACCTTTCCGTCCTATTCTCAGGATCATCCGGCACGCTCACTTTGGGTGTACAATGTGTATGGGAACGAGGCCCGATCAGGGGGATGGATAACACTGGTCAACACACTTTTTCTGGCATAAGGTATTCCAACGGTTTAAATGTAATTTTTGGGTGCTGATTCCAAATCTGGCATCAGTTTTTGTCCATCACATCAGGTTTTTGAGATATCAAATATTGCATTTTCAATAAAAACTGCAGAAGAAAAATATTAAATGTGGATATCTACATAAAATGATATTATAAACACACTATCCTAAAAATACAGCACCATATTTTAACACTAAAGCAGTCACTGACTCGCAACAACTTGCAATCATAAGTGACAGAGTTAATTTCGGGTAAAATCAATGAAAATGGGGTATGCCGATAGCATAAAAATGAGATGTGATAGAGCAAATCTGAGATCAGATTGGAATCAGCACCCTGAAATTAGTCTAAAACAGCTGCAAAAGTCTAGGCTAATTAATTGAAAAATGCTCTTGGGCAGAATTCCCATATCCTGCCCCTGCCTGGGACTTGGTCGACATCTGGCCTCCAATCCTTTAGCCTTGCAGACAGTTTCACATGTTCAATTGGGAAACGGGCAGAACGAAACGTTCAGCAATGCCACACTCCGAAAGAAAGCTCAGAAATTGCTTCCTCTGCTTTTGTGTTGATGTTTCACTCTCCTGTGTTTCACTGTTTCAGTGTTTCATAGTTGCTGACTCTCTGTTTTACTGTATATATATCTGTTTTTGCATTTCAGCATTTTCTTGCTGTGGGGGTCACGGAAGGGCTATAGGGGAGGGGCGGAACGGAGTGGGGGGGGATGGGAGGGAAGAGGATGGGCAACGGGGAAGAGGTGAAACTTCAAGAGAGGAAGGGGAGGAGGTGAAGGAGGCAAGGGAGGTTAAGGAGGTAAGGGAAGTGAAGGGGGTGAAGGAGGGGGACTGCTTCATGTACACGGGGACAGTGCCGAGTCTATGGACGGTGCTGCTCAATGTACAGGGGAAGTTCCTTCTGCAGTGGTAGTGGCGCAAGGAGGGAGAAGGATCGATAACGAGATTGGGCACAAGGAGGAGAGACAGAGAAAATACTCTCCATCATTAGACCTCCTTTGCCAGTACCAAAATATAATAATAGGGGTTCTTCCCCTTTTTTCTGGCAACAAAACTGAAACCTTTTTACGAGGAATCACAATACTTGTGGTCAAAATGCAAACAAAAACACTTTGATAATATACGGACCAATCAGTTGCAAGGACAATGCATATGTTATCAGAGTGTGTTTTTTGTTTGCATTTTGACCACAAGCATTGTGATTAATGCACACGTGATTCCTTGTAAAAAGGTTTCAGTTTTGTTGCCAGAAAAACGGGGAAAACCCCCTATTATTATTAGTAGAGAGAAGACTGAACGAAGGGCACGAGGGGGGGACATGACGATAGAGAGAGAGAGGCAGCGACAGTAAACGGGGAGCCGGCCAAGTTGATGGAGAGGAGGTGAAATGTGAGAATTAAACGGGGGACTGAAAATAACCCACGCGGGGTTATTTTTAATTTGTTGGCAGGGAAGTGAGTGCATAGGCAGGGAGACCGAATAGAAGAGAATTGCAGTCGTCGAGACCGGGTCAAGATCGGAGCATGAACCAGGAGTTTTAGTGGCAGAAAGTGAAATGAAAGGTGGGATTTTCCTGACATTGAATAGATGAAAGTGACAGATGCGAATCGCCGTGGATATGTGGGCAGAAAGAATTAGCCAACATACTCTTGGGTTTTTCGGTAAAGTCATGTAGGTAAAAAATAAATAATAAAAATATAATTGAAATGATAATAGAAATAAAATAATTATTCTATTTCTATTAGAATAATTATTTTATTTCTATTATAATTTCAACTATATTTTATTACTTATTTTTTTCCTACGTGACTTTACCGAAAAACCTAAGAGTATGAATCCTTGCAGTCACGAAAGATTCAAATCTAGAATGAGCCAACAGTCAAAGGTGACACCGAGGTTGAGGGCAGAGGAATCGGGAGCGAGGGAGAGAGGAGGGTAGGGATGGGAGGGATGGGATGGGGGAGAGAGGGAGGCTGTAACAAAAATAATGATGTTTTGGACAGATCGAGAGAGTGAAGCGCCATCCAGGATTGGATGGCAGTCAGGCAGGGTGGAGGAGATGCGACAGGAAAGGTCAGGGTTGAAAGAGGGAAAGGAGACGAATATTTGGGTGCCGTCGGCAATTAATTGGCGAGTAGAGCAGTGTTAACGTACGGCCCGGGGCACTAATGAGCGGCTGGAACACACCATGAGGTTAACGGAGATGAGAATGCTGAGGTGGATTTGTGGAGGGAGTGGAAGAGATTGTGTGAGAAACTAAAAGATGAGCCAACAAGTGAAGGAAGCATCCATAATACAGGTAGCATCGTCGGCAGAGGAGAATTTGAGTGAGAAGAGACTGAGAGGGCTTGGACGTACGGATGGCTGCGTTGGAAAGTTCAGAGTCATGACAAACGAGGGAAAGAGAAAGAGACCCAAGAAGGCACGGCGAGAAGTTGTCAGTGAGGATAGGAGAGCGTGCGATGGCGTTACCGTGAGGATGGCGACGTATTAAAGACCGTGGAGAGAGAGAGAGAGGGCTCGGAAAGCGGGAAAATAGAAGATGTATAGGAATTGTATTGATTTTTTTCTCACAAAAGGATATATTGTAGTCAGGAATCTGAAGAAGCTGGGTATCAGGGGAAATTATTTGCTGGAGAGGTTTAAGGCCTGTTCATTAGGCTTTCAAGCAAATCCACCTGAAACCCGTACCACGAGTTGGTGCAATCGATGCGACCTTTCCGTCCTATTCTCAGGATCATCCGGCACGCTCACTTTGGGTGTACAATGTGTATGGGAACGAGGCCCGATCAGGGGGATGGATAACACTGGTCAACACACTTTTTCTGGCATAAGGTATTCCAACGGTTTAAATGTAATTTTTGGGTGCTGATTCCAAATCTGGCATCAGTTTTTGTCCATCACATCAGGTTTTTGAGATATCAAATATTGCATTTTCAATAAAAACTGCAGAAGAAAAATATTAAATGTGGATATCTACATAAAATGATATTATAAACACACTATCCTAAAAATACAGCACCATATTTTAACACTAAAGCAGTCACTGACTCGCAACAACTTGCAATCATAAGTGACAGAGTTAATTTCGGGTAAAATCAATGAAAATGGGGTATGCCGATAGCATAAAAATGAGATGTGATAGAGCAAATCTGAGATCAGATTGGAATCAGCACCCTGAAATTAGTCTAAAACAGCTGCAAAAGTCTAGGCTAATTAATTGAAAAATGCTCTTGGGCAGAATTCCCATATCCTGCCCCTGCCTGGGACTTGGTCGACATCTGGCCTCCAATCCTTTAGCCTTGCAGACAGTTTCACATGTTCAATTGGGAAACGGGCAGAACGAAACGTTCAGCAATGCCACACTCCGAAAGAAAGCTCAGAAATTGCTTCCTCTGCTTTTGTGTTGATGTTTCACTCTCCTGTGTTTCACTGTTTCAGTGTTTCATAGTTGCTGACTCTCTGTTTTACTGTATATATATCTGTTTTTGCATTTCAGCATTTTCTTGCTGTGGTTGTTCCACCTGCTGAAGATCGCTTGTGTTGCGATCGAAACGTCGTGATTTGTTTTATTAAATCCTTCATATTAAGTTCGCTTGCTTGCTTGCTTAGGACCGTGCAAATCTTTCGGTCGTTTTTTAACCCACTTCCCGTGATCCAATCGAGCTGACATTTTGCACACAGACTCGTTGTGCGTGACAATGAATTTTCGTGAAAATTTTTTCCTAAATTTTACACTTTTTAGGAAGAAAAATTTATATTTAATTACCAATTGCTTAATGGTGGCAGGCAATCATCTGACCCATAGGTGCCAGCCATGTCAAGCCAGAGGACGAGAGGACTCTAGTCTCCACGCATATAAAGGATTTATAGTGAAAAACTTTGTTTGTACGGATTAATTTTTTTTATTTTATTTCTACCTACGTGACTTTACCAAAAGAACCAAAGAGTATGGATTCCTGCAGTCACGAAAGCTTCAAATCAAGATTTAACCATTTCTGTTCCTCTGGTTAACAGCTCCCTTCTCTCTATCTCTGTTTTGTATCAACCTCTTTGTATGTATGTTGAACTTGTGTATGTACATTGTTGAACTTATGTTGCGCACTACGTAGCCAACCGTGCTAATCGTAGGTGCGGGGGCAGGACAACAAATGTAGTATAGTACTGTAGTATATAGTGTAGTGTATAGTAGTGTAGTATAGTATAGAGTAGTGTAGTGTATAGTGGAGTATGTCATGTATAGTAGTGTGTGTATGTTGAGTTTTCAATAGAGATTCAACTCTCTCCATATGCTGTAAACTGCACTCTAATATATCAATGCAGGTCTTGCCAGATACCTCATTAAGCATTTGGTCACGAGTCAGATTCCAAAATGTGCTGTTCAGTACCTAATTGCAGGTACACATGGAGTTGCATCACCCCATATATAACGAGTGTAACAGGTGCGGTAAAGTTCATGATAAACAGTGCAGATGATCAAAGAAATTACAACAAAGAAACATCGTAGTAGTGTGGACAGGACTGGGTCGTGATAGGCTTAGAGCAGAGGGGCAGCACGTAAGGTTCCGTCCCTTCTCATATGTTAATAACTTTGTTCCTTACGATAGTCAAACGCTTCATTGAATGCTGTTTCATATCTCCGTATATATAAAAGGAAAAAAAGTTGTGATTATGTGTGTCTGTTCAAAATGTTTAGCGTACTTCCCGACATGCAACAAACTTGAAATGTGTCATGTGGGTACTTTCCAGCCTGTACACCATGCACAAATTATAAAAATACACTTCTTTTTTTAGGGGGGGGGGAGAGGGGAGCTCAATAATACATACATTTTTTGCACGGCAAGTGAACTGTGACGTCACATCTGTCACGTGACCCGTGCATGTGGCAGTGTAACGCATTGTAGTGTAGTGGGTAGCGCCACACTGGGCTACGAACCCGGCGACCCGAGTTCAATTCCCGCTCACGGCCACCACCGGTGACGATAATTTTGACCGGTCCTGGGCCTCCCCTAGGTCGACTCAGCCTCAAAACGAGTCACTGCTGTGGTGTGTGAACATCGCCACTGGGGAGACAAAGGCGGCCGGGCGTGGTGAATCCAAGTCCCGGGCGAAGCCGGGTAGTAAAGCTCGTACTGTATAAAGAAAGCCACGTGGGAGGCGTTTAGAGGTAGGGAGGGGTGAGGCGTGCTGTGTGTCTGGGCTGAGTGGTAACCCAAAGTGACCACGTTGCAGTTGTTACACAGGCAGAGAGCCACGTGGGAGGCACTGAGAGGCAGCGAGGGTGAGGCCGTGCCGCATCTGTGAAGCAAGTAGTGAACCGGTGGCAATCAAAGTTCAGTCCCTGCCGGCGCAGGAATGATATGGGCGCTGCCATGTCTCCTGGAAGCTAATAATAATTGACATTTGTAAGGCGCATTTCATCCGAGGGTCCCAATGTGCAGTGGCAGGCGCCCGCCGCGAGAGGTTGGAACTGCGTAACACAGAGCCGCAGCGGAGTCATGCAAAGCAAGAGTACTGTCGAACTTTTAATATTTGATTGAACGTTACCGCCCCCCCCCCCCCCCCCCGGTTATATAAATTTACCCGCAGGTGGCTTGTGCACGAGAAGATGGACCAGCACAATTTCTGCTCCAGCTCCTTGTCGTCCGCAATGGAGATCCTGCTCCCCTCCCTCTGCACTTTTATCACCCACTGCTCATACTGCTGTGTGCCGCATTCGTTTCCTTTCTTCAGCTCGGGCTCAGAGTCTGGGACGAGAAGGGTGAATGGGATTAATGTCCTACTTATCGGACTCGCATTTTATTGACATGGGGATTGATGGCAGGTTTTGGCTGTGAAATAGCAACTAACTGTTCCATCTGGAGGGAAGAGTAAGTCAATGCAGCTAGGCGGGTGGAGGTTTGCAGTCTTTACATATCCTTATACTGGTAGGAACCTCTGGTTACACCAGCCCACAGGGGATTATTGTGTCCGTCCATCGTGCAGGGAGGGGCTGGGTGGGGAGGGAGGGGCTGGGTAGGGAGGGGAGGGTGGGGAGGGTGGGGCTGGGTGGGGAGGTTGGGGAGGGGCTGGGTAGGCAGAGTGGGGAGGGGCTGGGTGGGGAGGGTGGGGCTGGGTGGGGGGTGGGAGGGGTGGGGCTGGGTGGGGAGGGGAGGGTGGGGAGGGGCTGGGTGGGGAGGGGCTGCTCACCCCGTGGTGCCCTTATAAAACTCAACGTTTAACCTACTCACGCCGGCTTGTGCCCGCCCTCACAGTCGGCCATATTTGCGGAATACACCACGCCGCCGTTGACCCTGGCCATTGACCGAGCAACCCAACGTTCCTACCAGCTCCCTCCGCAGGAATGTGTTCTACAACGTTGCTGTGAATAACCTTGGTGATAATATAAATCGGCTTATCGGGCCGTGAGTTCATCTTTGCAGCCCCATTAATGACGTTCTTCAAGAATTTATTTGTTTTCACCGCTCGTTTAAATAAAGGCCGTGTCAAAAAATCTGGCTGAACCTCTCTGAGGTTATTTGTCCAAGTCTTTATCCCTCTGCTCTAACGTTTAAAAATCTATCTGCTATTCTGTGTACTCTAAATATCTTGCTCTTCTTATATTCTCTTCACGCAATCCATGTGGCCATTTATAATTGAATTTGATCATCTTGATTTGAAGCTTTCGTGACTGCAGGGATCCATACTCTTTGGTTCTTTCGGTAAAGTCACGTAGAAGGGAAAAATGTTTATAATAAAAATTAAACATAATAAGATAAAATTCTCACGACGTTTCGGCCACAACGCAGAGGACGGCTGCTTGCGTTTTGGCAAAAAGTGGTGGTTTTTTTTCCAAATTTTCTTGCTGTGGATTTCACACCTGATGATGATTGCTTGTGTTGCAGTCGAAACGTCGTGAGAATTTTATTGTTTGATATTTTTATTATTTCCCTTCTACGTGACTTTACCGAAAGAACCAATAATATGAATCCCTGACAACGAAAGCTTTACAGTAAATAAAAATTTAGGTGGTATGTGTGTGCAAGATGTGGAATGTCAGATTAACCAGACAGACAATGGAGTGTGAAGAATCAGCCCCATCATGGAAGCCATCCCTCCCAAAGAAACAAGCCAGGATCAGGCCACAAATAATTTTTCGTGATGAAGTCCTGCCCAGTACAATGACCATCAAAGGCGGATCCGAAAGAAATGTCAAGACCAGTGTCACATTTATTGATCTGTCTTTGGCCTATGATACGGTTTGGTATCAAAATGTAATGCTGAAGCTATCCAGAATCTTGCCATACGCTGCTGCTGATCTGTAACCTGCTCAGCAAATGAAGAGTGCACCTCGACCTGGCCAGACAAGTTTAATTACTACCCCTCACCCTCAATAATCGGCATCTCCAGGGTGCTTTGCTCACTTTTACACTATTCAACCAGTACACGAGTAATATTCCATAGATATCTCCTGCAAGTTCATGTGCGTGGACAATCTTCTCCCCCCCCCCCGCTACACAACCCCACAGCCGTGGTGAGGTGGAGGCTACTCTCAACTGTGACCTTAAACATCATGTCAAGAGTATTTCACTAAATATCGACTCAGACCGAACCCAAGTAAATTGATTGTCTTGGCATTTCGTCTCCACAACAGCGCAAACGCCACACTCAACGTGACCTTCTGCGGCAAGGTTTCTGGAAAAAATCTAAGCAAAGGATTAACCTCAAATTATCTGCTGCGAGGTGGGGGGGGGGGCGACCGCCTCGCATGCTCAACCGCTGAGCATTGGTTAAAAACTACACCTTAGGTGGAATTTTACACTTAGTTTGTAGTTATGTGTGTATGTTGAGCTTCTTTCGCACCGTACGTAGCCAACCGTGCTAATTGGAGGTGCGGAGGTAGGACGAGGTACGGGGAAAGTTTGCCTTTCATTGAACAGGTCACAGAATGAAGAAGGCATGAAAACACTCACCTGGTAAGTTCAGGGAAAATAAGAGGTCCTCCACTTTGGCCATAATATCTTTGATGATGTCTGCAAATGGGTCGGCACGACGTCTCCCAACCTGTAGGATATCTGCACCGAGAGGGAGAGAGAGAGTAAACCCGTAGCCAGGTACGAAATATGAGACATTTCCTGTGAAAACACTCTCGTACCTGTCAACCCACACTCTGTGTCTTACTCGCCCATGTGCATTGCAACCTGATCTCATCACCAACTTTTAAAGGCTAAATATGCAGAGGTAAGAAAAACACCCGTTTGAGACGTTAAATGCATCTTTAGTTTGTGCACAAAAAACAGTTTTATAGATGATCATGATTTGAGGGCTGTTCCCTCGGGCTTACGAAAAACGCAGGAATAGTAAAACTGGTAACCGTAATGCTTCATAGCAACGAAGCTTTACAAAGTCTGCCATATATGCTGTTTATAGCAGCCTTCGTAGATAAATGTATTAAAATTTTTGTTTTAATTGATTGAGTACCTAATTTTTGTTGTCCGATTGAGCTACGCAAAACCGCTTGGGAAGGGAATGCATGTCGACATTATGTTACGATATGGGGGTGTAATGTCGGTCACTGTACGTTCGCGTGAAGTTGAACGCTTTCTCAGCGACGTCACCAGTTTGCATTCTTCCATCGTTCAAATTACCAAACGTGGACAATGTTGATGCTTTTTAAATTTTGTCACTATGGCGAGAAGGCCCTGTACTGAGCGTAGATGCGGATACCTGATGCACAAACGGAAAAATGAAACACTCTCTGAGTGTGCGACTGCAGTCATCCAGAAGACCGCACAACGTCTAACGACGCAAGGCCCGATCCACAAATACGAATGAGACATCGCCAGAGCGACGATACACTCCGCTGCTCCTAACGCGGTTATCTGAGCTTGAGCACCTGAATGTGAAATCGTAGTTGTTGCTTTGCATCTACATCAGCCATACAAGAGAAGATGGTGTAATAAATGAGGTCGCATGGTAAAGCCTGCACATGCAGTGAAGAAGGAAGATACGTACTGTGCTGTGCTATGGGCACAAACTGAGCGAGCTCTTTGAGATTCCTCCGAACAGTGGATATGACACAAGTATCCATGTTGGCGCACAGCATTAAGATATGATCAATTGCCCCTTTCAAGCTCTTATTTTCTCCAACTCCGACAGAGGCTGTAAGGCCCACGATCTGTGAAAGGGGAAATACAAGGTAAGTGTGTTTTTAAATACTGTACATTACACCTTACCACGATGACAATAATGAGTGGCAGATTGAGTGTGTAAATGGTGCGAATTATAATGATGATCTAGAGGAGCTAGAAAGTTTAAATTTGGAGAGAGAAAAAAGGCAAGCTTTGGCGTAATCACCACCATTTATTTTTCTGCCAAATAAGAGTCGCCTTTCAACTACGACTTAAATCGCGGCCTTTACCTGAAGTAAAACTACAAATCACAGGTGCATCTATGTGTGTCAGTATTAAGATAATGCAAAATAAAAGGCTTTACCCTTTCTGGCGTAAATACAACTGTTAAGAAGTTCAGTCAACCTATTCTACCACGAGTATGTGTGGATAATGTAGACTTAATGCTTTGCAATAGGTGTCTTTTTGGTGTTTGAACATCTTGACAGTTCAGTTTAACACATAGGTTTTCGCGACCAATATCATCCATAATGCAAAAAAAACCTGTATTATGGATCTTGACAGCTGTATTTATGCCAGAAAGGATAAAGTCAAATCAGCAGGCATTAAACGTTTGTGGAATACAGTGGCGGGCCGTGCATTTTACACCTAGGCCTTCAGTGCTATCCTCCCGCAATTAAACCGCCTTCGAATAACCTCACCATGACACTAGGGCTATAGGCTATTGTCATTCGACGTAACCACCCCATATTCGCATAGCCCAAATCAATGTAATTACCAAAGATACAAGAACAAACTCACAACAACCAGTCACATTTACTCATACGACCACCACGCAAACAAAAATTCAGCAAAACACAAATAACACAATCAGGATTCAACAGGCTTCCCCACAGAAAAAACATATCTAAAGCACTACATCTAAAAATCTAAACGTCAAGAAAGAAAGTTTAAATAAATCTCAGATGATGCTCCGTTACGTGCTAGCGAGTTTTACTTCAGTTAGCTAACCGACCCTCCGATCACGCGGCAAGAAAAATGCTGACGTAGGCGGCTAGGCCAGCTAGAAGGCTCCGTCCGGCGTGTCAAAGAATACGCCCAACATGGCAAACTCGACATCTGATTGGTTAAAGAATATGACAATCTACAACATCGTCCCCATTTGCTTCAACAGCAGAGGGGATTCACTCGCCATTCTGAAGGCCTCAGGGTCGATTTTTCTCCCGGAGAGGCGGAGACAACACAGGTGGAAGATCTGATTGGATAAAAGCTCTAATTTATGAGCTGCACTGGAAGCAGCACAACTGAGAGAGAGAGTAGCAATGAAATGACGTTAATAGACTAATGGGAACGAACTTTGTGAAATACATATAGCATTAATGAAAATTTCTATTAAATTATAAAAATAACATTTTCTGATTCTGACAATCTCTAGGCCAGCAGAGAAGGCCTTGCTGGACCTGACGGCGGAATACCTTTCCAGATTTAAACCGCTTGTTACAAACATCTGACTTCAACCGAGATGTAACGCTGTCCGTACGTGCGCACATATGCGTACCTGTGGCAGTGGTTGAGCACTGGGTCCATGCTTGACCCTGAGGTAATGCTGCATGATTACGTTGTAGGGGTGGTTCTTACAGGTGTGGTGGCACTCGTCGAAGATGATGAGGCTGAAATCCGTGATGGCGCAAACCTTTGTTTTCTCGAGCCCATTGAGCAGTGTCTGCGGTGTCATGATCAGAATGTCATTGTTCGTCAGCTGCAGATCTAGGGGCTCGGGGGCTTCGGCTCCTCCAGCCACGCGGCCCACGGACACCAAGCTGCTGAAACGTTGAGACACGGCGACAGGGGATTCACACGAGGTGCTTAAGCAGGATGACAAAAGATTGTGGAAATTTATCACAAATTAACACAAACGGACACCCCTCCCCCCCACCCGTGCACCCCTTCACCCCGATCCCCCCTCAGCCAAACTACTCCTGCGGTGAATAGGAGATGTTAACTACCTTGCCTGGAATGCCGGAGGTCGTGGGTTTGATCCCGACCCTGATGCCTGCTGTATATTTGGAGTTTGCGTGTCTCTCTCTCTCTCTGTGGTGAGATGTTAACTACCTTGATCCCGACCTTGGTGCCTGCTATATATTTGGAGTTTGCGTGTCTCTCTCTCCCCGTGGTCGCATGGATTCTTCTCTGGGTCCTCTGGTTTTATCCCCTCCACGTTTAGAATCAACATCACACGTTCAGAGTATTTGGTCGCAGCGATAGATTTCCACGTGATAAGCCACTTCGTTGAGCTATCATTTGTGGCCAGATCGCTTCTGAAAAAGAGCTACATAGCTCAGTGGGGCCTTACCTTACCCGGTAAAATAAAAAATAGTTTAAATCGTTTATAGTTTACTCCTGCAACATTTACACGAACTTCTCCCACTCTTTGAGACATCTCCTTTACCAGTGGCAAAATATAGTAGTAGGTTTTTACCCTTTAAAATGGTACAAAAAACTGACACCTTTAGACAAGGCATCGTGTTTGCAATAACCACAACACAAGCAGTCAAAATGCAAACAAAAAGAAACAACTCTGATAATGATTTTTGTACCAGTTTAAAGGGTAAAAACCTACTACTATATTTTGCCACTGGTAAAGGAGGTCTCAGTGTAAATGCTTACCCCGAGCTCTCAATACTCTAATAGTGCGCTGTTTTTGAGTTGTACACCTTTTGGCGTCATCTGGTCCAACACCAATGGAGACTAGGCTCTAAGAAAAGCTGTCTCGGGTGTGGACCAATCAACTTCAAGGACAGTGCATATCATTATCAGAGTTGTTTCTTTTTGTTTGCATTGTGACTGCTTGTGTTGTGGTTATTGCAAACATGATGCCTTGTATAAAGGTGTCAGTTTTTGTACCAGTTTAAAGGGTAAAAACCTACTACTACTACTTCTCCCACTCTTCACCTCTCATAACCCCAATTTTATCCAAACTATAACTGCCGTGCAGTGCACCCGCACTCTGTACACCAATTGTACAACTTCCATTCATCACATCATCACCCCATCTCACAATGCCTGCATCTCATTACCACTTTTACGCTCATCACCCTGCAAACATCATCCTCATTGACATCACCACCCACACTTCTATCAGTGGTCACAATGGCGATCAATACTATTGCTTCGGTGATACATTCTCTCCTTTCCCGACCGCTCTTATTATTTATACTTTGGCACTCTATGTAATCTCAAAATAGCAGATAATGTCCACGAATAAATCATTAATTCCTTGGTTATGAAAGCTTTGGATGACCACTTCGATTTCTACTAAAACGAATGTTTTTTTCATGATCGGCAAAAGCCACGTGGACTAGCATTTGATATTCATTTGTTATGATTGATAGCGGGACAAACATTTATAATCGTTATTACGTGCTGGCTTCAGCCATACTGGACTCGCATCACTTGTTCTAGACTTGAAGTTTCCGTGACTGCAAGGATCCATACTCTTGGTTCTTTCGGTAAAGTCACGTAGGTAGAGAAAATAAAATTTAAAAAAACACGACGTTTCGGGCGCAACACAAGCGTCCGTGATCAGCCGGGAACAACCACAGCGAAAACAATTTCTGAAGTATGTCCCCCCCTGATGACGGACGCTTGTGTTGCACCCGAAACGTCGTGCTTTGTTTTATTTTATTATCTCTACCTAATTGACTTCACATCACTTGCTAACGGCGATTATCACACGCGCGTCTAAGGGTAAAAATGGGACATTTTCGCGCGCGATTGTGTGCACACATACCTCTCGTCCTGATAGTGCTTGCGGAAGCGTTCGTATTGTTGTTGGAACACAGGCAGTGTCGGTGCCAGAAAGATAACCTTCGGGCCTTTTCCGGAGCGTTGCCTCAGGTGCTCGTCACAGATTGCCAAAGCCACAAACGTCTTGCCACTGTCTGTGTGAAGATAAAGGAAAAAAAATAAACTATTTTATTAAAATAACATTTTACCATAGGACATTAACCAAATTAGAAACTCAATAAACAGGACCCTGTGGGGTGGGCTGGTAGGACCGAACAATTGAATGGCTATAATAAAATGAAATGGCAAAAAATGGCCGCCAATAAGTGGATGCCCCGTGGCCCCGCCCTCCACCCGCGTAACCCCGCCCCGGCCACCCGTGGCACCGCCCCATCTCGGTGTCCCCGCCCCCAGCTCGTTGCCCCACCCCTTACCGCCATAACCCTGCCCCAACCCCGCGTAGCCCCGCCCTCCACCTCGTGCCCACACCCCCTGCCGCCGTTGCCCCGCCCAGCCCCGCGTAGCCCCGTCCCCTGCCGCTGTAGCCCCGCCCAATACATCCCGAGCGGGGGAGAGATTCCCAGGCCTGGCTCGGCTGGAGAGCCGCCGACGAGGGGGGGGGGTAGGGAGTTGTTTTTAATGTAAAAGCTTTACATTTAAATGTTTCTATTAAAAAACATCAGGGAATGTAACATTGTTAAACATTAACTCCCTTTCACACACACGGGGGAACTATACGAAGGAAGAGCTTGAGGCCTAGGTCTAGGCTTTAGGCCTAGCTGTAGGCCTTAGGCCGCCGTGAGTTAATTGTTAATATAAATGTTTTAATTATTTATGTAAAAGCTTTAAATGTAAATGTTGCTATTAAAAAACATCAGGGAATGTAACATTGTTAAACATTAACTCCCTTTCACACACACGGGGGAACTATACGAAGGGAGAGCTTGAGGCCTAGGTCTAGGCTTTAGGCCTAGCTGTAGGCCTTAGGCCGCCGTGAGTTAATTGTTAATATAAATGTTTTAATTATTTATGTAAAAGCTTTAAATGTAAATGTTGCTATTAAAAAACATCAGGGAATGTAACATTGTTAAACATTAACTCCCTTTCACACACACGGGGGAACTATACGAAGGGAGAGTTTCAGGCCTAGGTCTCGGTTTTTGTAGGGTCATGCCAAGTGTTTGCAGTAGGGGGCGATGTTGCTACACGGACGGACGGACGGACGGACAAACGGACGGACGATATAATCTATTGGTGGCTGGTCCACTTCGTTCCTACCAGTATAAGCCTACCATTCTCAACACTACAAAGGGTTGGTGAAAATGAGTGCCACCAATAGTGTTAAAGGTAGTTTTCCTCGCAAAAAATCCTTCAGCCACATCGCCTGTGACTGCAGTGCCGGTTAGCATGTGATAGAAACTGTATAATTCAGCGCAAAGTCGCCCATTACCCGTGGCGCCGCTGTACGTGATAATAAGCCTCCGCCGCCGCCATATATTAACTCGCTCTCATAGAGAGAACGACTCAGAGGCACGAAGAGGAACCGCAGACAAGCGGGGAAGGCAGCAGCCACATGATGAGCCGGCGCTACCAACAACTGCCCAAGCTCTGCGGTCCTCTGTATATTAAGGTGTTATTCGCCAATTAAATGAGCTTGGGAGAAAACCGGAGCACACCTGAGGAAACTCACGCGTGCGAGGGGAAACACTACCCCCTGTACAGATGGAACAGGTGGAGTCCACATTTTTGCTGTGCTGCTCTCTCCTGGCGAGCTAGGGTGTGGATGCCTTCTCGACGTCCACGGGAGGGGTTTCACATTTGTGCAATCCACCAGCCCTCGACTTCCAGTGCTGGACTACAGGCCACGTGCATAGCCACCAGCGCCTCACATACGTTGGGCCCATCATTTCTGAGAATAAACTTACAGTGGCGTGACTGTTTAAGAACCCCTCATACAAATTCCTGCACGAGCAGCATATCGCCCAGAGGCTTGGGCGTTTGCTCACCTGTAGGGGCAACGATGATGGAGTTCTCTCCCTTGAGAGCAGACTCTGCGAGTTCAGCCTGGTACTGTCGTAGCGATAGATTTCCACACATCACAGACTTGGGCTCATCAATTGATATCACTTGTTCCGCTGGTTTTGCGAGTGCAGATTCTGTAAAAAAATAATAATAATCATTTATTGAATCAGTTTTCAATTGGCACCATTCACGTGAAAACTGGACATACCCACAGATGAACCATTTTCCTCCAATTCATGCACTCCCATCCTTCCCTCACAACTTCTCTTCATCTCCTTCATAAATGGAAAGTGCAAGACAAGCCACAGTGTGACTGTGGCCATGCAACCCAAGCCATATTAAAGCACCGTCGTCTGCATTTCTCCAACAGAGGAGACAAAGCAAAGCCACAACAAACTCTCTTCTGACGCCCTCTCGTCGTCCCCAGCAGACCTCGACATTGGCTCTAGCTCAGCAACTTACTGCCACTGTGCGCAAGAATATGAACTTCATGTTTCTCATTAGAGCTGACGCTGGCCTGCAAGTCCTCTGACAAGTAACCCCAATTCATCTAGAAAAAACTTGTATGCGACTCTTCTTTTCTCACACTTATCTTGAGCCCAACTCTTTTGGCTGTCTTCATTCTTAAATTCTTAAATAATTCCAAGAGTTAATTGGCACTGGCCATTTTGTAATGACTATACCGTCAGCAAATCCAGGATGGTTATCATTTTATACATCTATATGTTCCACTGTTTGTTTTAATAGAAGCACAAATTAAGCATTGCTGAATGATTGAACTATTTAATTTGTGTCAACATGAATTCATAGGTTGGCTCAGCTTGTTCCAACAACTGATTCAACTCCTTTGACATCTCCCAGTTCATCTGGATCAGTAGTTTCTCCCTTTTGTAATACCGTGGAAAAGCAGCGTTTACACCATCAGGTGCGACATCTGGAACTTCCTCCTCTTCCTCTAAAAATGTGGTTCGATGCCTGGGATGTATAAATAACCTTGTGTAATCGATATCTTCATAAAACGCCTCCCCTAACCTTACCAGTATCACGTGGCATAGTTCCAGCTTTCTCCCTATGGGATACAATTTGTGAGCTACCAATTATGAACCTTAAACTTGCCGATTACATGTTCCAGTTGCTTACGGTGATTTATTTAATAATCCAAAGGGAAGGACCCATAAGAAAGTCCATCCCAAAATATATTGCATAGTAGAAACACATGATTTGCACTACATTATCGATAAGTGGATAATATGCTTCGTTCTCCACGAGGAAAATATTTCCTTACACAACCCATCAACCCAACGACCTTCTTGGAGTGCTTCATTTCAGCAGCATTAAACGCAAGCAAACTGAGAGCGGTGTTTTACAGTGTCTCATCAGCAGTCAGACTTGCTTTCATCTATACTGGTGAACTGTCAGATGCTATAGGCAAGGTATCTTTACGGTGGACCCTTTCAAGCAAGCCTGACCATTAATAAGACACTAAGTCAAAACCGGGCCGGTTTGCTGGTCATGAATCAAAACTACAAACATTATGCATTCCATACTCTTTGGTTCTTTCGGTAAAGTCACGTAGGTATAAAAGTTGCACCTGTGGTGGGTGTTACATTGGGGAAATGAAACGACATATCTCGGACCGTGTTCGCAAGCACACGTCAAATCTGAAACACGGCGGAACTAATACCTCCGCCGTGGCTGACCATTGCTATAACGCTGTGGGCTCTCATGATATTGTTTTTTCCGAGACCAAGGTACTCTGCAAACCTTCGGGCTACTATCAAAGGTTTGTTCATGAAGCCATCCAGATATATAAACATAGACATAACTTCAACCGAGAAGATGGATACAAATTGAGCAATCATTGGAAGGATGTTATTAACCAGGTAAAACCTTAACTGCGTTATGGTGTTGCCTTCATGTCCGCATCTCCAGTTTCTTCAGCCCCCCCCCACCCTGGCATTTTGTTCTTGCTCGCTTCTTAATCCATCTAGTGAGCAGAACGACTCCCCCCTACCCCACACCCCCCTCTCTATCTCTCCTCCCTGGCTCCTCCCCCCTCTCTCTATCTCTCCTCCCTGGCTCCTCCCCCCTCTCTCTATCTCTCCTCCCTGGCTCCTCCCCCCTCTCTATCTCTCCTCCCTGGCTTCTCCCCCCTCTCTTATCTATATAGCCTCTTGTTACAGCAGCCCTTTTGCCCGCTTCAGCAATTGTTTCCTGCCGTGGTTGTCCCACCTGATGACGGACGCTTGTGTTGCGCCCGAAACGTCGTGATATATTTTATTTTATTTCATACCTACGTGACTGTACCGGAAGAACCAAAGAGAATGGATCCCTGCAGGCACGAAAACTTCAAATCTAGATTATGCATTCCCATAAGGCCGTTGGGTCAATGTGTTGTCTTAGAAATACTTTTATTTCTGGTGTGACTATACGGATATTTGAAGGAGACATAGCATCTGCTTATCTGTTCAGTCATTTATATTATCCACCACAAACGCTGTTCATTTTGTGTAATGAACAACATGAATTTACCTTTGTCATCAACGTTCATTTGGGATGATTCATTACCATGGTCCACAGCTCCACAATCTTGCTTCTCTATGTCCACCGCGTACTGGAAAGATTCATTTTGTACATCTTCATCACGATACTCTTCTTTCCCTGTTAAGTAAAAAATGTAATTGATGTGTTCAGATACAAATGTACTCCTGATTCATACAACAATATCAATATTGTTGCAATGTACTGGAATCCCCCACTGCATGTTACCGCATTGAGTTGTTGCACATACACATTGCTGATGAATTAGGGAACACATTCTTTATACGTTTTGCATATGCGTTCTTTAAGAAAATGCTAATTTTTTGCACAATTATTTTAACTGCAAATGTACCGCGTTGAAAACTGAATATTATGCTATGCAATACCGTATTGTACGCGCACAGCATAACACGTGGAGGGAAAGCAGCGGTAATGAGAATGTCGGTGAAAGAGGACAAGCACGGAAGGGTCTGGAAGAAAGGTGGGGTGAAGGAAAATGTAGGAAAGGGGGGATGGAGGTTTTGGGGCTGTGGGGGTCATCGCTGATGACTGTAAGATGAATACCAAGTTCCCAAATGAAAGCTAGAGTCGGGAAGCTACTTGTAGCACAGGGATCAGTTTCACAAAGTTCTGTAACCTCTTAACATTTACCACATGGCCCTATTGTCGTGTATTTTGTTTCATCACGTGCCTTGATAAGTGATCTGCCTAGTCGGGCCTTGTTGGAAGAGACTGTGTATTGGGGGATTCCATCTCGGCCTGAACGTCTGCACAAAGTGACCCGGGGTGCGATATTTTTCGACAGCATGACTAGGCATACGACTGTGAAAGGAGAATTATAATGGATACCACTTAGCATAAGGAACTGAGGAAGGCATATGGGAATGTAGATTGAGGTTGTGGAAGAAAAACTTCAAGCGTTGGATCCAAACGGAATTAGGGCCAAACACCACCCAAAGGGCAGGAAGAAGTGTAGGAGGAGTGGGTTCCCCTAAGCACCAAAGCTAATAGCTGCTTCACTGATTGACTGGATCATACAATAGGTTCCACGCTGGGTTTTACTGAAAACTAAATCCCACGATTTCACAAAACCCTCATGGAATGCTGACACTTCACAGGCGCATCATTGTGCAAAACGCGTATGAACACACCGTCACATGTAAACCATTCCGTTCCCAATGTTTGGTCATCGATTTGAAATGAACTGATGAGACATCTTACCGTGGGGTGGTACACCCCTGCGTAACTTTGTGCGAAATTGTTATTCGCACGGCATTTGGGAATCACAAACAGTCTTTGCTAAACAGACTATGAACAGTTCCAACAATTAATAAAACCATTTAAGATTGTCAACATAATTGTGGCCAAAACAAAGACAATTAAATCCATTATTCACTGCAAATGCAACGGTACCATCAAGAAGATCAGCTATTTCTCGAGCGCCAGCTTTGATGATGGCAGACTTGAACTGTTTCAACAAATCTGGCACGTCAGATCGCAGCACGTGATCAATAAGTTTTCTTGCACCACGGATGTCCCTATAATCAAGGGTTTCCTGTTTGGACACATCAAATAAAGATGCAAATTGACAAACGTCCATCAAAACGCGAACGTTCGATCAAAAACCTACACGTCGATCGTGATCTGTTAGTAAACAGGTGGTGCTATGTAATCATGACAGGACATCAACAACAAAAAGACATAATAAAGTTTTTGGGTTAGATCGCGTTATTTATAAATGTGTCGTAACCCTCCACCACCCAACACGGCCAATCAGCAAAAAAAAGTGTCACGTTGACAAAAGATAAATAGGTCACTACTTTAGCCCACCGGTGTGTTGAAGAGTGAATCCACAACATTTACAATTTTTGAGTACTGTAAAAAAATTGTAAAGCTTGTGGATTCACTCTTCAACACACCAATGGGCTAGAGTAGTGAACTATTTGTCTTTTGTCAACGTGACACTTTTTTTTGCTGATTGGCCGTGTCGCGTGGTGGAGGGTTTCGACACATTTATAAATAACGTGATCTAACCCAAAAACGTTTATTGTGAATAATATTGGTCGCGAGAGCCTACGTGTTAAACACAAAGATAATTAGTTGTTACATTTGTGGGGGAGTGCGGAACCGCATCTGAAAAGTGTACAACCTTTCTCGCGTATATCCCGATCGTATACCTGTATGATTTCTTGCTTGTCTAGCTCCCTCAGGAACTCCAAATGCATTATGACATCACGTGGAAGCAGATGATACTCCATGGTGGTTCTATGCAGCCTGATTATGTTTCTCTGGTTCTCTAGGTCATTCAGTTGGGAAAAGTTTTGTTCGTCTATACAGTCTGCCAAGGTGTTATATTCTGCACACACACACACACAAAGCATTAGCGATCATTGATGAGACACTGCTTCAGACATTGGTATCAAAAGTTACCCTCTCCTCCATCGGAGGGACTCCCCCGCCGGCCCGTATGATTTTCATAACCGGCTTGGCTTGTGTTGACGGTGTGTGTAGGCGTGCGTCACGACGTGCCCGCACATTGCCTCAATCAAAATACATATATACATAAAAAAGAGAAACGGGTTGTCACATTGAGGTAAGTGATTATGATATTAAGGGAATAGGCAGGTGAGGACTTATTATTATGTTTTTCAATGGAGACCTGGCAAATCCGGTAGCGTAATTAAATCTATAAATGACGAGAAAACTCAATCTGAAGAGGTTATTAAAGCAGGATGGAAAAACTTTCGCCACATCTAGCCAGGTGGCAGGATTCATTCTAAGTAACTGACGTTGTACTGGACAGTGCACCAAAAGTTGGAAGAAAAGTCAAAACACAAACACACGACACAAGCTATCCGAGAACACACAAAAAAAACGTGAAGAAAAAATGAGAGAGATGGAAAAAGTTTAAAAAACCAAAAATACACAGAACCCTGTTAAACCAGCAGATGAGAGCAGAAAGCGGTATGGAAAACATGTGGACTCCACCTGTTCCATCGGTATGGGATATGGTGATTTCCCCTTGTACACTTAGGTTTTTTTCCGTTTACTCCCACATGTAAACACTCAATTGGCCCATACCACCTTGATATGAATAGGATCGCACAGCTTGGGCAATTGTTGGCATTGGCACACCGCGTGGCCGCTGCCTTCCCGCTTGTCTGCGCTTCCTCACGCCTCTTGAGTCGTTCCCTCTCTATTGAGCGAGCCAATACTGAGTGGTGCGTTACGAGTCGAAATGAAAGCAGTTCACCAAGCGTGTAGAGATGCATTATTGCGTGATTCCACGGTCAACGGGCTACATTGCCGCACCATGTTGGTGGTGGGGGGGGAGCAGCAAGACTGTGGGGCCACGAGACTGGGAGGGGGCCCTGCTGGGGTGACTGGGCACACTCACCGGAGCAGCGGGATGATGGCACACCAATAGCCAAACACACATAAGAGACCAAGATAAAAAGCCTATCCATCAGAGGTTTTTTGGGTTATACCGTGTAAATATGAATGTGTCGGTAAACCCGCCACCATCTGACACAGCCAATTAGTAAGGTTTGTCACGTAAACAGAACGTGCCAATTCGTTACTAGTTCAGCACATCGGTGTGTTGGAGAGTAAACCCACAACATTTACATTTCGAGTACGACATTTCGCCGGTAAATACAACCAGCATCATCAGGCGACAGCCAGGGTTGTGGATATAAATATAAATATCCTCTTTGGTTCTTTCGGTAAAGTCACGTAGGTATAAAATAAAATAAATCACGACGTGTCGGGCGCAACACAAGTGTCCATCATCAGGTGGGAAAGCATGGTCTGCTGCTGAGGCAGACTGTTTTCAAAGGTTTGAAATGGGTGTAGCCCAAGGGTCATAAAGAAGTGGCCGGGGCTAGTGATGTTAATGTGAAAAATTAATGACCACACCTGCTCTCCTCAGTGCACTGACGAACTCCACAAACCACCCGTCCTTGCCAAACTCGAGTAATTTTGACAGGAAAAGTTGAGCTCCGCACGTTGCCCCTTTGCTGGTGTCCATTGCACATACTTCTTCGCCATGTTCTGGAAGATACAAAGTCATCTTACAAATGTGTAGATACAAATATATATATACACATGGTCTCAGGTTTGGTGCATTGACGTAGTACAAACGAGACCGTTGAAATGAGGCAATGCAAACGATACCAAATATGAACGATGCCGAAAATACAGACGAGTCTGTACAGTGCCAACCGAAACGGTACAAATGAGTACAAACGAAACATACATTGTCGATTAAGCAGTGTTAGACAGACAGTACAAATACATCCCTCCTCCACATGACCAAATGTGACAACTCATTATTGCTTCAGCTGCTCCACCGGTCTGTTGGAGATCAATTTACATCATTTAACAATTGGAAACGACGTTTCCCTAGTACAGTAACACCATTATTTATTCCCTTCCTTTTCATGTACTTTTGCAATAAGGTATTCAACTTATTGATACCCAATCCCATTTTAAGAGCTGTGTACCTCACCATAATGTACTCGAAATTTACGAACTTTTTTTTTTACCAGGTAAGCCCTGCTGAGCTATGTGGCTCTTTTTCAGAGGCGACCTGGCCACAAATGATAGCTCAACAAACTGGCTCATCATGTGGAAATGTACAGCAGCCAAATACTCTAACCGCGTGTTTATAAATATGGAGGAAAAAACTGGAGGAACCGGAGAAACATCCACGCGACCATGAGAAGAACATGCAAACTTTAAATATACAGGCATCAGAGTCGGGTTCAAAACCACAAACTCATGTACACCAGGCGAGATGCTGAGTTAATAAGACGTGGGATGGATTTCGGTTCTGTAATGGCACATCCCCATATAAAACAATGGAGAAATTTAAATATAATACTGTACTCACTGCCTCCGAGAACAAGATGGAGCCAGACGGAATGGCTTCCCTACCCCACCAAGCTAAACTTCTCTATTAGTGGCATGCAAGTGTAGGGGTTATTACGGGGAGAAGGGCGGACAGAAAGCACAAGGGTGTCTGCACCCACACACGGGTGTCTACATCCACGTCCGCATCCGTTAACCACTGGGGGGCCATGGGGGCTCTGTGATCCCCCATAACTCCACCCCTCGGAGGGGATTCCTATAAAAGGCGGGGAGCCAGAGAGCTCGAGGCGAGTGTGGAAGAAGCTTACCAGTGAAGTCTGAAGACCGGCAGAATATGCTCTGGGACTCCCCTGTCTCGCTGCCCTCGTCAGGGCCGAGCTGGGCAAGCCAGTGGCGCGGCCCCAAGAGCTTCCGGACCTCTGCTCTTGTAAAAGCAAGGCCGGGTTAGCTGGGTGCCGGGATCCGTGCTTTACCAGGGCCGGATCAGACAGCCTCCCATAGCACTATTAGAGGAGGACTGGGAACAGGACAGGGGAAATAGTGCTAGGGGTGTTTTCCCATCTAGTACGGGTGAAGGGGCCGTTACCCCTTCAAGTATTGTACTGTCCTTGAGTTTAATAAAAGAGTGTGTCTCGACTCCGTCGTCAGTCTCCCTGGAACTCACTACACATGCAAACTTTAAATATACAGGCATCAAAGTCGGGTTCAAAACCACAAACTCATGTATACCAGGCGAGATGCTGAGTTAATAAGACGTGGGATGGATTTGGGTTCTTAAATGGTACATCCCCATATAAGACAATGGAGAAATTGAAATATAATACTGTACTCACTGCCTCTGAGAACAAGATGGAGCCAGACGGAATGGCTTCCCTACCTCACCAAGCTAAACTTCTCTATTAGTGGCATGCAAGTAACCAGTTCTCGAGAGTTCTGTTGAGTTGCAAAACATGAAGAGAGGATAGAGAGCAGCATCATGCTTTGATATACGAGTGCTTTGGATTACGAACACGTTTCCGGAACGAATTATGCTCGCAATCCAAGGTTTTACTATAATCAAAATCTACGTGTTGCCATCGATCTGGAGCCGCTCGTTGATTTTAATTCATTATTTCACTTTTGTAATACCAATCTATTGACTCTTTTACATACTGTCGTTCTATGTTTGTGCTTTTGTTTTCTTCCTATGACATTGTTAGCTATAATGCACGTCCTTAATTACCTTATTGTACCATGGAATCTATGTTTATGACAACTTGAAAACACCTTGCATGCTGCCTGTGTTATCCCTCCATTTTGCACGGGCATCTTGATGACCACGTTCGACCGTGTAAAAGAGTCCACGACATTAGACTCAGGGTCCCACTGCATGAAATAAATTCTGAGCTCGGCCCACGCCTTGTGTTTAAGTTCATCCTGGTGTTCTTGGTTCTTTTGGTAAAATCACGTAGAAGGGAAATAATAAAATAATATTAAAATCCACAGCAAGAAAATTTTCTCGCTGTGGATTTCACACCTGATGATTTCTTGCTGTGGATTTCACACCTGATAATGAAAAATGTATTGCTGTGGATTTCACACCTGATGATGATTGCTTGTGTTGCAGTCGAAACGTGGTGAGAATTTTTTTCTTGTTTTATATTTATATTATTTTATTATTTCCCTTCTACGTGATTTTACCAAAAGAACCAAGAATATGAATCCCTGCAGTCACGAAAGCTTTAAATTAAAATTCCTCCTGGTGCTCAACATCACTGCTTGCGAGCACGTCATTAATTGCTGCTGGCGCCCTCTGGGTGTTTCTACTGCGACTGCTCCCTGCCGCTTGCGCCACCGCCTTGCCACCTTGTACCGTCTGTCACAGCCAGGCACCATCCGCTTTACCCAGCTTCTGCTTCAAGACTGTACCCGCATGCATTCAATAAAACAATGTAATCCAAGATCATGCTCAGTAACCCAGGGAACTCTACCCATACACCTTGCGGAGGCATCAACGTCAGAGTTGGTAAATCGCGGTGTTAAATCCGATTGTGGTGTCATGAATTAGTATAGCCCTCTCGTGTGACTAAAGGTTGTGTTTTGATATGTGCGCGTGTTAAACAAAACTCAAGTGTCTCGGGACAGGGTGCGACTTCAGCCAAACCTCTGCAGACTCAACAACACATTTGTGAATCACACTGACACATGACGAGAAAAACACCAGGTGATATTTCAGGCAATGTGGACTTTCTTAATAGCAGTGGGATCCTACACTAAAGAGATATTCAGAGAAACCATTCACTCTTAACAGAGCTGAATAACATTATAGTTAAGTCCAGTAAACACATTCCTGCGGAGGGAGCTGGTAGGAACGTTGGGTTGCTCGGTCAATGGCCAGGGTCAACGGCGGCGTGGTGTATTCCGCAAATATGCCCGACTGTGAGGGCGGGCATAAGCCGGCGTGAGTAGGTTAAACGTTGAGTTTAACAAGGGCACCACGGGGTGACCAGTCCCTCCCCACCCAGCCACACCCCTCCCACCCCCCACCCTCCCCACCCAGCCCCTCCCCACCCTCCCCACCCAGCCCCACCCTCCCCTCTCCACCCCTCCCATTTTTGGATGCACGACGGATGGACACAATAATCCCCTGTGGGCTGGTGGAACCAGGTGGTTCCTACCAGTATTATATTTTGTTATCATGTTATATTTAGGAATTTGATTACTCTGAAGTCAATAAAGTCGTTTGATATTGCATTAAAGTGTATTTCTATCCACCCTTCATCAAGAGTATAGGTTTTTGAACCACCTCATAGTTATGTTCACATTGAACTCGGTGCTACTTTGTGGATGTGTGCAGATTCATCACCACCGCACTTTGCCAAGACTTTATGAACGTTTTAAAGACAGAACGATTGTTGTTGTGGGTAAACGCATCATCATCGGGTGATGCTGCTGCTGCGTCGGCAGTGGTACACAAGCACAAATAACCAAAAACTCGACACGTTCGTTAACAATAGCGCACCTCCGATTCGCACGGTTGCCTACGTAAGGTGCGAAAGAAGTTCAACATACACAGAGCACATACAACACTGTGACCTTTAAATAGAAAAAAATATATAAAAAACAATATTAAAAAAATACCGGCGACGTTTCAGGCACATCAAAGGGGAACTACATTACAGGATATGCTATAAAGGGTCTGGAGCATCGCCGATGATATATTTTTCTGTATTTACACATCCCATCAGCCACGCCGCCTTCTGGGAGTGCATGTGTAATGCGGGCGTAAACGGCCTCGCGGATATGACGTAACAGGGGGGAGGAGTTGGGTCACGTGGGGAGAAGGGAGAGCTCTTAAGGGCGGGAACCGGAAGAGACGGGGGGAGAGTATAAGAATAAAGACGGGAGGAGGCCACGCAGGGCAGGAGGTGGAAAGTGGCGTGATCGCCAAAGGATGGGACTCGGCACCGTTGGCCAATGGTGTCCGGGCACGGGGGAGACGGAGAGCAGCAGTGGGGCTGCAGAGAGAGCAGCCGAGGGGCTGCAGATCGGGGCGGAGAGGCTGAGAGAAAGCCAGCAGTGGTGCTGCAGCGGGAGCCAGCAGAAAGGCTACGTGAGCGACGGCAGCAGAAGGGCTGCCGAGCGGGAGGTGGAGAAAGCTCTGAGCGAGGAGCCGTGCGGACAAAGTTGTGCGAACCCAAATAAAGGACAACGGAGACAGACACAGTGAAAGAGTCCTTTATTACACTGGTGTCAGAAGTGAAACGGCATGTCAAAACAGCTCAGAAGAAAGAATATCCCTGCACCATCGTCTGCTACATCTTCCGACGACGACGACCTTCCTCAGGCAGTGGACCTGCCTGCGATGGAGGAGGAAATCCGAGCGGGAACGAGTGCTGGTCCGGGAGTGCAAGATGTCGCCGCGTCGGTGGTTCCGCCCGGAGGACGCTGACCAACGATGAAGACAGATGGCGGCACAGCTGGAGACCTTGAAGACCATATTGGCGCAACTGTGCGACCTCGTCATACCGGCGACAGCGTCGGGGAGGCCCGGGGGTGATCGTCAGGCTGCGGCCTTGCCTGCGCTGCCAGCGCCCTCTGCCACGCGGCGCAAGGACGCCATCTTGGGCGTGGCAGGGGAAGAACCGCGGGAAGCCGCCATCTTGCGCCCTCCGCGGCGGGAGGCCGCCATTTTTGACACGTTGCGGTGCGACGCCATTTTGAATATGCCACGCGACGAGTCGCCTGCGGAGGACGGCGCAGCGAGGAGTCGCAGCCGTCACTTGACAACTGTTAAATAATTCTCCATTGGTGGCGATTAGAGTGCTTTCGCCTACAGATTTTTAGCGGCGGTGCACTCCGCCAGGTGGACTAACGCAGAGGCCCTGGAAGTTCTGCCAACTCTTCTCGATGACGGGTCAGTCCGATTCTTCGGGTCCATCAAGGCCGAGAAAAAGAAGACACTGAGAGGAGTTTTTGACGAGATGGCGGATGCGTACGAGCCACCGGATGATGCTCACCGCCGCTTCGTTCAACGCCAGCGGGCACCCGAAGAGTAGCCGGTGGCATACAGGGGTGCTGTCTTGGAATTAGCCATGGCCGCATACCCAGAGACGGAGCCTGACCTACTGGAACCCCTGATTTTGGGCAAGATGCTGGAGCTGTCCAGGGATTTCGGGATCCCTATGCCGGTGTGTGGCCATGAGAAGCTGACATCCCGCGCGGCCGCAAAGTGTCTGGATGCCCAGTTCTATCTACGCCGCTGGAAGCAAGTGACAGCGTGGACGGGGGGGCCCATCGTCGAAGGAGGTGCCGTGGGTTGGGATCCCAAGAAGGCGGTGTACGTTCCTGACGGGGGGGCCCGCAGGAGCTGACAGCCGCCTCTGCGCAGTGGTCGGCCCGCGGTGGACCGGGGCCGCGATCTGCGCCGCCGATGCGGGAGCGTCGGGTTGGGGGGACTGCAGGGCGTCGTAACGACGTCGAGTGCTTCCGCTGCGGTCGCAAGGGCCATTACGCCAGGGACTGCTGGGCCCGTATCCCAGGACCGCCCCAGCAGGAGGCCTCGACAGGACCCTCCTGGACAGGCAAGTCGGTGCGCACCAGACACCCGGCAAGGCTTGACACCTCATTCATCACCATTGCCGCGCGATCCGGGTGTTGTTAATAACGGGAGGCCACCCACTGGGCCATGTCGCTCGGTAACGCAGTGGCGTAAATTGGCCCGGCGGGTTGTCGCGGCCGCTACTGGTTCGTCCACTGTACCGGGTTCTATACAGGGGGTTGACGTGCGCATTTTAGTGGATTCCGGTGCGTCCGCGACCATTATATCTGATGTAATTTTCCATCTGTTGGGCATCCCACCGAAGGCTGTGCGTCCGGTTTACGATTCCTGCGTTGCAGCGAACGGGGGAAGTATGGGCATTGTGGGCCAGGTGGACGCCAATATATCTATCGGGGGAGTGTCGGCCTCGGGGATGGTGTTAATCTCGAGGTCCCTTGCGGTTCCGTGTTTGTTGGGAACTGATTTTCTGGCCAAAATGCCCATTCTAATAAGAGTTAATCAAAATTGTATCGAATTACCGGGGGGTCGAAAACTTACATTTCTGCCGTCGCCCTGGGGGCGACCTGCTCCGGTCTGCCAGGTGCAGGCGCTGTCCGAGGTATCTGTTGACATTCCACCTGGCTCACAGATGCTTATCCCCTTGCGATATCGGAAACCTGTGCCTGGTCGGGAGGGAGCAACTGGGGTTTTGTTATCGCTGTCCGCTACCATAACGGGCGGATCGGCGCTCGTCGGGGCGCAAACTATAATCCGGCCGGACCAGCAGCCATTTTTGCAGGTGCTTAATGGGAGTACGGAAAATGTTTGCGTGCCAGCCAGAACGGTCGTGGCCCATGCCACTACGGCGTTTACGGCCCAGGACCATCTGGGCCGCCGGGATATGATTGCCGGTGTTTCGGGCCCTGCGGCCCCAGATGATCGCTGGATCGCCGAATTGTGCGGGGAAAATTCTTCCCTTTCCGGGGAACAGCGTTCCACGCTTCGCGCGCTATTGTTGAGTTATTCCGATGTGTTTAGCTCCGACGATTTGGACTTGGGACGCACCTCCCTGCTTTCCCATCATATTGACACAGGGGACGCTGCTCCCATTCGGTTGAACTCGCATCGGATGAGCCCAGCGGAGCGAGACCATGTTCGAGGAGCAGTGGATGACATGTTGGCTGCGGACATAATATCTCCATCTAACAGCCCGTGGGGCGCGCCTGTAGTCTTGGTTAAAAAGAAAGACGGGAAATTGCGATTTTGCGTTGATTTTCGCAAATTAAATAAAGTGTCCGTGGCGGATGCGTACCCCCTGCCGCGTATGGATGATTCCATCGATGCCTTGTCGGGGGCAAAGTTCTTTTCGACGCTGGATCTCTCTTCGGTATTCTGGCAGCTTCCCCTCGATGAGTCCTCGCGGGAAAAGACTGCTTTCCGTACGCCGCAGGGTTTATTTCAATTCAATTGTCTTCCGATGGGGTTGAATGCTGCTCCCGCTACATTTCAGAGGTTGATGGAACTGTGTTGTATGTGTTGGGTTATGAAATTTTGATAAAAATAATAAAAATTAATAATTTTCCAAAAAAATGCGCAAATCGCATTAATTATGTTAATGTGTGTATTAAAATGCATAAATTATGATAATGTGTGTAATTATATGCATAAATTATGATAATCGCGGAGATAATCGTAGTAATTTATGCGGATGCTTGCGATTATGTTACTGTGAGCAGTTATGATAATTAGGCTTAGCTTCGTTTATCCATTGTTATATCAATCAGGATAACACGATTATCATCGATTAAACGTTTACCGATTATCTTAGTGTGTTTATGTTATTTTAGGTCTCCAGTTTCAGATCTCATCACAGGATACAGTTATCAAGAATAAGATAGTTTTGCATGGACTTGGAAAGAAGCACTTGAACAGTTGGTGTTAAGCAATTTTATTCTAAACAAGCACATGACACTCTCTTATCCGAAAGCAAGTATACGTCAATAAATTCATGGGCAAGATTATGCAATTAACGAAAATAAATGACTAAAAATACTTCTTCATTGGCGTGATTATGCAGTTAACGAAAATTAATGACTAAAACATTTCTTATTCATGTAACTCGACGGCAGCAACTGCTTTGCACGATCAGTTGATATTGAATGCACCACCTCGAAATGGCAACCCTTTTTGAAACGCAAAGACAATTTTTTTTTTTTAGTCTTATTCGTGCGCGTGCTGTGTGTGCGTTGTCCCCTTGTAATATTAATTAATTCTTGGAGCCGGGAGTTGTGTCGTTAGCTTGTGTGGTGTGGGAGGATACAAACAGCGGCCAGAAGTTCTCTGGGTTGGGCGTGGCCGCCGCGAGCCCCTGCTGCTCCCTCGCTCGGCGTGTCTCTGCTTGTGCGCTCTCTCTCTCTCTCCACTGCTGGACGACGAGTTGGCACGACGCTCGGTGACGCCCGGTGATGTCCGAGTCGTGCTGCTCTTGCGCTCTCTCTCCCTCTACTGCAAGATGACGAGTTGGCACGACGCTCGGTGACGCCCGGTGACGTCCGAGTCGTGCTGCTCTTGCGCTCTCTCTCCCTCTACTGCTAGATGACGAGTTGGCACAACGCTCGGTGACGCCCGGTGACGTCCGAGTCGTGCTGCTCTTGCGCTTGGCGGTCCTCGGTAGCTGACGGCGCGATGGCGCCTCTCTGCAGCTCTGACGGCGGCGCTCGTTCGGAAGACTTTGACTCTCTTTCTCCACTACGGGATGACGAGTCGGTTTTGGTTGATGCTGGTTGATCTGGGTGTGTATTAGACACACGGCGCATTCGATGGCGCGGTCCTCTTCCTCACAGCCGTTTGACCAGGCTTTCTCCACTGCTTCGCGCTCTCTGCTTTGCTCGCTTGGTCGACGCTTGGCGATCTCCGCCCTTTTACAGGTTGATTGCTTGTCGTCACTCATCACTCTCTCTGCTCCGTGCTTCCCTTGTTCGTGCAGCTGCCAGCTTCACTCGCACTTAACTTCGTTCTGCGAGAAGCGACACCTGCTATCGGCATCGGTGTTTCGTTTCCTCACGACGCTCCGCCAGCCGGAGCACAGCTGAAACCCAGCCCCGACCCAGGTTGAACTCAGACTTCTGTGACTCGAACGACCCCTCCTCGTTCTATCACTTCTCGAGGCACGATCTGTCCCAGCTCTCTTGCGAGCCCCGTCGCAACGCCGAGCGCGACTCGGACAGACTGCACTCAGACTGTCACCTTAACGACGTCTCGTCGTCCCATCTCTCCTCGAGGCACGATCTGCCCCAACTCTCTTGCGAGCCCTGTCGTAACGCTGCGTCGCAAGCCGAGTTGCAAGACCGAGCACGACTCGACCCAGACTGCTCGTTCGCTATGTGCGCCCGTGCCTAACTCAAAACGTGACTCCCCTCTCTGCGCATTCTTTGCGAGAGAAAACAAACAGAAAAAAAACAGATGTCTTTGGAATGTCAGGCACCGATTCCCCCCTGTGACCTTTTTGCTCCCTCCTTGCTTGCCAGACCCCGCTGGAAGACAAAGGTGGCTGAGGAGATGTTTGCAATACATTTATGTGGTCCTGTGTGTTACATTTATTCTTGAATTATATTTTATGAGTTCCTTCGGTCTTAGTATCGTGGTTATCATTCGTCTATGTTTAATGAATATTTGTACTGATCCTTGTCACATTATTATTTTGGGGCTTTGCCAAGTTTAGTTCTCCGGAGATTGGTGTTTTATTCGGAGTTATATTTTAATGTCCTGAGGTTAAGTGTAACTATGCTTCCACTTAAGCTTTCTGGAATTCGTACTCTTTAGTTTTTAGGACGGTCATGTAGATAGGAAACATATAATTCTAAATAATATGTATGCGGTGAATACGAGTAATATAAGATAATTACTAATAAAAAAAACCTATGGTTTGTTGGTTAATTCTCTTTGTAATGTTTCTACTTTTCGGTTAGGAAAACGTTAAGAAAACGCGAGTGGCAACCGTTATTATCCTTTACTCTGCTCTGCACCCCCTCCGTGCATCTCAAGATGTCTTGGGAGGTCAGGCCATCCATCTTTGTCCATCTGGATGTCTCTGACCTCTCTGTGACCGAATTCTTATCATTTTAACCGCCCTCCATGTTTCATGGATTCCTGGTGTGCTTGTGAGTTGTTTTCATTATTTAATTTTAAAAAAATAGATATATAAAAAAAAAAAATTCTTAATTATTCTTAATATTAATAACGGAAAACAGGGCATAGATACAACAACTGGTATTAACGGGGTTGCAGTGGGAGACATGTCTGATATATTTAGACGATATTATCGTCTTCAGCCGCACATTTGACGAACATTTACTGAGGTTGGAGGCGGTGTTCGCCAGAATGCGCTCCGCCAATCTGAAATTTAAACCTAAGAAATGTCACCTACTGCAACGGTCCGTGCGCTATTTGGGACATATAGTCAGTGCCGACGGGGCCACGGATCCAGAGAAGACAGCGTGCGTCCGTGACTGGCCAACCCCGGCCATGGTGGGGGATGTGCGTCGCTTTTTGGGGTTTGCCTCATATTATCGTAGATTCGTTCCCAATTTCGCAACGATCGCGAGGCCTCTGTACCTCCTTACGGGTAAAGGACGGAAATTTGATTGGGGACCGCCGGAGGAGGCGGCGTTTAAAGGCCTGCGCGATCGGTTGGCTACGGCGCCGACGTTGGACTATCCCGATTTTGATCACCCCTTCATTCTGGATACGGACGCGAGTGACACGGGCATTGGGGCCGTGCTGTCACAGTCCAAAGGCGGTGTGGAACGCGTGGTGGCGTACGGTAGCCGGGTTCTGTCTCCCGCCAAAACCCGCTACTGCGTCACTCGCTGGGAACTTTTGGCTATTGTCTATTTTCTCCGCCAATTTTGACCGTATCTCTACGGCCGTTCGCTTATTGTTCACACGGATCATGCGGCTTTGCAATATGCCCTGAAGGTGGACCAACCATCTGGCCAGCTGGCACGATGGTTGGACACGCTGCAGGAGTTTTCCTTCCAAATTCAACATCGGAAGGGGATGCGTCACGCAAATGCGGACGCACTCTCTAGGTTGCCGCAGCAATCCCCTTGCGCGTGCGCGTCGGGGACGCATAGGTGTACGCCGATCCAGCAGCCCCCTCGGCCTATTGCGTTGGCGGTCGAGGTGCCTGAGGCTCCAGTGTGGCCGGGACCGGCCGATGGGATTTTGAACCTTCCACGGGCTGTATGGATTCGTGAACAAATGCTGGACGACTCATTGGGGACCCTGCGGAATCGGGCTGCGAAGGGGGGTGTTGTATTCTAGCCTTCTTCCATCATTGATATATAATGAATGAAAACACACCAAAGCGCAGCAAACTGCAAAACACCAGGTGTTGTAGTAATGAACGGGAGGAGGGCTAAGATGGCAGAATTGCAACCTTGCTTCAGGGATAGATAAGGCCTGATGAACGGGCATGTCACCCGTGCAAGGGCAGAGACAGTGGGAGAGTCAGCCAGACATAATTAAGGCAAAAAGCCAACCATCCTGCATGGTTTTAAGGAATTAAATTATTAAATCCAGGGTGAGTGGTCAAATGAAGTGGGTCAGCAACGCTGTGTGCACAGGGGAGGGAGCTGATTAACAACCCTGCACGGCTGAACGTGAGGGGGCCTTTGACCTGTAATTAAGAATAACACTCCCAGAGCAGAAGGTTGGATGGCCACAGTGAGACGAGAATAGGGGTGTTGTGCCTCTCTCAAGGCTGCAGGCTCAGCTGAATAACAAGGCTGCGGAGGTCACCAAAAGTTCGTGTTCGCCTAGTTAAGTCGAAAAGCTCAATTATTCTGTATTGCTATTAAAGTAACGTTAAAGTCGGAATTTAACAACAGGATAGGCTAAAGTTATTGATATTCACACCCACTCCAATTAAACCAGGCCACCAGTTACGACTACTGAACCATCACCATCATTAAGTCAATATGAAATGTTATTTCCATACTTTAATATACAACTCGACCCAAAGCATATGACAATCAGAACCTTCCTAAGTCAAAATTGAATCGCACCCAGACAGGAGCGAATAGTCGATATAAGGTTGAAGAGGGAAGGAAATTAAGAGCATGGCGAACTGCAAACGTAAGCAAAAAAAGCCGGGAACAACACACCAAGCCCAGCAACAGCGAGTCGGGCTTCGACAGGCCATAAAAGTAGGAATGATAACTCCCGGGGTCAGGGGACATCAGAAAAAGCAAGCAGACAAAAACCAGAACTGACTCCAAGGTTCAACCGCCCTCACCTACAAGGAGTGACGGAAATTAATGAGGCCTTGAGTTAACGGCGTCAGCTGGACAGCAACAACACCGGCGAGCAGAGACAGAGTGAGGCAAAGACTGCCAGGCTATGAAATACAACTTCATGTCAGTAAAGCCCTGACCAAGTTAAGTTAAAAACATCACAATACATAATATCGTACATAACATCAATGTTAACGCTATTCACCGTCAACTATATTCCGCTTATATAACCATGCAGACACCAAGGAATACGAATTCCTAGGATCAAGAAACTTACCCCTTAACCTAAGATATCGGAAATAAATTAATAATAATAAGCCTATGCATGAAAGACAAAAGTAAAACCTATGAAAAGCCAGGATAGCGGGATAAATCACCACCAGGTCGAAATAAAATACATAATAAAAGAGCGATGTTAAACCCAGGGTCGGAGAGAAAGGGAGATCCCGGCCGTCTTTGTATCCCCGCAGCGCGGGATGGGAGTGTGTATGTGCTCGGGGAGGCCCCTCCACTTGGGTCAAGCACCACGATGGGAAACGACACACCTGAGGTTACATACAGAATCATAACTGGGAAATGGTAAGGGACAAATGTTAATTTAAAACTTTTTAACCATGTCTGTGTGCGTCTGTGAGGGTCGGAGGGAGTGTGCCCCTCCCTCCAAGTCGTGCAACACAGACAGAGGCGCCTGTGAGACGATTTGTAACGTCTGTGTTTTGGTTCATGAAGAAGGCCAGACAAGAGATAATATTGCACCCAGACAGAGAGACGACTTCGAGGCAATTTGTAACATCTGATTGTTTGCTCATGGATTTTATGGAGGGAGTATGACAACGGAAAATACCATGGGTGATGCACACAAGGACACACGGACGTACGGACACACACATGAACACACCTACACACGGACAGATCCTGACACAGTAAATGAAAAGAAAACCCCGCCTTGTGGGCAGGACCCAAAGGGATTTTTCGGCATAAAAGAAAGGACCCTGAGCATTGGAAACCAGTTCGACCAGGAGTCAACTCATCACGAGTGCGACCAACGGGTCGACTCATGAGCGAGCTCGACCGGAAGGGTCGGCTCGACTCATCAGCCGAGTTCGACCAGAAGGGTCAATTCACCAGCCGAGTTCGACCAGGAGAGTCAACTCAGCCGAGCTTGACCAGCGGGTCGGCTCCGGAGCGAGCTCGACCGAGCGGGTCGGCTCGACTCATCTTCAGCTCGACCGAGCGGGTCGACTCAAGGGCGAGCTGCGACTAACGGGTCGGCTCGACTCTTCAGCTTCTGGGACTCAGCCGAGTTCAGACGGCTCTCGGGGCTCGACTCAAGCGGCTCCCCGTCTCCTCTGCAGGCGGGCAAGACCCGCTTGACAGCTCAACTCGGCCGCGACAGCCCAACCTCTGCCGAGTCGAAGGTCGCTCTGCAGCTGAAGGTCGCGGTTTGGCGACGAGGTGCTGACCCAGCACTGCGCGCTGCGAGCGAGCTGTGGGCGCCACCTACCGACCGGGTTCCGAACTACGACAGCGTATCAACAGGCATCCAACCAATTCCCCACGGCGACAGAAAAGCGACTAATACGTATGACGCGCACCGCCCCCTCACCACACGACCCCCAGGCATCTGTTTGACATAAAGAACCGACTCCGAACACTGACTATTGAAGACAACTCTTACCACTCAAACCCACTCGAACCCATAAGCCATCCGTGGCTGTGAAGAAAACACTCGAGACCGAGTGATGGCCATCCGTCGTTTATAAGAGTATTCGTAATTTTATCTTTAATATTTAGTGGGCTGTACTCTTAATCGCATAAATTCCCAACAGATCCATCAATACGAATTGATTCTTGGCACCTCCTTCCGCCGAGCAACGCTCACGTGGGGAGTGGTGGCCCACCAGATCCTTAACAGGTGATCTGGTCCCCAATTAGTAAATTTGATATAAGATAACGATCTTCGGAAAAGGAGCATCGTCGCCGGCCCTTACTCCGAGCCATTCTGTTGTCAGATAACCTGCCGATGTATCTGTTGAGATTGGTGCCTTTAAGAATAATAACTGTTTTGATTGTGTTTTATCGCCGTATAATCTTTCAAGTATCTTTCATTCATTAACGTTAAGGTTTTCTTAGCATAGTATTTGCATGTTTTAACGACTCTCTCCCACTAACAACCATCGCGTTACGCGGGATCCATGTGCCGTTGTCAAGTGAAATCAGACAATCATTGATGATACTGTATTGATGCCGTGTTGACGTTCCGGGATTAAGAGTTCGCATACTATATCATAGTTGAAGTTGAATTAGTAATAAATTGATTAATACAGAAGTGGTTGTGTGATTCTTTCCTGAACTATGTACAAGATCTGCTTCTGCGTTGAGATCTGAACTTGGTGACCTTAATAAACACACTAACACATACTCAGTAAATGTTAAAGCGATAACGGGGCGAACCGGGGACCTAAAGATAAGCGAGAATGAGACGAACCTAGACAACGATGCCGAGTTAATCTAAGTTAATCTTGCATACTTACACCACACCTGCATAACTGCAGACGATTAATTGCCTTATTCCGATCGATAACCCACCCTCGTCACCGAGGCGGGGTCTGGTTATCATAACGACTTGCATCATCATAATTACACCCACTCGCATAATTACTACAATTACCTCTCGAATTGGCATAATTAAATGTGCATAATTACATAAATTAATATATTTCCGGATAATTACACATTTGGCCAAATTTCATTTGATTATTATTATTTTCACTGAATATTCATAACCCACATATACAACATAATAATTTCACCCACGCACGCATACAACATATCAAAATTTTCATAACCAACATATACAACATAATGGGGGCTCGTCCGGGATTTCTCGCAGACAGTTTGTGCATGAATTCAGGAACGAATCACTGTTGTGTTAATCAAGTGGTGTGAACTAACGTTGCCTTGTGATTATAAACGGGGGTATACACGCGCTCTGAAGGGAAATACCAGAGTAGCAGAGTATAACAAAGACAGCTGGGCTGAAATTATTTGCTCGAGTTGAACTGACGCATCCTGTGATACAATTGTTTATATGTGCGCTGAAGGGGAATTCTAGAGTAACTCACGCCGCACATGAGATGTTAGAATTAAGATACACTCTTAAGTCTGTTAACCACACTACGTAATAGAGATGGCGCAGGATCCACAACGTTCTGAGGTTGACACACCAACGCATAACACTGATACAGAGTGGACCTCTGAGGAGGAGATGGAATCTATAGAAAAACAATATCGGGAATTTGTGTTAAAACGTACTGGACGGACTGCTAGCCAGCAGACGGAGCAGAGAGATATATGGGAGGGGTGCCATACAGAAGATGTTAAAGCCCATAGAAGGAAACTACTTAAGGACGTGATGAAATGTGGCAAAGCCAAACGTGACGTAAAAATTGCAGAAATAGCGAGGGTAGACTCGTATCTCCTCGCACAGACAGACAGAGAAAGATTATGGAATGAGGAAAAATTTGAAAGGGAAAGACAAGAGAAACTGTCCTTAATGGTGCAGGTAGAGCGTCTGCACGCCCTCATGAGAGAGAAAGAATCCGCACTAAATGCACCAGTGAAACACCCAGACGCTGATACACAGAACACATACGGGAGTAACAATTTACCACACTCCGAGCCACGTGGACATAGCCCAGGGCCAGATCCCACAATGAGTATGGCTACTGTGCAAAGCAATTTTGATGAAGTAACACCCTCGCAAATCGAGGAGAGAGAAGAGGAAATAGTAATACAAACGGGAAAACATGAGGCCGACCACCCCAACGTTAGAGAGAGACAAATAATTAACCCTAAGTCATCAGGATACACTGTAATGATAGGGCAGAAAAGGGCGGAGCTGGTGCAAGACGGGAAACATGACCTAAACAGCACACCAGGCAGACGCACGCTACGCAAGTATGACCGACATGATGCAGATGACAGGGACAGCTCACCAGAGAAACGCACCTCGCACAAACACGACCAACATGACACAGATGACAGACACAGCTCACCAGAGAGACACACCTCACGCAAACATGACAGACACCGCTCACCAGAGAGACGCACCTCACGTAAACATTATCAACACGACAGGGGTAACAGAGAGAGCTCACCAGAGGAACACACCTCACGCAAACATGACCGACATGATGCAGATGACAGACACAGCTCACCAGAGAGACGCACCTCACGTAAACATTATCAACACGACAGGGGTAACAGAGAAAGCTCACCATAGGGACGCATGACCCGTGAAAATCACCCACGCAAAACCACCCGCACCACAGATGACAGAGACAGGAATCCCGATAACCATGAAGCACGAGACAAACGTAAATACAACACCTCACCTAGCAGGCACTACACACGTAGTAGGCAGCATGAAGGTCAAGGACAAAAACACTCACCACATAGACACCGCTCAAGGAGATCACGCACACCAACCCACAAACACGAATCACAAGACCCACATAAGGAAAACAAGAGACACAGACACGGGAAACATGACAACAGGGATAGTGGAGACAAGGGTAGCTCAAGTGAGCACTCCTCAGGAACCGACACCACTGATGACGAACAACACACTTTTAACAGTAAGACACTAAAACTAATGGACAAAGCACTCGTGAGAATTCCCTACTTCGATCCACATAACAAGAACAGGGACATACACACTTACATAGCTACGGTAGAACAGGAGGCTAAGATCCGGGGTCTGGGTAAATCAGCAGAAAAGGCATGTTTATTATCAAGGAGCCTACATGAACCCGCCAGACCATGGGTAGCCTCCCTGCCAAATAGGGTGAAGAGTGACTTTAAACAATTGAGCCGAGCAGTAGTTAAGAGATTTGGGGAATACTTCACACTATCCGAAGGATTGAACGCGGCAAAGTTGATGACCCAGCGAGTAGACGAAGACCCACGAGATTATCTCCTACGCCTTAAGAAAGCATATTACGCAGGAGACGGGGACAATGCCCAGGGAGATAAGACAGTTTTAAAAGTGATGTTCTTTCAATCATTGAGACCTGAAATAGTGAGAATAGTAGGAATGATGTTGGACCCCGAGACTGCCTCTCCCTACGCCAGATTGAAAGCAAGGCCCACACGGCCTGGGTGAACGGACGGAAAACCACTAGCATAGCCAAAACCCACATCGTCACCAGAGATAAAGAATGCCTCGATCTGGAGGGAAGCGAATCTCCAAGGAATAATATTAGCGCCACACGGGGTGGACATGAATTCCCCCAGGAGAGGGCGCCTAACCCAATAGAATCAACACCCGTCTACAACACGCTGAACCACGTTCCACGTGGGGGGAGGGACGAGTCAAGGGGAACCTGGCACCCACAGCCGCCACCACCATGGAATGCAGGAGAGGGCGGAGGCTGGAATTATGGAGGAGGAAGAGCGAGTGACGGGCCATACCTACCCCGCGGAGGCCGACGCCCATTAAACCAGTCACCATATCGTCCCCCACTGCCGCCTCCACTAACAATAGAGCATAGACCACCGTTAGCTAACAGGAATCGATATGCTCACCACATTAGGATGGAAAAAGAGCTCCTAGGGAGTATGAAGACTCCCATGCAAATAGCAAAGGGAAGAATACCAACTATACCCACACAGGAGGAGGATACACCCAGCGCAAAGGTAGCCCAAGTGAACGTAGGGAAGACAAGAAGCCCCGAAGCAATCACCGAAGTGGTACCAGAGGGAAAAGGGTACCATCTGGGGGAATTGATTCCCGTAGGACCAGTCGGACGAGTCCACGTGGAAGTAATACTGCAAGATACCCTGACCAGCCAGGGCCTTTGTGATACTGGAGCAGAAATATCCATGATATCCAGAGAATTATTTGACGAACTCCAGACTGCCCTCCAGAGGAAGAATGAAACACTACAGATGATGCCAAGTAACCTTACCTACTCAGGATGTGAAGGGACCCACATGCGACCATTGGGCAAAGTTATGACGAAGTTGACGTTCAACAAAATCAACATGAACCATCCCCTATATGTCGTACGGAGCCCCGGAAAAGAGTTGATCATTGGGATAGAACTACTGAATCGCCTGAAACCCATTATGAACCTTGAATCCCGACAAATTTGGGCACAGTCAATGCCGGAGCAACAGAGGGACTCAGAAGATGAAGACGTTATGAGAGACTCCACGGGAATCCAAGTGATAACACAAGAGCTCAACGACCTATCAACGACAACCAGGAACGAAGACGAGCTCCCAGCAGGAGTTCGGATCACTCAGCTAATGACTAACAGACTGAGAGAAGACCGAAAGGAAGCCGACTTAGAGTCAGTATCACCAAATGACCGTCCCCTCATGGAGTATATACCGCCCCCTGGAGGCCAAACCGACGAACTGCAAACTGATGAAGGAGAACACGAGGGCAAGAGCGTATTACCCTCGGATGAAGCCAAGGCAACTCAACCGATAGTAACGCAAAAGGAACTTTCAACCGAGCCGCCCGAAACCACGAAGGCCTTGGACCCAGACCCAGGACAAGGAGTCTCCCTAATAGAAGAACAAATCGAACAACAAATTGAAGCAGCAGACGCCCTCGAGAACGACACTCAACGAAATGAGCTTCGTCAACTGCTCCACAAATACCACTCCCTGTTCTCAGAAGACCCCTATGATTGCGGCAAAACCGACCTACACGTGGTATCTATTCCCACACTGGAAGGAGCGCCAGCGGTATATGTGAAACAATACAAGGTTCCACTGGCTGCCTACGAATCAATCCAAGAAACCTTGGAGAACCTACTCAAGAAGAATATAATTCGAGAATGCAACTCAACCTACAACTCACCGATTTGGCCTGTATTGAAACCCACAGGCAAGTGGCGACTCACCATCGACTATAGGCAACTCAACAAAACGGTTCCCCTATCTCGATGGCCAATGGCAGAAATCGACCAGAATCTCAACCAAATAAAAGGCGCAAAAATTCTCACCACCATGGATCTATCAAATGGCTTCTGGACCATGCCCGTGAAAGAAGCGGATCAATACAAGTTGGCATTTACATTCAATGGAATACAGTATACTTGGAACCGATGTCCATTTGGATACTCAAATTCACCTGCGGACTTTAACATATTCCTACACAAGGCAATGGACGACGCAAAAGAGCGAGGTACCATCGTCTATGTCGACGATATACTGGTCAAGGACTCCTCCTGGGAAGAACACCTCGAGAGCCTCCAGCATACCCTCGAGCAGTTAAAGGAAGCAGGCGCAAAGATTTCAGTACAAAAACCGACAGCAGGGACACGCCCTGAGGAGCGCAGGCATGAGCCTTTGAATGGAAAATATCCAAGGGAAACCAAAATTTATGTGGGTCGGAGTGCTAAAATGGAGACGAATGTCCATGACGTATCGGGAATGGTGTTGGAATCCAACACACTCGTAAAAACAAAGAGGGCAACCTTACGAGGGACAGAATTAAATCGACACACTGACTCGGCAAATGTGCATGTAATCGCAGAGAGAGCGAATGCCAGTGATGACGGAGTACCGAAGTTGGTTGTGTGCGCGAATTCTGATTATGTGCAGCACAATTTTACACCCCACACTCCCACGACGCGAGAGAGTGAGAGGGGAAATTACAAAAACGAACTGGAAAACCGTGATCAAATGATCAAAGTGATAAGTGGTAAACCAGACACTTGGAACTTGGTAAAAAGATTGCCAGGATGTAACAGGAGGGAATTAACGCAAAAATGCGTTCGAAACCGCTACCTATCGTTTCCCAGGATTTAACAAAAACAAAAAAAATTAATATCCGTCGGAGTTATGAGGGATGTGAACCATGTAACTGGTGATATCGATGTTAAAGTTTTGTGGTATTTTTTTTGCTTATTTCAAATGTAACCTTGTTAAGATTGTGATACATGCGCGCGCTTTGGAAGGAATGCGTTATGGATTAGTACCGATGTTTAACGTTGTGTTTTATTTCTTTTGCTTATTTCAAATGTAACCATGTTACGATTGTGATACATATGCGCGCGTCGTAAGAAATAACCGCCGAGAGTGAGGGCGACTTATAGATTCATAACACAAAAAAAGGGGCATTTACTTGGTTTGGAAATTCGCCAGTGGCCAAATCGACCCCTGATAATTTTCAAACGGGCGGCAAAAAAAATATCATAATTTTTTTTCAATTTATATATATACCTTTTTTTTAATTAATTAATGAAAACAACTCACTTCTCCTCACAAGAACACCAGGAATCCATGAAACATGGAGGGCGGTTAAAGTGTTGAGAGTTCGGTCACAAAGAGGTCATGGACATCCAAATGGACAAAAGATGTATGGACTAGCCTCCCAAGACATCTGGAGATATACAGAAAAGGGCAGAATAAATAACGGTTGGAACTTCGCGTTTTCTTAACGTTTTCCGTACCGAAAAGTAGAAACTTAACAAAGATAATTAACCAACAAACAATAATTTCTTATTATTATATGTTTCCTACCTATACGACCTTCCAAAAAAAAATAACAACTAAAGAGTACGAATTCCAGAAAGCTTAAGTGGAAACATAATAACGCTTAACCTTAGGACATAAAAAAAATTAACTCAGAATAAAACACCAATCTCTGGGGAACTAAACTAATGGGCATATCACACTACGATAATGTGTAACATGTTTTCCAGGAAATGGCAGCCCTCCTGCTCACGCTCCTGCTAACGTACCTTGCCAAGCTAGAAGGGAGCCAAGAGCTGATCAAGCCAGGACCAGAATCCGGGGTGATGCTGAGAGACTCCTCCAGCTTCCTAGTAACCGAAACGAAAATAGTAACCCAACAAGTCTATGTCTCCTTGGAACCTGCCTTGGTGGTAAAGAAGCACTTCGGGAAGTTACCACCCCAAGCTACCCAAGCAACCCGAATATGGTATTATGACTTCCTAAGATACAGTGAACAAAATGTCGGAACGATCCTGAAGCAATTACAAAGAACCATGATACTTCCCCCCACCACTGTCAACCTAACACGTTCCAAGAGGTCTATCGGCCTGGGAGGGGTCTTTGGAATACTATCCGGTTTTAGCTCCTTAATCACACTAGGAGTATCCATATCCAACGCCGTAAAGATTGGACACCTCACGCAAGGTATCGAGAATTTACAGCTCGATATGCATCAGATCCAGCAGCAAATACAACACCAACAAAAGAATCTGGTCGAAATGGGATCCACCCTCCGAGACACCGTGGTTCTCGTAAACCTACATTCTATCATGATTAACTTAACATTCCAAGAATTGAGTTCTGCAATCCGAGATCTATACGAAGAAGAGAGTATTCGAGAGCCAATTCAGTGGGTGATCCAAGACTTGTTGCGTAGCACCAGCGGCAGCATCAGTGATCTTATACAAGGACAAATTCCGTCATATCTGGTAACTCCAACACTGATAAAAGATGTGCTACAAGCAGCATCCCCGGAAACAATCAGTCCAACTCAAGTACAAATTGCCTTCAACATGGGTACAGCCACACCCATACATGTGGACCCCCAAACTAGACAGCTGGCATTTTTGCTAAATTTACCCCTGGTCAAACCCGGAAATGTATTTCGATTGCGGACAGTATTGAACGTGGGTACATGGAATAACGACATTTACTCCAAGATGGAAACTCCCGTAGTGGTGGCCTACCAGGAAGAAGGCCCCCTTAAGTACCTGGTGCCTGACCTAAACCTGTGTCAAATAATGAAAGAGGTTCATTGGCTCTGCCCAGGGGAACCATTTCTGACCAATACAGCAGAAATAATGTGTGGTCTGTCAAACCTAAGCTCTAAGGAAACTTGCAAGTTGAAGCTAAGTAAACCCAAAAAAAGAACCGGAACAGTGGCCATGATAGCTAATGCCCAGTGGTTGATTAGCACCCCTCTAGATACGGCAATTGTTTCTACCGATCAACACTCCATCACCATGGAAGTTCCGATTCCAAGCCACGTCGCACTGGTCACAATACCAAGAGGAACATTCGTACGCATAGGGGACAAGGTATTATATAACCTAGACAAAAGCCTACACCAAGCGGAGGTAGAAATAGTAGACACATTCCGAGGCCACAAGTTTGAGATAAGCAGCACTCTGTCTAACTTGTTGAACAGTAAAGAATTCCACATGGTGAAATTATCCCTCAGCGAATCAGAGATTAACATAACAGATCTTACTTGGGCGACCAAAGAGGCTGGATATCAGCGAAATCAACAGATGGGGATGGGAATCACAGGGGCAACAGGGATAATCATACTAGTCCCGGCTATTCTAACCTTAACATACCATGTGGCCAAAATGAAGACCGAACTTAAAAGACTAATCGCAGGCACAAGCCACCTACCATTCGAGTCCAGGAGCAGGGATAGAGCCAAGGCCTGATGATGCCACCCAAGAATAACCGTAGAAACTATATTTTTAACGATATCTCCTATAACACGTAGTCAATAGAATAATTTCTCCCTTCCTTATCGTTTTACCTTCCTTTAGGAAAAAATTTTTTCTTCCTCTCTTGTCACATATAATCATGTTAAGTTGTGACACGTACGCGCGCGTTGTAAGGAAATAGCAACAAAACTTGAGGACAATTGATGGTTCTTGATGGAAGAAGGGTATACATTTTTTTTAAAAATAACCCGTGGCCATTTGACCACTGGCCATTTTTAAAAGGGCGGAATGTTGTATTCTAGCCTTCTTCCATCATTGATATATAATGAATGAAAACACACCAAAGCGCAGCAAACTGCAAAACACCAGGTGTTGTAGTAATGAACGGGAGGAGGGCTAAGATGGCAGAATTGCAACCTTGCTTCAGGGATAGATAAGGCCTGATGAACGGGCATGTCACCCGTGCAAGGGCAGAGACAGTGGGAGAGTCAGCCAGACATAATTAAGGCAAAAAGCCAACCATCCTGCATGGTTTTAAGGAATTAAATTATTAAATCCAGGGTGAGTGGTCAAATGAAGTGGGTCAGCAACGCTGTGTGCACAGGGGAGGGAGCTGATTAACAACCCTGCACGGCTGAACGTGAGGGGGCCTTTGACCTGAAATTAAGAATAACACTCCCAGAGCAGAAGGTTGGATGGCCACAGTGAGACGAGAATAGGGGTGTTGTGCCTCTCTCAAGGCTGCAGGCTCAGCTGAATAACAAGGCTGCGGAGGTCACCAAAAGTTTGTGTTCGCCTAGTTAAGTCGAAAAGCTCAATTATTCTGTATTGCTATTAAAGTAACGTTAAAGTCGGAATTTAACAACAGGATAGGCTAAAGTTATTGATATTCACACCCACTCCAATTAAACCAGGCCACCAGTTACGACTACTGAACCATCACCATCATTAAGTCAATATGAAATGTTATTTCCATACTTTAATATACAACTCGACCCAAAGCATATGACAATCAGAACCTTCCTAAGTCAAAATTGAATCGCACCCAGACAGGAGCGAATAGTCGATATAAGGTTGAAGAGGGAAGGAAATTAAGAGCACGGCGAACTGCAAACGTAAGCAAAAAAAGCCGGGAACAACACACCAAGCCCAGCAACAGCGAGTCGGGCTTCGACAGGCCATAAAAGTAGGAATGATAACTCCCGGGGTCAGGGGACATCAGAAAAAGCAAGCAGACAAAAACCAGAACTGACTCCAAGGTTCAACCGCCCTCACCTACAAGGAGTGACGGAAATTAATGAGGCCTTGAGTTAACGGCGTCAGCTGGACAGCAACAACACCGGCGAGCAGAGACAGAGTGAGGCAAAGACTGCCAGGCTATGAAATACAACTTCATGTCAGTAAAGCCCTGACCAAGTTAAGTTAAAAACATCACAATACATAATATCGTACATAACATCAATGTTAACGCTATTCACCGTCAACTATATTCCGCTTATATAACCATGCAGACACCAAGGAATACGAATTCCTAGGATCAAGAAACTTACCCCTTAACCTAAGATATCGGAAATAAATTAATAATAATAAGCCTATGCATGAAAGACAAAAGTAAAACCTATGAAAAGCCAGGATAGCGGGATAAATCACCACCAGGTCGAAATAAAATACATAATAAAAGAGCGATGTTAAACCCAGGGTCGGAGAGAAAGGGAGATCCCGGCCGTCTTTGTATCCCCGCAGCGCGGGATGGGAGTGTGTATGTGCTCGGGGAGGCACCTCCACTTGGGTCAAGCACCACGATGGGAAACGACACACCTGAGGTTACATACAGAATCATAACTGGGAAATGGTAAGGGACAAATGTTAATTTAAAACTTTTTAACCATGTCTGTGTGCGTCTGTGAGGGTCGGAGGGAGTGTGCCCCTCCCTCCAAGTCGTGCAACACGGACAGAGGCGCCTGTGAGACGATTTGTAACGTCTGTGTTTTGGTTCATGAAGAAGGCCAGACAAGAGATAATATTGCACCCAGACAGAGAGACGACTTCGAGGCAATTTGTAACATCTGATTGTTTGCTCATGGATTTTATGGAGGGAGTATGACAACGGAAAATACCATGGGTGATGCACACAAGGACACACGGACGTACGGACACACACATGAACACACCTACACACGGACAGATCCTGACACAGTAAATCAAAAGAAAACCCCGCCTTGTGGGCAGGACCCAAAGGGATTTTTCGGCATAAAAGAAAGGACCCTGAGCATTGGAAACCAGTTCGACCAGGAGTCAACTCATCACGAGTGCGACCAACGGGTCGACTCATGAGCGAGCTCGACCGGAAGGGTCGGCTCGACTCATCAGCCGAGTTCGACCAGAAGGGTCAATTCACCAGCCGAGTTCGACCAGGAGAGTCAACTCAGCCGAGCTTGACCAGCGGGTCGGCTCCGGAGCGAGCTCGACCGAGCGGGTCGGCTCGACTCATCTTCAGCTCGACCGAGCGGGTCGACTCAAGGGCGAGCTGCGACTAACGGGTCGGCTCGACTCTTCAGCTTCTGGGACTCAGCCGAGTTCAGACGGCTCTCGGGGCTCGACTCAAGCGGCTCCCCGTCTCCTCTGCAGGCGGGCAAGACCCGCTTGACAGCTCAACTCGGCCGCGACAGCCCAACCTCTGCCGAGTCGAAGGTCGCTCTGCAGCTGAAGGTCGCGGTTTGGCGACGAGGTGCTGACCCAGCACTGCGCGCTGCGAGCGAGCTGTGGGCGCCACCTACCGACCGGGTTCCGAACTACGACAGCGTATCAACAGGCATCCAACCAATTCCCCACGGCGACAGAGGAGCGACTAATACGTATGACGCGCACCGCCCCCTCACCACACGACCCCCAGGCATCTGTTTGACATAAAGAACCGACTCCGAACACTGACTATTGAAGACAACTCTTACCACTCAAACCCACTCGAACCCATAAGCCATCCGTGGCTGTGAAGAAAACACTCGAGACCGAGTGATGGCCATCCGTCGTTTATAAGAGTATTCGTAATTTTATCTTTAATATTTAGTGGGCTGTACTCTTAATCGCATAAATTCCCAACAGATCCATCAATACGAATTGATTCTTGGCACCTCCTTCCGCCGAGCAACGCTCACGTGGGGAGTGGTGGCCCACCAGATCCTTAACAGGTGATCTGGTCCCCAATTAGTAAATTTGATATAAGATAACGATCTTCGGAAAAGGAGCATCGTCGCCGGCCCTTACTCCGAGCCATTCTGTTGTCAGATAACCTGCCGATGTATCTGTTGAGATTGGTGCCTTTAAGAATAATAACTGTTTTGATTGTGTTTTATCGCCGTATAATCTTTCAAGTATCTTTCATTCATTAACGTTAAGGTTTTCTTAGCATAGTATTTGCATGTTTTAACGACTCTCTCCCACTAACAACCATCGCGTTACGCGGGATCCATGTGCCGTTGTCAAGTGAAATCAGACAATCATTGATGATACTGTATTGATGCCGTGTTGACGTTCCGGGATTAAGAGTTCGCATACTATATCATAGTTGAAGTTGAATTAGTAATAAATTGATTAATACAGAAGTGGTTGTGTGATTCTTTCCTGAACTATGTACAAGATCTGCTTCTGCGTTGAGATCTGAACTTGGTGACCTTAATAAACACACTAACACATACTCAGTAAATGTTAAAGCGATAACGGGGCGAACCGGGGACCTAAAGATAAGCGAGAATGAGACGAACCTAGACAACGATGCCGAGTTAATCTAAGTTAATCTTGCATACTTACACCACACCTGCATAACTGCATACGATTAATTGCCTTATTCCGATCGATAACCCACCCTCGTCACCGAGGCGGGGTCTGGTTATCATAACGACTTGCATCATCATAATTACACCCACTCGCATAATTACTACAATTACCTCTCGAATTGGCATAATTAAATGTGCATAATTACATAAATTAATATATTTCCGGATAATTACACATTTGGCCAAATTTCATTTGATTATTATTATTTTCACTGAATATTCATAACCCACATATACAACATAATAATTTCACCCACGCACGCATACAACATATCAAAATTTTCATAACCAACATATACAACAGGGGGGGGGGGGGCCGGTTTCCGGAGGGACGCCGGGGACCGCTCTCCGCGACGGACTGCTGATGTGGAGGGATGGGTTACAGGAACGCTGGCGTCTTGTTGTACCGGCGTCATTGCGGTACGAATTGATTAGGACTCTGCATTGCGACATGCTGTTACACCTGGGGGTGCAGAAGACCTTATTGACGTTGCAGCGAGATTACTATTGGCACGGCATGACGACGGATGTCGTTGGGCACGTTCGCGCGTGTCCCGAGTGTGCCCGGCGGAAGCCGCCTAAACACCCATATGTGCCGCCAATACAGTCTATTCAAGTGTCTCGGGTTAACGAGTTGGTGGCGTTGGATATTTTGGGACCCTTCCCACCATCCGCTAAGGTTAATAAATACTTGCTAGTTGGGGTGGAGTACCTCTCCCGCTGGCCGATGGCCTGGCCCTTGCCCGACCAGTCGGCGGCGTCCATTACAGACGCCTTTCTATTCGGATACGTCATGGACAAGGGGGCGCCGGAGAGGCTGCTCACGGATCAAGGCCGAAATTTTTCTTCTAAGTTGTTGGGGGAGGTGTGTGCGGCTCTGGGAACTAAAAAGATCCGGACATCTCCCTACCACCCGCAGACGGATGGCATGGTTGAACGGCTAAATCGGACTCTGTCCGCCATGCTGTGTCACACGGTTAATGAAAAACAAGCGGATTGGGATTTGCATATCCCTGGGGTACTCTCGGCATACCGGATGACGCCTCATGCATCTACAGGATATTCGCCGTTTTTTCTTATGTACGGTCGCGAAAACGTGCCGCCGATGGATGTGCAGTTGGGAACAGGAGTGAGGGGACCTACTAAACCTCTCCCTGATTACATTCAGGACGCCGTTCGCCGCGTCACTGAGGCGCGGGAAGGGGCCCGCATGGCTACGGCCAAAACCCAGGCCCGGAACGAACGGTGCGCTCGACGCTCGAAGGGGAAGTGCCCCTGGAAGGTGGGGGACATGGCCTGGCTGCATTGTCCGCAGGTGCGGCCAGGGACCTCCCCTAAATTACATAAACCATGGCAAGGGCCTGTTAGGCTCATCGAGGTTCCCAACCCGCAGTCCGCACACGTTCGGTTCGGATCTCGGCGCTGGTACGTCCATACGTCTCGCTTAAAACCATACGTGGCCCCTCAAACGGATGCGTCATCTCCTGATGTTGCCTTGCCGGTGTCTGTTGCTGCCGACGCACCCTTGCCTGTGCTTGTTGACCCTGCAAGAGCGCCTGTCGTGCCTTTTACAGACAAACCGGCCGTGACACTGCAGGAGACGGGGGACTCTGCTCTGGGTGGGCCTACCACGGCTGCGGGGACACCTGGCCCCACCGCCCTTTCAACCCCACCACAGACACGATTGCGGGACACCCCGGACTCTGGTCCTTCGGGAAAACGGGACCTTGGCGTTGGCGGGCCTCCAATAGCGACAGGCGGTTTTGATCCTGTCGCTCCTAAAACCCCGTCGCATTCTCGGTCTGCAGGGGGGCCGCCGCTCGTCCGGGACGGGCCGGCGACCCGCACGCGGTCGAAGTCCCTTACTTTTCGTTGATTAATGTTGTTCTTGTTCTTGTTATTGTATATTCGTTGATTTCTCCGTTGTCCGTTCATGTCTGATGGTTGGTGCTCGCTCGCATTACTTGGTTGTTTCAGCCGAGGACGGCTGAAATTTTCTCCACGGGGGAGGGTGGTGTAATGCGGGCGTAAACGGCCTCGCGGATATGACGTAACAGGGGGGAGGAGTTGGGTCACGTGGGGAGAAGGGAGAGCTCTTAAGGGCGGGAACCGGAAGAGACAGGGGGAGAGTGTAAGAATAAAGACGGGAGGAGGCCACGCAGGGCAGGAGGTGGAAAGTGGCGTGATCGCCAAAGGACGGGACTCGGCACCGTTGGCCAGCGGTGTCCGGGCACGGGGGAGACGAAGAGCAGCAGTGGGGCTGTGGGGCTGCAGAGAGAGCAGCCGAGGGGCTGCAGATCGGGGCGGAGAGGCTGAGAGAAAGCCAGCAGCGGAGCTGCAGCGGGAGCCAGCAGAAAGGCTACGTGAGCGACGGCAGCAGAAGGGCTGCCGAGCGGGAGGTGAAGAAAGCTCTGAGCGAGGAGCCGTGCGGGCAAAGTTGTGCGAACCCAAATAAAGGACAACGGAGAAAGACACAGTGAAAGAGTCCTTTATTACACATGTCAGGAACATTGTTGGTCTTGACATTGCCGGGCGTTCATTGACCTAAACGTGGGTGACATGTGACAGGGGGTTAAAGGTCAAGGAGGGTGACTAGGGGTTAAAGGTCGAGGAGGGTGACTCGAGGTTAAAGGTCGAGGTGGGTGACAGGGGGTTAAAGGTCGAGGAGGGTGACTAGGGGTTAACGGTCGAGGAGGGTGACTCAGGGTTAAAGGTCGAGGAGGGTGACATGGCGCAACAACGTCTGTGCACTGAGGGTCACTGTGGCGTGAGAGTTTATCTCGGGAACCTTTGTCACGGACAACTGATAGCCGGGGCCTGCATCAGTGCTGTATTAGTGCTGTATTAGTGTTATGTTATACTCTAACTTGGGGATGTGTCACCCCCCCCCCCCCCCCCATATATATATTATAACTAGCTTTACTACCCGGCTTCGCCCGGGACTTGGATTCACCACGCCCGGCCGCCTTTGTCTCCCCAGTGGCAATGTTCACACACCACACCAGTTACTCGTTTGAGGCCGAGTCGACCTAGGGGAGGCCTAGGACCGGTGAAAATAATCGTCACAGGTGTTGGTCGTGAGCGGGAATCGAACTCGGCTCGCCGGGTTCGTAGCGCAGCGCGCTACCCGCTACACTACAATGCGTTACGCTTCCACATGCGCGGGTCACGTGACAGATGTGACGTCACAGCTCACTTGCCGTGCAAAAAATATATGCATTCTTGAGCCCCCCCCTCCAAAAAACATATAAAAGTGTATTTTTAAAAAAATTGCATGGTGTACAGTCTGGAAAGTACCCACATGGCAAATTTCCAGTTTGTTGCATGTCGGGAAGTACGCTAAACATTTTGAACAGACACACATACTCACAACTTTGCCTTTTATATATGGAGATTACGGCCTTGCACAGGACATCCGGAAAAAAAGAGCTTTATAGCTAATCAGATTCTGGATTCCTCCGGGATAATTAGAGCTACTGTACATTATATATTACTGGATAGCAATATCAATAACCTAGCCCTGCAATCACACACACACAGATGAGAATGTGCATCCTCCACTACAATCGAGGCAGGAAATAAAAGACATTGTGACACGGTAACAACTGAGACGATACGAACAAGAACAAACACAACACGAAGCTTTTACGCACACGAGTTTAGATATTGTGGGCGAGACAGACTCTGACCCGGGGGTGTGGTGGGGTGACATTACCCAAGTTGCATGATGATGTATACATTGTACTGTATAATAATATTCTGCACTGTATTAGAACATTCTGTACTGTATTAGAACATTCTGGACTGTATTATAATATTCTGGACTGTATTAGAACATTCTGGACTGTATTATAATATTCTGGACTGTATTAGAACATTCTGGACTGTATTATAATATTCTGGACTGTATTAGAACATTCTGGACTGTATTAGAATATTCTGGACTGTATTATAATATTCTGCACTGTATTAGAATATTCTGGACTGTATTAGAACATTCTGGACTGTATTAGAATATTCTGGACTGTATTATAACATTCTGGACTGTATTAGAATATTCTGGACTGTATTAGAACATTCTGGACTGTATTAGAATATTCTGGACTGTATTAGAACATTATGGACTGTATTATAATATTCTGGACTGTATTAGAACATTCTGGACTGTATTAGAATATTCTGGACTGTATTAGAACATTCTGGACTGTATTAGAATATTCTAGACTGTATTAGAATATTCTGCACTGTATTAGAACATTCTGTACTGTATTAGAATATTCTGAACTGTATTAGAATATTCTGGACTGTATTATAACATTCTGGACTGTATTAGAATATTCTGGACTGTATTAGAACATTCTGGACTGTATTAGAATATTCTGGACTGTATTAGAACATTCTGGACTGTATTAGAATATTCTGGACTGTATTAGAACATTCTGGACTGTATTATAATATTCTGTACTGTATTAGAATATTTTCGACTGTATTAGACCATTCTGGACTGTATTAGAACATTCTGGACTGTATTAGAACATTCTGGACTGTATTAGAATATTCTGTAGTGTAGTGGTTAGCGCGTTGCGCTACAAACCCGGCGACCCGAGTTCGATTCCCGCTTACGGCCACCACCGGTGACGATTATTTTAACCGGTCCTGGGCCCTCCCCTAGGTCGACTCAGCTTCAAACGAGTAACTGCTGTGGTGTGTGAACATCGCCACTGGGGAGACAAAGGCGGCCGGGCGTGGTGAACCCAAGTCCCGGGTAGTAAAGCTAGTACCAAATAAATGGAAACTGAAACTGAAACAAATCTCACTTCCAACACGGCGCCTGTCTCTCATCTCTTCCTCTCTCTCTCTCAGCTGACCGCGGCCACTTATACTTACATCTCTCTTGCCCACCACACGAGTTTTACACTTTGACAGGAGCGGTGGTGGCGGAGGAGGGAATGGGGGGGGGGGAAACGACTTCAACTTCGGCTCCACCATCACCTTGGCACGGCACAAACCTCTCACCGGCTCACCGCCTCACCTGGCTTCATGAGGCTGTAGTTTGTGACAAGATGGGGGCCCCGTATTATGCTCGTGATGAGCTCCTCATGTAGCTTCAGCCACTCCCGTCTGTTCTTGTCCACCATGTAGGCGTCCACCGTCGTCTGCGTGTCCGCGCCGTCGACCCCCTCGCACTCCATCGCCTCGGACTCCATCGCCGCTCGCCACCACGGGAGGAAAGCCCCACAGGGATGGGCGCACTGTGCTCAGCGAACACTTCCGTGTGCGTGTGTGTGTCTGTGTGTGTCTGTGTGGGTTGTGTGCGTGTGTGTTGTGTGCGTGTGGGTTGTGTGTGTGTGGGTTGTGTGTTGTGTGTCTGTGTGTGGGTTGTGTGCGTGTGTGTTGTGTGGGTTGTGTGTGTGTCTGTGTGTGTGTGTTGTGTGTGTGTTGTGTGTCTGTGTGTGGGTTGTGTGTGTGTCTGTGTGTGTGTTGTGTGTGTGTGTTGTGTGTGTATGTCTGTGTGTGTGTATGTCTGTCTGTGTGTGTGTGGGTTGTGTGTGTGTATGTGTGTCTGTGTGTGGGTTGTGTGCGTGTGTTTGTGTTGTGTGTGTCTGTGTGTGTGTATGTCTGTGTTGTGTGTGTGTGTAAAGGGGAGCCGACACGAGATTGCAGGGGTCTCGTCCTTTATTCCTTTTCTTCCATTCACACCTGTCCCCAGCCGTCCCAATCTCGTTCCCGCCAAAGGCCCCTTCTTCCCGCCCGTTCTCTCCTTATATCTCCTCGATCACCCCTCCCACTAACCCATCTATTGGTGGGAATCCTTCCCCTGACACCCCTACATCACCCCCCCCCCCCCCCCCCGGAGAAAAAATAACCGTCCTCGGTTCTGCCTCCCCCATGGACCATTTAAGTCTCCCCATGCCTCCCACCATTGACAGTGACGACAGCCCTTAACCCCCCCACAACCATACAATGCAATATAACACAACAAAATCAATTGCGCGGCCTGCCCAGGTCTCCAGCCAGCATCCCGTAACAGCCCGGACATCCACAGGCAGCAGATGACCGTGGCGGCCCCCTCCTTCGAAGGCCCTCTCGTCGCGGTCCCTGGTTCGGTGGTGCCGGTGTCGCCTTGCCTGGCCCCGCTGTCTCTCCGGCCCCTGCTCGTGCCGCCGCTCCGTCAGGCCTCACATGGGGTGCTGTAGGTGACAAGGGAACACAGGGCACCGAACCCCCTGCCGGTCGGCGCGTGGTGGTCGGCGACCTTGGCCTGGGTAGGGATGATGATGATGTTGGCAGTGATGTTGGTGGTGATGTTGGTGAAGATGACGGTGGAGAGATGTATGGCTTAAGGCGGGTGGGGTGTACAAACCATCGTCGCTTACCCAGTTGGACCTGGACGCACTGCGGTCGGAGTGCTTTAATGACCTTGACCGGCCCTTTCCAGGGTCGGTGCAGCTTTGGTGAGAGGCCAACCGGCACCTGAGGACAGTGTAGCCATGCCTGGTCCCCGACTTTAAAGGGCTTGGCTGTCACTGTCCTCTCCCGTATCCGTACTTTACTCTCTTGGCTCGTGGCCGATGCGGCCTCGGCTGCTTGGCGGGCCTCTCTCAAATAAATGAGGGAGGTCTTTAGTGCCTTCGGCCATGCGTCAGCTCTTGCGGGAATGTCCGTCAGCTGCACCTCAATAGGCGGAACGGGATCCCGTCCGTACATCAGGAAAAACGGCGAGAACCCCGTCACCGCGTGCGGGGCCACCCTGTACGCCGCTAAGACCGATGGAATGTGGAGGTCCCAGTCGGAATGGTTTTCGTCCACCACTTGGGACAGCATGGCCGCTATGGTGCGGTTAAGCCGCTCTACCATCCCATCGGTCTGGGGATGATACGGAGATGTTCGGACCTTTTTAGTGCCCAGGATAGAGCAGACGTCCTTCAAAAGCTGTGAGGAGAAATTCCTGCCCTGATCCGTGAGCAACCGCTCCAGTGCCCCCTTATCAAGGACATAGCCTCCCACGAAGGCATCGGCGATGGTCTGTGCCGTTTGGTCCGGGAGGGCCCATGCCATCGGCCACCTCGTGCAGTACTCGACTCCGACCAACAGGTATTTATTTCCCCGTGGCGTGACCGGCAGTGGTCCCAGGATGTCCAACGCAACCAATTCGTTGACCCTGGTCACCGTGATGGGCTGTAGGGGCGCCCGGCTTACCCGGGGTGGCGGCTTTCACCGCGCACATTCGACGCAGGTAGCGACCCATCGATGCACGTCAGCGGTCATACCTGGCCAAAAGTACCGACGCTGTAATGTGCACAGTGTCTTCCGCCCCGCCAGGTGCAGCAGCTGGCGGCCGTGTACGTCCATAACCAATTGTTGACGCAGCGACTCCGGAACTACCAGGCATCGCCGGCGCCCTGTCGGGTCCCATCGCATGAGGAGATCCTCCCATACAATGTACTCCTCCCCCCCTGCCTCTGCTGAGGCGCGTAGTGTTCGCAGTGGGGCTTCCTCCAGCTGTAGCCGTCTCCAATCGTCCAAGGTCAGCCCCAGGTCGTGGTCGGTCAGCTGGACCTCACCCTGTGCGCCCTCCGCCGTGCGTACGGGAGCGATGACCGTCCCCTCCGGCCTCGCCCCCTTGCAGCGTGCCCCGCCTGTGGTGCATGCACAAGGGCCCTGGGGCGCCAGTCGGGACAATGCGTCTGCGTTGGCATGTCGGGTCCCTTTGCGATGCACTACTTGGTACCTGTACTCCTGCAGGCGCTCTATCCATCTGGCCAGCTGGCCCGAAGGCTGGTCGATGCGGAGCGAATACTGCAAGGCCGCGTGGTCAGTGCAGACCGTAAATTTGCGACCATACAGGTAGGGTCGGAATTGCTGCACGAAGTGAACGACTGCCAGGAGTTCCCTATGTGTGACGCAGTAGCGCTGCTCCGCTGATGAAAGCACGCGACTACCATAGGCGATAACCACCTCCCGACCCTGCTGGACTTGCGACAAAACACTGCCGATGCCCACATCGCTGGCGTCCGTGTCCAGGATAAAGGGGAGGCCAAAATCCGGAAAGGCCAATGGTGGTGCATCTGTCAGACGCGAGCGCAGCTGCTGGAATGCCTCTTCCTCCAGAGGGCCCCAATAAAACCTCTGGTTCTTCGCCGTCAACACGTGCAAGGGCTTGGCAATGGTTGCGAAGTTGGGCACAAACCGGCGGTAGTAAGAAACGAAACCCACAAACCGGCGTACCTCCGGAACCGTTGTGGGAACAGCCCAGGCCCTCACACAGGCCGTCTTTTCCGGGTCTGTAGCCACTCCAGACTCACTGACGACGTGGCCCAAGTAGCGTACCGACGACTGCATAAGGTGGCACTTCGACGGCTTGAGCTTCAAGTTCGCGTCCCGGAACCGCAGGAATACCTGACGTAATCGGTCAATGTGTTCCTCGAATGATCGGCTGAAAACAATGATGTCATCCAGGTAGATGAGGCACGTTTCCCATTGGAGGCCTGCTAAGGCCAACTCCATTATGCGTTGGAACGTTGCCGACGCAGTCTGGAGGCCCATAGGCAGGCAGTTGAACTCGAACAGGCCCTGTGGTGTCCGGAACGCTGTTTTTGGCCGGGAGTCCGCGTCTAGTGGGACCTGCCAGAACCCGGACAATAAATCCAGCGTACTGAAAAATTTTGCTCCCGCCAGTGCATCCAATGAGTCGTCGGTACGTGGTAGGGGATATGCGTCGGCCAGCGTGACGGCATTTAGGCGTCGGAAGTCCACACAGAATCTCAGTGACCCATCTGACTTCTTGACTAGGACCACCGGTGCCCCCCAGGGACTCGAGGATGGAGAAATTATGTCGGCCCGCAGCATCTCCTGCACCGCTTGTTGAATGTGCCCTTTTTCCATTGGGCTCATTCTATATGTGTTTTGGCGCAGGGGTGCGGCATCTCCCGTGTTGATGTGGTGCTGTGACAGATTTGTGCGCCCTAGGTCGAACGGTCCCTGGCTGAACACGTCCGAGAACTCCTGCAATAACGAGTGCAGCTGCTGTTTCTGGTCGGGCGGCAATCCTGGCTCAGGCCCCGCCAGCTGGTCCATCCACGATTCGGCCCCTCTGTCCTCGGACTGGCTGATGCTGCCTACAAGCTCGGGCTCTGTCCCTGGGGCTCCTAGTGACAAGGGACTAACGTGGGCCAGAACTGTTCCCTCCTGCACCGTCGCTGTTCTATCGGAGGTGTTCAGCACCTGAATGAACAGATGCTGGTTCCTCTGTACAATAGTTTCGGCTCCCACCAGCGCATAGCGATCCATGGCAGCTGACGCCGGAGACACCAGGATGGGTGAGTCTGGTCGGGCTGTCACGAGGGGGGACCGATATTGCAGCGGAACCAGCATCTGGGCTGCCGGGGGAATGGAGACAGACTTACTGACCAGAGCCTGCACGTAGGGTACACCCCGGCTGGCCCCCTCCGCCTTTAGGAAATGGAGATGCGTTCCTTGGACTTCCACCCGCCCATTGGCCAGATCGATTTTCATTGGCATCCGCCTCAGAAAGTCTGTCCCCAACAGGCAGGGTACGGGCAACGTTGCGGAGACAAGGATGGGTCCTGCTACCGAAAGCTGCCCAATCTGTATCGGGGCTTCAACCTGGCCCAGGAAGCCCATGCTGCCTCCATTTGCTGCAATGAACGTTGTCTTGACGGGGACTAAAGGTCGGATTTTATCCGGCAGCATCTCGTGCATGGTGCTCGAGATGATCGTGGCTGATGCCCCTGTATCCACCAAGATACGTGCCGACACTCCCGCGATTTCACCGACCAGGAACGAGGTTCCTGATGTGGCCGCTACCACCCGCCTTGCCAACTTCCTCCATTGTGTGGCTGAGTCTGGCCACTGACCAGGCGGCGTCTCGTTATCCTGTGGTGCATGGTGAAATGATGGGGGATGGATGTGAATGGACCGAAGATGGGGTTCCTCCCTTTGGAGTGCGTCGCAGCAGGGTGAACGCGCCCTTGTTACATAGTGTGGGCTTACCCCTGGGTTGCGGGCTGGGCTCTCTATGTGGTGCAAATTGCCCCCCCTTGGTGACGTAGGATGGGCCCCCCTTGTGGTGTGGGGGGGCCCCCCCATTATAGGGGGCGGTGGGGACTGGGGGGTGGGCCTTCCCGTGAGCCCCTCCCTTTCCTTTGTCACGGGGGCGTGGTCCCCCTGGTTCCGTCTCGCTCTGCCGCAAAGCGGTGGTGAGGCGGGCCGTGGAACTGCTCCAGGGCGCAATGTCAATCGTGTGGGCTGCCTCCGCCCCCGGGCCGTTGCCCCTGGCAACTCGCCGGCGTCGCAGGTAACTGGTGACGTCACGCCCGCCGGCGACGTCACGCCCGCCGGTGATGTCACGCCCGCCCGCGAAACCACGCCCGCCCGCGACGTCACGCCCGCCCGCGAAACCCCGCCCGCCCCCGACGTCACGCCCGCCCGCGAAACCCCGCCCGCCCGCGACGTCACGCCTGCCCGCGAAACCCCGCCCGCCCGCCCGCGACGTCACGCCCGCCCGCGAAACCCCGCTCGCCCGCGACGCCACGCCCGGCATCGACGTCACTGCCGGCCGCAACGTCACTTCCGCCCGCGACGTCACCTCCGCCCGCGACGTCACCTCCGCCCGCGACGTCACCTCCGCCCGCGACGTCACTCCCGGCCTCGGCACGACTCCCAGCGCGGTCCCCGGCCTCGGCGCGATCCCCGACGCGGTCCCCGGCCCCGGCGCGATTCCCGGCGCGGTCCACGGCCCCGGCGCGATTCCCGGCGCAATCCGCGACACCACTTTCGGCCGCGACGTCACTTCCGGATGCAACGTCACGTCCGTTCGCGACGCCACTCTGGGTCGTGACGCAATCACAGGCCCCGGCGCTATCCCCTTCCCCCGACCAGGACAGTGGGTACCGGGAAACGACACCACCGGCGCCCACCCCGAGGAGACTCCAGGTGAGTTCGCGGCGTCGGAATTGTAATTACTCGGCCCGACCGAGAGGCCGGGTGGGACGGCGTCACTCGCCTGGATCCTGTCGGCGTTCGGCCCCGGCGGGTTCCAGGTGACGTTGGCGGCCTCCGGCTCCGTACGGCACCCCCTCGCCACATGCCCCTCTCGACCACAATGGTGGCAGACCCACGGGGCGTTCCGTCGGGGGGGCTCGGCGCGATGTTGTAGAGGCGGCTGCCAGCGACGCGGCGGCTGGTCGCGCCCCTGGTCCCTCTGCTCCGCCAGTCCCCAGATCGCCACGTACACCTCCCGCAGCGATGGCTCCATCTCAGACGTCGGCGGTCCGTTCCCAGCTGCCCCACAGGCAGCCTGTGGCGACGGTGCAGGTTCGGCGGTTGGTGTCGCTGGACCCAGTAGCGCTGCGGCAATGGCTCGGCTGTTCCCCCCCGCCGCGCCAGCCACCGGGCCCACGGGTGGCGCCCGGCCCATGACCTGCTCGTGGGCTTGGATGGTCCGGGCAGCCCACAGCGAGGTGCGTTCCTCCGGCGTCACCATGGGCATTACAACGCCAGCGCGGCAAGCGTAGGCGATGAGGTGCTCGACCACGAGGTCCTCGAGCGCTTCTTCAGCCAGGCGAGGGAAAGCTCTCCTCGCCAACACGAGCAGCGCACCCCTGTAGGTTAAAGGGGATTCTTTAGCCCCTCGCTGGCGATCCTGGAACCGTTTAAAGGCTCCTTCCGCCGGGCAATAGATCTCCCCCAAAGCCTCGTAGGCCGCCTGTAGCGTGGACTTGCTGTGCGAGGGAAGGGAGGTGTAAGAGGAGAGTGCTTCTTTGCCCAGAACGGATGGCAGCGCTCGTAGTGCCTCTTCGTCTGTCCACTCGAGAGCGTGGAAGGCAGCCTCGAATCGGCGGACAAACCCCTCCCAATCGTCTTCCTCAGCCACGAACTTGTCGACGGGCCCCAGCCGACGCGGCCGTCCGGCCACCTGCTCTCCGTGTTGGGTGTTTAGCCCTGGGGGTTTTGGCGGGAGCGGCGGCGGCTTGTTGTATATGTTGGTTATCAAAATTTGTTATGTTGTATGCGTGCGTGGGTGAAATTATTATGTTGTATATGTGGGTTATGAATATTCAGTGAAAATAATAATAATAATCAAATGAAATTTGGCCAAATGTGTAATTATCCGGAAATATGTTAATTTATGTAATTATGCACATTTAATTATGCCAATTCGAGAGGTAATCGTTGTAATTATGCGAGTGGGTGTAATTATGATAATGCAAGTCGTTATGATAACCAGACCCCGCCTCGGTGACGAGGGTGGGTTATCGATCGGAATAAGGCAATTAATCGTATGCAGTTATGCAGGTGTGGTGTAAGTATGCAAGATTAACTTAGATTAACTCGGCATCGTTGTCTAGGTTCGTCTCATTCTCGCTTTAACATTCCCAGAGTGGGTTTTCGTGGTTATATTTAGGTCCCCGGTTCACCCCGTTATCGCTTTAACATTTACTGAGTATGTATTAGTGTGTTTATTAAGGTCACCAAGTTCAGATCTCAACGCAGAAGCAGATCTTATGCATAGATTTCAGGAAAGAATCACACAACCACTTCTGTATTAATCAATTTATTATTAATTCAACCTCAACTATGATATAGTATGCGAACTCTCAATCCCGGAACGTCAACACGGCATCAATACAGTATCATCAACGATTGTCTGATTTCACTTTGACAACGGCACATGGATCCCGCGTAACGCGATGGTTGTTAGTGAGAGAGAGAGTCGTTAAAATATGCAAATACTATGCTAAGAAAAACCTTAACGTTAATGAATGATTATACTCAATATTGTTCACGCAGTACCGCACTCCTTATTGATCATACGCAACCCTTATCACGTTGTTAGCACCTTGGGTCACGGGACAGTTGAATATTCTGTAGAGGATGCGAGTACGTGCGGCGATTATGACTGAAAGATACTTGAAAGATTATACGGCGATAAAAAAAAACACAATCAAAAACAGTTATTATTCTTAAAGGCACCAATCTCAACAGATACATCGGCAGGTTATCTGACAACAGAATGGCTTGGAGTAAGGGCCTGCGACGGTGCTCCTTTTCCGAAGATCGTTATCTTATACCAAGTTTACTAATTGGGGACCAGATCACCTGATAAGGATCTGGTGGGCCACCACTCCCCACGTGAGCGTGGCTCGGCGGAAGGAGGTGCCAAGAATCAATTCGTATTGATGGATCTGTTGGGAATTTATGCGATTAAGAGTACAGCCCACTAAATATTAAAGATAAAAATTACGAATACTCTTATAAACGATGGATGGCCATCACTCGGTCTCGTTGTGATGCCTTCACAGCCACGGATGGCTTATGGGTTCGAGTGTGTTTGAGTGGTAAGAGTTGTCTTGAATAGTCAGTGTTCGGAGTCGGTTCTTTATGTCAAACAGACGCCTGGTGGTCGTGTGGTGAGGGGGCGGTGCGCGTCATACGTATCAGTCGCTCCCCTGTCACCGTGGTGAACTGGTTCGGATGCTCGTTGATACGCTGTCGCAGTTCGGAACCCGGTCGGTAGGTGGCGCCCACAGCTCGCTCGCAGCGTGCAGTGTTGGGTCGTCGACCAGGGTGAGCACGGAGCCTTGTCGCCAAACCGCGACCGTCACCACTCCGGCGGCAGCAGAGACCTCCGACTCGGCAGAGGTTGACCCACGCAGGCCGAGTTGAGCTGTCAAGCGGGTCTTGCCCGCCTGCAGAGGAGATGGGGCCGCTTGAGTCGAGCCCCGAGAGCCGGCTCCGGTGAGCCGATCGAACTCGGCTGAGTCCCAGACGAGCTGAAGATGAGTCGAGCCGACCCGCTGGTCGCAGCTCGCTCCTGAGTCGACCCTCCCGGTCGAGCTGAAGATGAGTCGAGCCGACCCGCTGGTCGCAGCTCGCTCCTGAGTCGACCCTCCCGGTCGAGCTGAAGATGAGTCGAGCCGACCCGCTGGTCGCAGCTCGCTCCTGAGTCGACCCTCCCGGTCGAGCTGGTTTCCAATGCTCAGGGTCCTTTCTTTTATGCCGAAAAATCCCTTTAGATCCTGCCCACAAGGCGGGGTTTCTTTCGATTTTTGCTGTGTCAGGATCTGTCCGTAGGTAGGTGTGTCCATGTGTGTGTCCGTACGTCCGTATGTCCTTGTGTGCATCACCCACGGTATATTCCGTTGTCATACTCCCTCCATAAAATCCACGAGCAAACAATCAGATGTTACAAATTGCCTCGAAGTCGTCTCTCTGTCTGGGTGCGATATTATCTCTTGTCTGGCCTTCTTCATGAACCAAAACACAGACGTTACAAATCGTCTCATAGGCGTCTTTGTCCGTGTTGCACGACCTGGAGGGAGGGGCAACACTCCCTCCGACCCTCACCGACGCACAAAGAAATGGTTAAAAAGTTTTAAGTTAACATTTGTCCCTTACCATTTCACAGTTATGATTCTGTATGTAACCTAAGGTCTGTCGTTTCCCATCGTGGTGCTTGACTCAAGTGGAGGTGTTTCCCCGAGCGTATACACACTCCTATCCCGCGCTGCGGGGATACAAAGACGGCCGGGATCTCCCTTTCTCTCCGACCCTGGGTTTAACATCGCTCTTTTATTATGTATTTTATATTCGACCTGGTGGTGATTCATCCCGTTATCCTGGCTTTCCATAAGTTTTACTTTTGTCTTTTCATGCATATGCTTATTATTATTAATTTATTTCCGATATCTTAGGTTAAGGGGTAAGTTTCTTGATCCTAGGAATTCGTATTCCTTGGTGTCTGCATGGTTATATAAGCGGAATATAGTTTACGGTGAATAGCGTTAACATTGATGTTATGTACGATATTATGTATTGTGATGTCTTTAACTTAACTTGTTCGTCAGGGCTTTACTGACATGAAGTTGCATTTCATAGCCCCGCAGTCTTTGCCCAACCCTATCTCTGCTCGCCGTTGTTGTTGCTGTCCAGCTGACGCCGTTAACTCAAGGCCTCATTAATTTCCGTCACTCCTTGTAGGTGAGGGCGGTTGAACCTTGGAGTCAGTTCTGGTTTTTGTCTGCCTGCTTCTTCTTGTGTCCCCTGACCCCAGGAGTTATTATTTCTACTTTTATGGCCTGTCGAAGCCCGACTCGCTGTTGCTGGGCTGGTGGGTCGCTGGGTTGGTGTCGTTCCCGGCTTTTTGCTTACGTTTGGAGTTCGCCGTGCTCTTAATTTCCTTCCCTCTTCAACCTTATATCGACTATTCGCTCCTGTCTGGGTGCGATTCAATTTTGACTTAGGAAGGTTCTGATTGTCATATGCTTCGGGTCGAGTTGTATAGATGGAAATAACATTTCATATTGACTTAATGATGGTGATGGTTCAGTAGGCGTAACTTGTGGCCTGGTTTAATTGGAGTGGGTGTGAATATCAATAACTTTAGCCTACCCTGTTGTTAAATTCCGACTTTAACGTTACTTTAATAGCAATACAGAATAATTGAGCTTTTTGTCTTAACTAGGCGAACGCGAACTTCTGGTGACCCCCGCAGCCTTGTTGTTCAGCTGAGTCTGCATCCTTGAGAGATATACAACACTCTTATTCGTCTCACTGTGGCCCTCCAACCTTCTGCTCTGGGAGTGTTATTCTTAATTTCAGGTCAAAGGCCCCCTCACGTTCAGACGTGCAGGGTTGTTTAAATCAGCTCCCTCCCCTGTGCACACAGCCTTGAGCTGACCCACTTCGTTTGACCACTCACCCTGGATTTATCTTTGCTCCCTCAGCTGCAGGAGGACAAGGCGTATTTCTACCTCCTCCCTGTGTGCACGTGTTCCAACCAGCTCAGAATCCCTAAACACACAATCAGTGATGATTCCTGGCTTTCTGTGGTTGTGATTTAGACAAAGGCGCCTCTGAGTTGACACTGCCCTATTATTCGCCCATGTGCTGAGGTCATAGAATTCGTTTTGACTTCAGTAATATTAACATTCAGTATTGGATTAGCAAATGGGCAATGGTTCATTGATGTAGCTCGCAGCCTGGTCTCCAATTTGAGCGAGCGTGAGGATCGATAATTTAGCCTACTCTGTTGTTGAATTTCGAATTTTGACGTTACTTTAAAACCATGCAGGATGGTTGGGCTTTTTGCCTTAACTATGTCTGGCTGACTCTCCCACTGTCTCTGCCGCCTGCACGGGTGACATGTGCCCGTTTATCAGGCCTTATCTTTCCTTGAAGCAAGGTTGCAAATTCTGCCATCCTAGCCCTCCTCCAGTTCATTACTTAACAACACCTGGTGTTTTGCAGTTTGCTGCGCTTTGGTGTGTTTTCATTCATTAAAAAACAAGTAAAAAGATAATATATAAAAATATCATCAAACATTATTAATATCAATTTTGGAAGAAGGGTTAGTATACAACAGGCTGGCGTGACGAGGTTGGTTGCGACTCCCGCCCGGCCGGCTGGTCAGCCTCCGGGTCCCGTGGCCTCTCCTTCCGTAGTATGCGTGGGGGTGGGGGTCCCGGTGCTGGCGGGCCCCCCATAGGGAGCCTCTGCAGTAGCTCCTGGAGTGCCCTCTCCACGCGGGCCATGCGGTCCTCCATGGGGTCCTCCAGGCGATCCGGGCCCCCTGCTGCTGCTTCTGATAGCAGGCCCCCTTGTTGCCCGGGATGGGAAGGATCCCCGGCCCCTGCTTCCTCTTCCCTTGGCTCTTTCCCGCGGGGATTTTTCTTTGTAGCCATTAAGATCCCACCGCTGCCACCAAATGTAAAGGGGAGCCGACACGAGATTGCAGGGGTCTCGTCCTTTATTCCTTTTCTTCCATTCACACCTGTCCCCAGCCGTCCCAATCTCGTTCCCGCCAAAGGCCCCTTCTTCCCGCCCGTTCTCTCCTTATATCTCCTCGATCACCCCTCCCACTAACCCATCTATTGGTGGGAATCCTTCCCCTGACACCCCTACATGTGTATGTCTGTGTTGTGTGTGTGTCTGTGTGTGGGTTGTGTGCGTGTGTCTGTGTTGTGCGTGTGTCTGTGTGTGTATGTCTGTGTTGTGTGTGTGTGTTGTGTGTGTGTCTGTGTGTGTGTGTATGTGTCTGTGTGTGGGTTGTGTGCGTGTGTCTGTGTTGTGCGTGTGTCTGTGTGTGTATGTCTGTGTTGTGTGTGTGTATGTCTGTGTTGTGCGTGTGTGTCTGTGTTGTGCGTGTGTGTTCAGCGTGTGTGTCTGTGTGTGCTGTGTCTGTGTTGTGTGTGTGTATGTCTGTGTTGTGCGTGTGTGTCTGTGTTGTGCGTGTGTGTTCAGCGTGTGTGTGTCTGTGTGTGCTGTGTCTGTGTTGTGCGTGTGTCTGTGCGTGTTTTTCTTTGTGTGTCTGTGTGCGTGTGTCTGACAGTCAGTTGACCCGTGGCACCTGCTGGGTCTGTCCCGTGACCTCCTGCCAGCGGGCGTTCGACACTTCACGTGGCCTCAAGGTGCACGTAGCCTGGCACAAAAGTTGTGGTGACTGCCACTTAGTGGCGAATGGCGGTTGTTGTTGTGTGTGTCTGTGTGTTTGTGTGCGTGGGGGGAGCGGTGGTGTAGCGGTTAGCGCGCTGCGCTACGAACCTATCGACCCGAGTTCGATTTCCGCTCACGGCCAAAATCAGTGACGATTATCTGAACCGGCCATGGGCCTCCCCTAGGTCGACTCAGCCTCAAATGAGTACCTGGTGCTGTGTGTAAACATCGCCACTGGGGAGACAAAGGCGGCCGGGCGTGGTGCTGACCCAACCCACCCCTTTGTGTGCTGTTCTGGCCTTCATAGGTGCTCGCTAACAACACTTGCCCCTACAGTCTGTTACAGGCTACACGGGGGATCTTTGTGGGGGGAGCGGTGCTTGTTGATTAAGCTCCGGTTTCACAGCAGAGGTCTCACTCGGAATCAGTCGAGCGGCATTATCTTCGCATCGGCTGCGCAACGCTGTGTGGAAGCTACCGGGTCTCTCGCTCCACACGAAGCTTCTCTACGCTTGTGAAACGTGGACCCCTCTCAAGGAACATCTGGGGCGGTTAGGGACCGTCCATAAATGACGTCACGCACCTAGAGGAGGAGGAGGGGGGTCAGACATTTGTGACGATGTGTGACGAGGGAGGGGGGTTTGAGAAATTTGACGTCGCATAAAAATGCGCAATTTTAAATAAATATAGACAACACGTTCTACTTAATTAAATAGACTTTTTAATAAATGTTTTCTCCTACAACATCAGAGTGCAGCGCCACATTAAATACACACTACAATGACAATAGCTTAAAGCGATTTGAAGCATGTTAAATTTTTTTGGGGGGGGGGCAGAGCTTTGTGACGTCATACTTGAGGGGGGGGGGGGGTCTGACGAAGGGGGGGGTCAAAATTCGCGTGACGTCATTTATGGACGGCCCCTTAGAAACATTCAGGCTGGCATGCTCTACGATCCATCCTAGCTTTAACCAGGCTTGATTGTGTGAGGAGCTCACAAATCCGTGAAAGATCTGCACACATTCCCATCGGTGAGCTTCTCTGGCAGGCAAAGGCTGCGTTGGCTGGGTCATGCCCAGCCACCGCATGCCCAGCCACCGCATGCCCAGCCACCGCATGCCCAGCCACCGCATGCCCAGCCACCGCATGCCCAGCCACCGCATGCCCAAGCAGCTTCTGTTTGGCCGCATAGAGGGGGCTAAACGGGAACGACATGGGCTGGAGAAGAAATGGAGTGGTGCGGTATGGAAGGATGTGGAGCTGAGTGAACTTGCTGACGACTGCTACCAGCGGTGTCAAGATCGGCCTCCATGGGGGAGGCTCGTTAAGGACGCTGCTGCTACTGGGCAGTTGGAGGCAGTTGCCCTCCAGCAACAACTGAGGGTATAAAATTGATGCTCACAACAACGAGCGAAGCGACGTGTGTATAAAATGAAGCAAGTTGGCACGGCAGGGGGCACAGTTGGGGCATCTGCCAGTCATCTTGGTCAGCTAACCTATGGCACCTGGGTCTGTTCTGTGACCCAGGTGCAATGGGTTGCGGGCTACATGACTCAGCCAATGCAGCCTTGGCTGTTGGAAGAACTCACTCATGGAACTGTCTCAAGGTCTTTCAGGGATATGTGAGCTCCTCACATAATCCAGTCTGGTTAACCCGTGATGGATCATAAGCAGGCCAACCTGTACGTTTCAATCCAGAGCAGATGTTAGTTTAAAGGGCTCCATGTTTTGCGTAGAGAAGAGAGGGCATTACTGTGGCCAAGAAGACCCAGATCTTCTTATGGAGCATTATCCAGCTGATGGAAAGCCAAAGTCGCTCAACTGATTCGGAGTGAGATCTCCGTTACCAAACTGGAGCTAGGCATAAGTAGATTGCCCATGTATGGAAATGTCTCAACTCTCTCAACAACTGCCCGATCACTCATGGATGGGGTGGAATATTTGATGTCATAAATACAGGTACTTTGTTTTTGTGCCGCTGATTGTTAGGCCCCATCTCTTAGTAGCACACTCCAGGTTCAGCAGTAGACTCTCCAACTCCTTAATAATGCGCAGCAATTTCCAGATCACCAGCATGATTAAACAATAGGGAGCCATCCCTTGACCACACGGGGTCATTCATTCGTCTCCCATTGTATCTGTAGCAGATGGAAATACCTCCTGTACAGCCTTACTAAGCGTCTCGAACTACGTGGTAAAATAAGATGTTGAATGGTGTAGGGGCCAGAGGACATCCCTCTTGCACACCAAGATTAATGGTAAATCGCTCCCACTCCTGGCAAGATGACGTTGAATAACAATTGCCAGGACATTCTCAGCGAATTGAGGGAGATGCCGTGGTAGATTTATCCGGGCATTTATAATGAAATAACTTAATGATTGTGAGCAGAGTCAGGGGGACCCCAAAAGCACGAAAAATAACCCAGAACCGTGGCCTTCTGATGTTATCATAAGCCTTGACTAGGTCAACAAAGCAGAGATGTAGGTCACGTGAAACCCACATTACGGCTCCACAAGCCTCTCCTCGATGTGCCTGGCAAGGCGATGTTAAATAGTACACTGACGGAGATGTGGCAGTAGTTGTTGCTACAAGTGGTCTCCTTTCTTAAAAAGGGGACCACCAGGGCAGCCTTCCAATCTTGGAGATCCCATCCTGTGCACCAGATGGTTGTTGTAATTGTCATATAAGGCAGCTAGCACAGTGTATCAGATTACACGTGCCTTGATGTGGGGATTGTTGCATGCTTATATTCTATACATATGTAATGCGAGCGTAAATGGGGTTTGCTGCTGGGCTCTGGCCCAATCACACGGCCCGGGGTATTGGGGGGCGGAGCCCGGTATGGGGGGCGTGTGGGAGGGGCCGCCGTTCGGCTCCAATGGGAAGCGAGGTGAATGGGGGTGGAGCCAGCAGGGCAGTATGGGAAGGCCGGATCTGACGATCCGAAAGGGGAGGAGTCAGGGTCACGTGGGGGAGAGGATATAAGTGGGAGCCCCGAGAGAGATAGGGGGAGTTGCGGGAGTTAAGAGGCTGAGCCACGTTGGGTGGTGAGAGGAGATCCGCGCCATCGGCCACGTGGCCGAAGGACCTTCAGGACGCCGTCGGCCAGCGGTGTGCGGAGTGCGGGAGTGGAGGAGCTAACGGAGGAGCGTGCGTGGGAGCGCGCGAGGAGATGCTCGTCCCTTGTCAGGACCAGCGGGGTGTGAGGAAGAGTAGAGGAGCTGACAAGGGAGCGCGTGTGGGGCGCGCGCGAGACGACGCTGGTCTGCGGACAGGACCAGCAGGGTGCGGAGAAAGAACCCAATAAAAGACCAACGGAGACCAGCAGTGCCTGACGGAGTCTTTTATTACACGTAGCACAAAGTACACGACCATAGGACGACTACTAGCACCACACAGTATACGTATGTAAATCACTATCAAGGAATTATTTTCACAGAAAAGTCCTGAACTGAATTTTACGCCATTAATTAAGGATGTCATTTAATTCAAATGGAATCTGTAAACATGCATACAAATGCACATATTCTGATTCTGACATGATCGCATGCTATTCTCGAAGTTTCTTGATTTTAATGTCACAATGCATTTTGTGTTACATAGAATGTAATCAAAGTTTAAAATATGGAACTTTAAACTTATCGTCTATCAACCATCAGATTGTTTTTAAATCACACAGGACGTACAGATATGCACAATGAATAAGACTAATATTGTCACAATTTCAAATTTCAAGATTCATAAGGACCAGTCAAGCCCAAACATGTTACTTTATACTTCCATTACATAACAAACACACCACAGTTCAGAGGTGGATTCGTCAATTCTTGCTCACGCACGCAAGTTATTCTGCTCGTTGTCATGTATGTACGTATGTTGAACTTCTTTCGGGCCTTCGAATCCAACTGGATAAAATAATCGGAGGCCATAACTTCAACACGACCACCGCCACCATCAGTAGAATGGTTCTGTGCCGTTCCAATCGACGGTTGTGCCACCCCACCGGGTGTGGATGAGCCGCTCCAGGGAGGGCACCGTCCTCTCCGTGCCCCCGTCCTTCTGCCACTGGCCCTGCTCCCACTGGTGTGAGTGCGTGTCTGTCGCGTGGGTGGCGAGACGACACAGCGGGGTGCGGCAAACGCAGCGGTGAGCGCACAGTGCCGCGAACGCGGCGATCTGAGCTCGTGTCCTGCTCACGGTTAAGATCGGTGGGGAATATCTGAAACCGGTCCTGGGCCTCCTCTAGATCGAGTCGGCTTTAAATGAATATCTGGTGCGGTCTCTCAAACACCGGGTACTGTGGAGACGGAGGCGACAACATTGTGAAAACATTGATTGTATCATGACTGTGCTGAGTGGAATTGTGACTTCTTGCATGATGTAAAAGATATTGACAATTTCCTGATGATGATGATTATGGTAATCGGAGAAGGCCTTCATCTAGCAGGAGATGGACCATGGATGTTGATGGTGGTAGTGATAATGAGATTATGCGAATTGATATGCATATAACATTTTACTGCAACATCACAATTTCATACATTTTCACAATTCATGATACTTTCTTTCAAGGATCGTGCGCATTTACTAAAGTTCCTCAGCATTGATAATAAGGCAACATTTTTGTTTGACAATTTTACACAAAATTGTGAAAACGCTGCTCACATTCCTCCAGTTTACTGCCAAATGTTCCCATGACGTCACAACTTGATTTGAATGGCTTTGTCGGTGGTGGAGGGCTATAGTTTAAAATTAACATTGTTGCTGCATGGCAATCTAACCCAAAGTTAACTAATTATGAATCTATAGTGAGTGTAACACTGCACGTGAATTTTAATCGATCAATGAGTTAATTGTTACACACTTACTAACCTTATATATTATCATGGTAATGACGTGATATAAGTGGAGGTGGTGGTACGCAGTTTAATCACAATACAATTTGTATCTGCGAAGCATCTAAATGGGACTGCATCTCGAGATGCTGTACACGAAGGGTGACATGAGATTGTGGGGAAGAGGATACATTTGTTTTAGTCATAATAAACGTTTTTGGGTTAGATCGCGTTATTTATAAATGTGTCGTAACCCTCCACCACCCGGCACGGCCAATCAGCAAAAAAAAGTGTCACGTTGCCAAAGGATAAATATTTCGATTTAAAGCTTTCGTGACTGCAGGGATTGATCTTCTTGGTTCTTTCGGTAAAGTCACGTAGAAGGGAAATAATGAAATAATTGTATTTTTTATTATGTTTTATTTTTATGATTTTATTATTTCCCTTCTACGTGACTTTACCGAAAGAACCAAGAAGAAAAGGACAAATAGTTCACTACTTTAGCCCACCTGTGTGTTGAAGAGTGAATCCACAACATTTACAATTTTTTAGTACGACGTTTCGCTGGTAATTACATCCAGCATCATCGGGTAAGGAAAAGAAAGAAGTTGCAGAGATGAGGGAGCAGTATCCAGTTGATGTTAACTCGCTCGCCTGGTGTGCAGGAGGTTGTGTGTTTGATCCCAACCCTGACGCCTGCTGCTGTATATTTGGAGTTTGCATGTTCTCCCTGTGGTCGCGGGGATTTTTCTCCAGGTCCTCCGGTTTTTTTCCCTCCACATTGAGATTTAACGTGCATTTAGAGTATTTGGCTGCTATACATTTCCACGTGATAAGCCATTTCGTTGAGCTATCATTTGTGGCCAGGTCGCTTCTGAAAAATAGCTGTATAGCTCAGTGGACTTTACCTGGCAACATAAAAATAAACTGTTTCGTTTCTGTATTCAGGCACTGCGACAGATTGAAATGGTTAAAGGTGGCAGAGAAGAGGAAGGCGAAAGTCCTGAGCCTGGACACGGCATCTCCATTCTACCATCTCTGTCCTCATTTAACCTGACTCTATTGAGATCACAAACATTTAAGCATGAGTGTAATTGTACAATATAATTGCTATTATCAAGTTGTTGGTTCTCTAAACCTGTGTAATATCGTTGAGGACTCTTGGACGCCGGGGTTGGAGGCACACGTATTTATTCCGCGTCAGTTGGCACAATCACGGACATACAACATTGGAGGGGGTATCGGCCCCCTCACCCGGCTAGCTGGGGATACACTTGCTAGCTATACCTAACCTACCTCCTAGTCCTCCACTAACGGGCTAGGGGAGGCTATCTGGCCCGACACTGGTAAGTCGGGCTTACGGTACCCGGAGTCCCAGAGCACTGGCTCTGGTTCTCGGGACCACGCCGCTGGCTCGGTCCTGTGCGGCCCTGATAAGGGCGGCGATGCAGGGGAGTCCAGGGCCCTATCTGGACGATCTTCGGTCTTCACTTGGTTAAGCTTAACATATCTCCCCGAGCCCTCCGGCTCATCCCCTTTTATACCAAACCCCCCGCTGAGGGGTGGGGCCCCGGGGGATCCCAGCTCCGAGTCAGCCCCCCAGGCTGCCCGATGCGGACGTCGCTGGGAGCACCTGCCCGTGCACCGACATAGCCACGCCCACTGTGTTTCTTCCCCATTAGATCCCATTGTATACAGCCCCTCCGTAACACCCCTACATCACCCCCCCCTGTACAGCTCGCAGCCGTCCCGGCTGCAAAAAAAACAACAATAAAAGTGTATTTACCCCTTGAACCCGCGTGTGCCTCACAATTTTTCTTCAACAATAACAAGAACACCAACAAGAACCGCAACAGCAAGAAGAGAATTAACCCGGCGCACCCCCCCTGAATAAATACGAATACCGTAAGAGCACCCTATATACAATATGTAGGAGAACACACCACACACACAACACACAACGAACACAACATATGTACAATCCAATGTGCAGGAACCACACCACCCACACAACACACAATGAACACAACATATGTACATTTCTCCGGCCGTCACAAAAGTCTGCGCATTTTTGCGCGCGTTCTTGCAGCGGGCCCGTCACACGGGGAAACCCCGGATGGCGGACTGTCGGGTGGCAACTGTCCGTCTCCGAGTGAGTGTCTTTTTGATGCTGCGAGACCCTCGGCATCCCCAGGAGGGGTTGTCGGGCGTGAGTCCGTCACTCCTGGTGCAACTGGGGGCGGGACAGCCGGCAACACGTCAGGTGAGAGCAGCGGAGACGGACCCCTTGAGTCGATCGACCCCCCACATGTTTGGCCACGCGTGTGTGAAGTGGGAATTCGTACCGCAACGAAGGGTTTTAATCTGGACGGGTGCACAAACCACCGCCGCTTCCCCCATTTGATGCGTACGCACTGAGGCCGCAAAACCTCAACCACTTCCACAGGGCCCCGCCACGGCCGCACCAGTTTAGAGGAGGTTGCAAGTGGTACCTGTGGACAGTGCAGCCATGCCTTGTCCCCCGGCTTCCACTGCAGCACGTGCGCCCGACCCAGTCTGAGTCTCTCATTAGCTTTCTGACGGAGGTCGGAATTTTGCATGGCAGCATCCCGTGCCTCTGTTAATTTAGCAAGATTAAATTTAACATGGATCGGCCAATTTAGTTTTACCCTGCGGCGCGGGGATCTGCAGCTGGGCCCGAACAGGCGGGTCAGGTTCGCGGCCATACATGAGGAAGAAGGGGGGAAATCCCGTTGCCGCATGGGGGGCCATTCTATATGCTGCCAAGACCCCTTGAATTTGCAGGTCCCAATCGGTCTGTGAGTCCGAAACCTGCTGTGACAACATCGACGTGATGGTTCGATGCAGACGCTCGACCATCCCGTCAGTTTGCGGGTGATACGGGGAGGTACAAATTTTTTTCGTGCCCAGGAGCTCACAGACTTGTTGGAGTAGTTTGCCGGAAAAATGTTTGCCCTGGTCGGTCAGCAGCCGCTCCGGAGCACCTTTGTCCAGGACGTATCCCTGGACAAAGGCCTCCACGATGGCTGCTGCCGACTGGTTGGCAAGGGGCCAGGCCATAGGCCAGTGCGTAAAGTACTCCACACCGGTCAACAAATATCTATTGCCCCTGGGGGTGGTGGGAAATGGGCCCAGAATATCCAGCGCGACAAGCTCGTTGACTCTGGAGACTTTGATAGATTGCAAAGGCGGGTTAGACTCCTGTGCTGGTGGTTTCCGTTGCGCACACCGAGGGCATGACCCCAACAGATCCGCGACATCCCTTGTCATGCCCGGCCAAAAAAAATCAAGCTGAAGCAAGGCGAGGGTCTTTTGGGTCCCCAGGTGGAGGAGGCGCTCATGAGCGGCCCACACCACCTTACCCCGCAACCCAGAAGGGACCACCAGCCGGTGTCGATGGGATCTCCCGTCCCAATGCATTAGCACACCCTGGACCATTTCCCATGAGTCGGCATCACCCCTCCCCCGCCCCGCACCCCCGACGCGACGACGCAACGCGAGGAGGGAGGTATCCTCCATCTGGAGGCGCCCCCATTCAGTGACAGGCAACCCCAACAGGGAATCTTTACCCTGTTGTGCGATCGAATTCGTCATTGACGCTGCGTCGTCGGCAGCCGCCAAGACCGGAACGGATATCTGACCCGGAGGCCTGCAACGTCCCGACCCCAGGAGGCATGCGCATTCGGAGGTGGTTGGCATGCGCGACAGAGCGTCCGCATTGGTGTGGCGAACGCCCTTACGGTACGTAGTTTCAAAATCAAAGTCCTGGAGAATCTCCAACCATCGAGACAATTGTCCCGATGGTTGTTGAACTCGCAGGGCGTACTGTAGTGCCGCATGATCTGTACGGACGGTGAAACGCCGACCGTACAGATATGGGCGGTACTGTTGGATGAAATTGACAATTGCCATCAGTTCCCGCCGGGTGACACAATATCTTTGCTCCGCTGGAGACAACACCCGACTACCGTACGCGACTACCCGTTCTACGCCGTCAACCACCTGGGAAAGCACACCCCCAATACCCGTGTTGCTCGCATCGGTGTCGAGCAAAAAGGGTTTAGAAAAATCGGGGTAAACCAAGGGAGGAGCTTTCACCAGAGCGTCCCGAAGGGAGCGAAAAGCAGCCTCCTCCTCCTGTCCCCAATGAAACCGGACCCCCTTTGACGTCAAAGCGTGTAGGGGCTTCGCAATTGTCGCAAAATCCGCGACAAACCGTCGGTAATACGACGCGAATCCAACGAAACTCCTGACCTCTCCCACAGAGGTGGGAGTCGGCCAGGAGCTGACGCACTGCGTTTTGGCGGGATCGGTAGCAATACCTGAGCGTCCGACGATATGTCCCAAATAACGCACAGATTCGCGTAACAGATGACATTTTTGGGGTTTAAATTTCAAATTAGCAGCCCGCATTTTGAGGAAAACCGCCCACAACCTCTGGAGATGTTCGTCAAATGTTTTGCTAAAGACGATAACGTCATCCAAATAAATCAAGCACGAGTCCCATTGCAATCCAGCCAAAACCAATTCCATCAATCGCTGGAAAGTTGCCAGCGCTGAGTGGAGTCCCATCGGCAACCGTTGAATTGGAACAGGCCGTGCGGTGTACGGAATGCAGTTTTAGGCTTTGAATCATCGTCCAGAGGAAGCTGCCAGAATCCCGAAAGCAAATCCAATGTGGAGAAGAATCGCGCTCCCGCCAAGGCGTCAAGCGATTCGTCCATCCGTGGGAGCGGGTATGCGTCGGCAACAGAAATTTTGTTGAGGCGACGAAAATCGACGCAAAAACGCAACAAGCCGTCCTGTTTCTTAACCAGGACGATCGGCGCTCCCCAAGGGCTGGTAGAGGGAGAAATGATGTCGGCGGCTAACATGTCATCAACGGCCGATTTGACATGGTCCTTTTCGGCGGGACTTAACCGAAAAGGATTCTGGCGTATTGGTGCGCTGTCACCTGTATCAATATGGTGACGCAGCAGATGGGTACAGCCCAAATCGAATTTGTTCCGACTGAAAACGTCGGAAAATTCACGCAGCAGTATTTTAAGCTTTTGACGCTTTAAGTCCGACAGGTCCGTCAATCCCGCACAAAGCGCCTCGAGCCACCCTTCATCGCTGTCCGAATGTGGTCGCGGCAGAGGGACAGTGCCTACGTGATTCGCGACGGGTTCCTCACAGGGCACCGGCGTTGCGTAAGCAAGCACGGTTCCCTGTGGAACCACCACCGTCTGCGACCCCACATTGAGGACCGCGATGAAAGGATCCCCGTCCCCTTTAACGATGGTCTGGGCCGGAATTAAATGAGGTCCACTAACCCCGGCCCTAGACGGCCCCAGCAGAACCCCCTGGTCCCCAATGCCTTTAGCGAAGGGCCGACGAAGTTTAAGAGGCACCAACATTTGTGCCCCCGGCGGTACGCGTACCGTTCTCTCTACGAACGCCGGTACCGTCGCGAACGCCGTCCGACCCACAGCGGGGGACGGCAGAAACGCCATGCGTCGGCCCGACGGGAGCTCAATGCAGCCCTGGTCGATCAAAATACGAATCGGCATTTTGCCCAGGAAGTCCGTCCCCAGCAGGCACGGAACCGCCAGCGAGGAGGAAACAAAAATCGGGCCAGATAATTTGATATCACCGATACAAATTTGCGCTCGAATTTGTCCAATGATGCCAAGTGAGCCCCCGTTAGCAGCATAGAATGGAACGTTAACGGGCAGCAAAGGACGGCTCTGGACAGGAAGAATATTGTAAATTAGTTCAGAAATGATAGTCGCCGATGCTCCCGTATCGACCAGGATGCGCACCTCAACCCCGTCAATGTGCCCCACAATGGCTGACGATCCCGACGATGCGGCCACAACGCGATGGGCCAACACGGACCACTGGCTGGGTTCGATATGAGTCCCCACAGTGGTGCGTGTTGGCGCGACGGTGTGCAATGTCGGCCCCCCGTTCGCTGCGGTGTGCGAGTGTGTGACGGGTGTGTGCGTGGGCCAAACATGAGGGGTGCCGCGACTCGCCGGGTTATGTTGATGGAGCTTGGGAGGAGGGCCGGCGTCCTGTCGAGGCGTCGTCCCGCGCTGCCGAGGAGAGCGGCACCCCGAGGCGACATGGCCCCGGATGCCGCAATTGTAACAGCGCGGGAGCGCTGGCGACGACGATGGATGGTCGAGGCGGCTCGACCCGTCCCGGCCCGCCCGTACTCCCGTTCTCTGCTGCAGTTGACGATCGACGGCGCAAATTTCTTCCGCCGGGAGTGTGGCTGCAGCCACAGCACGCCCGGTCGCTGCCTTGCTGGCCTTCCGTCGCTGCGAGAGTAGGTTGGCGTGGAGGAGTCGTGCAGCCTGGAGGGAACACATTTCTGCGTCGTCCTGTGCCACGACGACGATGTCTAAGTCGTCCGCCAGCAGGAGGATCTTTTCGGTCACCATAGCGTCCATGCCTTCGTTGTCCATTCGTGGGAAGGCCGTTTTTGCTAGTGCCAGGAGACTCGTACGATACGCCAGGGGCGACTCCTTTGCACCTCGCTGGCGATCATAAAAGAGCTGCCTGCAGTCCGACGGTGGTCCGTAGACTGCAGCCAGCAGCTGCAGTGCCATCTGCAGCGTGGAGCGTTTGTCCTTCGGTGCCGATGCAAGAGTGGCGAGGGCGTCGCTGTCGAGGAGCGCCGGCAGCGCGCGGAGAGCCTCGGCATCTGTCCACTGCGCCATTTCCTGGTGCGCGAGGAAGCGCAGCTGGAAGCCGCCCCAGTCGCCATCCTCGCCAACAAACTCCTTGAGTGGAGGTAGCCTTTGGTGTAACGCAGCGGCCGCCGTGGAAGGTCTCTCTCCGTTGTCACCGTCACTCTGCTCGGCCTCGGCGCGAACGACGGATGGCATCGCCGGTCGCACCAGTGGTGATGCTCTGTCCGCTGGTGATGACGCGGCAGCCACTGTACGCCCGACGTCGGACGCGAGGCTCAGGCCGGCCACGCCCTCAGCAGCTGCTGCGGCAATGGCGGGAGATTCGAAGTTGGGCTCCGTTGAGATGGCGGGAAGGCGCGCTGGTCGTCGGCTGTCGTCGCCCCGTGGCGGTCCACCAGCCCCCAGCCATGTGATCTGGTCCAGCGTGGCGGCAGCAGCGTACAGCAGCTCCGCCAGTTTAGCGTGAGCCTGCCGCAGTCCATCTGTCGACGGATCTCCCCCATCCCAATGCTGCGGTGTGGATGCATCCAGCCCCGGCTGCTCGATGCCTTCTTCAGCCGTCTCGTGCTCCACAACTGCATCGGTGTCCTCAGCCTCCGGTACCCCGGCTCGAGCTGTCCGGCGCGTGTCCATGTTCGTGGTTGTTCACTTCTGTCACCAGATGTAATATCTCTTGGACGCCGGGGTTGGAGGCACACGTATTTATTCCGCGTCAGTTGGCACAATCACGGACATACAACATTGGAGGGGGTATCGGCCCCCTCACCCGGCTAGCTGGGAATACACTTGCTAGCTATACCTAACCTACCTCCTAGTCCTCCACTAACGGGCTAGGGGAGGCTATCTGGCCCGACACTGGTAAGTCGGGCTTACGGTACCCGGAGTCCCAGAGCACTGGCTCTGGTTCTCGGGACCACGCCGCTGGCTCGGTCCTGTGCGGCCCTGATAAGGGCGGCGATGCAGGGGAGTCCAGGGCCCTATCTGGACGATCTTCGGTCTTCACTTGGTTAAGCTTAACATATCTCCCCGAGCCCTCCGGCTCATCCCCTTTTATACCAAACCCCCCGCTGAGGGGTGGGGCCCCGGGGGATCCCAGCTCCGAGTCAGCCCCCCAGGCTGCCCGATGCGGACGTCGCTGGGAGCACCTGCCCGTGCACCGACATAGCCACGCCCACTGTGTTTCTTCCCCATTAGATCCCATTGTATACAGCCCCTCCGTAACACTCCTACACCTGTAATCATGGAATTGATGGCTGAGTCGCCATTCAAAAATAGCTTTTAATCTCAATGCCCTTTACTCGGGAAATCAACTTCTGATTATACAGAATATGGTGGGGTCGGTGGGGGGGCGGTGGGGTGGGGGGGCACGGTGGAGTTAGCAATGCAGACGGTCAAAGAGAAAGTTCCAGATATTGGGGGGGAGGGGGAGGGCAGCATCATTGAATAAGTAGCCACCTTTAAAATAATAAAATCTCGACCGTCATTTTTTGGCGAAAGGGCCTTGCTTGGTCGTACGTACGTCGAACTCGTACGTAGCCAAACGTGCTCCAACCGGGAGGCGTGTCGGGACGCGGAGTGACAGCGTGCGAGGAGGGGGGATGACGTACTCAGCGTGAGCTTGACGGTAGCGCGCTGACTCGCGCTGCCGCTGCAGTAGTAGAGGCTGAAGCGGCACTCCGCGCGCCAGTGTGAGAGCAGTGAGCGCTTGCCGCAGAACAGGACCCCGAGACGCCCGTTCACGCTGCAGAGCCACACGGGCAGGCGCGGGGTTTTGAGCATGCTGCCGACCTGCGGGAACACAAAGGCAAAGATCCCCCGTGTAGCCTTTAACGGGCTGTTGGGGCAAGTGCTGTTTACACCATTGGAACCTCATTTGCCAGTAAAAATATGATAATTGGGTTTTTATCCTTCTATCTGGCAACAAAACTGACACCTTTTTACAAGGAGTCATGTTGTATTGTGGTCTATGCAAACATGACTCCTTGTAAAAAGGTGTCAGTTTTGTTGCCAGAAAGAAGAGTAAAAAAACAATTATCAAGTGCTGTTTGTTTAACAAGAGCACTGGTAGAGAGAGCGAGCTCTGTGCCCGGTCTGATCTTCCACGAAGCGCATGCTCCACCCTAAACCACATCCGCACAAACCATGGAAGATACCTGATGCACACATTTTTTATTTAAAAACTCTCCAGCGTGCCGCTGTGGCCATCCAGAACAGAGCGTGCAACGTATAGCGATGCAATGCCCGATCCACAAATACGGAGGAGACAGCATCACAGCGGCAATACAACTCCGCTGCTCCTGCCGAGTTCGGTTATCTGGCTCGACCGCCTGAATGTGAAATTGACGTCGTTGCTTTGCATCGATGTCCGCAGCCGTACGAAAGGAGGAAGAGAAGGAGGAAGAGAGAAGACAAGGAGGAAGAGAAGAGAGCTCAAGCCATGAAAAAGAAGGGATGGGGGCACAGAAATTCCGCGGACAGCAGCCCCAGGCGCGGTGCTCATTGCCCCACTCACGTAGCGACAACAGATGGGAGCATGGGTGTTTTTAAGGACAAGGCAAGGCGAGGAGGGGAGAAAAAAAATAGAAAGAGGATGGGGTGGGGGGCAAGGGGTGCTGTTAGCGAGCACCTATGAAAGCCGGCACAGGCACACGAGGGGTGGGTGTTGAGCACCACGCCCCTTCACCACGCTTGCCCACCACTGCCAATGAAATATCACAAAAAATAAACATTGTGGTCGTTGTTGAGCTCTGACGTGGTTGCATTAATGGGTCTGGCTGACCAACCGCAGTATTGGGAGTTTTGATTTAAAGCTTTCGTGACTGCAGGGATTCATATTCTTGGATCTTTTGGTAAAGTCACGTAGAAGGGAAATAATAAAATAATAATAAAAACACATAATAAAATTTTCACGACGTTTCGGGCGCAACACAAGCATCCATCATCAGGTGGGAAAGCATGGTCTACTGCTGAGGCAGATTGTTTTAAAAGGTTTAAAATGGATGTAGCTCAAGGGTTATAAAGAAGTGGCCTGGGCTAGTGATGTTAATGTGAGAAATTAGCATGTAACTGTTAGATAGGAGAGCGGCCTCCTAAACGAGGGCACGGAAGTGGCTATGTTACTGTGAGGGATTAGCATAGGGAGTCAATTTAACACGTAGGCTTTCGCGACCAATATTATTCATAATCAACGTTTTTGGGTTTAGATCGCGTTATTTACGCTTCAACACACCGGTGGGCTAAAGCAGTGAACTATTTGTCTTTTGTCAACGTGACACTTTTTTTTACTGATTGGCCGTGTCGGGTGGTGGAGGGTTACGACACATTTATAAATAACGCGATCTAACCCAAAAACGTTTATTATGTCTTTGTGTTGTTGATGTCCTGTCATGATTACATAGCGCCACCTGTTTACTAACAGATCACGATCGACGTGTAGGTTTTTGATCGAACGTTCGCGTCTTGATGGACGTTCGTCAATTTGCATCTTTATTTGATGCGTCCATACAGGAAACCGTTGGTTATGGGGACATGGGGAGTGTTGGGGGTGACCATGCTCCGACCTGTCGTGTTGCCTCTGGTTCACGGTCTTCCCTGCTCCAACGCAAGAATCCGATTTCACTGCGGCTCTGGGGACCCTGCCGATGATGCTGCTGCTGCTGCTCATCATCCCAGCCAAGACCCGCGTCTCCGTTGACGACAGACAGACTCGCCTGCCCTGTTAGTAGCAGGTTCACCAGGGCCTGCACACGGAGAAAGGTCATTGCCGCCGGACCTTTGCGGACACTCCTCTGGCAAAGAATAACATGTGTGACGAACTTCTTTCGCACCAACGCGCTCGTCGTGCTTGGTGACGGCGTGGGGAACCCTTCATCTGCAACTGGATCGACAGCGACTGATGATGACGATGGCGTTAATACATTCGTGATTTATAAACTGTCCAAATGCCACCGCGTTATTATGAGATGATGGATAACGGGGGGATATTTCTAATAGTATGTTTAGAAATTTATTTATATTTTTGGCGGTAAATGCAGACTTGGGTTAGGTTCAGCTAGGCAAAGCCAATATCTAAAAAAAAACCCATTTCTGCCATGATTTTTGTTGTTGTTGACCTATGCGAATGATGCCATTGACAGCGTCTCCTTTCTGCGTTGACCCGCAATCCCACGACTATTTCCGAGGGGCGGCCACGGTGAAAAGCACGCAGAGCTCCCTTACACCAGCGAGCCCAGAAGGCCCAGCGCCTGGCTCGGCACGGCCCCAGGGATGTTGCAGTGGAAATCCGCATCGGGCCCAGTTCCCCGGTCCTCACGCCAAGCCGCCTCCAGCGGCGGTGCCAATGTGGCATCTGGGTTCCTTTTAGGATGTAGCACGGACCCACAGTCGCCTTTGACAACCTTCTGTATGGTGGTCACCCATCCAAAGGCTGTTGTGGCTCTTACCAGACCGGGTGGATTCCCGGTGATTTGATGAGAGGCATGGAGGTATAGCCAGTTATTATGTGTGGGCAGTCTTTCAATATTTACTTTACTCTGCATGATAGAGAAGTGTTTTTGGGTTAGATCGCGTAACTATAAATGTGTCGTTAAACCTGCCACTAGCCGACACAGCCAATAGTAAGGTTTGTCACATAACAAAACATGCCCATTCGTTACTAGTTCAGCACACCAGTGTGTTGTATAGAAAACCTACAACATTTACAATCTGAGTCCGACGTTTTGCTGGTAATTACAACCAGCCTCATCAGGCGACAGCCAGAATTTACGCTATCTAACCCAAAAAAACCTCTTATGGATAATATTGGTCGTGAAAGCCTATGTTAAACTACTTTACTCTGATTCTAGATTTGAAGCTTTCGTGACTGCAAGGATTCATACTCTCAGTTCTTTCGGTAAAGTCACGTAGGTAAAAACATGAAATTAAAATGTATTATTATTATTATTTTCCGAGGGTTGAAATTAAAATTAAAATGTATTATTATTTAATTTTTATTAATTTAAATTTAAATTTTTTACCGACGTGACTTTACAGAAAGAACTGAGAGTACTTTACTCTGGTTTCTCTTTAGAGCGAATACATCTCTCGCCTTTTAAATATTGGTCACAAACCGCTAAATGTAGCAAAATAACAATGCTATTTATTTGCACAGAAAAGCCTCGCCGAGTCTCAAAGGAGCGGGCCGTGTTACATCTTTAGCCAAATCAATGAATGAGCATTTGCCTTCAACGTGCGAGGAAAGTGGAAATCACCAGTGTCGGGACGGACCGATTAGTGTGGAAAGAAGATGCGTGTTTTGAATCTCTTTGCGTGTGGTTCCGTACTACCTGTGCGCATTCGTAGCTGCCTTGATGCAGCTGCAGGAGATGGGATGCAGTGTGGCCACAGTCGCTCAGTACCCTGCACCGTGTGACACGGGACATGGAATCCACGCTACACAATTACTCCGCACTGTGCGTGGTATCGGCTGAACCGTGCACTTTCCTCCAAAGAAATCTCTTGCTAAAGTCGACCCAAACACATCAAAGGCACGGTCCAGCATTTGTTAGGGGCCGTATATGAATGACGTCACGCAGCTAGGGGGGGGGGGTCAGACATTTGTGACGAGGGGTGGTTTGAGAAATGTGACGTCACATCAAAATGCGCAACTTTAAATAAATATAGGCAACACGTACTACTTAATTAAATAGACTTTTTAATAAATGTTTTCTCCTACAACATCAGAGTGCAGCGCCACATTAAATACTCACTACAATGACAATCGTTTAAAGCGATTTGAAGCATGTCTTTTTTTTTGGGGGGGGGGGGGGACAGAGCTTTGTGACGTCATATTTGAGGGGGGTGTCTGACTTTTTGTGACGTCGTGTGACGATGGGGGGGGGGGGTAAAAAATCGTCCAAAATCGCGTGACGTCATTTATGGACGGCCCCTTACTCTATTTACGTCACCGCCTTGACTTTGTACGGTAGTTTAACAACAATGCGCTGTGAAGAAGGGTCACTTCCCGACACGTTGACGGATGAGGTCGGCTCGTCACGGTGCGTCACGTGGGACTCACCTCCCCACGCCATGGGACAGCAGCGCGCTGTACAGAAACAAGATCGCCCCGTGGCTCCCGAAATCCTGGAACTGCACCACCATCACCACCATCACCACCACCATCACCACCACCACCACCATCACCACCACCACCATCACCACCACCATCACCACCACCATCACCACCATCACCACCACCATCACCACCATCACCACCACCATCACCACCACCACCACCACCACCATCACCATCACCACCACCATCACCACCATCATCACCACCACCATCACCACCACCATCACCACCATCACCACCACCACCATCACCACCATCACCACCACCACCACCATCACCACCATCACCACCACCATCACCACCACCATCACCACCACCATCACCACCACCATCACCACCATCACCACCACCATCACCACCACCACCACGGGGAGAGTGACCAGTGATGCATGCGGCACGGTTGCAAAACGCAAAGATCATTATTCGATATCTATCAATATGCAACAACAATAATAATGATGATTTTTCGATTTAAAGCTTTCGTGACTGCAGGGATTCATCTTCTTGGTTCTTTCGGTAAAGTCACGTAGAAGGGAAATAATAAAATAATATATAATATTATATGATGATATATAATAAAATAATAAAAATAAAACATAATAAAACACAATTCTCACGACGTTTCGGCCACAACGCAAGCAGCCGTCCTCAGGTGAAGAACAGGTCTGTCTGTCGGAAAGACAGCGTCCGACAGACCTGTTCTTCACCTGAGGATGGCTGCTTGCGTTGTCGCCGAAACGTCGTGAGAATTGTATTTTATTATGTTTTATTTTTATTATTGTATTTTTCCCTTCTACGTGACTTTACCGAAAGAACCAAGAAGAAAAAAGGTATAAGGTGCCGTTAAACAATCCACTGCTGGATGAAGGCCTACCCCCAACCCAGCATGTCGCCCATGGTGGTGGATCGCGAGGGAGTCTGGAAGCCCCTGTATCAAGCCCTGATCTTGGCAGCAACGGCTACAGGTCATTCCAGCGCTGCCCCGCACCACTTGCAAGGACTGGGTGCACAAGGCAGGCTCATGCTGCTGCTGCCTGTGCACCGTTGCTATTTGAACCACAAGGCTCTATTGGGAGGCACGGCCAATTGTGGGTGTGCATTCTCCATTGTGTCATTTCGATAATAAGTTCAGCCACTGCCAGTGCACTGCTGGATGCAGCCATCGCCACGTGGTGTTGGCCACGTAGGGAGTTGCCTGACGACGACAACCCAAGGGTGGCACAGTCGGGTTTTTTACAATCGGGTTTAATTGTCTTTTTAAATCCTTTATATTAAGTTCGCTTGCTTGCTTAGGACCGTGCAAATCTTTCGGTCGTTTTTTAACCCACTTCCCGTGATCCAATCGAACTGACATTTTCCACACAGACTCATTGTGCGTGACAATTAATGTTCGTGACATTTTTTTTCCAAAATTTTACACTTTTAAGGACAAAAATATTATATTTAATTACCAATTGCTTCATGGTGCAATGCAATCATCTGACCCATAGGTGGCAGCCATTTAAAGCCAGAGGACGAGAGGACTCTAGCCGCCACGCATATAAAGGATTTATAGTGAAAAACTTTGTTTTTACTGGTTATACTTATTATATTAAACCCGATCATCTGAGATTGGGAGAAATCCGGTTTACTTGGTTCTAATTGCAGAATCGCACTTCTCAACGATGGGCTTCATCCATTCCAAGCTTAGGAACTCACTGTCACCCACGATTGTGGAGGAGAAGCTCGTGTTCATCAAGACCAACCTGCCCGCCGCATTCTACGACTACCCCGTGCCCGACGGCCCCGAGTACGATAGCAGCACCGACGAGGAAGCAGCCTAAGCCTTGGATCAGAGTTTCGTATTCATTAAACCAGGTTTTAATTCCCCGAAATCGGGTTTAATTGTATTAAAGAAAAAACCCGATGCGTGCCGCTGGAAAAATAGTTTTTTTTCCACCCATGCGACAACCACACTGCCCGGCTTCCATCTAATCCACAGAATCAGCGGGCAGCGCTTAACCAGATCCGCACAAACAACGGGAGGCGCGGTAGACACCAAATACACAAGTGGAGAACAACCAAAACTACTCTCCCATCCTGCGTGAGACTGCGGCTACGAACACCAATTCGTGGAGCGTCTAACTTCGCACTGCCCCAAATACAAACCTGAATGTGGCGGGTGGGTTTGGCGAAGCTGCAATTTACCAACTCTCCAACAAAGCAATTGAATGGCTAAATCCCTTCGAGATGATCGGTAACAGTAGTTGCTCTTCATCGGCCATATGAAAGAAGAGCACCACGTTGGCCAGTGTGGGCTCAACAGGGGGATGTCAAAACCCGTCCAGGCAGCTACCATTGGCCATGGCCAGCGATTGAACTCAGGAGGCAGGGTTCAGAGCGCAGTGCGCTAACCACTGTGCCATCGGCCCCTGAATTAACACATTCCTGCGGAGGGAGCTGGTAGGAACGTTGGGTTGCTCGGTCAATGGCCAGGGTCAACGGCGGCGTGGTGTATTCCGCAAATATGCCCGACTCTGAGGGCGGGCACAAGCCGGCGTGAGTAGGTTAAACGTTGAGTTTTATAAGGGCACCACGGGGTGACCAGCCCCTCCCCACCCAGCCCTCCCCACCCAGCCCCTCCCCAACCTCCCTTCTCCACCCAGCCCCACCCCTCCCATTTTTGGATACACGACGGACGGACACAATAATAATCCCCTGTGGGCTGGTGGAACCAGGTGGTTCCTACCAGTATAATTGCCTTGACTGTATTATTGCTCGATATCAGCTCTCTAGCTCTTGCAGAACATCATGGGATTTTAGATCAATCACTCCGCCACGACAGTCGAAGAAAATAAACAACAATAATGATAATAAGTGTGTGCAAATGAGCTCAGGAAGGTGAGTGATCAACGTGAACGATGTGTGCGAGTCGTACGCAGGACAGATGTCTCTTCAGGAAGCGCAGCAGGTCTTCTCGTTCGGCGAACTCAAATATGCGCAGCTGCACAGGGACGGTAACGGCGATGTTTAGAACGCGAACGCAGCAAAGGCAAAGCCGTGGCTTAAAAAAAAAACCGTGTCCGCGTTTTCGGAATTGCTATTTTCCCCTCTCAGAAAGGCGTGCGGCGTGTTAATCGAGCGTCGGTCAAAGCCCTAGAAGGCGGTGACAGCCCCTCGCAATCCACTGACGGATGAGGGCCTTCCGACGGCGCGAGTGCGTCGTTTGGGTTTATTTAACCATACTCTTAGGTTTTTTCGGTAAAGTCACGTAGGTAAAAATAAAATTAAAAGTTAATAAAAGTAATAATGGAAATAAAATAAAATAAAAAATCACGACGTTATTATTTTATTTCCATTATTACTTTTATTAACTTTTACTTTTATTTTTTACATACGTGACTTTACCGAAAAAACCTAAGAGTATGAATCCTTGCAGTCACGAAAGCTTCAAATCTAGAATTATTTAACCATTCTTCACCACGCTCGCCAGTGTGAGCTGTCGAAGCAAAAAAAAACCAAACCTAGGCTATGGGAGCATAGACGTACGGTACAACGATGGAATTCGCTGCAATGCTCTCTGCGCACGTAACCCCCCGTATTAGTAAAAGACGCCGGTGGCGCAGTGGAGGTCGGCATCGATAGCCACCCCGCTATACCGTGGCCTCTCAGGCCGCCCGGATCGAGTTTGAAACCTCGTCTCGCGAGTAAACAAAACGTTACCCGGACGTTCGGGAGCTGACGTGCTGTTCGCCATGCGACCGCGAGACAAACATCAGTTCATGTGAAGTGGGCAAAGGTGCACGAGCAGCGTCCCCTGCGCCGCTTTCCCTCGTTGACCCCAGCAGCCACCAGCGCCGCACCTCCGATTAGCACGGGTCGGCTACGTACGGTGCGAAAGAAGTTCAACGTACGTACCACAAGGGCACCGAGGGCAGAGTTTCTGCCCCAGGCGCTCCCTCTAAGAGGTGGTGGTGGTGGTGGCGGCTCCAGAGAGAGGGACCGCTCACCGTCTCGGTGACCTTGTCGGAGCGGTATTCGCCGAGGCGGCCGTCGCCACCGCCGACGTAGTCGTCGTGGGTGGCGAGGCAGACGCGCGTGGGGCCAACGCCCCCGCCAGCGCTCTTGCACAGCGCGTCAGCCAGAGCCTCCACCAGAGCCCGGCTCTGCTCGCGAGCAGACACTGACGTGAGGCTGCGCAGATGGGGGTGGGGTGCAGGGATTGGCCATCATCATCATCATCCCCACCACCAACAACCATCATCATCACCACCATCACAAATATCGCCACCACCAGCATCATCATTAATATCACCATCATTATCACCACCATGAATTTCACAACCATCTTCATCACCAACACCATCAGCATCAATACTACCTTCACCACGATTAATATCACCACCACCACGACCATTATCACCACCACCACCGTCATCACAGAGGTGGATCTAGAAACTTCCCAAAATGTGAAGGTTTTAAAAAACTGTTAATGACATTTTCCTGGTAAATGTCAAATACATTTCCAGTTTTCTGGGTCTCAATGGGAGAAGGCATCACACCCCCCCACCTCTACCTCCTGGAATCCTTCACTGCATTGTTTGTGTGCGCGTGCAGTCACTGGTGACCATCAATCTGCCACACACGATAACCCGGTTAAGTCGCCAGGTCGAGGTCAGTGTGCAGGCGAACGCCGGCGTGGTCGCTGGCGGCTCTACCACTGAACGTCGTCGGCATCGTGGCCGTCAGCCGTGAACAGCAGGTGCTTGACGATGTACGTCTGCACCACCATCTGTAGGCCCCTTGCGCCAGCCTGTGCGAACAGAAAGACGGATCGTACACAAGGCTATAGAGGTGTGCTCTCGATCACTGGATCGACCTTTAAAAAAGACTAAAACGCAAATTGAGCCCAGAAACAAACATTTGGGATGATCCGAGAAAAACGTGTTTTGAATTGTATCTGAAATTGACATGTTAGGAAATTGCATCACTTATATCCCATAACTGTTGTCTTTTACAGCCAAAAGCTGTGTCACGTGGCATCGTGGGCCGTGTGAATTGTAGCAGGGGTCGTGTGAATTGTAGTGGGAGTGGTGTGAATTGTAGCGGGGGACGTGTGAATTGTGGAGGGGGTGGTGTGAATTGTGGTGGGGGTGGCGTGAATTGTGGAGGGGGGGGGGGGTGGAGTGAATTGTGGTGGGGGTGGTGTGAATTGTGGTGGGGGTGGAGTGAATTGTGGAGGGGGTGGTGTGAATTGTGGTGGGGGTGGTGTGAATTGTGGGAGGGGTGGTGTGAATTGTGTGGGGGGGGGGGGGTGGAGTGAATTGTGGTGGGGGTGGTGTGAATTGTGGTGGGGGTGGTGTGAATTGTGGTGGGGGTGGAGTGAATTGTGGTGGGGGTGGTGTGAATTGTGGTGGGGGTGGTGTGAATTGTGGGAGGGGTGGTGTGAATTGTGGGGGGGGGGGGGGGTGGAGTGAATTGTGGTGGGGGTGGTGTGAATTGTGGTGGGGGTGGAGTGAATTGTGGTGGGGGTGGAGTGAATTGTGGTGGGGGTGGTGTGAATTGTGGTGGGGGTGGTGTGAATTGTGGTGGGGGTGGAGTGAATTGTGGTGGGGGTGGTGTGAATTGTGGTGGGGGTGGTGTGAATTGTGGGAGGGGTGGTGTGAATTGTGGGGGGGGGGGGTGGAGTGAATTGTGGTGGGGGTGGTGTGAATTGTTGTGGGGGTGGTGTGAATTGTGGTGGGGGTGGAGTGAATTGTGGTGGGGGTGGAGTGAATTGTAGTAGGGGTGGTGTGAATTGTGGAGGGGGTCGTGTGAATTGAATTGTGGTTCGATTTTGCAGGACGTAGGTTCCGCAACCATGGCCTGTCGCGTTGCTCGTGACTGCTCCCCCTGTCCATGATCAGTGGGTCTCCTACTTACTCTGTCTGTGATCAGTGCGTATCCAAGTGGCGACTTTGGTTCTCGGAACAGGAACCGTGATTTTTTCCACGCCAATGGGAAGGCGATGGCCGCGGATCCAAACAGCGCTTTCTTTAGCTCCTGGGAAGAACATATATGTTATTGTTCTTGCTTAACATTCAATATTAACTGAAAATTAAGGGTAGTTTGTGTCATCAAATATTGCACCATAATGTATGTTGAACTTCTTTCGCACCGTACATAGTCAACCGTGCTACTCGGAGCTGCAGGGGAAAGGACAACAAACTGAACACAAAAAGCAGTTTCTAAAGAAGTGTTTTCAATTTAGATTTGAAAGTGTACAGCTCCAGTATGCTTCCTAATATCAGAAGGAAGAGCGTTCCAGACGGCCGCAGAAGCGCGTCTGAAAGCGCACGATGAGGTGACCATCTTTGTTCGATGGCCAGCCAAAAGCCGCTGCTGCGAGAATGACCGGAGTTGACGTGGTGGTTTATGCTCCTTGGCGAGACCAGCGAGGTGTTGCTGTGCCCTAAATGCTCTATAAGATGATCTCTGGGTTGCCAAACACTCAATAGGGAAAATGGACAAACCGAGTCAGCGACTCGGTAAGGTTTTTCTGGATAAATAAATCGAAGGGCATCGTCATTATTCTTATTGCTCTTGCGTGAAACAATGTCAGCACATGCACTCTCAGAAGGCCGCAAGGCTGATGGGATGTGGACAATATACTTTGTTTAATGTGGTGAATTTGATTATTTATATTCCTCCCTACACATTTGATTATGTAATGATTATATTATAGGCGGACTCTGGTTTACGACGGTCCAATTTCTGAGGATGCGCATTTACGACGATTTCATAACGCCACCGTGGATTGATTTACGACGCAGAAGCGAACACATCTTCCGACATGAAGCTGAACACATTTGAACAAAGAGAGCATCCTTGCCTATTACAAACAAGTCATTGAGTCAATGAGTCATCATCATGTGTGGGGACTGACAGTCTTGGATCTCCATCCCTTCCCATCCTTGGCTACTTGCAACATGCCACGCGTCGCCTTGATAGTGTGACCCAAAGCACCTCAATAGCAACATCACCATCCTCATCATTAACCATGATCAATTCCACTGCTAGCAACATCACCATCCTCATCATTAACCATGATCAATTCCACTGCTAGCAACATCACCATCCTCATCATTAACCATGATCAATTCCACTGCTAGCAACATCACCATGCTCATCATCAACCATGATCAATTCCACTGCTAGCAACATCACTATCCTCATCATTAACCATGATAAATTCCACTGCTAGCAACATCACCATCCTCATCATTAACCATGATCAATTCCACTGCTAGCAACATCACCATGCTCATCATCAACCATGATCAATTCCACTGCTAGCAACATCACTATCCTCATCATTAACCATGATCAATTCCACTGCTAGCAACATCACCATCCTCATCATTAACCATGATCAATTCCACTGCTAGCAACATCACCATGCTCATCATCAACCATGAGTCAATGACTTGATACGAAACCGGTCCACAGTTTTCTTGCGTTGAACCAAAGTTGCTGGAATGTTGCACTCCTGGAAAGCTACGAGGCTGATGGTTTTATCTGGAGAGACAGATACATGGAGAAACAATCGTCCACTTTTTTCAAATTTTCTTGCTGTGGATTTCACACCTGGTGATGATTGCTTGTGTTGCAGTCGAAACGTCGTGAGAATTCCTAGAGGACGCTAGGAATTCATGGCAGAAAAAGTTAAGCAACGTCGAAGTGAACAGTGCAACGTGGAAGAATGAAGTTTTGCTGATATAATCAGGAGTTTGCAACATGTGGTATGTGTATTCTTGGTTCTATCGGTAAAGTCACGTAGAAGGGAAATAATAAAATAAGAAAAATATTAAACAGTAAGATTCTCACGACGTTTCGACTGCAACACAAGCAATCATCAGGTGTGAAATCCACAGCAAGAAAATTTGAAAAAAGTGGCGTTTTTTTCTTCTTCAAATTTTCTTGCTGTGGATTTCACACCTGGTGATGATTGCTTGTGTTGCAGTCGAAACGTCGTGAGAATTTTTTTATTGTTTTATATTTATCATATTTTATTATTTCCCTTCTACGTGACTTTACCGAAAGAACCAAGAATATGAATCCCTGCAGTCACGAAAGCTTTAAATCGAAATGTTATTATGTTTTATTTTTATTATTTTATTATTTCCCTTCTACGTGACTTTACCGAAAGAACCAAGAATATGAATCACTGCAGTCACGAAAGCTTTAAATCGAAATTTTATTATGTTTTATTTTTATTATTTTATTATTTCCCTTCTACGTGACATTACCGAAAGAACCAAGAAGATGAATCCCTGCAGTCACGAAAGCTTTCAATCGAAATTTGATTGTTTTATTTTTATTATTTTATTATTTCCCTTCTACGTGACTTTACCGAAAGAACCAAGAAGATGAATCCCTGCAGTCACGAAAGCTTTAAATCGAAATTTTATTATGTTTTATTTTTATTATTTTATTATTTCCCCTCTACGTGACTTTACCGAAAGAACCAAGAATATGAATCCCTGCAGTCACGAAAGCTTTAAATCGAAATTTTATTATGTTTTATTTTTATTATTTTATTATTTCCCTTGTACGTGACTTTACCGAAAGAACCAAGAATATGAATCCCTGCAGTCACGAAAGCTTTAAATCGAAATGTAATCGTCCGCTTCTCCGGTGAGCATCACGGGCGGATTACACGTTTGTCGCGTGCGAGCCCGTTGACTTTGCGTAACTTTCGATTTAAAGCTCTCGTGACTGCAGGGATTCATCTTCTTGGTTCTTTCGGTAAAGTCACGTAGAAGGGAAATAATAAAATAATAGAAATAAATAAAACATAATAAAATAAGATAATATAAAATAATATAGCAATATATTTTATCATGTTTAATTTTTTTTATTGTATTATTTCCCTTCTACGTGACTTCACCGAAAGAACCAAGAAGATTTGCGTAACTTCTAGCTCCGAGTGCCCCGAAGGGCGACCTCACCGAGGCTGTCTGCAATGTGATGGCCTCCCCTCCCAGTGCGGCAGACAGCAGATTGCGGCTGGGAACGCACGAGGCCTCAAGAAAGCGGCTTGTGTCCAGCACGGGATGGGAAGCAGAGGCCCCATGCTCCCGCTCGGCTCCAGCCTCAGGCTCTTCGCTCTGACCAGAGAAGCACGCACAGTGACGGATCTCTTGTCCCTGATCGACCCAAACACCCCCTCCACCACCACCCAGGCGAGCGTGAAAAATGAGTCGACTCCAGTTTTTACGCAATTCTCTGCGAATTTTTAAAACTTTATAGCACGTTAACATCATCATGTGTGGGGACTGACAGTCGTGGATCTCCATCTCTTCCCATCCTTGGCTACTTGCAACATGCCACGCGTCGCCTTGATAGTGTGACCCAAAGCACCTCAATAGCAACATCACCATCCTCATCATCAACCATGATCAATTCCACTGCTAGCAACATCACCATCCTCATCATCAACCATGATCAATTCCACTGCTGGCAACATCACCATCCTCATCATCAACCATGATCAATTCCACTGCAACAACATCACCATGCTCATCATCAACCATGATCAATTCCACTGCTAGCAACATCACCATGCTCATCATCAACCATGATCAATTCCACTGCTAGCAACATCACCATGCTCATCATCAACCATGATCAATTCCACTGCTGCATGAAGGCCTCTCCCCCCTAGCCAGCACCTTCAATCGCGGTCCTCCGATGCAACATCGCATGTTCCCCAAAAGATCCTGGCATTTTTCGCACGACTTTTATAATTTGACAACTTTGTCACATTATCAGATAGATATCCTGTTCTACTGGTAAAATATATCCTGTTAGCAAATTACAAACACGTGAATAAACCGCACTTCGTCGTCATTGCTTCATTGTTGATTGTGAATTTTGTCTTGATCTTTCTCTAATGTCCATGCCGATGTAACATTAGATGTGTTGACCGCTTTATTTACATGTGGACTGTATCGTTCTGTGTCCCTGGAGTCTGTCAAAAATAAACGTTTGGACCCAACGGGCTCTGACGTGTTTTAAATAAACATTGCACCAACATGTCGACATGATGTGCAAACTCTCTGGCCTCTCACTCCACGCGTTGTGAACAAGGGCCATTACCTCATACGCAACTTTTTATGGCAGAGTTAAATATGTAACCTGGTGTAACTTTATCATCTCGTATCGGTTGGCCACCTATGGGCTGCACAGATTGTGCTGGAACATTACTTGAGCAAAGTAAATATTGATTTGAAGCTTTCGTGACTGCAGGAATCCATACTCTTTGGTTCTTTCGGTAAAGTCACGTAGGTAGGAAAAATAATAGATCACGATGTTTCGATCGCAACACAAGCAACCGTCATCAGGTGTGAAACAAACACAGCAGGAGGACTGCTGATTTAGGAGAAAGAGCTGCTGCAACAAGAGTTAAATAGGATTTTGGTGGGACCAACCCAAGGGTAAATGGGCCGAGCTAGAGACGGATTTATTTACGTAAATGTGAGAGATTAGCATGTCAATGTGAGACATGCTAATCTCTCACACAGGATGGCAAGCTACCATTCCTGGATGTTTTGATCGAGAAGAGACCTGATGGCTCGTTGGGACACTGTCTACAGGAAAGCCACCCACACGGATGCCTATCTAAAGCCTGACTCCCACCACCATCCAGCCCAGAAAAATTCCCTTATCAAAACACTACACCATAGTCTCCGACCAGCACCACCTCGGCAGTGAGCTGGAGCACGTACACCAAGCCCTCAGGATGAATGGATATTCTGACCGTACAATCCGCAAAGCTGTAGCCCCAACCATGGGGAGACAACCATCTGAGGACCCAATCAAAACCATACCTTTACCATACATTGCAGGGGTTACCAAAACGATTTCTAAAATCTTAAACAAACACAAGATCCAGGTTCGTTTTAACATAGTACACACAATCCGCGATTTGATCTCTTGTGTAAAGGATGTGATTCTTGACATGCAATACCCTGGTGTCTACAAACTAAGTTGTGGCTGAAGCAACAGTTACATTGGGAAAACGAAACGACATGTCTCGAACCACGTTCGTGAACGCAAGGCAGATCTGAAACACGGTAGGACCAATACCTCTGCCTTTGCTGATCATTGTTTTAACGCAGTGGGCTCACACGAAATTGACTTTTCCAAGACGAAGGTACTTTGCAAACCCACCGGCTACCTTCAGAGATGTGTTCATGAGGCCATCCAGATATATAAATACAGACACAACTTCAACCGAGAGGATGGGTACAAACTGAGCAATCGTTGGAAGGACGTTATTAACCAGGTGAAGTCTTAACTGACTGTGATGTTTCCATCCTACCTGCCTACGTCAGCTGTTATTTGTGACTCTCTGTGTGTGTCTCTCTCTCTCTGTGCCTCTCTCTCAACATGTGTATCTTTTACTCTTAAGAGGTTTGCCATTGGCACACCAACCGGTGGCTGGGCCGTCTCACATTGACATGCTAATCTCTCACATTTACATTTACGTAAAACATTCCTTCTCTAGCTCCACCCACTTACCCATGGGTTGGTCCCACCAAAATCCTACATAAACTCTTGTTGCCGCAGTCCTCCTGCTGTGTTTGTTTCACACTTGATGACGATTGCCTGTGTTGCGATCGAAACGTCGTGATCTATTATCTTTTCTACCTACGTGACTTTACCGAAAGAACCAAAGAGGCAAGTAAATATTGCTTCTCTACAGTGAAACACTGATTCAATGTTTGGTTCACGCAGATCAAATGTTTGTTTTTTATCAGCTAGCAAGAAACACCTCTGGCTCCGCTTGAACAGGGTTTCATGACGTCTCTTTGAATGTTTACATTGCCTGCGTTGCTCGTTGTGTCTGTTTAACTTCAGGTATTTGGTGTGTCTAACTGGTTGATGTGTCTAACTGGTTGATCTGTGTGTGTGTTACTATTTGCAAATGAGTTTCCCCATCTCCACGTGCTCGTACCCGATGTATATACATTCATAATCAACGTTTTTGGGTTAGATCGCGTTATTTATAAATGTGTCGTAACCCTCCACCACTCGACACGGCCAATCAGCAAAAAAGTGTCACGTTGACAAAAGACAAATAGTTCACTGCTTTAGCCCACCGGTGTGTTGAAGAGTGAATCCACAACATTTACAATTTTTGAGTAGTACGACGTTTCGCTGGTAATTGCATCCAGCATCATCGGGCAATTCGCCAGAATGGTGAGGCTCTGCTCTTGCTCCCCGTCTTAAATAGAGCAGCAGCAGGGTGACGTCATCATATATATAAATATATAAATAACGCGACCTAACCCAAAAACGTTGATTATGAATAATATTGGTCGCGAAAGCCTACGTGTTAACCCGATGTATATAAAGGTTGCCAATAAATCTGTTACCTAAATAGCTGGAAACCGTTTCTGCAGTGGGTGAAGACTTAGCTCCTCACACTGCGGGTTACATCTTCAGCTCAATGAAACGCCTATTTGGACATTGACAAACAACACGCATATACGTGTGTGTGTGTAACGTCTTTCGCACCGTACGTAGCCAACCTTGCAAATCAGATGGGCGGGGGTGGGGAGGACAATAATCTAAACACAAAACGCAGTTCTAATAAGTATAACCCGTAAAAACAAAGTTTTTCACAATAAATCCTTTATATGCGTGGCGGCTAGAGTCCTCTCGTCCTCTGGCTTGAGATGGCTGCCACCTATGGGTCAGATGATTGCATTGCACCATTAAGCAATTGGTAATTAAATATAATATTTTTGTCCTAAAAAGTGTAAAATTTTGGAAAAAAATGTTCACGAACATTAATTGTCACGCACAACGAATCTGTGTGGAAAATGTCACCTCGATTGGATCACGGGAAGTGGGTTAAAAAACGACCGAAAGATTTGCACGGTCCTAAGCAAGCAAGCGAACTTAATATAAAGGATTTAAAAAAGTGTCCCGTATTAGTGCGCAATGCATGAGAGTGTTAAATAAAATGCCTGCTTCAACGTCGAACAGCCAATTTCTGCATTCACCTCGGTCCCAACTGCTTCGTCTTCTGCGAGATCGTCCTTGGGGCTGGGTCTGCAAGACAAATAGTGCGCATTTCACACGGGGCAATGTGAGTCGGTCATCTTTCACGGACACTACAAGTCTCTCTCGTCGACAACTTCAGCAGCGGCGTGGTGAATATCTGAAATGGAACATTGCTGTTTTTTTTTAAATCAACCGTACCTCCGATTAGCACGGTTGACTACGTACGGTGCGAAATAAGTTAAACATACATTCTGTGCAAACTCGATTTGAAGCTTTCGTGACTGCAGGAATCCATACTCTTTGGTTCTTTCGGTAAAGTCACGTAGGTAGAAAATGAATAGATCACACGACGTTTCGATCGCAACACAAGCTTCCATCATCAGGTGGGAAAGCATGCTTGTGTTGCGCCCGAAACGTCGTGATTTATTTTATTTTATACCTACGTGACTTTACCAAAAGAACCAAAGAGTACACTGTGCAAAATTGAAAACTAATGGATTGTATCTTCTTGGTTCTTTCGGTAAAGTCACGTAGAATGGAAATAATAATAAAATAAAAATAAAATATTATAAAATAGTTCTCACGTTTCGGCCACAACGCAAGCAGCCGTCCTCAGGTGGAGAACAGACGCTGTCTTCTCGACAGACCTGTTCTCCTCCTGAGGACGGCTGCTTGCGTTGTGGCCGGAACGTCGTGAGAATTATTTTATTAGATTTTTTTTTTAATTATTTCTATTCTACGTGACTTTACCGAAAGAACCAAGAAGATGAATCCCTGCAGTCACGAAAGCTTTTAATCGAAATTTAATGGATTGTACTTCATGCATGCTAAGTGTTGTACATTCGTGCATATGTTATCACAGCACATGGAACGCGCTTCGAGATGCCTTGATGGTCGTGATATGCTCTTATTACAAATGTATAAAGTGAAGACGGATGCATGCATCCAGCAGTGGATAGATTGCGACTGACGAAGACGGCTCCAGCGTAAACGTGAATTGGCGATCGTTCGCGATGCGTTTACCCCTGCGCTTGGAAGATGCCCTTCCATTTGCTGAGCTCCACGATCTGCGCCAAGATCTTCCTGCTCTCCTCTTCCCTCTCCTCTTCGCTTGACATTTCCGACTTTCACGGCTGCCTCCAACCCCCAGGCGACTCAACCAGCTAACGCCGGGGATCGTACAACAACATTTAAAATTGGTATAAATTAAATAGAAACACAAATCTAGTATACTTAGAAATGTAATGTAATACTACTAGATAGGGTGTTGACTGTTATGTTATCCGACTCTCTGTTGTATTACATTACATTTCTAAGTATACTAGATTTGTGTTTCCATTTAATTTATACCTGATGATTATTGCTTGTGTTGCAATCGAAACGTCGTATGCTAGTATTTAATTTAATTTATTATTTTATCTTTATACGTGACTTTACCGAAAGAACCAAAGAATAATTCCTGCAGTTACGAAAGCTCCAAATTAAGATTTAAAATTGAATCGAGTACTTTTTCGTAGTTTTTATGTTTCTGAAATACGTTGTTATTAAATTGTACCGTTTGAATGTTGAAAACGGAGAAGCACATTCATCTATATTATCATCCTCAGGCATGATCTATCTACGGCTGGACGAAAGCCTCCCCAAGTCGTTTCCATCCCTCACAGTCATGAATGTCAATGGAAATTACGACTGGCCTCTCCCGACTATAAAGAGGCACTTCAGGGGTGTAAATGGCCATCCAAGCACTCGCCAAGCAAGGCCGAAATAAAACAAAAATTCTGAAATTATAGTCCACACATACAAAATGTAAAATAAACGAAAATAAAATTGTATTATTATTATTTATTTGTATTTTATTTTTATTTAAAATTAACTAAAAATAAAAATACTGATTTAAAGCTTTCGTGACTGCTGTGGATTTCACACCTGATGATGATTGCTTGTGTTGCAGTCGAAACGTCGTGAGAATTTTTATTGTTTTATATTTATATTACTTTATTATTTGTCTTCTACGTGACTTTACCGAAAGAACCAAGAATATAAGAAATAAATACATTTATTTATTTGCATTATATATATTTTATTTCACCTACGTGACTTTACCGAAAGAACCAAAGAATATGGATCCTTGCAGTCACAAAAACTTCAAATATAGAATCCACACATACAGTATATATATAGGTAATGTATATAAACACGGGAGTTGAGCCGTGGACGTGATTAGCACACCGCGCTATTACCCCAGCGAGCTGAGTTCGATACCTGGTTCTGGATAATGATATCTGAACCGGTCCTTAGTTCGCAAACCCCCCACGAGCCAGGGTGGTGAAGTATGGTTAAAAAAAAACCCGCAGCCAATACAGCACGGGGGAGGCCTTCATCCACCAGTTGGATAGACAGACGAAATTAAAATAATGATCACACATGAAGTATTGGAATGACGGCAGGAAACCACTTGACGGGTAGCACACTTTTTATTAAACCTTGACTTGTCACGATACAACGTGTGGTCACTATTCCTCTGACTACACACACTTCACTTGACACGTGTAGTTACTATGCCTCTGACTACACACACTTCACTTGACACGTGTAGTTACTAATCAACGATTTTTGGGTTTAGATCGCGTTATTTATAAATGTGTCGTAACCCTCCACCACCCGACACGGCCAATCAGTAAAAAAGTGTCACGTTGACAAAAGACAAATAGTTCACTGCTTTAGCCCACCGGTGTGTTGAAGCGTGAAACCACAACATTTACAATTTTTGAGTAGTACGACGTTTCGCTGGTAATTGCATCCAGCATCATCGGGCAATTCGCCAGAATGGTGAGGCTCTGCTGTGTCTCCCGTTCTTATATAGAGCAGCAGCAGGGTGACGTCATCATTAACTCATTAACTCATCAGGTGCAAAGATTTGAGGGGGGGGGGGTTATTGTAATTATATACTTGATTAGTAATAAGGCTATTGTTACGATGCGAGTTGTAGATTAGTAATCATTTGGAATGTGTTCTATTGTGATTATGCTACATTAATAATCAGTTAGTGCTTGTTTCCCTTATAAGGAATTGTAATGCATCTTATTTAATAATACGCTTCCAGGCCGCACTAAGCCTGTAGCTGTCTGAGCGATTAAAGTTATTTCTGTTTCTCTCAATCTCAATGGATTCTCTAATTAGTCTTTGCCAGTAGTAACTAGTTTTACACAACACTTCAACGTTGTCAAAATCAATTGAGTGTCCCTGTTGGCAAGCATGTTCTGCCACTGCCGACAGTTGTGTTTGCGATAGTTTAATATTTCTCTGGTGTTCTTTTAGTCTTACACTAACGTTACGCCCTGTCTGTCCAATATAGCATCTGCCACATACACAATTAATCCGATATACACCTTCTGTTGATAATTTAGGTAATTCGTCTTTAGTGCACGTTACTAGTTGTTGAATTTTGTGTACTGTACCAAATCTTACTGTAATGTTTTGCTTTTGCAAAACACGGGCTAATTTGTCAGTTACTCCTGAGATAAATGGTATTTTTATTGTTTTAATAATCTGATCGCTTTCAGCAGTGTTGCTTTGCGATCGTGATTTGGCATTTAGTGCTCTGTTAATTTGAGCATTATTGTAGCCATTCTGTCTTAGTGCTTCTTAAACATGTTTAATCTCTCTCACTAGACTTTCATCATCTGACACTGTTTTAGCCCGATGTATGAGCGTCTTGATAAGAGAGGATTTCTGAGCTGGGTGATGATGCGATTTTGCATTCAGATAGGCATCAGTGTGCGTTTGCTTTCTGTAAACGCTGTGTGTTATTTTACCATTTAGGCCATGCCCAAGTAAAATATCCAGGAACGGGAGTGTGTTATTCACCTCCATTTCCATGGTGAACTGAATGGCCGGGTTTTGTGCATTGAGATGATTTAGAAAATCGTTAAGTGTATCTTTACCATGTGGCCAGACAACCAAAGTGTCATCCACATATCTAAACCAAAAGGATGGTTTTAATGTGCTCGAGGCAAGTGCTCTGGTTTCAAAGTTTTCCATGTACAAATTTGCTATAGCAGGAGATAAAGGAGAGCCCATTGCTGCTCCCTCCCTTTGTTTAAAGAATTCACCTCTCCATAAGAAGTAAGTGTTATTTAAACAATGGTCAGCGAGTTTTGGAATATCTTTTGGTAAATCTGTATTCTTTACCAGTGTATCAAGTAATTTAAGCAACTCGCTCACTGGAACCTTAGTGAATAGCGAAATCACATCAAAACTCACCAAAATATCATTAGGGTTAAGTTTAATATCTTTGATCATATTCACAAGATGTTCTGAATTTCTTATGAATGATGATGTCCTACCGATGTAGGGCTGTATTTGTTTAGTTACATATTTTGCTAATTTATATGTGGCAGAGCCAATTATACTGACTATGGGTCGTAAAGGGATGCCGATTTTATGGATCTTTGGTAGCCCATACAGTCTAGGTGGTTTTGAAGCCCTTGGCTTAATTAGGAATTGCTCATTTTTTGGGATTAATGAATTTGCAATGATTGCAGTAGTCTTACGTTCCAGAGTATTAGTTGTATCTCGTTTAATTTTAATGTAGGTACTTTCCTCTAATAAATCTTTAATTTTATTATCATAATCGGCTCGTGACATCACTACAGTAGTGCGGCCCTTATCAGCTGCTAGGATTTGAATATCTTTATTTAGACGAAGCTCTCTTAAGGCTTTTGCCTCGTTCGAGCTAATATTTACTTTCGGTACTTTACTATTCTCAATTATTTTGGCAACCTCGTGTCTAGTCATCTCTGCCTCATTATGTGGAAGGAGTCTTACTGCTGATTCTACCTCAGCAATTGTCTCATCCACTGGAATTGTGCGTGGGGTAACGGCAAAGTTAAGGCCTTTAGAAAGGACAGAAATCATGTCAGTGGTTAAATCAGTGTTAGTCAAGTTCATTACGGTTTTGTTTTTAAATTGTTCGTTTTTAATAGGGATTTGTTTATTGTAAAGTCTAGAAAATTTGTTAATTTGGTTAGCATTTGTTAGATTAAACACATTATCAGCCGATTGTTGTGTTATAGTATCGATTATATTCCAATCATGCATGGACACACTATTGCTTATATTTAAATGTAAATGCTTTAGCGATTCAGAAATGCTGGATAATTCACTCCTGTTGTGTTGTATTCTCTCTATTAACAATAATTCGCTAGCTTTGTGTAGTATTTTGTCAGCTTTAGAAGACTTTATGTGATGTGTTATTTTAACTGCGTTTGGTATTACCTTCGAATCTCTGCATCTTTTGAGGAACGCCAATGAAGATATCAATTTCATCCGCTTAATGCCCGATGATGCTGGATGCAATTACCAGCGAAACGTCGTACTCAAATTGTAAATGTTGTGGTTTCACGCTTCAACACACCGGTGGGCTAAAGCAGTGAACTATTTGTCTTTTGTCAACGTGACACTTTTTTACTGATTGGCCGTGTCGGGTGGTAGAGGGTTACGACACATTTATAAATAACGCGATCTAAACCCAAAAATCGTTGATTATGAACAATATTGGTCGCGAAAGCCTACGTGTTAAACGTGTAGTTACTATGGCTCACACTGCACTCCGCCCCGTAACGTCCGTGGAGCCTACAGGCCCACCCCAGCTTGGGCGTGGGCCACAACCTCTGAGTCCCAAGGGCCGGCCCTCTCACGGACGCTTGGCCCCGGGTCCCAGGGTTCCGCCTCTGGGTCACACAGAGCCCCGGCCCCTACAGGACAGCGGGACTAGGTACCGCAGGGCCCTATCTCTTCCTCCTCCGTCTTCAGTCTTCGCTGGTCACTCGCTACCCGTGCGCCTGTGCGCACCACCTTATATAGCCCCCGCTCACGGGAGACGGAGCGTATGCGGACCTCGACGTGAGCATCCCCCTTAGTTGACCAATCCCCGCGCGCTTGCCCCAGGATCCCATCGCTGTCAGCGCGCGTCACTGATACCCAACCAATCACTGCCTCATAACCCCCGACCCCGCGCTGACCCCTGATCCTTCACCGTCAGCGCGCGTCACCAACACACACAGCCAATCACTACGCGCTGGCACACGATCCCTACCCCAGCGCGTATCACCACTACACATACAATAATTATCATCATCATTATTTCATTTTCTTGGTTCTTTCGGTAAAGTCACGTAGAAGGGAAGTAATAAAATAATAAAAGTAAAACATAATAAAATAATTCTCACGACGTTTCGGTCACAACGCAAGCAGCCATCCTTGTGGCCGAAACGTCGTGAGAATTATTTTATTATGTTTTATTTTTATTATTGTATTACTTCCCTTCTACGTGACTTTACCGAAAGAACCAAGAAGATGAATCCCTGCAGTCACGAAAGCTTTAAATCGAAATCATTATTTCAGTTGATATCTGACAAACGCACGAATTACTAAGACGTCTTATTTTGCTGGCTGAACGGTGTTTAGACTACGGACACTCTCTCTGTGCCGTGTCAGCCTCACCTCGTCGTCTTACCTCCTGTGCGTGGCCGTGTGGGCTGCGTGTGGCTGTTACAGCGCCGCGCGTCTCTTTATAAACACAGCCCGACCTGTGTTTAGACAGTGTGTGGTGGTGGTAGCAGTGGGGGAAAGGTAAGTGAGAGAGGTGGGAGCTACCACGTGCGTGGCTTGTTGATGGGTTACCTGGGCAACTCGCAGCCCGTGACTTGGCCTTCAAACTTTATAGATCCCTCGCTGCTGCAATTTGCTTCTAATTGAAACATGTCATTGCCCGATGCCGCCCATGAAAATAAACATTTCTGAGAACGGGGAGGCACATCAAACGAGTGCCGTAAATATATCGCCAATTGCTACACCAAAATCAATAGAGATCCTATCAACCGCCTGGTTGGGGGCCGTTCATAAATGACGTCACGCGATTTTGGACGATTTTTGACCCCCCCACACCTCGTCACACAGCGTCACAAAATGTCAGACCCCCCCCCCCTCAAATATGACGTTACAAAGCTCTGCCCCCTCCCCCCAAAACCATATTTCCATTTCGCTTTAAACTATTGTCATTCTAGTGCGTATTTAATGTGGCGCTGCACTCTGATGTTGTAAAAAACATTTATTAAAAAGTCTATTTAATTAAGTAGAACGTGTTGCCTATATTTATTTAAAGTTGCGCATTTTGATGTGACGTCAGATTTCTCAACCCCCCCTCCTCGTCACACATCGTCACAAATATCTGACCCCACCCCCCTAGGTGCGTGACGTAATTTATGGACGGACCCTTACGAAAACCAACAATGTCATCACTAACTCGACTTCTCTAATCGAACCAACCAAGCTGCTTTCTCTAAAACCTTCTGCTGGTCGACCACCCAGATTTAATGGCCTTCCAAAAATCCATAAAGAAGGTACACCACTCCGTCCCATTGTCTCCACCATTAACTCATCCACCTACAAACTGGCACGATTTCTGTCTGAGAACCGGCTTCCGTTCACTGGCATGACCACCTCAGCTGTACTTAACTCAGCTCACTTGGTTTATCTAATCAAAGACATCTCACTGTTTCCAGATGATTTGCTTGTCAGTTTCGATGTAGTCTCTCTGTTCACTACGGTACCAGTGCCTGACACCATTGCGATGATTGAAGACTTGGTCCAACAGGGACGGAATACTGATGTGCAAACTTTGGTGAGGCACTGCCTTACCAACACCGACTTCACCTGGAATCGTACATTCTACAAATAAGAGGAAGGTACCCAAATGGGTTCTCCCTTAACGCCAGTGGTAGTGAATGTTTTCATGGAGACATTCACCTTCCGTCCTTCCTTATGGAAGAGATACGCAGATGACACGTTCGTCATCTGGCCACATGGACAGCCAGCTCTAAACCAATTATTCAACCACATCAATGCCATACACCCAACCATAAAATTCACCGTGAAAGTGGAAAAGGATGGCAAGTTACCATTCCTAGATGTTTTCATCGAGAAGAGACTTGATGGCTAGTTGGGACATTCTGTCTACAGGAAATCCACCCACACGGATGCCTATCTAAAGCCTGACTCCCATCACCATCCAGCCCAGAAGAATTCCCTCATCAAAACACTACACCATAGGGCCCATTGCATCTCCGACCAGCACCACCTAGCCAGTGAGTTGGAGCATGTACACCAAGCCCTCAGGATGAATGGATATTCTGACCGTACAATCCGCAAAGCTGTCTCCCCAGCCATGGGGAGACAACCATCTGAGGATCCAATCAAAACCATCACTTTGCCATACATAGCAGGGGTTACCAAATATATTTCCAAAATCTTAAAGAAACGCAATATTCAGGTTCGTTTCAACATGGTACACAACATCCGTGATTTGATCCCATCTGTAAAGGATGTGATTCCTGTCATGCAATACCCTGGTGACTACAAACTAAGTTGTGGCTGCGGCAGCAGTTACATTGGGGGAACGAAATGACATGTCTCGGACCGTGTTCGCGAACACAAGGCAGATCTGAAACACGGTAGGACCAATACCTCTGCCGTTGCTAATCATTGTTTTAACGCTGTGGGCTCACACGAAATAGATTTTTTCCAAGACGATGGTACTCTGCAAACCCACCGGCTATCATCAAAGATTTGTTCATGAAGCCATCCGGATATATAAACACAGACACAACTTCAAACGAGAGGATGGGTATAAACTGAGCAATCATTGTGTAATGGTGTTATTGGGCCAAGATGCACCATTCCCATGCGGTAGCCGGCAATACCGGCCTCATGCCAATAGGGGGCAACAGAGGGGCTGAGCCCCAGAGCTGACAGTCTATGGGCCATAGGGTCCAACGGTTACCCTATAAAACAGTATGTAAAAGGGGCAGACCCCAGACCTCAGATGAGGGGCTGGAGGATGACATCATCCCTGGATCCTTCTCGAAGGTTCGAGAAGGAAGGTGTGGCCGGGGCGGAGCGAGCCACGGTTCTGTATAGACAAGAAGCCTGAAGATTGAAGAGCCCCAAGGGCAGGGCCGTACCCCTGGCAAGGGTTGGCTCCGGCTTGTATACCAGTGAAGATTCAAGCTTCACTCACGGAGGACTTGTAGATTAGCCAGTGAAAGGCATAGTAGTCTGGAGAGTAACCTCCATCGTGTATCGGGTGTGAGGGGCCGTTACCTCTCTGTGTTAAGTGATAATTGTTAAATTAAAACTGTGTTGCCTCAGAAAAGCCTTCTTCTAGTTATTCAACCCACTACAACTGGCGTCAGAAGTGGCCACATCTACGACTATGGAAACTAGAAGAAAAATTTGCACCCGAAGCAAAGAAGAAGATGACGACTCCGTTCCAGCAGGGGCAGCGAGCCCTGCAGAGGACGGCGAGGTGCTGCCAGCTGGCCAGGAGCCGGCTCAGCCATCGGGAGGATCACCGACATCGGGGGGGTGCGCTCCCGAGCTGCGCACTCCCGCCTCGCCGAGTTGCTCCATGCCGCGGCCTCCAAATAAATAAATCACGGGGGCCGACGGCGTGGGTGGAGGATGGAGCGGGCCCACTACTAACGGCCATTCCCGCCACCGGGCCAACATAAAATTTTCAACTTCCTGCCACAAAGGGAGTTTCCGCCGGAAACGGAAGTCTGATGCACCACGGGAGCAGTCCGGACCAATCAGGGAGCGCTGCGTCAGCGGCGATGCGACCAACACCGGAAGCCGCAATCTGTCCACGGCGCTGATTTCAAAGAAGAGCGACCACCAACGGGGCGGGCGCCGTCGTTCCAGCAGTGGCTGCCAGTATTAAAAGAATTCTCAGCGGCGGGGGGCGACTGGGCCACGTTCCAGCACCGATTCCTCGCTCACCAAGAAATGGCGGGCTCGTCCGAGGCAGAGGCGCTCTGGGCGCTTCCGGCGGCCTTGGACGATGATGCCCTCGCCCCCCTCATCACCGCACCGAAGGCAGAACGCTCTACACTCCAGCAGGCGCTTTGCCACATGTCCACGATCTACGGGCCGCCTTCGGACATCCGCCACCGCTTCGCTGATCATCGAAAGGGTGAGGCGGAGTCTCCCCTCTTGTTCCGCAGGGCTCTACTGGCCCTCATGAAAGCCACTTTCGGGCGGATGGACGGTGAGGGCATCGACGCCCTTGTATTAGAAAAACTTTAGCAACTGGCACGGGAGTTACGCATCGTCATCCTCTCCAGGGGCCTACCCTGGCTCCTCCCCCCTCTACCAGTATATATATATTCAAGGTCGGGTCTCTTGGGATTTCTCTTTACTTGATACAGCAATCGTGCTGTGACGGTTCCACCTGAAGACGGAAGCTTGTGTTGCCTCCGAAACGTCGTGATTTATTATTTTATTTCTATTATTTCTTCTATTATGTTTATTATTTATATTTTATTATACATTTTTTACCTACGTGACTTCTACCGAAAAAAAACCTAAGAGTATAGATCAGGGGTGTGGAACATCCGGCCTGCGGGCAGTATAAGGCCCCGAAATCATTTGGTCTGGCCCTGCCAAGGCAACTGCAGGCAAGACTCGAAATTCAATAAATCTAGGAGCAAACCTGGAAAAGCAGTTGCGAGTAGCAACATCAATACCAGCTAATATCACACGCCTCGCCAAAGAGAAGCAGTTCCAGCCATCACTTTAGGGGTGAGTTAATTAAATGTTTGACCAAATATAACAGGCTCATTTTTAAGTTGATAATTTTGTATGGCCCGTGAATGATGTTATAAATATCCAAATGGCCCTTGGCAGAAAAAAGGTTCCCCATCCCTGCTGTAGATGATGAAGAAATGTGCTCCCTGCGCGCCGCAAGAAACATCCATGTGCACATGCTGCTGCAGCGGGAGCCGAATCTCGCTGCGTGCTCAATGACTGCGGAGAACTGCGGATCACCGGACACAACACACGAAGAGGCCTTCGCGACAACTCGGCCTGCGGGGTGGAGGTTTAACGACGGGACTCCAGTCAGCGGGGACAAGCTCACCCACGGCCGGTCGCGTCCACCCCCAAGCCGATCCACCTCGTTCCTTATGATGGACCAGCGACACGGACGCATGCAAAAACGAAGCGTTTTTCATGACTTTTAATGCCCAACGCACCCACACATGCACTGCGCCGACCACTTATCTTAACTCCCGCTGGATCGCCGCGGTTGGTGGATGTCGCCTGTTATTGACCGCGGGATGGGGGTATAGCCGTTCGCGATTGTATATTTGTGTACATAGTGTGTATTTGTACAGGTGGGCTGGGGTATTGATTTGGGGGTTCATCAAAAGTTATTAACGAGGCACACGGGGTTCGATTTTTGTTGTTAGAACACTTTATTCAGATACAGTAATTGATGACAGCCTGGACAGCTGAGTGCTACGAAGGGGGGGGGGGGTGTAATGGTGTTATTGGGCCAAGATGCGCCGTTCCCATGCGGTACGTGACTTTACCGAAAGAACCAAAGAGTATGGATTCATGCAGTTACAAAAGCTTCAAATCAAGATTGTTTATTTGGAGTTTGCATGTTCTCCCCTTCGTGGCGTGGATTTTTCACCAGGTCCTCCGGTTTTTCCCTCCACATTTAGAAACCTGCGTTTAGGGCATTTGGCTGCAATACATTTTCACATGATAAACCACTTCACTATCATCTGTGGCCAGGTCGCTTCTGAAAAAGTGCTATAAAACTCAGCAGGCCTTACCTGACAAAATAAAAATAGTTTAGTTCAGAGTGGGCAGAGTGATATCTAAGATTTCACTTCCAATTTCACCATTACCGTGGTGACCTATGTGACGAATCGGTTGCATTCTTTCAATTGCAGAGGATGCATGTTTTGGCCAATAACGGTGTGAAATGTTTAACGTGGCACTAGACGTAAGGTTGGTGTAAAAAAACCATCAAGTTTTTAATTTAAGAAACAAAAACTATCTTGCTCCATCCCATAAGTACTCAGATATAAATCTAGATAAGGTATAATTTTCCCCAATGCATTCTCAAATTAGAATATTTTCTTGGGGTTTCTTAATAAAAAAAACATAAATGTAACATTATTGTACGATTAACATATAGTTTACAGGCATGTGTATAGTTCATTGGCATATTGAGGTCACCCTTGAAAAAGAGGCAATGTTTCATGTCTCTGAGTTTGTTTAACCCCCTGGTTAATTGAAGAGGATATAATAAAAACATCCGTCAATCCACTGCGGGATGAAGAAACTCCCATGCTGTATCGGTCACGGGAGTTGTTTGGTCACACAAGTTGGTGTGGACGGATGAAAGGTGTGTTGATCACAATACAACACAAACGTTTGTGTCGTGATCAAAACGTCGTAGTTTTTTGTTTATTTCATTTTTATTCATTTGAACCTATCGACGTGACTTTACCGAAAGATACAAAGAATATGAATTCCTGCAGTCACGAAAGCTTTAAGTCAAGATTTGGTTCAGCTATCGCTCGCCACTTATGTTGGCCATGGCCTGGAATCGAACTCAGGTTCACCGTGCTCATATCGCAACGTGCTAACCACTGCGCAATTGTCACTCCACCATGCAGTCGTGACCTGCGATTAGCTCCGAGCCGTTACAAACAGTTAAATCACAATTGCATTGGAAAATAAAAAGCCTCCATCTAGGCTCTGTGCTTCATTAATTAAACTGCCGACAAAGCTGGTAACTCAATACCCAATACAGCCACACACAACTGCTTGCCCGCCCCACTCTGCGGTGCAATGGCTGCATGGAGCAGTGGGGATGTTTAGTGTGAGCAGGAGGTGCACTGCTCACCAACCTCAAGCTCCAAAACCGTTATTCCTCAGCCAAGGTCATTTCCAGATTGGAAATTTTTTTTCGGAAACTTGTTCGTACGTTGAAAAAAATTATTTCTCCCCCCCCCCCTCGAGCTAGCCAGCTGGCTCAGCGGAGAAGCAAGCGGACCACAATCGGAAGGCCGCGAGTTAAAATCCTGGTTAGTGGATGGCTCGGCCACATCAGCTCTCCGGCGTGGATAAAATATATTTCGCATTGTGGGGAAGTCAACAGCAGTTGTGGGACGATGTATACCCTGTGCAGTACTACCCCGGTTTACGCCGGGCATGTGTTCCCTGAAATGTCCGACGACGAATATCGAAATTAAGTAAAAAGCAAGGAGTTGAGGCAATGCAATTCAGGTAGTGGTGGTGATAATAAAGTGACGACGTATTTGTGAAACCACGTAGAAGGGGGAGATGCAAATCGGGGTATTACTGCGCTGCAAATAAAAAAAAACATTTTGGCGGGGACCCTTAAAAAAAACAGATCTCTATAGCGAATAAAAAAATAAAATTGCACGCCCCAAGCTAAAAAAATGTACAGCGTGCAAGGCAATGCTGATTTGTTAGCGGAGTCTCCACGCCGTGCGGAAACATCACTTGCCAGACAATCCCAGTACATTACTATATTTGTACAGTAACTACTGCAGTATTGGATTGTGCATTCCATAATTGGCTTGTGATTTAGGTTGGTTTCAGTCGTGCTCTTTTGCCCTTTTCTTTCATACTGATTTTTATATTTCTACAATATGAAATACAATGTAAATCACATTGTGAGCTGTAAATGGGTACGTTTTGGTCTTCACAGAAATCACGGGGGTTTTCACGACCAAAATGGAAAAATCGTACTGGGAAACATCGCCTTTGACCCAACGCGATGTTTCGAGGGCACGCTTTGCACCACACACACGCACGCTCACACAAAAACGTCAGGTGCGCCGGGATTTGTAACGGCGCTGTAACGAGCACGACAAACTGTGGACGTCGTGAGAACGACTCAGTTCGACGAAGGGTGGCGGGGATCAGACGTGGCGTTGGGAGCGATCGTCGGTTGCGGGGGTGATGGTGCAGCGGTAGCCACCGATGAATCGGTGGAAGCGCCCTGGCGGCAGCTGTAGTCCCACGTCAGCTCCTCGCCCGCGCGCACGAACCTGGGGCGGCACAAGTCGCGTTACCCGGCGACGTCGCGAGCGGACGTCACCGCACGGCGCCGCGTCACTCGAGCACAATGCTGCCAGCTGTCGTCACAGCAGGACGGAGCGGTAGATCAGTGGTGAGCTAGGTGGGGGATCTTTGTCGTGCGTGTCACAGTACCTCGATCATACCTCACGGAATCTGATCACTAATGAAACCACGTTGAGCTCATGCCACAGTGTCTGATCGTACATTAAAGCACCTGATCGCATCTCGCTGTGACACAGCACCTGGCTAATATCAGCATCTGACTGCATATTACAGCAGCTGAAACTCACGTGACAGCACTTGGTCAAAGGTCACATCACCTGATTGTACATCAAAGCAGTTGAACAGGCATCACTCCGCATGATCGTACATCGAAACACCTGAGCATGTCAGAGCATCTAAACTTCACGTCAGTATCCCATGTGACATGTGATATCACAGCACCTGCTTTTACATCACAATACCTGAACGCAAGCAAATACATGCCACAACACAAAGCGCCTCCGCTTGCTAACACGCAGTTCAACTCTGGTCATCCACGCAGCAGCGGCTTCTGGCTAACCATTGAACAAAGACGGTCACTGCATCGAGTGCTTTCAGATGCGCTTCTGCGGCCGTCTGGAATGCTCTTCCTTCCGATATTGGGAAGCCACTGGAGCCGTGCACTTTTAAATCTGAATTGAAAATAATTTCTTTAGAACAGTTTCTTGTGTTTAGTTTGTTGTACTTCTGCACTGCACCTCCGATTAGGACGGTTGGCTACGTACAGTGCGAAAGAAGTTAAATCATACATACAACTCCAAATCGACAGGTGAGTCAACGAGTTTAACACGCAGGCTTTCGTGACCAATATTAAAGGCTTTTTGGGTTAGATTGTGTAAATATAAATGTGTCGCACCACCCGACACAGTCAACTAGTAAGGTTTGTAATGTTAACAAAACGTGCCTATTAGTTACCACTTCAGCACACCCGGTGTTTAGGGAGAGTAAACCCACGAGATTTGCAATCTGAGTACGCCGTTTCGCTGGCGATTACAACCAGCGTCAGTCATCGGGCGATTCGTCAGGATTGTGAAGAAGTCTTCCCGTGTGGGTCACCGAGCAAACGCGAACGTTCAACAAGACCACCGGGGCTCGCTTGACACCACCACGCACCGACATTGAACGCAGCCGCGCTCGCCAAGACACCGACACACGGCGGTACGGGCTCGTTGACGCGCCGTTGGGAACCGCTGGGAACCGCTGGGAACCGCCGCCACGCTCTGAGCTCACCTGTGGGTAAAGAGCGCGAGCCAGGGGAACCGCGGGTCGTGCGTGTCCACAAACACCTCCTGGATGAACATGTTGGGGCTGGAGCTGTGCTGTGAGCTCAACCGGCAAGTCCCAACACACGCGCGCGCACACGGACAAAGACATAAATACTGACATTGATTTGGCACTTAAGTGGGGAAGTATCCCACAGCAGTCTTGCGTTCTTGAGGACAGTCCCCAGCTCCGACACTGGCTCCAGGTCAAGCTCTCAGATCTCATCCTTAACCTTTGCCTTGGGGTCCTAAGGACACTGTTTGTTTCAAACTGGTCACGTGTAATTAAGATGGAAAATGTTCATGCATTGCCTATGTCCAACTGACTGTAGCGGGGGGGGGGGATCATGATAACTCTCGTAACGATGAACCATCAACTCTAAACTTTAGCGTAGAGTTCTGTTGCTACTCAGGACGTAGCCTTGAGTAAACCGGGCAAATTGATCAAAGGGATGCTCTAAAACCTTGATAACCAGCGCTGAAACGGTTATCCCAAAAACGATGACGCGACACCATCTCCTTCGCTCCCGATGACGCTCAGCGACGCCATCTCGCGACGTCACGGCCGGCCTTGACGCTCGCCTCGACATTAAAATGCTCCGAGCCTCAGCCTCGGCTTGGCCTCGTGGGTCTCGGTGGCATTTGAATCCAAGTTTTCACGGCGACTTCGGAATTCGCTCTGCGACGTCATCTTCCTAGCGGGCTCTTTGTCCGGGGCAACCTGAGAGACGAGCGGCCGCCCTGCGCCGCGTACTCACGTTCATGAACCTCCCCACGCTCCCCTCCCTCGTGTCCAGCTGATATCCAAAATGCTCTCCCTCCGACTCGGAGCTCAGACTCTCTGCAGGGAAAACGGAACACTCGGATCAGTTTTTCACCGATATCCGCCAATCGGGTGTGACATTCAATAAACTGTCCGGAAAAGCAATACGCACCCCAGAATTGTACCCAGTGCAGACGTCGCAAACGGGTTTTGATTCCTTACCCGTACCCGGCCGCACCAGGGTCGCAAACGGGTACCTGTACCCAGCCGGGTACGGGTACGGGTTACCCGTACCCTACCCATACCCGTACCCTACCCGATACCCGGCCGGGTACGGGTAGCCGGGTATCGGGTAGGGTACGGGTATCGGGTACCCGATTGCGACCTCTGGGATGAAGCCATGTTGCAGGCGCGGGTGGGTTGATTCTAGGAACTTGAATTGTGAGAAGACACAAGACGTTGGGAAATGAGTGACAAACGGTTACTCACCAGTGACTCACGGCCTTCTCACTCATTGGTTGGGGTGAGTCACGTGCGAGTCACGTGCGGCTATCCGTACCCGTACCCGGCCGCACTAGGGTCGCAAACGGGTACCCGTACCCGGCCGGGTACGGGTAGCCGGGTATCGGGTAGGGTACGGGTATCGGGTACCCGATTGCGACCTCTGACCCAGTGCACAAGCATCTGCTGCCCTCTATTGCCCACTAAGTAGCCTCGCAGCCCGATGCCAAACTGTGTGTGCACAGTGGTCGCCTATGCAAACATCCAGACTGAACCTTGCTTAGTTTCCGTCATGTGATCACTTTGAGCACATTCCAGGTGATTTACTAAGGCCCACTGAGCCATACAGCTCTTTTTCAAAAGCGACCTGGCCACAAATGATAGCTCAATTAAGTGGCTTATCACGTGGACATTAATAGCAGCCAAATACTCTGAACCCATGTTTCTCAATGTGGAGGGAAAACCTGGAGGACCCGGAAAAAAAAATTTACGCGACCAAGGAGAGAACATGCAAATTCCAAATATGCAAGTGTCAGGGTTGGTATCTAATCCCCGACTTCCTGTATACTAGGCAAGGTAGTTAACACCTCGACACTGCGGCGCCCCAAGCAACACAATTGCCCACGGCACACAATTTACATTGCCATAGCATCTGCGGCCACATTCAAAGGCGCCGTCCAGAAAGAGTGGACAAATCTAGAATTTTGAGACAAAGAGGCAGCCAGTTAAAGGCGGAGAAGGAGAGGAACGTCTTGAGCCTGGACTTGGAACAGAGTCGTGGAGTCGATAGCACGGGCAGCCGAGTGAAGGCAGTTGCGGACCACGAGCAGCGAAGAGAATGAGCTACTTCCCCTACTGAGAGAAGGTCGACTTGGGGCATCAACAGAAGCCAGCGAGACCGAAGCATCGGAACCCGGAGTGCCGTGCACCTTCCCGTCTCACCTCGGCATCCCTTGGAAGATGACACCGCAACTCCCAAGATCCTTCTAACACCGGGGCCAGCCACTCCACGTCCAGGCATTGCTGTGGCCACACACACGTATACAGGACAGGTAAATTTCGATTTAAAGCTTTCGTGACTGCAGGGATTCATCTTCTTGGTTCTTTCGGTAAAGTCACGTAGAAGGGAAGTAATAAAATAATACAAATAATTCTCACGACGTTTCGGCCACAACGCAGGACGGCTGCTTGCGTTGTGGCCGAAACGTCGTGAGAATTATTTTTATTTTTATTATTTTATTACTTCCCTTCTACGTGACTTTACCGAAAGAACCAAGAAGATACAGGACAGGCACTTACGTACAAAGTAGAGCCCCCTTTTTTTGGTTACCACAGCCGACTCTCTGTGTTGCATTACGTTACATTTCCAAAAGATTTGCTAAATTTCGTTTTCTCAAACTATTTCTCTCTCTAAAATTTAGCAGGCTATCATAGGGCCATTCGATCTTCCTTCCCTCGGTCGCTTCGGGGTGGATTCATTGGCATGCTAATTCCTCTGCTCCAGCAGCTGCCCCAGCAGACCCACCTCTCTCTCTCTCTGCCCCCCCCCCCTCTCTCTATTTAAGGCCATGACACAGAGGCATTGGGTCTCTCTGTGTCTATGTTGTGTGTCTCTCTGTGTGTCTCTGTGTTGCATCTCTCTGCTTGTGTCTGTCTGTGTGTGTCTGTGTGACTCTCTCTCTGTGTCTCTGTGTTGTGTGTCTCTCTCTCTGTGTGTCTCTGTGTTGTCTCTCTCTGCTTGTGTGTCTGTCTGTGTGTCTATGTTGCGTGTCTCTCTCTGTGTGTCTCTGTGTGTGTCTCTCTGCTTGTGTGTCTGTCTGTGTGTCTCTGTGTCTGTGTTTTGTCTCTCTCTCAAATTTAGTTCTACCTGGTGACGGTTGCTTGTATTGCAACCGAAACGTCGTACTCTATTATTTAATACATTTTCTTTCTACGTGACTTTACCGAAAGAACCAAAGAGTACCACTGCTTGATGAGGGCCTTCTTGGCTCCGTGCGGGTCGTGGGGGCTAAGAGTGGGGGCGGCACGTGCCTGCTATGCATACCGTTAAAAAATAGTGGACGGTAAAACATCATAGCAATGACGATAATAATCATCTATTTATATAAAAGTGAGTAGTTTCGTGCGTATGTGCGTGTGTCACAGGGTACCCGCCGCCAAAATGTAGCACTGTTTCATTCCGGCCTTTTGTTTGGCCAAAATAAAATGTACAATCGGCGATGTCAACACGAATAGATCGCAACACAAGCGTTCGTCATCAGGAAGAGGGGAGCTTGTGTTGTGATCAAAACGTCGTAATTTTTAGTTATTTATTTAGTTATTTTCTTTGAACCTATCTACGTGACTTTACCGAAAGACCAAACGAATATCTATCACCTACGTGACTTTGATTCGACGACAGACACTTATTATCTTCTTAAAATACCCTCACCATTTACTGCACAGAACTCAGCTACAGCACATGGTGAGGGTATGTAACAACATTACACACACGTGTGCTATATCTGAGCTGTATACAGTCGATAGTGTGACGTGTAATGTTATGAACAAGCTCATCCCTTTGGCCCGGATAACGCCCCCCGCCCCCAGCTAGTAGTATTTAAAACAGACTATTAGTACAACGATGGAGATGCGTTACGACGATCCCATTGTAAGTCGAAAATATCGTAAGTCGAAGATGGCCTAGCCTACCCAGGAGTCTTACAGAATGGTGATAATTTAGCAAAACAGAACAATTTACAGTACCGTATAAACTATATACTGTATGCATTTATTAATTACAATACTGTATTGTACAGTAAAATGTAAGTAAAAAACAAGGTAAATTCTTAGCCTACCTATATGAACTGTAATTTAATAGAAAGGCGGGAGATGCGTACATCCCGGCAGCGTCCCAACGTACAGCATCGTACCTCGTACGCTGCTGCGTTTGCCTGCCGCGCGAAATTTAAAATATTTTACAATTTTGTCGTATCGCTATCGCCATCGTAAGATCGAAATATTGTAAGATGGACCATCGTAACTCGGGGACTATCTGTATATATGAATTGCATTCGCGTATAAAAGTATTGTTTACTGAATATTGTATCGTCATGAATTTAAATAAGAGTCAATTTATGTACATCGCACTGCACGCGCACACACAATTATTGCACGTGTACTGCCCTTTTGTTAATCCACTGCTGGATGAGGGCCTGCCCGTGCCTCGGGGGGTTATTTGACCGTACTTTACCACACTGGGCAGCACAGGTCCTTGAAGGAGTGGTCAATAATGGATATTTTTTCACTGCCCTCTGCTGACAACGCAACCCCACAGCAGCCTTAAGCACAGTGGTCACCTGTCCCAGCACGATCCAGGCTATATCGCCTGCTTACCTTCGGAGATCGAGGACTTTAAGGGTGATTTTTTGGTCATCTGCCATTTCGTTCACAATTACATCACTGTTACATTGTTTTTATAGCTTTATTCTGGTGATTTCGAAAACGTTTTGGTTTAGCCATATTTGTTTGTTGTAGTACAGAGTTATACTAATAACTTTAATCTAAATCGTCTTATGGTTGTTATGTTTGACTTGCATCCCACTGTGATTTTTGCACACGGCATTGATATACGGTGCTTTTTCTGGAAGACTTTGCTGTTTTTTCCTGGATTTTTCTGTTGCGCGAAGTCAATTTAAGATGTTCCTTGTTCATGTTTTTGTTTGTTGCGGTTGCACCCGATTCAAGAGCCGCATGGCTCACAGGGCTACACCTAATACATGAACTGAACTGAACATTTAATAAACGGTCCTGCCGTTGATGTTTTAGTCAGGGCACTCAGGTTAATGACCCCCGGCTGTTTTTCTCTAAAAGCGAAACGCGGGGTACTTCAACACGAGCTCGACAAAGAGCAACATATAATGAGCAATGTCTCATTCTAGCAAAGTGGCAGCTATTGGCATAACCATCGAGTGTGTGCAGGCGGTGCAACTGCACCGGGTACCACGGGGCTGGATGAGTCCCAGCCCAGGCCGACCACGTTACGTAACAGCGTCGTGCGTACGTGTGCGTGCGCACGTCTGGATATGCGCACCCTCTGCTGCTGCTGCTGCTGCTCCTGCGACGTCGTGACCACCGTCTTTGGGTGACGCCGACCCCTGCCGCGTCGCGTGACTCTCTTCCATGACCCCTGCATGCGCCGAGCCGGTGGATCGAACAGCGCTGAGCGTCAAACACTTGAGCAGCGGAAGCAAGTTGATCAACGAGTCGGGCATTCATGCCACGTCGCTCCATTCACAAGACGCCGGCATTATTCTGCGCAGGCCTCGTGTTCTAAAATGGCGACTCGCATTCTCGGTGCTATTCACGACATCATCACGATCATGAGCTATCCACTGCTACACAGTCCTCCCCGTGACATCGCCAATCACGAACCACGAGTTGATCTCATCGCCATCTCTGCTCGCGGACGCCAGCCTCTGGCGTGTCCCTCTTTTCCGCTGCCGCTCCGTCGTTAAGTCTCGCCCACTGCCCTTCGACCCTTTTTCCGCGACGTGTCCTGCCCAAGGCCGCTGACAAAAAGCACGACCGCGCGCGACGCACGGGTCACCGTGCCTCACCGGCGTGGACGCACACGAAGGCGCCGACGTCCAGATCGTCCACGCAGCGCACGCCCCACCCGCCCGGCGACCTCGTGCGGAACACCTGCAGCCTCACACGGAGCCCGTCGCCAACCACGCGGTTCTCACACGGCCACCGCCACGCCTCCTCTGCGGCCTCCTCGTCCACCTCCATCGGCTCTGCGTTGACGCCAGTTTCAACGCCGGCTGCGCTCGCTGCCTCTGCTGCCAAGACCGCTCGTCCCCTCCTGTTGCAAGCGCAACGCGCGTTGCACTCGTAGATCCTGTGGTGGCGAGAGGTTGCGACGTCAGGAGGGAGGCGGGGTGATCGATAGAAAAGGCGACGTACGTATGTATTTTGAACAGAACGTGCCAATTTGTCACTAGTACAGCACACCGGTTGTGTGTTGGAGAGCCAAGCCACAACCTTTACAGTATGACGTTTTGACAGTAATTACAACTAACTTCATCAGGCGACAGCCAGATATGTGAAGAAGTCTGTTTCGTTTCTTATATAGAGGCGTAGAGGTCAACACATCTACGCCTCTATATAAAGAACGAAACAGGTGGACTTCTCCACAAATCTGGCTGCCGCCTGATGAAGCTGGTTGTAATTACTGGCGAAACGTCGTACTCAGATTGTAAATGTTGTGGCTTGGCTCTCCAACACACAACCGGTTAGTGCTGTACTAGTGACGAATTTGCCACGTTCTGTCTACGTGACAACCCTTACAAGTACGCAATCTAACCCAAAAACATCTATTATGGATGATATTGGTTGCGGAAGCCTACGTGTTAAACTGATTTTGAACTTATTTCGCACCCTACGTAGTCAACCGTGCTAATCAAAGGCCAAAACTCAACCCTGCAATTCCTTGCTCATGTGCCTACTAACGGAGAGGCCTCCGCTAGAGGGAGTTCTACAGAGCTCTCCGAAAGGGGAAGTTTGGCCTACTCTTCCACGCCGGCCGGACGTCTCGGAAGAGGTGGGAGGAGCCACACTTCACCCCACCACACGTTACCTGCTGATCCACTAACTACGGTGAACCCCTCTATACTGCTGGGCGGACAGAGGTGGGTGGGGGGGGATTTAATAAAAACTCGCACCACCGTTCAGCAGCCGCGCCGGGAGATCGAACCAGCGACCTCTTGATTGCAAATCTGGTGTGCTAGATGATGCCATTATCACGTGTGGAATACATTGGGGGGAAAAAATGGGGAACTGAATTATTGTTTGTTAAGTTTCAGTTTAAGTCTGGGTTTTGGTGTGAGCGGGCGGGTGAGCGAGTGGGCTTGCGAGTGGGCGTGCGAGCGGGCAAGCAGGCGGGCGGGCGAGTGGGCGGGCAGGCGGGCTGGCGAGTGGGCGGGCGAGTGGGTGGGCGGACGAGTGGGCGAGTGGGTGGGCAGGCGGGCGGGCAGGCTACCCCGAGAGAACTTTGCCCAGCAGACGTCCGTGGACGTAGCCCGTGGAACTCCCTCCCTCCAAGGCGACGCTGGCAGACAGTCTCCGGCAGGCACACCTCTCCCTGAGCACAACCACCAACAGCGGGACCACCACAGAGAGACGCGCACAGATTACATCAATCAACATTGCATTCTTATCTTGTTTGAATTCATGTAGTGTCTTGGCGAAGGCGCTGGACAAAGAATGAGCTATTTGTACGGCAGAAAGGGGTCGATGAGACGAGTTGATGAGAAGGACGGTAGTACACGAATGTGATGATGCGTGAAATAAACGATGGTGAAAGTGACAATGAGTGGTTGACGATGAGCGAGCGTGACGAATGGTTAAGGAAGTCGGCAGGAGGGAGGGGGAAGAGGCGTTTGGGTAAACGAGGGAAAATCGGTGAGTCTTAAAAGAACTAATAATGGGCAGTGACGCGGATCGTTGTTTTATGTGTACCTCTCCCTTGCCAAGTTGCTTCCGTAGTTATTTACGTTATTTGACTGTGCATAGCTTGTAAGTCGAAAAAGTATGCGTGTGTAGTATACGTGTCATTACGTGTTGGCTAAGCGTGTGTCATTTGACACCGTGGACGCCCTCGAGAGATTAGCAAAGTGAAGGATTCTAAGAGAAAAAACGCCAATGCATTGAGCAGTGAACTGTACACTCCAATAATTGTAATTATGGCTGGCTCGGTGGCTTAGTATGTACGTTGAACTTATTTCGCACCGTAAGTAGCCAACTGCGCTAATCGGAGGTGGGGGTGGGGAAGAACAACAAACTAAACACAAAAATCAGTTCTAAAGAAATGAGTTTTCAATTGATATTTAGACTTAGTAGTCGAGTGAGCGGCTCACTAAAATTGATACCACTGTGTGGGGATGTCAACAGCGGTTGTTCTACAAGTAGGTTCTCCACCACGGGCTCAGGGCCGCTCACAGTAAGTGAGCACCGCCTCAACGCTCATTGAGCTATCATCGCTTTTTTGACCTCGACAATGACGACCGCTACATTGTTACAACACTCACGCGTCTCCGCAGTCGTCCGCGCAGTCGCAGCTGACGCAGAAGCGGCGCCCCTGCCCGGGCATCGAGCCGCAGGACGGGCGCCAACGGTACAGGAAGGGCTCGGGCGCGTCAAGCCCCAGCGAGTTCACACAAGGCACCGTCACGTGCTTCTCGCTGCCCGCCGACAGGTCCTCCACCAGCAGCTGGGGCAGCCCCGTGCCGGGCGGCAGAAGGCGCAGGGCGGCCGGGCAGCAGCCGGGCCCGGTGCCATTGTCGGCGGGCAGCAGCGCCGGGTTGGGCTCGGAGGACACGTCAACGGACGGGTTGAAGGAGAAGAGGCGTGCGCAGAGGAAGCGGCGCCATCCCGAGTCCGCCAGGAAGCGGCGCGTCTCGTCTGCGGAGCTAAGCAGCCTCCCGCAGGGCGCGCGGTAACACACCTGGCGCACGGACGCACGCGTGTGCGTGTGCGAGTTAAACCGTCTGCAAGTTGCAGGGTGGGTCCCGTTCACCACCGAATCTCGCAACGTGCAAGTGGTTCGCGTTCAATTTATTCAGAGAGGCGTAGTGCTGCTGTTTTTAAAGATATTGTACTCACCGCAGATAACTGTAGCGACACGACCGCACTCTATAATGGTTCGTAACAAACTGTGCGACGCTCTCCCGATTCGGAATAAAAAACGATGTGCATGTACGTCATCGGAATGGGAAAGGGTTAAAACAGGAACTGGTCAACTTGATCTCACCAGCGCACGTATGCAACGGCTTTCTTGCCCTAACAGCTCTCGGTCGGCTTCCGTCCCGCCAACTGAACACTCCCCGTGGACAAACAAATGAACGAGCGAGGAGAGCGCCACATCATCCGCGCGTGTGCACCATCTCAGCCGAACTCGTTTTCCGAACGAGGCACCTGCGAGGTGGAGGGCAGGCGCTGGAAGCCGTGCAGCAGGGGGACGCGCAGCGGGTTGGTCCAGCGCGGCACGTCGTAGCACAGCGACGGGGGGCACGGCGCCGCGCAGCACCGCACGTCGCACCGCCGGTGCGAGCCGCGGCGTGCCGACGTCGTCGTCGACGATGACGCGGAGGACGACGTGGCCCCTCGCGCGTCGTCCCGAGCCGGCGGGACTTCCGCGCGCGCCAGCAGCTGCAGGCGCCGCCCCTCCTCCTCCAGGCGCCAGCGCCGCTCGGCCCAGTCTATGCCGGCACCACCGACGACGACGCGGACGGGGGAACCGAACAAGTGTGGGCTGGGCATGGCCCAAGACTTCACGTCAAGCGGCCCACGGGCCACACTAGGGCCAACCGCTTCGATATATTTATCCGTCATTGCAAGCACCTCAGCTGGACTAATCGGGCACCGGAATACTGTCTAGCGGTGTAACAACACCGTGTTTCTAATTGTAGCGTGCCCCGTCACTTCTGCCACTGCAAAGATCTACCCCAAGAAATCGGGAGTTGGCTGGATTTGTTCTGATTTGCCAGCGCAGATCATGGCACTTTGCAGCGGACCCTCAAATCCAAAGTCTGCAGCTGTTCACCCTTTTCAAGCTCTTATTTGCCGCAGCCCCTTAAGGGTCTGTCGACCGCCAGATGACATGCTCTGTCCTGTGTTGAACATCTTAATAACTTAAAATATTCAATCTTGATTTGAAGCTTTCGTGACTGCAGGAATCCATACTCTTTGGTTCTTTCGGTAAAGTCACGTGGGTAGAAAATAAAATAAATCACGACGTTTTGATCGCAACACAAGCTATGATAACTCCACTGCTGGATGAAGACGTCATCAAGCCGGTGCCATTGTTCACGGTCCTGCGATTGAACAATCCGCCCAACACCCGCACGTGAGCCGATACCAATGCTCCATCTCTACGGGGAACGGGCAAGTTGACTTAATGCACTTTAAACGTGAAACATTCGGGAAGTAAATCCAATCGTGTGAAATTGATACAAAAAAAAATTCCAAATGAGACGACACCCAACCCCACCCCCCCACCGACACTTGTGAACCGAGCGGCGAGTGATGAAGGCCGTGTACCTCGCCTCAGGGTGGACAGGATCATGTCATACTTCCCCATCACGGTGATCATCGAGAAGGACTGCACGAGCGCTGTCACGCAGACACAAACATGCACGCCAACACAGCCATGAACACATGCCGCTTAGACGTGTGTAATGACAGGGTGACACCTGCCGCCTGAAGGGATAACTACGGTTATGGCTGCATTACCTAATGCCTTATTATGAAGGGCCGTATCGGTAAAGGTGAAGGGCGGTGTCAGTCGAGAAGCTCCGGGAACCATCCCGAAGGTTCTGGAAAGGGGGCGTGGCCAGAGGTGGAGCTTGGTCGCGCCAGGCAGATGTAAGGAGCACGGAACCTCTGGTTCGGGGCTGTTAGCGTGGGGTCTGGGTCCTGGTTGAGTCACTGCCGTCGTCATCTCTTAGGTCTCTGACCACGCGGCGGTTCTTCTGCAAGAGCAGCTCCGTCGCCGCCGCCGCTTCGCTCGCCAACCAGCCAGCGTGGCACAGGACGGAGATGGGCTGCGTGTTTGGACAGCCTGGGGTGTAGCCGTGCTATGAAGTGTAATCGCCCCGTGTGCTCTTGATAACTCAGAAGCCTTCTACTCGACGTGTGTCGGAAGTCGCTCACTACGCTTCCCTGCACGAACGGACAGGCGGTCAGACACACGCGCGTGACCACGATGTGGACCGCAGAGCCGACGAGACGTGGCTCCCTATTGGCTGAAGGAGCGCACCCACGGAGAAGCTCACCAGCCGTTGGTGGAGGGAGACGATCGGCGTCCGCCGTACCTCCCAACGCGGGAGAAGGCGAGAGGTCGGAAGGTGCGCGGAGCGAATGGGAGAGACGTTATGGGGTGTGACGAGGGTCGGCAGCGGAGTGGAGGTTGGATGGAGAGAGATTGAAGAGAGAGGGCGGGACCGGGAGTGAGGGAGAGGAGAATCGGTTCGAGGGCTGGGGGGGCAGGAGAGAGAGGAGGGCTCGGAGACGATTTAGACGGTGGAAGTTTTGAGTGAGCGCGCTCAGCGGAAGATAATGAAGCTTCTCACACCCACTTCAATTTACCCGACGTGTCGGAGTCAGTACACTGGCGAGCAGAGGCAGCGGCGATTGTCAAGTGTTGCACCCGTGAATGAGAGGAGTAATATTTAGCGATTTTTCTTACCTTTCCAAAACTGTGCACTCCTGTCGTTTTTGTTTGCATTGTTCGTTGTAGCTTTCTGACCCACCCGCTAAAAAACCTTTCATAGTTCATCAGATTTCTCCAGGATAAATAAAGATTCTGATAAGGATTCTGGCACGGTACCGTGCGTTTGTCGAGTCAAATCCTGGCTGGGGTCGATAAAATCAGTAGCCATGTTGTGGGGAAAATCAACAGTGCTTGCTTGTAGAGAGACTCAACCCCAGCCACAGGAATGAGGAATTTCCACCAAAAGGTTCAGGGCTGTACAGTTGAAGGTTAGTACCACCTCAGCGCCCGCATGGGCAGGAAGCTTCCGTGCGAGAGTAGGCCCCTTCACAGAAACACGTCGAGCGGTCACACCCTGGTTGGTGGCGTCGACAGTCGCGACGTTCCGCTTGAGGTCGTCCAGGCCTTGCGAGATGATGTCAAACACCGCCTCCACCTTCCCCATCTCCCTGAGGTGCGACCAGAACCTACGAACGTACTCTGTAACGGCACGCGCAGCCGTGAACTTAGCAGTAGCAATGTGTGCATCCCATAACCATAACAGGTCAAACACACGGATTGCATATTGCTTTCCAACATGAGATTGCATTTGGAGATTATGGAAAATGACAATGACACGAAAGAGCCGACTCTTTTAAAATGACGTCACGGGATCTTTTACGTCCATTGCGGCACATTTGGAGCGTATTTTATGGTTAAAACATCCACGGTATTAACCAGGACGGCCCACCAGATTTGAACCGCGAGCCTCTGCAACGAGCGAGGAACGTGTGATGTGTCACCGCGCCTTGATGATGATGAGATTGCACGTGCAGACCTTTGAGGTCTGGTATGGACAACGCAACAGAGATGGGATCCCGCAGAAGGCAAAGAAACGATGGGCTCCACTCGCATCACCGGCACTGCCCGCGGAGACATCCTTGACCCCATTATGAGACCTCCTTTGCCAGTAGCAAGATATAGTCATAGGTTTTTACCCTTTTATCTGGCACCAAAACTGACACCTTTTTACAAGGAGTCATGTTTGCATTGACCACAATACCTGCAGTCGGAATGCAAACAAAAAAAGACAACTCTATAATGATATGCACTGTCCTTGAAGTTGATTGGTCCACACCCGAGACATCATTTCTTAGAGCCTAGTCTCCATTGGTTTTGGACCAGATGACGCCAAAAGGCGTACAACTCAAAAACAGCGCACTATCAGAGTACTGAGAGCTCGGGGTAAGCATTTACACTATGAGACCTCCTTTGCCAGTAGCAAGATATAGCAATAGGTTTTTACCCTTTTATCTGGCACCAAAACTGACACGTTTAAAGGTGTCAGTTTTGGTGCCAGATAAAAGGGTAAAAACCTATTACTAAATCCTGGACCCCGTTCAACGAAACAAACAAAAATCTGCAATAGCCTCGTTGCAAAAATACTCGGCTCCCGTAATTCCCACGAGGTATTTTATTTTTTCCTTCCCCACTCACCCACGTCCAGTTGTGAGATGTCATGCGCAGGCGCCGCCGGGAGGTGCAGCGAAGGGGTGGACGCATCCCGAAACTCCGGCACAGTCAGAGGCGGCGAAGGAGAGTTCCGGGAAGACCCCGGCGCGATGGTCTCGCGTGGCGTGTGAGCGTCTCGTGGATGCTCGGGCAAGATCATAGGTGGCGGAGGAGAGTTTCGGGGAGACTCCGGCACATTTGCAGGAGGCGTGGGCAGCGCCCGAGTGTTCTGGCTGGGCGCCGGCATGCTCTGTGTGTTGGTCGACATCGAACCTGTGGCTAAAGCCGCACTGCTTACCAGGGCAGCCGTAGTAAAAGGGTTCAGGAGCTGATGACGGGGGAAAAAAAAAATCACGCGTAAACACACGCGTGCGCGAAGGCCAAGGTCACAGTGGTCAAAGTGTGGCATGATGCGCTGGTAAGAAACATGTAGGGTATAGCAGCATCCCCATCACCACTACCACCACCATGACGAAGAGTGGATCTATGTGTGTTGTGTGGAAAAATGCAAGGAACCGGAAAGAGAGGAAGACTGAACAGAGTAGAGCTTGACGACATAGGAGATTGGTGCCAGAAAGATGTGCGCACGACTTAGATGCCACTACATATTGGCACAAGACGAAGGAAAGTGGAAACACGTCACGGAATGGGCAGTGGACACCTGTTGGGCTATCTGCCCATGGACCGTGATGATGATGATGATGAAATATTTATGGATGAGAGGTGTAGAGGGAAGTGGCCAAAGACGACTCTGGCAAGCCAGCTGGGATCCCTAAACAGGGCCCCAGTCGCCGCTCCACCCCCGGCCCGGCCATGAAACCCCCGTTGGGGTTCGCTCACCGAATGGCTTGCGACGCTATCTGTGTCGCTGATGTCACCGGGTTCACTCCCACACTCTGCTGTCGACGAAGCAAAGTGTTCAAGCGTCAACGCACTTCACATATAAAAATAAACGATTTAGTTTTGCCTTTACCCCAGTTTTTTATATAAACCACAGTGTCACGGGTGTCTAGGCGATTCGGAATGAATTAAATTCTGAATTTTATTTGACATTACGGAATTGTGGGAACTAAAAAGCATCAATAAAACAAATCGGCTCTGTGTCTGGACTCCAGACACGCGACTTGTACGTAAGAAGTAAGAACATTCAATATTCACACACAAAATAAAGACGCACAAAGGCAATCTCGTGAATTATAAAGTTCCCCTGCATTCTTGATCTATCGTATGGTGGAGGGCTCACCATCAATGTTTGTACATTGATGGTGTTGAGGTGAGCCAATGAGCCAGGGGGCAACTTCAGGAGTAGCATCTCGGTGAACATCTGAAATTCTGCGGGCGGTGGTGCAACTACGTGCGGTCCCTGGCCTCGTCCCTCAGCAGTGGCTGTTTTGCAGCCGCCATACAGCACAGACCTTCCTGGGTTTCGGTTTTATTTTCAGGCACTGGGACCTAAATTTTCTGGGCTCTCGGTGGCAAGCGAGCTGCTCGTCTGCAGAACACAGAGCGGACGTATCCAGAGGTAGAGCTCGGAGGTCAGAGTGCTGAGCTGCGACTGTTGAGATGTTGAGTTCTACGTCAGCAAAGCTTCCTGTGACTGAACTGAACTGGGGTTTCACGTGTCGTGAGTTGATAGCCTCAGCCCTGCCACGAATTACTGTACAAAAAAAGACAACACACTACCTTAGTTTCTGCACTCAATCCGGCTAAATTCCAGCTCTGAGAGTGAAATCATATATGGCAGCCGCCATACAGCACAAACCTTCCTGGGTTTCGGTTTTGTTCTCAGGCACTGGACCTGCATCTTCTGGGCTCTCGGTGGCAAGCGAGATGCTCGTCTGCAGAACACGGAGCGGACGCAGATACACACGTCAACGCGCTTGGAACAGCCACCACAAACCACCACCTTCACCAACACTAATTATCATCAAAGATTTGAAGCTTTCGTGACTGCAAGGATTCATACTCTTAGTTCTTTCGGTAAAGTCACGTTGGTAAAAAATGAAATTAAAATTAATAATAATAATTTTTTATTTTATTTTTATTCATTTTAATTTCATTTTTTACCTACGTGACTTTACCGAAAGAACTAAGAGTATCATCAAAGACAAAGATCCCCCGTATAGCCTGAACAGACTGTCGTGGCAAGTGCAGTTAGCGAGCTCCTAAGAAGGACGGCACGACACACAAGGGGGTTGGCCAGCACCACGCCCGGCTGCCTTTGTCTCCCCAATGGTGATGTTTAGACACCTTACTAGGTACTTATGTGAGGCTGAGTCGACCTAGTGGAGGCCCAAGACCGGTTCAAATAGTCGTCACTGGTGTTGGCCGTGAGCGGGAATCGAACTCGGGTCGCCGGGTTCGCAGCGCAGCGTAGCGCTAACCGCCACACAACTGCTCCCCAACACCACCACCACCACCAGGTTGATGAGGTTACTGAACGGTGCATCAACGAGTTGATTCATAGCAAGTCAATTCCCGCGGCGAATCGATTTGAATCACGAGCGGGGGATAGCCCAGCGTCTCGGCAGTGCCAGAGTCTGTTCCCCGACAGAGAATCGTCCCCGCCGAGGCAATGGGCCGTTCTCCAGCCCTCGTGACGACCTCGTTCACCTGTGTGGACGTCGAGGGGGTGAAGCCCTGTGACAGCGAGTAGCTGAACACGTTGTCGGGAGATCCGGGATCGCGCGGCGACGCCACCGCCTGGGACAGAGGACGGCGGCGGTGCCGCTGACGTCGCAGCCTTCCCCTCTGTCCGCGCTGCCGTGTTCGCGTGCCTCCTCCTCCCCCTCCTCCTCCTCCATCGTCGTCATCTGCGACGAGGCGACACGCGCAAAACCCGTCGGTTTGGAAGGCCAATAGCCCTACCAGACTAGTGTGACACGTCGTAATCATCTTCTTGGTTCTTTCGGTAAAGTCACGTAGAATGGAAATAATAAAATAATAAAAATAAAACATAATAAAAAATTTGTATTATAATATTTTATTATGGTTAATTATTTTTTTTATTTTATTATTTCCATTCTACGTGACTTTACCGAAAGAACCAAGAAGATGAATCCCTGCAGTCACGAAAGCTTTAAATCATCAGTTGTGATCAACCCACTGCTGGATGAAGGCCTCCCCAAGCCGCTGCTATCGCACGAGAGTGACAATAAACTTGTGAACGTTTTCTGAATGATACATGGAGCCAGAAAAGTTACTCTCCGCCTGACAGGCATCCTGCGGGCGAATAGGGCTCGCCATCATTCAGCCATCTACTCTGAAGCCTTCTCTCTTGCACTGTTTAATTTCGGGGGGGGGGGGGTGTGTGCGGGAGAGAAGAACACAACGCAAACGTTACCGCCGCATCGTTCCCTGGTTGATGCAACTGGCAGAAGTTTTTTGTGTTTTTATAGTGAAAGGTCGCAACACGCTGCCGAGATTTGTGATTGGCAGCAGCGGCCAACGACGGCCTGGGAGAGGCGGTGGTGCGGCGGGCACGCTCGGAGTGAAAAAAAAAACACGTGTTCGTTTGAAGTATCCAGAGGTAGCTCGGAGGTCAGAGTGCTTCCTGTGATTGAACTGGGGTTTCACGTGTCGTGAGTTGATAGCCTCAGCCTTGCCACGAATGATTGTACAAAATAAGACAACACACTACCTTAGTTTCTGCACTTAATCCGGCTAAATTCCAGCTCTGAGAGTGAACTAACATATGGCCCGATTGTCACGTGATAAACAGTGGCAGGGTAGGTGGGAAAGTCCTGCCCCCTGCAGTGTGGTCACTTGAATGTATCTCAGCATTCGCTTTGTAGTATCCGCTTCCCTGGGTAATTCTCTAAAACAAAAGTTTACTCTGCTCTGCGAGAGATCCGAGTGGATTCTTCGTCCCGTAACGCGATCGGGAGAACACTGGGGACCAAAAGAGATTCGCAAAAACGAGGGAACTGCTGCACGTCGCGACAGCCCGGCAGAGTTGGCGCACCTTCCGTCGTCCACTTGCGCTTGCGCAGGAATCCCGGGGACCAGCCTGCACCGCGGCAGCGGCTCCCGCTATCGTGCGCCAACACCTGGGAGGGATGGCGGCATGCGAGTCACGATTCGTTGAATTATAACGATTATTTTTCTCGCGATATACCCATAGATTCGTTGAATTATACCGATTATTTTGCTTGCGATATACCCATAGATTCGTTGAATTATACCGATTATATTGCTAGTGATATACCCATAGATTCGTTGAATTATACCGATTATTTTGCTAGTGATATACCCATAGATTCGTTGAATTATACCGATTATTTTGCTAGTGATATACCCATAGATTCGTTGAATTATACCGATTATTTTGCTTGCGATATACCCATAGATTCGTTGAATTATACCGATTATTTTGCTCGTAATATAGCCATAGATTGCTATTCTTCGGACGAGATGACGCTCCGGAAAGTAAGAGGTATGCTTTGGGGCGATTAATTTTTTTAAGTGCAACTGGCACTGACCGCACATTTGCGCGGGATACACGACCGGGGTGGAGGGTGGGTGGGGAGGCTTAACACGTCAGCGTGAAACATGAACCTGGCCCATCACGCAGGTGAGGGCGGTAATGCTACCAACACACACTTGCCTGCCCGCCCGCCCGCGCGCCAGCCAGCAAAAAAATCCATAGTATACTTAATAATCGGGAGAATGTGGTATTATAGAGAGCCATCTTCCAGACGAAGACGATTGAACGCGCTGCTTTATAAAGGGGAAGAGAGGTCTTCTGGAAGGAAATTCTGAACTGCTGATGGTGTTTTGGGTCCTCTGGGTGGTCACGTATTGCTGTAGTGACCTATCTCAAGGATGATGATTCTGAACAACTAGATGAAAACAAATCTTCCAGAGGACTACAGGACTGCCAACTTTTAGCTTTGAAGCTAAATGGGGAAAACAAGTGCGTGTTATCATCTGGAGAATATTGTATGAAAGAGACGGACTTTTGTCTGCTTATTTTAGGTTTACTAAAATAAGCAGACAAAAATTCAAGCAAAATCAGCTGCCTGGGGTCACTCACTGCTGCTGGCGCCTCCGTCGCCGCTGCCGCCCTCGGTGCTGCTGCTGCTGCTGCTAAGTCAGACGTGCGTCCAGACGTTGGCTGTGGGGACCCGGGCACTGCAAACATAGCGGACAGCGGGAGGGCCTTGAGCACTGGTGAGGGACTGGCAATCGTGGGAAACAACACTCGGCATACCGGAACACACACCACTCACCTCGACAATGCACTCAACACACGGGCGGCTTAGACGCCTGCGCGTAGGAATGTGCGAGTCGTCGATTGGTGGCCCAGCGGTAGGGCTTTTGCCGCTCGCTGCAGATGTTCGTGGTTCGAATCTGACAGGCTGCACCGGTTAATAATGCGGGTGTGTTAGGAACATGATACGCACCGTCTGCTTTCTGAGTGGACTAGGGGCGGCCATGGTCCAAATTTGCCAAAAAAAAAAACCTTCAAGACAACCTCGTGCTACAAGAATGGCACGAACACAAAACGTCCAAATGATTTGATTGGATCAAATAGAATCATATTTGTTTTGTCTTTTTCCACAATTGCGCTCCGGAGGTAGCACATCGTCATGAGAAGCAGAACTGGTTCAGAACTCTCACACAGGAGTGGATCACTTCGTGTTAAGCGATATCCCCTGCAGAGGAAGATAGATTAAACTATAAAACTAAACTCATTTTATGTTACCAGGAAAGAACCATTGAGCTATGTAGCTCTTTTTCAGAAGTGACCTGACCATCGCAAATGATAGCTCAACTAAGCGTGCTTATCATGTGGAAATTCATCGCAGCCAAATACTCTCAGCGCATGTTTCTCAATCTAGAGAGAAAATCCGTAGGACCCAGAGAAAAATCCACATTCCCACAGGGGAGAGAGAGAAAATTCAAACTCCAAATGTACAGACGTCAGGGCCGGGATGGAACCCACGACCTCCTGCATACCAGGCGAGGTTGCTGACATCTCGTCACCGTGGCGCCCTGATGTAATCGCAGAGCCACTTTTAATACACGCCAAGTGAACTCGAGTCGGGACTTAAGGGGGCGCTGCATTGTTCCACGCGCTCTGCTGTGGAGCCGGTTTTGGGCATCGGGGGGGTTTATTCCATTGAATGTGTTGGGCTTTTTCGGTGTGGCCACTGGTGACCTGGCCTCATAACCCTGGACTCTTGAATGCCTCGTCAGCACTGTTATTTTTGTCATCAAACGCTCATGTCTTCCTATGCACTTCGATGCGATGAGTGCATCGCGAGCATATATAATTATGCATATTTGATTGTAATTATCAATGAAATCGACTGATTGACGAATCGACGCTTCGTTAAATGGATACAATAAATATACGCATAAAAAAAATAAGCCGGCCAGGTAACTCAGCCCACCACCCCTTTGTGGGGAAGTTAACTTTATGGATAGACTCGACCCTGCCATAGGAATGTAGAACTTCCACCACAGACTCAGGGCTGTAAGCATGAGATGAGCATCGTCGAAATGCTCATTTGAGCAGGAAATAACTCGAGACTTTTAGATTTTTTTTTCTAAAGTCCACCAAAATTAGGAAACAACTTTACCATCACCATGTGGACTAATTCACCTGGCACCTTTTGGGAGCCGATGTTCCCTTCTTTAAGGATTTGGTGAAAAATACCAAAAAGGCAGCAAAAGCTTTCGCTTTGGCACATTTGCATTTGCTGGTACAGCTGTGACTCTGTGTGTTACCAGAATGTTCTCTCCACCGACACAAGGGGCGAGTGTTTTGTCTAATTGCTGGCAGGAACCCGGTGTGTTTTCGGGTTGTTTTTGGGCTGTCCCGCGTGGCATTCGCCACGATGTCCGACGTTTTGCTCCACGTGTCGGGAGCTTCTTCAGGAACAAAACGGAAACTCCCCAGCACGTGCAGCGAAACGTCGGACATCGTGGCGAACACCATGAGGAACAACCCGACAAAGACACCGAATAGCCACATGGCACAGCTGCGAAAAACCTATGCAAGTAGCAAAAGAAAGCCAACTCCAAGTCAGCAGGAAAGAGTTTATTGACGTTTTTTTTGGAGATTATTACAGTGCTTAGACAACGCCATCACGGTCAATAAGAGAGATCCTCCGAGTCAACACGAACAAGGCACAGCTGTTTCAGCAAATACAGCACAGCAACGACAACCGCCAAACAGGATGCTACTCGAGCACAACAAGAAATTGCGGCGGCAGAGGAACGATCGCGTCCACCGACTGAAACCCGCCGTGGCCTTGCGAGCCTGGAAAACACACGGGGCGAGACAGCGGGAGCGGTGCCGCGTGGGGGGACACGGTTAACAGGACCTACGAGGCCAAAGGTCACATTGAGGTGGGCGGCCAAACAGGCGTTGTGGACATCGGAAACCAAAGCTGGCCAAACGATTTTGAATAGTTTTCGATTGAAAGCTTCTTTCGTGGCTGCAGGGATTCATATTCCTGGATCTTTCGGTGAAGTCGCGTAGAAGGGAAATAATAAAATGATAAAAAATTAAGCAATAAAATTCTCACGACGTTTCGGCCACAGCACAAGCAGCCGTCCTCAGGTGAAGAACAGAGCTGTCGGAAAGACAGCGTCCTAATGAGGAATGTTGCAATGGGAAGGAGCGAGCGAGCGAGCAGCTAAAGAGGGCAGAGTGCACTCGGCGGTCAAAACTTACCACGAATTCTAACCAACTGTTACACGAGCACTAGCCGTCCTTCCGGCCAATCAAACGCGAGCGGCTGCGCTGCACAGCAAGTGTGCACACTGTGCAGTGGCTCCGGGTCGGTGTGTTTTGTCAGCCAGCTCGGAACGGAATTCGTGTCGCTTGGACGTGCGCTGTAATCATGTGACACCGAGATGAACGCCCGATATGTCCTGTTAACGCAAGCAGCTCTAACTTTTCAGTTCAGCGTGCACAAGAAGAAACGGTCACAATTTCGATTTAAAGCTTTCGTGACTGCAGGGATTTATCTTCTTGGTTCTTTCGGTAAAGTCATGTAGAAGGGAAGTAATAAAATAATAAAAATAAAACATAATAAAATAATTCTCACGACGTTTCGGCCACAATGCAAGCAGCTGTCCTCAGGTGGAGACTTCCCTTCTACGTGACTTTACCGAAAGAACCAAAAAGATGAAACGGTCACAAGTTCTTCATTCCCGAAAGAAAATAAATGCTGATAAAAGGAACGAATCGACTGAGAAATTGTACTAAATAACCAACCGAAGTCACATAAAAGTGTGCGCTTGTCAAAAAATAAGTGGAATGTACAGATAACTTGAGTAACAAGAAAGCTGGAATACATTCGGAGTAAACTTCACATCTTACAGGAGGCAATATTATCGTGTGTGCACGCACGCACGCACGCAGCCACACGTACCCGGACACATACACGCGTGCGCGCATGCACACACACCTCCTGAGCTACTCGGAGTGTCCAGTCACTCCGCATTCTGGGCAAAAGGGGTGACCCTTGTGGTGGTATACGTGGGGGCAAAGGGCTGGACTGCACCCACCACGGCTGACTCAGCGCCTCCGCCAACCGGCGCTTGCGAATTCAAAAGCAAGAGGGCTGTAGCTTTCGAATCGTGCTCAGGATACCCCGCTGTGTAATGCCCGCACGACGGCCGGGGGAGGCGAGGAATTTAAGGCGAGATTTCAAATACGGTACCCAACTGCCGAAAACCAGGATGTGCGCACGCCGCGAAAGGGCGTTCTACGTGACGCAGACAGCGCCCATTGCCTGGCGCGGCACGTGAGAGGTGTTTAACAATATTCGGGCACGTGCCGCACGGAATGATCCAATTTGTATTTTTATTGGGTGTAAATTGAGAAAACGCGGAAAGACTGGCGTTTGGGATACGCCGGTCTAAACGATGTCATCGATGGGCAGGATGGGATCGGTACCTTCTCTTAACCCTTGACAAAAGTCACCCCTTAACCAGATAAATGCTACACTCTACAGCGCCCTGTAAATGGCAGCGTGATTAAGTTCAACAACACAGTTCGTTTTTAATAGCGACGCGCATCTACATAGAACCCCCCCCCCTCCCCCCCCTGAAAACGCTATGCCTGCACGAGCCAGCGTTTAATACTCTTTCTGCCCACAGGTCGGCTCAAACGCACACGTGGCGGCGGTAACTAACGAAGAGGAAGAGACTTGAAGGGACTTGCGCAAAGACAATGAGAGAGAGAGAGCGAATGGCGCGCGTAGGCCTGTAATTTTGACTTGAGCAAGCAAGGGCCGCACTGCAGAGCGGTGGCGTGCTTGGCATGGGCCCCTGGTGCAAGGAATGAAATGGGGCATTCTTTTGTTCAATTCCGCACCACCGCCACCCCATCGTCACAGCCCAGTGCCTAGCCCCCTCCCCCAACCATGGCTCCGGGTGCAGATGCACCGCCTGCACACTCGAACACAAGACGGCCTGCGGATCAACGTCGCGAACGTGCCAGGCCCGGTTTCCACAAGTCCCCCAGGACAGCTGAGCTCTCGTGGGCCTTCTCCGTTGGCATTTTCATGCCGCCGGACTTGCGCATCCAATCAACGACGGCAGCAGCTTAACGAATGCGAGTCCGTCGGCGGCCGTTCAATTACCCATGCACGTTGGCAAAGAGGTGAGGGCAAACGAGCAGCGTCGTTCCACGCAAGAGCGAGCCTCAACACACAGCTGCTGCTGCTGCTGCCGTCGCCTAACCGAAGCCATCATCGATTTGGAAATAGTTCAGCTCTATTGCGGAGCAGCGGTGTGTGACCGTTGCACCGTTTTTGCGGTTCAGCAAAGAGGTAAACGTGAGCCGAACCACACTCGCTATTTGTCGTGTCGGCAGAATCAAGGATGATCCGCCATGGTGGTGGATGCAGCCTTTGGCCTGTTGGGAGAAGCAACTGGCTGTGTGTCTGCTTCCAGGGTCCTGGTAGTGGTACAGTGAATGGGTATGCTGAGACTGCATCCTGTGAATCCAGTTTCACGGGAGTCATCCAATGAAAGAACCTTTCTCCGTGGACTTCAATGCAGACAAGACTCTGGACTTGAGTGCAACGCACGTAACAATGTATCGATTTGAGCGTCGACCACAACCGTGCAAGCTTTGAAACTGTTACGTGTGATTTATGCAAATTGTACGAAAAGGATATGCCCATGAATGTTACATTAAGGTTCATGTAGGAAGCAAACCTTTGAGAATAACACAACAAAATGGAATCACTACAATTGGGGTAGTAAAAAAAACATTAAACTGTTGGGTTGAATCGGCGCCCTGAAATGGCAAAAATTCATTGAAACGCGGTGAACGTGATTTTTTGCGACACATGCCTAAACGGCAATTTGCACTCGCGTGGAGCAAGAACGGTAACAGTGCACGCACCCACGTGCGGGGCAACACAGCAATGAAACGATCACACAGTAAAGAGGTAACGTCGCGTTTGCTAGCAGTACTCATCATCAATAACCGGTTTCCAAGGGTTGAGCACATTTATCGGACAAAATTAGAGGCGCAGCCTCGACAGAAACACATTCGACGAACAAAAATGTAGCGAGCCCGCTCATTGCTGTGACTTATTCTTCACAGGAGAGAGCGTCGGGGACAAACGCTGATCGTAGCAGGCATAGCAGTTTCAGCCTAACAGCTACACGGATAAGTGCCTGTATAATACGGTAAAGGTCGCTCTACAAGCTGCTACCGTCGTATAATAAAGTTACATTCATACATCAGGTTGGTTACAGTTAAGCGTAATGTAGGCGCGAGAGTCGGTCAATGCTGAAGTTAAACGACGGCATTTGAAAGTTACGCGACATCCCGATAGCGCGTCGCGCGACGCCGTAGAGCCGCCGGGTCCGCAGGTGACGAGATCAAAGGAGGGCAAGTAGTGCTTGCACCGGGGCGGGCGACGCCTGGATGGATGGCGCGGTTCAAAGGGCAAACATTTTGCGGACGAAAGTACCGAGGCTGTGCGTCCCGGTCGGTCCGATAAGATGAATAACAATGTTCAACAAAAAAAAAAAATTTGGCCTGGACTTTTGCAGCTGTTTTAGACTAATTTCAGGGTGCTGATTCCAAATCTGATCTCAGATTTGCTCTATCACATCTCATTTTTATGCTATCGGCATACCCCATTTTCATTGATTTTACCCGAAATTAACTCTGTCACTTATGATTGCAAGTTGTTGCGAGTCAGTGACTGCTTTAGTGTTAAAATATGGTGCTGTATTTAGAGGATAGTGTGTTAATAATATAATTTTATGTAGATATCCACATTTATTTAATATTTTTCTTCTGCAGTTTTTATTGAAAATGCAATGCCAGATTTGGAATCAGCACCCCAAAATTACCTTAAAACCGTTGGAATACCTTATGCCAGAAAAAGTGTGTTGACCAGTGTAATGGTTCTTCAGCGACGGAAAAGTCACTGATATTTTCCGGCGGCAGGGCTCTTGTAACGTCGTGTCAGTGACGTTCGATGGAGAAGTTTCGTGCGTGGGGGGAGGCCAGGTCACGCCGAGAGGTCAAAGCCTCGAGCCGGCAGCGCCGATATTCACCAGGCAAGCTGCCAAATCCTAGCGGCCGCCTGCGATTAAACCAGAATCTTAAGAGTTGATGACCTCAGCCCAGTCACCAATGACTCCACGAGAAAAAGCAAATGCATAAATACATTCAATTTGGTACTGCACTCAATTTGGCTAAATTTCAGCTCTCGAGAACAATTAAAACAGCATCACGCGATGAAGGTTTCAGTGGCAGCGTGGGTAGCAAAGTGTTGCCTTCGACTTTGTCGGCCAGACATCACTTGAAGGTTTTTCAGAGGTCGCTCTGTGATCTCCATTCTTTGACAAATGGTTGCACTGCCCTGCGAAATACCAACTGGATTCTCCGTCTCACGATGACTTCCGACAGCACAATCGGGAATAGATTTGGGAAAGATCATTTTTTTTTTAAAGAAGTGTGGGTATGGCGCAAGAAGTGACATCACTAAAGTGCAACCAAACTGAAATTTCCAAGTCTTTGTTTTTCATTTACAAAGTATTAAACATGTACCGGACCAGCCTGGGGGACACAGCATGGGCACCTATGCACGATGAAAAAACCATTTGGTGTTCATGATAGTGATCGCTCACTGCTCACAGATGCCACTGGCAGCATACGCGACGACACGATGTCACACAAAGCCCTCAGTCTCAACGCGAACCCATCCCCTGGCAACCTCACGGCGAAGTTGAACCTTGCATGAAATGTCTTGGTAAACCAGGACAATGACCTCCAAAAAATCAAGTGTTCTCCGTGATCATAATGAGTATTGAGCGGTGCACTCATCTCTGATGGTGGTCTGAACGGGCAGTGAAAATTCCATGTTTTCATGGCAAGACACCAACCTTTCCATAGGACAACCACTGCTCACTTCCCACCCTGTAGTGCAGTCTTTCCGGGTCGTATTTAATTTACCAACCCCTAAACGATGATAACGATGGTAACATTGGCTATGGGGCTAAATCCACCATGGCCAGGATATGAACTCATGCCCACACAACTGGGAGCACATTGGTTCTCTACCAGCTGCAAGGTATTCGAGTCTCTATCTGGGTTCAATCTCCAGTTTATCCATGTGTGTTTTTAAACATCGTTAATGGCCATACATCCTATATTTTTGGCAGAATTTTCAGATTAATTATCCTGTGTGCAACCAGCAGGGCATCAAGTGAACTCTTCTATAAGTTTTGGCTGCGTGTTTTCCACATCTTTCCGTCTCCCGCACGCATGCACGCACTGGAGTACATTTAACCACGTGTTTCACACCTCTCATGGGGGATACCTATAATTCTAAAAGTCCAGACATTTGCCCCGCAGCAAACCCTCGGCCGTCTGTCGAAGACGGCATGAGGCAGGAGGGGGCGAAATGTGATTAAGGTGCAAAAGTAGTCTTTTGTTTTAAATGTTTTACTATGTACAGGTATAGCTCGTTGTTCGTTCATCTGCCGCTGGACTGGAGCCTCCCCAACGCAATGTGAGTCTTTGTCGCCATACTTTACCACGCTGGTCAGGGCGGGTTGGTGAAGGCGGGAGAGCATAGATGGGAGAAGAGAGGATTGCAGGAACAGAATGGTGTTGAGTGCATTTGCCCCATTGCTGCCCAGCTTGTATCCCCGCAGCCTGCAACCGACTGTGCAATGCGGTCGCCCACCCAAGCACTATCCAGGCTCAAAACTTGCTTGGCTTCCAAGATATATTGAGATCGGGTGATTCACGGTTGATATAGGCGATAATTATATCTTATATATGTAACTGATGCCTCTATTATTAGTGGGTAACAATTTTACAACAGACCGACAATTTAAAAAAGAAACAATCTCTTTAACGTCATTGGTCTAAAAAGCGAAAAGTGCCAATGGGATGGTGCTCATCTCCGTTTGCTTCCCAGAGCCGGCGGTGAGAATTCCACATTCCCACGGCAGGGGCCAGGATATCCAAACGTTTCCACCACAGCCGAGTGTGCGGCGGGGATCAATGCGGTATCCGCTCACCGCCGCAGAGTCAGCGCGGGCCGCTGGGCCGCTGGGCCGCTGGGCCGCTGGGCCGCTGGGCCGCGTCGCGCGACGGCCGGGGAGTGGCTGACACGCGTCGACCGCAACCGACCGCACAACCCTCGACTCGTCGGCACCACAACTGTGTTTCCTAAACGACGCAGACGTACGATTAAGGCACTCCCGCCGCGGAAAACTGGAACAGTAGCAGGGGGGCGTGTGCATTCAAGCCAAGGCACATGGAGGGGCGGCAGGGATAACACTGCAGTCCTCTCCTCCAGCCCAGCTAATCCCGCGACCTCACACCGATAAGCGCGCGGAGCTTAAGCCGAGCTCCAAGAAGTGGGTTTGCTGCTTGATTAAATTGCGTCTAGCTGTGTTGGTGAGTTTGCGGGCTTTGCGGTGACGTTAGGACATAGTTGCTAAGAAAGGTCAAACCGGAACTAAAACCACAGTTAGGGTGCCGTGAGTGGGATGTTACGGATGAGGCGTGCCGGCGAGACCATGGTGGCCACTCTTTCTAAACGGTGGAGACTCGCTCTGCTCGAGATCGCAGCGCGTGTGGACGGCACCGTCACGTTTGCCTTGTCACAAGAAGCACTTTGTCCACGCCTATTGTCGAGTGGATTTTCTGTCGGGGTTCAACGATTTGCCAGCCCGGCGATTCAATCAGCCGTCGCTATGCACAGTTGTGACGGAAGCCAGGAGGCAAATTGTTGTTTTAAGATATTGGCGAATTAGCAGCATTTAGTGGCTGGAGGGGGTGATGGGAACTCATTGCATGCAAATCTCACTAATTGGGAAAACATTGACTCTTACCCATACGATTGGATGCATGCGTACTTTTGTTAAACATTCGATAGGAACGGCTGCATCAATGACGCATAGTCAGATGAGTTGCGTACTGTGCATGTTACGCAAAGGCATATGAATTATGTACGAAAATGAAATTTGACGTGTAATACATATGCACCGCACTTTTCCTGCACAGCTTGAGGTCACATGATGGAAGATACTGAAGCGTGCATGGGGAGAAGCGGTCACATGATCATCGGGGCCCACGAGGGGGCGTTCGGTAATGCGTATCGCTTCAACTACAGCGTGTAGTTCGGAATAATTTGAAAGACAAGAGTTTTTGCACAGCAGTTCAAAGTAACATTGCAGATACGGTGTAAGGCTTTAGTTAATGCTCACCCAATACGTTCGCATCAAAGATTGAGAGAATGAGCAACTGATTGAAATTTGTGGAAAAAAAATCTATGCGTCATTGCACCCACACACCTCACACCAACGACATTTCATTTCGGTAACGCTTTCTCCAGGATGCAAAGCCAAGGCTAGAGGCTGGAAGTGCCTTCAAATGCCTCATGTGTTATGAACCCCAGTGGGTTTCCCACAGGAAAGCCACAAAGACACTTTTTTTCAGGAGGGTGATGCATTGTAATGTTTGGCTAACGCCAATGACAGTGTCCGTTTTAATTGGTGGGATGAAACCAGAAAAACCGGAGGTAACCCACGCAGAACAGGAGAACGTACAATCTCCGCAAAGAAATAAATCCGAGTCAGGAATCGAACCGAGAGCCTTCTAGCTGTGAGGCACAGGTGTTACCTCCACTGCACCACCCCCACTGCCCCTTGCACAAGGATATGGGGATCTCTCCCCTCTCTTCTCTGGGAAGGTTGGGTTAAGTGCCTGTACCAGGGCTTAATTTCTCACCAAACTGCAATAGGCTGAGAGACAGGACTGTAGGAGGGCATTAGGCCAAAACTGAATCAAGATAAGGCTTGCCAGGGGCAGAAATATTTCTCGGGCCACCGACGCAGCTATTATGAAGCCACGGTTGCACCCAGATGTTTAAACTGTTACATTCACTTCCCACTCCTGCCACTCAAACCCTGCGGGCCAAATCACCACCGTGTGCACTCATCGCCCCGGCTTCTGGCCGCGGACTGCACGGGCGCAGGCCGAGCATTGGCGAAGCGTGGTTACAGGCGTGCGTTACACTCCAGCAAAACAAAAGGCGAGTGCGCACGTAACAAACAAAACAACCAATACACAATCGGAAACATTCCGAGGCGTCTCATCTGATAAAGTCACTTCGTCGGCCGTGCAGAGACGAACGAGCATTGCGGGCGGCCGCTGCGGTGAACGGGGAGTGTCGTCTGCGGCGGTGCAAACGGTTTCTCTAAAACCACCTTCGCGCACCGTGGACCCAACGTGCGGCGCTGGGTGCGGTGCTGTCTGCGGTGCTGATTCGACCTACGCGGCAATGACAACCAGACTCGGCACATGGCACTGACCCTGCGGGTGTAGTGGTGGTGGCGGTGACGGCGGTGGCGTTGCCGATTGATGTCCGGCAGCGATCCCGGGCCCTGCTACCGTGTGCTCGCTCTGAAATGCAACAGGGGGGCCGGAGGTTGCGATGCAAAACATTTTTAAAACCGTGGCAGGTTATTTTTTTTTTAATCACAGTTTAAAATCTTTCCCTCAATTGTATTAAAGGTTTGACTCAACACTTGCTTCTTTGTTGTCTCGTTTGTATCGTTTTTTCTGAAGCATATCATTTCCACAATTCGTTGCTGACCGATTCTCACATGTGTATGGATTTAATTCCACGGATTGATGGACTGTTACATGCTGTTAATACGATTGGAATGTATTCAAAAAGTCTAAACGTGACCACATCTCTAAACGCTGCGGCAGGCAGTGAGCACAACACCCCGTGCTGCTGCGTTTGTCTCTTCAGTGCCGATGATCACACATCAGATATTCCAAGATACTTTGGAATTATCATTATCACAGCAGCAAGATACGAGAAGTCCTTTTTCTTTGACTTTTATATTTTGTTCGGTGCGTGTCTCTCCGTTTCCATTGTGCTTTTTGTCTCATGACAGACGAACTAATATTTTAATTATCAGAGCTGGCATGTGGCCAATTTAACAATTAAATACAACCTTGAATATCAAATTTCGGTGTGCATTCATTGACGACTTGACCGGGATTACCAACTCATTAACCATTTGAGTAGAAACATTTGAATTGTGGGTGGCTATCTTAAATCGAACCCACGATCGTAGCAGTGCCGGCTCATCACTCTGACGAGATCACCCAGCCACCTGTGCCAGATTTTAGTTAAATGTATGGATCGTTCAAAGCAATACTCTGCAGGTATAGTAACTCTTACGGGCATTGTAATGATGCATCACCCCCTGCCCATCACGATTCAATTCAACATATTTTTTTATTGCAGTAAACGAAGCACTTCTGATGGCTGCTGGGTTTAAAAGACCATATTACACAAAAACACACGTGCATCGAAACTAACCGATATTCACGCAATGCCTACTCGCAGTAAAAACACACACTTCCCCCTCCTCCCCCTCCTCACCGTGACATCCTCTGGTGTCACCAAAGTCTCGTCCAGGTCGCCCGCGTCGCGATCCGGTGTTCCGGGCCGGGCGTCCACACAGCACGCTCGCCCTTCCTCTCCTCCTACTCCTCCTGCGTCTGCCGGGGCCGTGGGCAACGGCTTCACCAAGACCATGCACTCCTTCTGCCACCACTGCACGGATCCTTCGTCGTTGCTGCCACCGCCTCTGCCCGTGCCCTTGCTCGCCGCGACGAACTTCAGCCACAATTCCTTGAACAAGTCCTTCACGGTGTCGGGGATAGCTCTGTGCTCTTCCCTCTCCTGCGGCGAGAGTGAGGCGAGTTCCTCCAGCCCAGGCATCGAGTCGTAGTCCTGGTGCTGCTCTGGCAGGGCGACGTTCCGCTCCGCGACATTCTCTACCGGGGTCTCGGCGGAGGTCTCAGCGGCGGCCGGCGGTGCGATCTGCGCGACGCCCCCGTCCACGCCTCTTTGTTGCGAGGCATTTCGCAGCGTGTACAAACTTGGGAGCTGTGGAGCCACACACACGCGGGCGTGCACACACACGCAGGGCACACGGCTTGCAAAGAGGCCTTCATCCAGCGGTAGATAGATCCGAGCTGCTGCTGTTGATGATGATAATGGTGTACGAGTATGCGTGCTTTTTTCTTTTCTTTTGGTCTCCGTCCAACGAGGAGGTGGAAGCAACGAATTCAGATCACGTGCAAGGTGCAAGGTGGACTGCCGCACTGCAGCACCATGAGAGGTGAGGCCATCGCCCAGCAGTGAATTGACCATGGCTGATGGTGATTGTGATCGTGACGTGACAAGCAAATAATTACTTTCGTGCTATAATGCTGTGACGAGAGAAACGGGAGCGCGAGTACAATCCGGAACTTACTTCTTGAAGGTCATCGTCGTCATCGTCATCGTACTGCAGAAAACTCTGGTCTGTAATGGACCAACTGTAATCCTCCTCGCCACCTGCATCCACCACAAACCACAATGTCATAGAGGGCAGGGGAGTGTCGACCCCTCCTTTGAAGTGAACAGTCTTGTTTTTGTATGCACGCATATATGTTGAACTTTTTTCGCACAGTACATAGCCAACCATGCTCATCGGAAGATGCAGCATCTCATGAGAAAACGGACAAGAGCCATTTCCCCAGGCTCATCGACCACTAATCACGTCGGTACCATTACGGGATTTAACCCCCAATAATGAGAGTACAAAATGATTATCCGAGGAAAGCCACCTGGTGTCTCCGTAGCAGGGTGGTGGGGGGTGGTTTGTAGCTCAGTGGCAAAATGTTAACGCCTTCGCCTGGTATGCAGGAGGTCTTGGGTTCGAGCCCGACCCTGACGCCTGTATATGTGGAGTTTGCGTGTCTCTCTCTCCCCGTGGTCGCGTGGATTGTTCTCTCGGGTCCTCCGGTTTTTCCCTCCGCATTTAGAATCAACGTCACGCGTTCAGAGTCTTAGCCCGCTATAAATTTCCACGCGATGATAAGCACACTTCGTAGGGCTATCATTTGTGAAAGCCAGAGCAATGTAAGCTCAGTGGGCCTTACCTGGTAAAAGATTATTATTTTTGAGTTCACAGTGTGGGCGTGAAGAAACCCGCGGCACCGCGCCCGCCACCCCTATCCCCCACCCGACTCGCGTCCCACGGTGCCCGGCGAGACATACCGCCGGAAGTCCCCGCGAGCGGCGAGCTCCCGTTCTCTCCGGCGCCGTCCGACTCGCTCGCCGAGTTGCTGTCTCCCACGGGGCGGCTGTTTCCGAGCAAGCTGCCTCGGCCATTGCTGCGCCCCAGGTTGGGACCCGGTCCGGGGTGCTGCTGGTCACTGTCGTCGCTACCGCCGCCGCCGCCGGCTTTACTGCTGCCGTCGCTCTCTTCGTTGTCTAGGTCGTCGTCGTCGTCGTCATCGCCGTCATGGCCGTCTTCTCCACGGTGCTGCTTGCAGTAGAGTCTGGGGAGGAGGGGCGGAAGTTCCCGCCAGTGTTACAACTGCCACGGAAATTCGCGATTATAATATTGCCGTTTTCTTTTCATGTCGTCAACGATGATCGAGCGGATGACAATCGATGATTACGCCTACCCACCGGAGGCCAAAGCGCGAGAATGAGATGTACTTAGCGAGCCCAAATTAATGAGTTTGAATGAAAGCTATGAAAAGACTGCACGAGCTCATAGACTGGCTGATCAGATATTGGGTGGGTGGGGGGACGGAGTAGGAATTGCACACCTTTCACACAAAAATGTAATAGCTACGAGTGTTTGACTAAATATGCGAATGCTTTAGTCGACTGGACTGACGATGACTACATGAAATATACAGACAAGTTAGGACTTGACTAAAACTCCACAGGTTGTCGTCAACACAACTAAGACTTCGACTAAACTAAAATAATGCTACATCATGAGACCTCCTTTGCCAGTACCAAAATATGAGAATAGGTTTTCCCCTTTTCTCTGGCAACAAAACAGCTGTATTAAGATGTTAAAACACCAAACTGAAACATTTTACAAGGAATCATGTCTGCATTAACCACAATACTTGTGGTCAGAATGCAAAAAAACACATACTCTGATAATATATGCATTTTCTTGGTTCTTTCGGTAAAGTCACGTAGAAGGGAAATAATAAAATAAGAAAAATTTTCACATAGTAAGTAAATATTATATTATTTTATTTTTATTATTTTATAATTTCCCTTCTACGTGACTTTACCGAAAGAACCAAGAAGATGAATCCCTGCAGTCACGAAAGCTTTAAATCGAAATATATGCATTGTCTTTAAAACAAATTGGTCCACACCAGAGACAGCTTTCTTTTGAGCCTCGTCTCAAACGGTGTTAGACCAGAGGAAGCCTTTTGGAGTATGTTTTTTTTGTTTGCATTTTGACCACAAGCATTGTGGTTAATGCAGACGTGATTCCTCGTAAAAGGTTTCAGTTTGGTGTTTTAACATCTTAACACAGCTGTTTTGTTGCCAGAAAAAAGGGGAAAACCTATTCTTGTATAAATAATTCCGGCATCAACACTGGTGCCCATGCACCCACGGTGGAGTTACAAGTTGCTCTGTCGCTGAACAGCTACCATGCTTCATGGCGAACCACACCCGTGGCTTGCTCTCGATACATTGATGAATACATCGCGAGTATAAGAATCGATGTTCAATAGATTAATCGATGCATGCCTACCGTAGGGCAGTACAATCAACGCACGAACATGGGCACTGACCCCATGTGCGTTCATAATAATCATGTTTTTTTTATGCTTTGTTTACCCAGGAGAGCCTGAGTCCCATCGCTGTTTTTCAGGAGGATGCTGCAAGGTTTTCGTTATAGGGGACGGCAACTGCTATGCATTTCCCAATTGTTGTTGTTGCTACAATGACGCCGGCACGGAATAGCGCGCCGTTATGCGAACGACGTCACGGGACATTTAACGATCCGCCGTGAAGATGGCGCGCAGTAAATGATGCTGAATCACTTCCGTGGTTATCATCAGGGCGGTCTGCCAGATTGGAACCGCGCACCTCTTAAGGCGAAGCGGCGAACGTGCCACCAATGGCTCACATCACAGTCCCTGTGGGGTTACAAACATCGCCGAGGGTTTTGTGCCACTGCAGATCTCAGCCAGCACTCACTTGTAGATGCCCTTCGAGGAGTTCTCTATGATTTTAGCACAGTCCATCTTCCCGCAAACGTAGTGGTAGGTTTTGGAACATTTTTTTATTTCACATCCTATCGTGCCCCCTTGGTTTCTGCATTTGGAGCATTTCTGTCAAAAGAAATCAACAAAAAAATAAAAACGAGCATGAACACCACACAGCCGGGAATGTAGCTGATATCCATTGTTAATTCTGGAGCCCAGCACAAAAACTAAGAAAAATGCTCGACAAAAATATGAACTTACATTTGTTAATGCACCCGAAATGGGACGGACTGAGCAAGGGGGAGAAGAGAATAAGAAGCAATTGAGGGAGTCTGAAAGCACGGGGGTTAAAGAGGAAGGTTTTGAGGAGAGGAGTTGAAGGCAGAGATGATGAGGCAGAGGTCGCAAACGGGTTTTGATTCCTTACCCGTACCCGTACCTGGCCACACCAGAGTCGCAAACGGGTATCCTGCAGTCACGAAAGTTCTAAAATTAAGATTGAACCACTTCTACGGGGAAGTTTTAAACTTATCTTCTTTTTTCTCTCTCTCTGACTACTTGTTCTCTCTGCCTGTGTCCTCTCTTTGGAATGTTCACACTTAAATTCTAACTTAGCAATCTTTGAAATACGTAATCAACCAGGCTATGCGTTGTGTGTTGACCGACCCTCCGTGTTGTATTACATTACATTTCGATATTTTACTAGGTTATTTAATTTTAGTGTGTCCTTCTCCTGATTTTCAGGCTTGCTTGCCGTGTCATCGCACTTGCAGCACCACGTTTTGTTGTCCACTCATTGATATGCTAACTTTTTCTCTAACCCCCCTCCCTCTCTCTGCGTCCGCCCTCCTCTGTCTAATTAAGGCCACCCCACAGAGACGATCACCTCTCTCTGTTACCTGTGTTGCTCTCTCTATGTATCTTGGTGATATCTGTCTGCTAATATGTCTGTCTATAGTTTTCTGGTTAGATTTTATGTCGCTATTTCATTATACCTGATGATGATTGCTTGTGTTGCAATCGAAACGTCGTATTCTATTATTTAATTTAATTTATTATTTTATCTTTAGACGTGACTTAACCGAAAGAACCAAATAATAATTCCTGCAGTCACGAAAGTTCTAAAATTAAGAGGGTACCCGTACCCAATACCCGGCCGGGTACGGGTAGCCGGGTATCCAGTAGGGTACGGGTATCGGGTACCCGATTGCGACCTCTGTGATGAAGCCATGTTGCAGGCGCGGGTGGGTTGATTCTAGGAACTTGAATTGTGAGAAGAGACAAGACGTTGGGAAATGAATGACAAACGGTTACTCACCAGTGACTCACGGCCTACCCGTACCCGGCCGCACCAGGGTCGCAAACGGGTACCCGTACCCGACTGGGTACGGGTAGCCGGGTATCGGGTAGGGTACGGGTATCGGGTACCCAATTGCGACCTCTGGGATGAGGTTCCACAGGGTGGGGAGGCCTCGTAGCGAAAATAACAGCCGCCGGTGGCCGAGCAGTGAAACAAAACAATACGGAACGATTTCTCCGCACGGCTGCTTTTTACACTGTAACAGGACCGAATTGTTAAGACATGATCACTCATACCAATAACATCTGACAAACCCGTCCGGCATTAAGTTTAACGGGCACAACCCAGAAATCTCATATCAGCTCGGATCTTTTGTGCTTATAAAAAAGCTGTTGGATATAACGCAATTCTGTAAGGCCAGTAGGGTGAAAGTCTAAAACGAATATTTCATTTTTCAGGAAGTTTATATTTTTCATCAGCATGTTTTTTTTGTTACGTATATATTCAGAAAAAACATCGTTTATTCACAAGCTTGTCAGTGAAACCCCAATTGTAAAGAAGCAGTAAGATGACTCTTTTGTTCTTCGTCTATATTTGATTGTGAAAGATTACAAAAAGGCGTGTGGATACACGGTGGGGGGTGGTGAGCATTACAGTAAAATACTGGAGAAAATGTCAACTTAGGTTGAAAGTGAAGTTTTACAAACTGAATTCAATATCAATATTAGGGTGGTGCGGGCACAGAGTTTTATTCGATTTTATTTTCATTGTTTACACGGATGATCATGTCATTCCGTTTAGACAGTTACCCAGCTATTGTACACGGACACGGGCAATCCGTGGTGCATGACCACAGCAGCAACAAAAGCATCCGAGTACAGGGTCCTTAAGGAAAATTACACACGGCTCTGTGAACCAAACAACCCGAGTTGAAGTCCCGGACATGATCAACATCAGGGGCAAGCGAGATCTGAATCAGTCCTGGCTCCTTCACCAACCCGCACTGAGCAACGTGGTGAGGTTTGGTCAAACAACCACCACGATCGACGCAGCAGGGCAAGTCCTTGTCCCAGCAGCGAATTGACAAAGGGCTGTAAATTAAACTGTTATTAAGTAACCATGACATTTCGATTTAAAGCTTTCGTGACTGCAGGGATTCATCTTCTTGGTTCTTTCGGTAAAGTCACGTAGAAGGGAAATAATAAAATAATAATAAATTAAACATAATAAAATACAATTCTCACGACGTTTTGGCCACAACGCAAGTAGCCGTCCTCAGGTGAAGAACAGGGCTGTCGGAAAGACAGCTTTCACAGCATTCAGACGCTGTCTTTCCGACAGACCTGTTCTTCACCTGAGGACGGCTGCTTGCGTTGTGGCCGAAACGTCGTGAGAATTGTATTTTATTATGTTGTATTTTTTCTTATTTTATTATTTCCCTTCTACGTGACTTTACCGAAAGAACCAAGAAGATAACCATGACATATTGTACATATTCACAGGAAACATTGGCTATTTCATGGCGGGGAAAAATGTGAACAGCTGCAATTGTCAAGACGCGATAACGGACTAGTTGAGGGTTACATTTATACTTTTGCAATACATGATATCGTATTCTGGCTGTGCCATCCATATTCGTGATTGTGTCACTGATAACACAGTCGTTTAACAGGAGCAGTGGTGTATTTTTTTAAATCTCGGGCAACATATGCAAACGTACTCCTGTGAACTTCCTGGTACATTTCCACGTTTGTTCTCATTTCTCACAAGTGAGGGTTTTTTTTCTCTCTCTCTCATTCGCCTCGTTTTTCACTCCACACCATCGCTACAACAGTTCATGGTTCCTGCTCCCGCGAACTTCACTTCCTGATTCCTCCACCCATGTTTCGTCTCATCCACCACCACACCGAGTTCAACCACCACACTATAGGTCAAAACAACACTCACTCACGCACCCACTCACTCACTCACTCACCACCCTGCAGGTCAAAACACTCACCACTCACTCACTCACCACACTGCAGGTCAAAACAAAACACTGCAGGTCAAAACACAAGTCACTCACTCACTCACTCACCCCCTCACACACTCACTTACCCACTAACTCACTCACTCACCCACCCACTCACCACACCACAGGTCAAAAAACACTCACTCACCCACCCCCTCACTCACTCACCCACCCTCTCACTCACTTACCCACTAACTCACTCACCCACCCACCCACTCACCACACTGCAGGTCAAAACAACACTCACTCACTCACCCACCCACCCCCTCACTCACTCACCCCCTCACTCACTCACTCACTTACCCACTAACTCACTCACCCACCCACTCACCACACTGCAGGTCAAAACAACACTCACTCACTCACCCACCCCCTCACTAACTCACTCACCCACCCCCTCACTCACTCACTTACCCACTAACTCACTCACCAACCCACTCACCACACTGCAGGTCAAAACAACACTCACTCACTCACCCACCCCCTCACTCACTCACTTACCCACTAACTCACTCACCAACCCACTCACCACACTGCAGGTCAAAACAACACTCACTCACTCACTCACACACCCCCTCACACACTCACTTACCCACTAACTCACTCACCACACTGCAGGTCAAAACAAAACACTTGAGGTCAAAACAACACTCACTCACTCACTCACCCACCCCCTCACTCACTCACCCACTAACTCACTCACCCACTCACCACACTGCAGGTCAAAACAACACTCACTCACTCACTCACCCACCCACCCACCCCCTCACTCACTCACTCACCCCCTCACTCACTCACCCCCTCACTCACTCACCCACCCCCTCACTCACTCACTTACCCACTAACTCACTCACCCACCCACCCACTCACCACACTGCAGGTCAAAACAACACTCACTCACCCGATCACCACACTGCAGATCACAACACTTCTCTCTCTGCATCTGCCCATGGACTGCTCCACTTTAGAATTCCCTTCCGTCGTCTCTTTTCCAAAGCTCTTCTGAAAAAATTTGTAAATTCAAGCAACGTATGAACTGTTACCTACTATAATTTCAAGAGTGCTGTTTGTTACTGGCCACTTGGCCTTTTGAGCCTATGCTCATCAACCATGAAAAAAGTTTCAATGTAAAGCTTTCGTGACTGCAGGGATTCATCTTCTTGGTTCTTTCGGTAAAGTCACGTAGAAGGGAAATAATAAAATAATAAAAATAAAACATAATAAAATAATGTTATTTTATTATAAAATAATAAAAATAAAACATAATAAAATAATATGTTATTTTAATAAAATAATATGTTATTTTATTGTTTTATTTTTATTATTTTATTATTTCCCTTCTACGTGACTTTACCGAAAGAATCAAAATAAAACATAATAAAATAATGTTATTTTAATAAAATAATATGTTATTTTATTATGTTTTATTATTATTATTTTATTATTTCCTTCTACGTGACTTTACCGAAAGAACCAAGAACATGAAAAAAGTGTGTTAAAAACACTGTGAAAGAGAAATTGGCCACAGATGATAATTGTGACCCGAATGAAAAGGGGCCCTGAAAGTAAGTGAGACTATGCCGTGTAAATAATGTGCATTATTGAAAAATATATAAATACGTGGAGTCTTTGTGGATTGTCAGTCGTAATAAATAAATTAATAAAAATATCTCGCGGTTTATTCACCACCAAAATATGAATATAATTAATTCATCCAATACAACTTTGGGCCTGAAGACCCATTTCTCAGGAGGGTCCTGTGTATAGGGTTGCTCGGCCAAATCCATTTGGTATATGGTAGGAAAGAGGAGTTCCCGGAAGAGAAGATCGTTCTTTCAAACGACGATGATCGTTGTTGTAAATGATAACAACTTCATTGGGACGAGAGTGCCAGTGGTGAAGCAGACTCACTATTCTCTTCCCGCGCTTTATCTCTTTCATAACCGTCTTGACGTCAAAACTTCCAAACTCCCCGCTCGACTTTGGGCCTTCAATTGTTCCGGATGAAAACAGCTGTGGAGCAAATGGAAGGTGACATACCTGATCAATTGCAATACAAAAATAATAGATTTATTGACACATTCATGGGCTGAGACCAACAAAATCTTTAAACGAGAGAACTTGGTCTAATTGCAGGTGGCCGATACCCAGATTCGAACCCAAGAACCAGAGGTCGCAACCGGGTACCCGATACCCGTACCCTACCCGATACCCGGCTACCCGTACCCGGCCAGGTACGGGTACGGGTACCCGTTGGCGACCCTGGTGCTGCCGGGTACAGGTACGGGTAGGCCGTGAGTCACTGGTGAGTAACCGTTTGTCACTCATTTCGGGTAGGGTACGGGTACGGGTAGCGTACGGGTACCCGTACCCGGCCGGGTACGGGTACCCATTTGCGACCCTGGTGCGGCCGGGTACGGGTAAGGAATCAAAACCCGTTTGCGACCTCTGCCAAGGACCCTCAGCCGTGCCGGCTCAGCATCTCTGAGTTTTGAGCCACCCCAACATCTCCGTGCAACTCTTCATGCTAGAATAGAACAGAGCCATCTCTGATATCCCTTCGCGAGTATCTTGGTCTGCGCAGTAGAGGGCAGCTATTTTCCCACCGCGCTCTGCCGTATAATTTTAACCCAGCATCTCAGCGGTGTTGGCCCAGTGCCTCCGACCTCCCGAGTTGCTCCCTTTGGTTAAAATGAATTCACTTGAGCCACCGGGCAACGTCCTCACCAAGCACTTGTGGTGCGCCGCGATCTTTTTGGAAGACACGTAGAGCTTTCCCAGCATCAGCACGTCGTCGCCCTTGTGGCAGAAGCTACACTTGGTGTCAGGGTCTGTCCTAGCGGTGGAGGAGTGGGCGCCCTAGAGTCGTGGAGGGGTGGGGCGAGACGGGGGGGGGGAGAGTGGTTTGGCAAGAGTGAGGAGGCAAGACGAGGGAGCACGAGGTGAAGGTCAGTCGCTGGCGAAAAAAAGCATTGACGAGGGTTTGCACAGGTTAACGATGTGACAGGAGCAGAAAGAGAACGTTTTTACCTGCAGTGTGGTGAGTGGGTGAGTGAGTGAGTGGTATGGTGATTGAACACAGTATGCATGAGACAAAATAGTGTAGTTGCCCAAGTTTTTAGCACGAGCGTAAGAACCGACGAGTGAAGTTTACCGGAACAACGACAACGGTCGTAGTAATGCAAGATGCAATGGGGAGAAATATATTCACGTGCTGATACGAGGGCTGTGGACTGAGTGGTGGCGTAGTGGTTAGTGCAGTGCGCTTTGACCCCACCGACCTGAGTTCGATTCCCGGCTTCGGTTAACATCACTCCTCCCCACCCCCCACTTCAGCAACCCACATTGACCATTGTGAAGTACAGCTAAACAACCCCCAGGGACAGACAAAGCTTGGGGAGGGTTTCATCGAGCAGTGAATGAACACAGGGCTGAGAATGATTACTGTGATCGATCAGAATGCATGTCAGGATGACTTCGGTTGTGGGGAAGGGGAGGGGGGGGTCGTCGTTACCCGTGAACTGCCAGGCGTCTGTTCCTGTCCATGCTTCGAGGAGACGGTAGACTTTCCCTCTCGGCGGTGTGCCCCCCCCGCCTCTGTGGACAGAGAGTGGAAGGGACACGGGGCCACGGTGGAGTTCGTTCTCATGCCAACCAGCCCTTCCGCTGCCAAGTCGGTGCTCCTACCACCACACTCGGGCGGTGTTAATGTAGCCAGCATGTTTTTATTACAGTCACCGTCTTAGTCTATGCGACCTGGGGAAATGGAGTCAAGTCTTAGTCTGCAGATTTCATGTCGATTTAAAGCTTTCGTGACTGCAGGGATTCATCTTCTTGGTTCTTTCGGTAAAGTCATGTAGAAGGGAAATAATAAAATAAAAATAAAACATAATAAAATACAATTCTCACGACGTTTCGGCCACAACGCCATTCAGCCGCTGTCTTTCCAACAGACCTGTTCTTCACCTGAGGACGGCTGCTTGTGTTGTGGCCGAAACGTCGTGAGAATTGTATTTTATTATGTTTTATTTTTATTATTTTATTATTTCCCTTCTACGTGACTTTACCGAAAGAACCAAGAAGGAGATTTCATGTCGTCAAAATCGCTTAGTCTAATCGACTTAAAGCAGTCTTGGTTATTTAATGTTGGTGTCGTGCTCTGGCATGGTAGTAAGAGCAGTTTACGCAAATGCTGTCGCAAGAGGCCACGTGTCTGGCACCAGCGGTCCTTCGCTGACCATGCGTGATGAGATAATGCACGACACCCGCCACTCAGTAAATACTTTCCATACATATATGGTCAATTACCATTGTTTAGATCTCTCAGTGTCACAAGATTGATCTTAGTCTGCCGTCTTTATTCAGACTAGTTAATGTTGTCTCACAAGAGCCAGTCATCCCTTGGCCTGATGTTAGGGTTAGGGCAGTCGTAGTCACCTTCATGCTTGATAATTTTAGCAGAATAAAAAAAAACATTTTGCTAAAAACGCAGACGTCCCTTCAATTGGTAGCCTTATCCGTACTAGGAGCACACCTTATTCTATGCCCTGCAAAGAGTGTTTATTGTATATCAAAGAAAGTGCAAATTGTAAATCTCCAAGTGAAAACTCACTCTCCGCACGTGTTAGAATGACACGAGTCGCCTTAAGTTTGACAAATTAAAATTTTTCATGACAGTCGTTTTTCTTTTTCTTTTTGTTCCGATTGCCTTGCTTCATTGTGGTCCTGTTATGCTTGGTGTCAATGAGCTAAAAAGTTAAAAACAAAAACTGTTCTATTCACAATACTCGTAACAAACGTATTTCCCCTGTTGGAGAAACAGGCCGAATGTCGTGAAAACAAAAGGTCGGAAGATCCACTACGATGGACGTGATTGACATTTCTCATCAGAGCGTGCGCCCGTTGTTTGCAGCCGTCAAGTTAAACGTGGCTCAATCCGCGTGTAAATGTCACACGAGCGGTGCTGGGTTGAGCGCTGGCTGGAGATGAAGAATTCTGTTTCCTCTTTTCTCCTGTATTTGAAAGCATAACTGGGGCGCCGCGGTAGCCTGGTATGCAGGAGGTCGTGCGTTCGATCCCGACCCCGACGCCTGTATATGTGGAGTTTGCATGCTCTCCCCATGGTCACGTGGATTTTTCGATGGGTCCTCCGGGTTTTCCCTCCACAGTTTAACACGTAGGCTTTCGCGACCAATATTATTCATAATCAACGTTTTTTGGGTTTAGATCGCGTTATTTATAAATGTGTCGTAACCCTCCACCACCAGACACGGCCAATCAGTAAAAAAGTGTCACGTTGACAAAAGACAAATAGTGGGCTAAAGCAGTGAACTATTTCCCTCCACATTTAGAAATATGCGTTCAGAGTATTGGGCTGCTATGAATTCTCACAATTGTGGCCAGGTCGCTTCTGAAAACGAGCCATAGAACTCAGCGGGCCTTACTTGGTAAAATAAAAGTTTAGTTTTAGTTTAAAACTTGGGGGTGCGTGTTATAATCCTGTACGCATGTGACCAGATTTGTATAACATTATTGACACTGGCCTCAAGCCCAGAAAACATTCTAGGGCTTAATTTCTCACTCAATAGTTTCCACAATCCTGTTAGGCTGGCTTTGGCAGCAGAAGACACTACCATTAGAGTACAAACTATGCCTAGCCCTGATAATCCTACGTTATTATACCATATATTCCGACAACATTATGAACAGGTTTATAAAACCAATAAGGCGAGATGTGTCGTTCCAAAAATAATTCCCGGAACAGCATTACGGACTGTTCCAAGCGAAAAACTATGCACTGGGTTACATCTTACTTATCTGGGTGTTATGAATCAAGAGGCTCAGGTTACGCATTCCACAAGTAGTGACTAATCCCATATCTGCATTTCCCATAAATATGCTAAATTCATCTTGATATGCAAATTATTTTGTCAAGGCGCTCTTCCCCCTCCAACCCAGCTTAAATATACGCTGCCAAGCCTGGTGGTGTTCATTCAGACGCTGTCTTTCCGACAGACCTGTTCTTCACCTGAGGACGGCTGCTTGCGTTGTGGCCGAAACGTCGTGATAATTATTTTATTATGTTTTATTTTAATTATTTTATTGTGTTTTATTTGTATTATTTTATTATTTCCCTTCTACGTGACTTTACCAAAAGAACCAAGAAGATGAATCCCTGCAGTCACGAAAGCTTTAAATCGAAATTTAGGCTCAGGTTACTGTACCTGCATTTCCGGGCATCTGCTCCACTCTCGCGTTGCTCGCTGGTGGCGGAGGTGAAGGCCCTGACAGAGAGATCGCAACACTTTCAATCATCAGTACACATCTCTCTCTCTCTCGCCATTACAATGGCTATTGGCAGGGGTTCACGTAACCTTATACACGAGGTTCTCACACGAGTATCGGCAGAAATGAAATTGGTACGCACCAAACTTATGCCTCGGTTATCCAATCTGCCGTTGAGCCAAATCCCATCGAGAAAGTCAGAATATTCCCGTTTGTTCAAAGCACTCACGATGGGCACCATTTCCTGCTGTGTTCGTCGTCTTCTGAGCCGTTAAAAAGCAGACCCCAGAATTCAACCGATTTCAGTTTTTCTGGCAAGGCTGAAGGAGTTAAGTCTGCAGCGGTATTAATCATTAATCCGTGCACCGCCTGTATCACCGTGATGATCACTTCCAATGTTTTACACCAAGCCGCTTTAGAGATAAGTTTTAGTCGGAGTTGCAAATAGGCGCTACATGTTTGTATTCATGAAATGCGAGTAAAAAATATTATTTTAAGAGAGAGATTGGTGATGTTCTTGATTTGCTCTCCGTTGCCATCGCTCAAGTGGACGACTTCATCGTTCCTCTTATTGAGATATGCGTCTGACATTGTACCAACAACTTGTAGACGTTCCTTCTTTTTCAGTTTTTATTGTCAGCAAGATTTGGTTGAGCAAGATGTAACGGTGTGGACGAGCGCTATCGCGCCGGGGGCGAGCCGAGGTGGCCAAGGTTACATGGGGTCAAGGGGGGCTGGGTGGGGAGGGGCTGGGTGGAGAGGATGGGGCTGGGTGGGGGGTGGGAGGGGTGGGGGTGGGTGAGGAGGGGCTGGTTACCCCGTGGTGCCCTTATAAAACTCAACGTTTAACCTACTCACGCCGGCTTGTGCCCGCCCTCACAGTCGGGCATATTTGCGGAATACACCACACCGCCGTTGACCCTGGCGATTGACCGAGCAACCCAACGTTCCTACCAGCTCCCTCCGCAGGAATGTGTTTCCTGTTTGTCGCGGTCAAATCTTGTCATCAAAATTTCGTCCACTTCCCGTTGTCCAATCAATTCCACATTTTGCACACGTGCTCAGATCCGGTGACAATGAATGCCTGTATCAAAATCGGCATCAATGAATCAATTAACTCGCTACTTTAAAGCAATTAACATTTTGTATGGACGCCTTATTATTTATATATTTGTGTAGGTAAAAAACGCTCGCACAAGAAGCAGGCGCCGCGTGTCTCAGGCGGCATTGACCAAGTTTCTCGACCGCGAGTTAAACCAAGTTGTTAATAAAACCGTTGTTTTTAAAAAAACTTTTTTTAAAGGAGTTTATTCTGTACACGTTTTATTGTGACGGTCACGTGATTGTGGACACACGGGGGCGCTGTGTAGATGCTGCTTGCCGAGGGTTTTTGAAGAGTTGGCTATACTTGGTTGTCAGGAAATTATTATTATCCGCAACAAGTGGTTCCTGTCCTTGTGCGTAATGCGTCAATGGTGCATAACGAACCAATGCACAGTCAATAAATTCCAAATATTGTTAAGATTCTCTGTATTCCGGATCGAGTTATTGACCATCTTTCTGTCGCCGTTAAAGCAAGTAAAAAAAAATTCCGCGTTGGTTACCCCGTATCACATTGAGCGCATTGCATGGAGGAGAACACATTCCTGCGGAGGGAGCTGGTAGGAACGTTGGGTTGCTCGGTCAATGGCCAGGGTCAACGGCGGCGTGGTGTATTCCGCAAATATGGCCGACGGTGAGGGCGGGCACAAGCCGTCGTGAGTAGGTTAAACGTTGAGTTTTATAAGGGCACCACGGGGTGACCAGCCCCTCCCCACCCAGCCCCACCCCTCCCACCCCCCTCCCTACCCCCCCCATCCAGCCCCTCCCCACCCAGCCCTCCCCACCCTCCCCTCCCCACCCAGCCCTCCCCACCCTCCCCACCCAGCCACTCTCCACCCAGCCCCACCCCTCCCATTTTTGGATGCACGACGGACGGACACAATAATCCCATGTGGGTTGGTGGAACCAGGTGGGGTTCCTACCAGTAAAATGGATCTGAAATCCTCTCTCTCCTAGATATTAATAATAAAAAGAGCAACCCTCACACAAGACACAATCTACACCAACTCTGGGTTGAGCATCCAGCCACGGCACGGAGGTTGTTGTGTTTCACCCGCACCTCCGATTAGCACGGTGCGAAATAAGTTCAACATGCATACATAGCGTGCACGCAACGACAGCACATCGCGTTACAATGTATATCCTTACGCTCATGTGTGTGGTGTGTGCGTGTGCGTGTGGTGTGCGTGTGGTGTGCGTGTGGTGTGCGTGTGGTGTGCGTGTGGTGTGCGTGTGTGCGTGTGGTGTGCGTGTGGTGTGTGTGTGGTGTGTGGTGTGCGTGTGTGCGTGTGGTGTGTGTGGTGTGTATACGTGTGGTGTGTGTGTGCGTGTGGTGTGTGTGCGTGTGGTGTGCGTGTGGTGTGCGTGTGGTGTGCGTGTGGTGTGCGTGTGGTGTGCGTGTGGTGTGCGTGTGGTGTGGTGTGTGTGGTGTGTATACGTGTGGTGTGTGTGTGGTGTGTGTGTGGTGTGTGTGTGTGGTGTGTGTGTGGTGTGTGTACGTGTGGTGTGTGTGTGGTGTGTGTGGTGTGTGTGTGGTGTGGTGTGTGCGCGTGTGGAGTGTGTGCGTGTGGTGTGTGTGTGGTGTGTGTGCGTGTGATGCGTGTGGTGTAGTGTGGTGTGTGTGTACGGTGTGGTGTGTGTGGTGTGCGGTGTGTGTGGTGTGTATACGTGTGGTGTGTGTGGTGTGTGTGGTGTGTGTGTGTGCGTGTGGTGTGTGTGGTGTGTATACATGTGGTGTGTGTGTGGTGTGTGTGTGGTGTGTGTACGTGTGGGGTGTGTACGTGTGGTGTGTGTGTGGTGTGTGTGGTGTGTGTGTGGTGTGTGTGTGGTGTGTGCGCGTGTGGAGTGTGTGCGTGTGGTGTGTGTGTGGTGTGTGATGCGTGTGGTGTAGTGTGGTGTGTGTGTACGGTGTGGTGTGTGTGGTGTGCGGTGTGTGTGGTGTGCGGTGTGTGTGGTGTGTATACGTGTGGTGTGTGTGGTGTGTGTGTGGTGTGTGTGCGTGTGGTGTGCGTGTGGTGTGTGTGCGTGTGGTGTGCGTGTGGTGTGTGTGCGTGTGGTGTGTGTGCGTGTGGTGTGCGTGTGGTGTGTGTGTGGTGTGTGTGTGCGTGTGGTGTGTGTATACGTGTGGTGTGTGTGTGGTGTGTGGTGTGTGTGTGGTGTGTGTGTGGTGTGTGTACGTGTGGGGTGTGTACGTGTGGTGTGTGTGTGGTGTGTGTGGTGTGTGTGTGGTGTGGTGTGTGCGCGTGTGGAGTGTGTGCGTGTGGTGTGTGTGTGGTGTGTGTGCGTGTGATGCGTGTGGTGTAGTGTGGTGTGTGTGTACGGTGTGGTGTGTGTGGTGTGCGGTGTGTGTGGTGTGTATACGTGTGGTGTGTGTGGTGTGTGTGTGGTGTGTGTGTGTGCGTGTGGTGTGTGTGGTGTGTATACATGTGGTGTGTGTGTGGTGTGTGTGTGGTGTGTGTGGTGTGTGTACGTGTGGGGTGTGTACGTGTGGTGTGTGTGTGGTGTGTGTGTGGTGTGTGCGCGTGTGGAGTGTGTGCGTGTGGTGTGTGTGTGGTGTGTGATGCGTGTGGTGTAGTGTGGTGTGTCTGTACGGTGTGGTGTGTGTGGTGTGCGGTGTGTGTGGTGTGCGGTGTGTGTGGTGTGTATACGTGTGGTGTGTGTGGTGTGTGTGTGGTGTGTGTACGTGTGGGGTGTGCACGTGTGGTGTGTGTGTGTGGTGTGTGTGTACGTGTGGTGTGTGTGTGTGTACGGGTGGTGTATGTGGTGTGTGTGTGGTGTGTGTGTGGTGTGTGTGGTGTATACGTGTGGTGTGTGTGTGTGCGTGGTGTGTGTGGTGTGTGTGTACGTGTGGTGTGTGTGTGTGCGTGGTGTGTGTGGTGTGTGTGTACGTGTGGTGTGTGTGGTGTGCGCATGGTGTGTGTGCGTGGTGTGTGTTCGTGGTGTGTGTGTGGTGTGTGCGGTTTGTGTGGTGTGTGTGTGGTGTGTGTGTGCGTGGTGTGTGTGTGCGTGGTGTGTGTGCGTGGTGTGTGTGGTGTGTGTGTGGTGTGTGTACGTGTGGTGTGTGTGTGGTGTGTGGTGTGTATACGTGTGGTGTGTGTACGTGTGGTGTACGTGTGGTGTGCGTGTGGTGTGCGTGTGGTGTGCGTGTGGTGTGCGTGTGGTGTGTGTGTGGTGTGTGTGTGTGGTGTGTGTGTGTGGTGTGTGTGCGTGGTGTGTGTGTGGTGTGTGCGTGGTGTGCGTGGTGTGTGTGGTGTGTGTGTGGTGTGTGCGTGGTGTGTGTGCGTGGTGTGTGTGTGTGGTGTGTGTGTGCGTGTGGTGTGTGTGTACGCGTGGTGTGTGCGCGTGCTTACAGACAGCAGCGTCAAACGCACAGTGCCCGCTGCCACCCCCACACTGTCGTCGTATAAAGTCAAAATAAACAAACAAAACCTCTCTCTCTCTCTACACACACAGAAGGCGATCACATCCCAGACGAGGAGAACGCTGCTGACTGCTCGATGGGCCCCAGTAAAACGTGACGGAGCGACACGGGGGTGGCCCCGGAACGTGTGTAGGCTGCGTCAGAGCGGCTCGATTCAAGCACCAACCCCCCACCCCGCGGTGGCGACAACGGCTCACTTAAAAAAAACACAAATCAAAGGGAAAAGTGAAATTTCGTCGTTGGCAAAGGTGGAATTTCCCAATGCGCCCTCCCGTTTGCAGGTCTGGTATTAGTGGGGGATGGAGTCTTAAGCCATGAAGGCACAACCGCCTTTTATCCACCAAAATCAGGATGATGGGCTGAGTCAATTCCTCAAGCGGGAGTTGAACTCGGACTCCTAATTTTATCAACCAAAATCAGGATGATGGGCTGAGTCAATTCCTCAAGCGGGAGTTGAACTCGGACTCCTAATTTTATCCACCAAAATCAGGATGATGGGCTGAGTCAATTCCTCAAGCGGGAGTTGAACTCGGACTCCTAATTTTATCCACCAAAATCAGGATGATGGGCTGAGTCAATTCCTCAAGCGGGAGTTGAACTCGGACTCCTGTTTACAGCTCTCAAGAGCCGGTGGTGGAAATCTTCTTGGTTCTTTCGGTAAAGTCACGTAGAAGGGTAATAATAAAGTAATAAAAATAAAACATAATAAAATACAATTCTCACGACGTTTCGGCCACAACGCAAGCAGCCGTCCTCAGGTGAAGAACAGGGCTGTCGGAAAGACAGCGTCTGAATGAACACCACCGAATGTCACGTTCCTATAGTGGGGGCTGAGTCTTAAGCCATCAGGGGCCATCCATTTAGTGGGTACGCAAAAATCTGTCCAAACTTGACCCCCTTCCCTGTACGCAAGCGGACTTTTGACACGTTTTACCCCTTGACCCTCCCCCCCCCCCTCGAATCCTATAGAACGGCCGATATTTAATCCCCGCAGAAACGATGAAGGATTAATAATATTAACGCGTTTAAGCAAACAGATCGTCCACCGCCGGACTATCTAACTCATTTGAAGGCCAAAGTAGAAACATTATTGTCGAGGCTTCAGCCCCCCGCCCCGTTTCCTATGCGCACATTGTCAGTAGACCCCCCCTCCATGCGTACGTACTAAATGGATGGCAGCTAAGGGGTCGTCCATAAATGACGTCACGCACCTAGGGGTCAGACATTTGTGACGATGTGTGACGAAGGGGGGGGGGGTTGAGAAATGTGACGTCACATCAGAATGTTTTCGTCTACATTACGAGGCGATTCCCACCCCCCCCATGTGGAGTGACGTCACCCGCTCATGATTATTAATGAGGGGGGCTGGTCGACGTAGAGTGACGTCACCCGCGTTACACACACACATTCTTGGCTCATTGTAGTAGTAATAGGCGACGTTTCGGACACTGCCTGTTCATACTGGTAGGAACGAAGTGAACCAGCCTACAATAGATTATATCGTCCGTCTGTCCGATGTCCGATTAGGTGTAGCAACATCGCCCCCTACTGCAAACACTTGGCAGGACCCTACAACAACCTTTAGACTCAGTGAGGCTTTCCTGGCTAAACAAGTGTAACATTCCCTTATAATTCCCTGAGAAAGCTTTTAATTAAAACATTTAAATGAATGAGGCTTTCCTGGCTAAACAAGTGTAACATTCCCTTATAATTCCCTGAGATGGCTTTTAATTAAAACATTGAAATTAAAAATTAACTCACAGCGGCCTAAAGCTAGGCCTAAAGCCTAGAACTAGGCCTCAAACTCTCCCTTCGTATCGTACCCCCGTCATTTCATTTTATTATCGCCATTCATTTGTTCGTTCCTACCAGCCCACCCCGCAGGGACTTGTTTATTTCCACCTTTGCGGAAAATGTCACAGGGGCAGAGCGAGCGGCTCGTCGATCGCTAAGCTACGAGTTCAACTCCTGGTTGAGGGATTGACGCAGCCCATCATCCTGATTTTGCCGCGTAAAATAAGTACCACCATTGTGTGCGGAAGTCTAAGGTGGTGATGTCTTAGGGGCCGTCCATAAATGACGTCACGAGATTTTGGACGATTTTTGACCTCCCCCCCCCCTTCGTCACACGGCGTCACAAAAAGTCAGACCCCCCCCCCTCAAATATGACGTCACAAAGCTCTGCCCCCCTCCCCAAAAAAACATGTCATTTTAGTGCTCATTTAATGTGGCGCTGCACTCTGATGTTGTAGAAGAAAACATTTATTAAAACATCTATTTAATTAAGTAGAACGCGTTGTCTATATTTATTTAAAGTTGCGCATTTTGATGTGACGTCACATTTCTCAACCCCCCCCCCCTCGTCACAAATGTCTGACCCCCTCCCCCCTAGGTGCGTGACGTCATTTATGGACGGCCCCTTTGAAGTTTGAATGTTTCTCTGCCAGTGGTCAACACGACGCATTTAGAGTATTTGGCTGCTATAAACTTCCACGTGATGATAAGCCAATACGCTGAGCAATCATTTGTGAAAGCCGGGTCGCTTCTGAAAAAAAAACTACATAGCCTCAGTGGGGTGTTACACATGGTACAATAACACATAGTTTATAGTTTAGTTTAAAATAGATAATCGCATTCAAAGTCAAGATATAATCACGCAGTGATTTGCTGCTCAAATGATCATTGAGGCACTGGTTCTCACCTTCTGTTCACATCCCTGGGTCAGAGCAACATTGCCTCAGTGGGGGTTTACACCTGTTGAAATATAAATAAGTAACATTAAAAAAACGTTTTTTAAACACGCTTTTATAAAATGTACTAGTAATGGCAGAACTCCACGACTCCAGGAAGTGGCCCCGAAGCTTGCCACAACGTAAGGGACCGTGGCCAATTACAGCCAACGTCAGTTGAGCGTGGACAATTATAGCCAAGCCGAAACATAACATGTAAAAAAGATTGTTTAAAAATATAGATTTTTTTATGAAAGAATATAGCATTGTCATCAGTATGACATAAGGGTCCGTCCATAAATGACGTCACGCGATTTTGGACAATTTTTGACCCCCCCCCCTTCGTCACATGGCGTCACAAAAAGTCAGACCCCCCCCCCTCAAATATGACGTCACAAAGCTTTGCCCCCCCCCCAAATAAAACATGCTTCAAATCGCTTTAAACTATTGTCATTGTAGTGCGTATTTAATGTGGCGCTGCACTCCGATGTTGTAGGAGAAAACATTTATTAAACGTATATTTAATTAAGTAGAACGTGTTGTCTATATTTATTTAAAGTTGCGCATTTTGATGTGACGTCACATTTCTCACCCCCCCCCCTCGTCACACATCGTCACAAATGTCTGACCCCCCCCCCCCCTAGTTGCGTGACGTCATTTATTGACGGTCCCGAAGTATACCAAGTTTGCAGTCGATACCACATTGGGACGTGGGTTAAAATTGAGTTACAAGATTTGAAGATACAACAACGACAACAACAGACAGAGTGAGTTAAAATAAAGCGTGTAAAAAAAGTTTAGTTTTAAAGTTGAGTTAAACTTTCTAAATTTAGAGGTAAAAAAACCCCTCTGGTCTGGCATCAAGTCTCCCGCGTTGTTATTGACAGGGCGGGGCTATTCACGGGCCGGGGCCATCGCCCCCCCCTCACCCCCCCCCCGCTCAGCACGTGGCAAGCCACCCTCGTGCGCGCCAGCCAATAGGACGGGGGCCCCTGGTGACGTCACGTCTCGGAACCACGGACGTCACGTCCCAGAACCGGGACGCCTCAAAACGTGTGACGTCACGTAGTAGAAACATGACGCGCGCGTCTCCAGAACTATGACGTCACGACGATTAGCGCGGTTGCCGAAACAGCGGTGCGGAAAAAGTTCAGCGCGCAGTGACATGACGTCGTGAGAGAGGAAAACAAAGCAGCAGAGGATAATTGTGGCATTTAAAACTACGAGTTGCGTGGGCTGCCCACAAGGACAAATGATGGATGAGCGTGTGTGGCTAGGGGCCGTCCATAAATGACGTCACGCGAATTTTGACCCCCCCCCCTCGTCACACGGCGTCACAAAAAGTCAGACCCCCCCTCAAATATGACGTTACAAAGCTCTGCCCCCCCCAAATAAAACATGTTTCAAATCGCTTTAAACTATTGTCATTGTAGTGCGTATTTAATGTGTAGGAAATTTTTTTTTATAAAAAAAAGTATATTTAACTAAGTAGAACGTGTTGTCTATATTTATTTAAAGTTGCGCATTTTTATGTGACGTCACATTTCTCACCCCCCCTCTCGTCACACATCGTCACAAATGTCTGACCCCCCCCTAGGTGCGTGACGTCATTTATGAACGCCCCCCTAGGGAAAACCTACGTTTTAGGAAACAATTCAAAACACAAGTCGGCATATTCGTGTGTGTGTGTACTGGGCGTTGAACTTCCTTTGCACCGTACGTATCCAGCCGCGCTGTTCGTGAACAGCAATGGGTGTGGTCTTAAAAGGAAACACGAATTAATGGCGACGTTTCGGGCAAATACCCTTCTTCACAGCACGTAGCGCAACATCTCCAAATCGTTTGTAAGAATTAATAATACTGGTAGGAACGAAGTGAACCAGCCTACAATAGATTATATCGTCCGTCTGTCCGATGTCCGATTAGGTGTAGCAACATCGCCCCCTACTGCAAACACTTGGCAGGACCCTACAACAACCTTTAGACTCACTGAGGCTTTCCTGGCTAAACAAGTGTAACATTCCCTTATAATTCCCTGAGATAGTTTTCAATTAAAACATTTAATTTAAAAATTAACCCACAGCGGCCTAAAGCCTACAGCTAGGCCTAAAGCCTAGAACTAGGCCTTCGTATCGTACCCCCGCCATTTCATTTTATTATAGCCATTCATTTGTTCGTTCCTACCAGCCCACCGCAGGGACCTGTTGTCTCTACATACAAATAAAATATACGCTTTAGTGAATTCGCCTAGCGACTTTCGTGACGCGCATTATCTTGCAGCGTTTGTTAAAACAAGCAAACTCTGGTTTTGCCCAAATAAGTCTCATCAGCTGCTACGTGAAACGCTGCTGGATTACAGGATTTTATACTGGTAGGAACCTCCTGGTTACACCAGCCCACAGGGGATTATTGTGTCCGTCGTGCAGGGAGGGGCTGGGTGGGGAGGGAGGGGCTGGGTGGGGAGGGTAGGGTGGGGAGGGTGGGGAGGGGCTGGGTGGGGAGGGTGGGGAGGGGCTGTGTGGGGTGGGTGGGGCTGGGTGAGGAGGGGAGGGTGGGGAGGGGAGGGTGGGGAGGGGCTGGCTGGGGAGGGTGGGGAGGGGCTGGCTGGGGAGGGTGGGGAGGGGCTGTGTGGGGAGGGTGGGGCTGGGTGGGGGGTGGGAGGGGTGGGGCTGGGTGGGGAGGCGCTGGTCACCCCGTGGTGCCCTTATAAAACTCAACGTTTAACCTACTCACGCCGGCTTGTGCCCGCCCTCACAGTCGGCCATATTTGCGGAATACACCACGCCGCCGTTGACCCTGGCCATTGACCGAGCAACCCAACGTTCCTACCAGCTCCCTCCGCAGGACAACGTGTTTGTCACGGGCACTCCAATCGGCAGTGTGCGAGTTCGCATGTTCTGGTTTGGGGTTGACTCAGCCCTTCATTTCTCCGGGATGGATAAGCCAACCGGTCACCTTTGTGGAAAGTCAAGGGGTTGAGCTCTGGAGAGATCTGTACCCGCCAGAGGAATGTGGAATTTCCACCACTGGATCAGCGCTGGAAACCAACGGAGATGAGCGTCGCCTCAATGCTCATTAGAGCTAGGAAATAACTTTTAACTTTTTAACTTCAAACACAACATGGCGCTGTGCATTGATAAAAAAAACTCATTGCATATGCTGCAACGTTTTTATATGTATGTGTCTCTCTTCTACTTTGACGCCATCTATATATATAAAAGGGAAATTTGTGAATATTTGTGTATGTTCGAAATGTTTAGCATATTTCCCAACATGCAACAAACTTGAAATTTGGCATATGGGTAGCTTCCAGACTGTGCACAATGCAAAAGTATACAAATAAACTTTTGTATTTTGGGGGGGGGGGGGCGCGGGCGCAATAATGGATATATTTTGCACGGCAAGTGAGCGGTGACGTCTCATCTGTGATGTCACCCGCATGCGGCAGCGTGACGCAGTGTGCCTGCTGACGTCACGCATTGTGCCTGCTGACGTCACGCATCCCCCCGCCCTCCGCGTGGGCCGTGTATTAGTCCAATACATGAATCCAAGTCTCGGGCGAAGCCAGGTAGTAAAGCTCGTGTGGTATCACGTAGTCGGGGGCAGATGAAACAAGATGTGCATCTTTCTCAGCTCACTCTCAATGACCAGCAGAGGGAGACAGCAGTACGTGAAAACCACGTCGCCTACAGACAACAGATAAAAATCCCACGTATGGGGCTTTAACAGAGTGTGAGGGTAAGTGCTGTTAGTGAGCACCTATGAAGCCCGGCATAGCACACGAGTAGGTTATGATCGCACAACAACAACAACAACCGCCATTCGCCACTAAGTGGCGGTGACGTCACCACGACGCTTGTGCCAGGCCATGTGCACCTTGAGGCCACGTGAAGTGTCGAACGCCCGCTGGCAGGAGGTCACGTGGCAGACCCAGATGCCACGGGTCGACTGACCGAGATGACCGAGATGACTGGCTGATGCACCACCTTTGCCCCCTACTGTGCCAACTTGCTGTGCTTTAGCCACCCGGCGCTCCGCTCGTTGTTGTGAGCGTCGCTCCTCCGCCCTCCGTTGTTGTTGGAGGGCGACTGCCTCCAACTGCCCAGTAGCGTCCTTCACGAGCCTCCTCCACTGAGGCCGATCTTGACACCGCTGGTACCAGTCATCGGCAAGTCCACTCAGCTCCACGTCCTCACACACACACACACCTACAGGGTTACCTACACACACATAAACAGGGTCACCCACACAACAACAATAGGGTCGCACACACATCAAACAGTGTACGGTGTCAATGTGCCGTCATTTTCCATGCCCTGTTGTGGGCGTGGGGACAAAACCACGCACAGACGAGGCAGAAGAATTCCGTGTAAATGATACTGTAAACAACCAGACACAATTGCTAAATCAATCGTTGAATTGAATCATGACCAACGAATAGTCACAATTCATCACAGTGCTGTGGGGAAGGGCACTGCGAGTGGTCACGAGCCTTGTTTATCAGCCTCCATGGCCCCCGTTGGCTCATCGAATGGACCCCCCCCCCCCTCCCAATGATGGTTGTCCCTCTCAACTTAGACAAACATTTGGTTTATTTGCGAACAAGAGTTTAGATTATACATTTGAAGTGGTCATCGCCGCTGTTACGCATTACAGTTCAATAATTTCACTTGCCGATCATTGCTAATGTACAGAGATGGCAGTGCTGAGTGGCACCCCCTCGTTATGCGGCATGCTGGGTATTCTCCGGGATCTCTGGTGTCCTCCCACACGAAGACAAAACTCCTCTCAATAATAATGATGGAATTGGCAAAACATCCCAGTGTAGCAAGGGCCCTCTTGAAAAAAAAGCGTTTTGAGGTTCAGCAAGGCTTTCCCGGTGGAGTAGATGCCATCGTTATAGTACAAATAATAATACTAAAAAGAACGTGAGCACACTTATTTAAAGGAAGATATTAATCCTATCCGATAAATTTTTTTAGCCTTTCTCGAAACAGAATGACATGACGATCACGTGCATATTTAAGCGCGCGTGCCAGTTATGTCAAAAGCAAAACTATTAATTTAAAATGATCAACAAAGAAATAGATAATAGCAACAGGCACGTAAAACTAAAACCAACAATAACAATCACGGAAAATGACGCTAATGTCAACAATGTGAATATCCATGGCTATGTTAAAGAGAGGTTTAATGTAGGCGAAAACCGCGCTCTCATTAATAAACATTGTCCGCGGGTGAATTTCGCTGCTGCCCAGTGCCGCGCTTCGTCTTGCGATTCATTAGCAACTCTTAATCAGCAATTAGGGCACGTGCGGGGTCGGATCGGTGGACACAGAGCCTCATCAGAGCGGTCTCCACGAGGCATCCCCGCAGCACCAACCACCACCACCACCATCATCATCACCAGCAGCCGCAGCATCAGCAGCAGCATTATCACAATCATAAACACCACCATCAAAATCAACATCATCATCATCGACATAAGTCTCATAATCACCGCCATCAGTTCAAAACAACACCACCACCATCATCATCATCACCAGCAGCAGCCGCAGCATCAGCAGCAGCATTATCACAATCATAAACACCACCATCACAATCAACATCATCATCATCGACATCAGTCTGATAATCACCGCCATCAGTTCAAAACAACACCACCACCATCGTCATGAATACCACTCACCCAAACCACCATCCCCACCAATATCATCACCACCACCACTACTTCAAAACATCACCACAAACAACAGCCACCATTCGCCACTTAAGTGACGGTGACGTTACCACGGCGCTTTTGCCAGCCTAGGTGGACCTAGCTAGCACCACACCACCGCTAACTACAACCACCACCACCATCATCATCATTACCGTTCCCACCACACAACCTCCCCACCCTCACAACCATTTGCATCCCCCTACCAACCACCCCCACCACTCAATCCCATATGCAGCGCCCCCCGCCCCCATCCACCCAGCCCCACACCGACCCACGCGTAGTGAACATCTGTCAGTACGGCAGTGTCTCTGGCGTGTGTCGTGAGCGTTTTTCCAAATCACTTGCGCGTCCATTAGTCAGCAGGCACAATATGGCTCGTATTTACTTATATACACACCGCAGCATATCAACGTACGGGCGTGGCTTCTCCACTGCGCGCTAGCACGGAATGCCAAATGACCACAGCCGCATCCGAGTGGAGCTTTGATAACGGCGAGCATGAAGTGTACATTAGTGGCAACGATTAAGTCTTGGCCAATATGGATCGCACTAAGTCGTACTCCGAATGAGCGGTTCCCAAGCTAACTGGACCCGCGGAATGTTGCTGTCATGTCAAACATTTTCACGCACCAAGAAGACGTCTTCTGAATGTACGATCGCACTCGACAAATGATTGCAAAGCCATAACACCGATTAATTGTGTCACTTATCAACGTAGGCGTCCGGTTGACAGTAAAAAAAAAATGTGTTCTGTAAATAAAATCTTGGTGTCTGCAACATTCCCACGGACCACAGATCGGGAACGGCTGCGCCACGAGATCAATCCGCGAACAAAGTGGTTGCCGGATCCTTTTCCGCTTTTCTTTACCGAGACAGCTCCATCGCTGCGTACAAACCGCCCTCCGAGAAACTGTGTCTAACGTTCCGATTTAAAGCTTTCGTGACTGCAGGGATTCATCTTCTTGGTTCTTTCGGTAAAGTCACGTAGAAGGGAAATAATAAAATAATAATATAAAACATTATAAAATACAATTCTCACGACGTTTCGGCCACAACGCAAGCAGCCGTTCTCAGGTGAAGAACAGGTCTGTCGGAAAGACAGCGTCTGAAGGACAGACCTGTTCTTCACCTGAGGACGGCTGCTTGCGTTGTGGCCGAAACGTCGTGAGAATTGTATTTTATTATGTTTTATTTTTATTATTTCCCTTCTACGTTACTTTACCGAAAGAACCAAGAAGATGTGTCTAACGTGTTGATATCACTGTTACCCCGTCGAACCTCACAACATCTCAAGATTCTTATTCAAGAGGGTCATGCCGTGTGGGACGATTGGAAGTATTTGTCTTCACAATTCGTGACCGCCGGGCAAAAATTAAACGATTGAGAAAATAAAAGCTGCGATTCATTAATCTGGAGTGTCCTTCGTATGTTCAAACACAAACATCACCCACACAGCCTTGAACAGAGTGTTGGGGCGAAGATTGTTAGCGAGCACCTGTTAAGGCCGTAACGAGCGGGTGGTGTTGCGATCGCCACGACTGGCCGCATTTGTCTTCCTAGTACTGATGTTTACAAACCGCCTCTGGGTAGGCTACTTATTTAAGGCAGAGGTGACCTAGGCGAGGCCCAGTATTGGATGCAGATATCACTCGCCACTGTTAGCCGTGGTCGGGAATCGAACCCAGGTTCACAGTGCGGTAAACAGCGCGCCATCGCTCCCAACCACAACCCAAACACACGCACGAAGACAAAGATCCCCCGTGTAGCCTCTAACAGACTGTAGGGGCAAGTGCTGTTAGCGAGCACCTATGAAGGCCGGCACAGCACACGAGGGGGTGGGTGGCCAACACCACGCCCGGCCGCCTTTGCCTCCCTCGTATCGATGTTTACACACCGCACCAGGTACTAATTTGAGGCTGAGTCGACCTAGGGGTGGCCCAGTATCGGTTCAGATAATCGTCACCGGTGTTGGCCGTGGACGGGAGTCGAACTCGGGTCGTCAGGTTCGTAGTGCAGCGCGCAAACCGCAACACCACCGCTCCCCCAACACTTACACACTTACACACACACTTACACACGCACAGACACACTTACACACGCACACACACAGACAGACATCCTCTTGGTGTTTCCTCTCCATCTGGGATAATTAGTGAGATTCACACTCCTTGCAGTATTGATTCCTCCACGCCGTCCCGAGCCCTGGTGGACGCGGCCTGCTACACGAGTCTAAATTACCCCCATCGACGCTTCCCGTCCGCTCGAGAGCGCTTAATTAATGGAATTAAAACCCGCTTCAATTAAAGCCGGCGGCGCCAAATCGAAGGCACTTGACGGAACGCAGCGGAGGAGATTCGCCGGCCGGGGCTTTCAAACCGGATTGTGGATGAAATTAGGAACCCTTCATTATCCACAGCCTTCTGTCCGTGCACCCGCTCACTCGCACGCACACGCGCGCGCACGTGTGTGTGTGTGCGTGCATCGTGGGTGTCTGTGAGTGTACGTGCGAGACTGTGTGTTTGTATGCGTGCGTGCGTGCGCGTGTGTGTGTGAGTGTCTTTGTTTGTCAATTCGCGCTTATGACCAATAAAAGTTGCGAATATTTAAACCGGTCCTGGGCCTCCCCTAGGTCGACTCAGATTCAAAGGAGCGCCTGGTGCGGTGTGAAAACATCGCCAAAGGCGGCCGGGCGTGGTGCTGGCCACCCACCCCCTCGCTCACAGCACTTGCTAACAGCACTTGTCCCAACAGTCTGTTTTGTCTACAGGGGGATCTTTGTCTGTATTACGACAACGAGCGAAGCGCCGGGCAAGCTAAAACGCAGCAAGTTGGCACAGTGGGGAGCCCAGGTGGTGCATCTGTCAGTCATCTCAGCCAGTCAACTCACCGCGAAGGGTACCTAGCCTGGCACAAACGCCGTGGTGACGTCAACGCCGCTCGAGCATAACACGGAGGAGGCCAAATTCCCGATTCTGGCGACGAGATTGTCGACCCGGGTTCAACACCCGAGCGAACAACCGCGCGCGACCAGACGCGCTCTCGAAGCCACGCAACTTAAATCACCCGCGACTGCTTTGACCATTAATCCGAGCGGGCGGTTGCGTCAAACGGAAATTCAACACGGGCACAGCGTTCTGGATTGCAGCGGCCCCATCACAGTTGGCAAATGTGCAGTTGCAGAACTTGATGAAATACGTCGCTGCAAAATCGCTGAGCGGATCGACGTTCGCAACCAAGATGCGCAACTGGTTGTAGAGAGACGCTCACACATGAGCGACTCGGTTGCACGCAACTGGTCGCTCGGGTGCGAACCGGACGTAAAGCACCGGTTCTTGGAGGCCTGGCATCGATTCCGCACGACGTTGTTCGCTCGATCTGGCAGAAGTGAAGGGAGCGATGGTGATCAGTGATGCCATCACAGGGGGATGCCCGTGACGACCCGCTGACCTTGACAGACGGAGTGAATAGCGCGAGACCACAGGGCCGATAACCCCCTTCACATGTAGTCCCTGACACTCGGAGACACCAATCCCCGAGGTTCCAAAACACTGCCACTCTGTGGCCTGCAGTGCAAACAGTCTGGCCATATGAGCCAATTAGTCCGTAATTGCCGCTGCAATTTTAATTACGCAGAGGGGAGGGGTGTGGGAGGGAGGTGATGGGGGGGGGGTACAGGAGCCCAGTGTGAGCCGAGGAGAGAGAGAGGGTTTCTGTGTCTCTGTGTGTGTCTCTACATTATCGCGACAATTCATGTACAAGAGTTTCCGTGCAGAGTTGACACAAAATAATAAAAAATGAAAATAACTTTTTGTTTTTTTTTCCCATTTTTGGTTCTTTCGGTAAAGTCACGTAGTCTACGTCACTTTACCGAAAGAAGCAAGAAGATGAATGCCTGCAGTCACGAAAGCTTTAAATCGAAATTTAACTTTTTGGTTTTACTAGCCAACATCGGCTGTAATTCTTGCCGAGGTGTACCTTCCCTTCTAGCCCCGCCCACTTCCCCCCACTCTCCCAGTCCCCAACTGCCACATTTAGATAAGCTCCTCCCCCCTCCCCTTAACCAGTATTTAAGATCTTGTCACCTGGATTTCTCTTCACTTGATACAGTAAATTTGGCTGTGACGGTCCCACCTGAAGACGGAGACTTGTGTTGCCTCCGAAACGTCGTGGTTTAATTGAGTTATTTTCATTTGTTATTATTTTATTATTATTTTTTACCTACGTGACTTTATCGAAAAAACCTAAGAGTGTGAATCCTTGCGGTCACGAAAGCTTCAAATCTAGAATGTGTGATCTGGTCTACTGTCCATGGGTGGATTTGCTGTCCACGGATGGATTGAATGTGACGGTGATGATCGTGTTGGCGAGTGATGGTGGTCGTGGCGATTCCAATAATGGCGGTGATGGAAGTCGTGTTGATATTATCGACGACTCTGACGGTGGTGACATTGACCACCCATGGTAGTGATGGTGTTGGCGCGAGCTGTGAAATCATGACGCTGGTGATGGCAGTGATGATGATGATGGTGGTGGTAGTAGTGATGGTGTTGGCGCTAGCTGTGAAATCATGACGCTGGTGATGACAGTGATGATGATGATGGTGGTAGTAGTGATGAGGATAATTGCGGTTGTGGTCGTGATGATGGTGGTGGTGGTAATGATGATAATATATTTTTTGTTCCAGGAAATCCTCACGGAGTCTCAATACGCGTTTTCAGGAGTGCTCTGCCCAAGGTTTCGCAGATGGGGGCGATGTTGCTGCTGCTGCTGCTGTATAATCCCAATTGAGTTCTTTGCAGGGAGTATTTCAGTATTAGCGCGCTTTGTTTTTAGTTTTTTACTGTTGATGGTGGCGGTTTTGGTATCGGTAAGAATGGCAGATGAATCCTGGTGGCGGCAGTATCCATGGCCATGGTGATGATGAGTTTCTGACATCTAAATATTTCACCTGGATTATATTGGAAAAAAATGTGTCCAGGGTTACGATAACCTGGCTCTCACTTAGATAACTGAATTCTAATTATTGTACATATATACACACAGGCACATGTAAATTGTATTCCTATTCACATGAGGCATATTAAATATTTACTGTACGATTATTTAACTATTCCATGTATAAGTTGCAGTCGGGGACTATCAATAAGGATGGGAGTTCAAATCGTGGTCAAGTGATGACTGAACCCATCATCATCCTTCAGGGGCGATAAAATACCTACCATCCTGTGGAAAGTCTGAATTGGCTGCCAAATAGAAATACTGGTGGCTTTCGTCATAGAAACGTGGAATTTCCAGCACTAGTCCAGGGCCACCAACTGACATGAGCCGTGCCCTCGCTTGATAAGTCGACAATTTGTTACAGCCTCGCCCGCCAGGCTCTATCCACTGCTAGATGAAGGCCTCCCCACGCCGTGTTGGCTCTTTGGGAGTTGTTTGACCATACCTCACCACGCTGGTCATTGCAGGTTGGTGAAGGCGGGGAGCATAGAAGTACAGTGGCTCATGGCGCACTGCCCTCTGCCGCACACCACACGGCCCCGCAGCCCCGCCACCTGAGCTCTGATGATGACGACGATGATGATGAAGACTACGATGATGATGATGATGATAATGATGATGATAAAGACTACGATGATGATGATGACGACGAGGACGATGATGAAGACGACGACGATGATGATGATGATGATGATGACGACGATGATGATGACGACGATGATGATGATGACCATGAAGATGATGACGACGACGATGATTACGACAACGATGATGACGACGATAATGATGACGATGATGAAGACTACGATGATGATGATGACGATGAAGATGACGATGATGATGACGACGATGATGACGACGATAATAATGATGATGAAGACTACGATGATGATGACGATGATGAAGATGACGATGATGATGATGACGATGATGATGATAAAGACTACGATGATGATGATGATGACGACGACGATGATGACGACGATGATGACGACAATGAAGATGATGACGACGACGATGATTACGACGATAATAATGACCATGATGACGACGATGATGACGACGACGATGATGATGACGACAACGATGACGACGACGATGATGATGACGATGACGACGACGATGTTGCGCAAGACAACGCGCAGCATCGGCCACCTGTCCCAACCGAGCCACCCGCAACCACTTCGCGGTCTGCGAGCTCAAGTTTGGAACTGACGTCCACCCAACGTTCGTCCTCGCAAGGAAGGTGATGGGCAGTGCTTGGCGATCAGTCACGCTGGGCGTGGCGTGGTAGGGCACTGTCGCGTATAATTTTGCTGGAGCAGTCACACCTGATGATGGAGGCTTGTGTTGCTTCCGAAACGCGTGATTTTTATTTTGTTTTCACCTACGTGACTTTACCGAAAAAGCCAAAGAGAATGGATCCTTGCAGTGACGAAAACTTCAAATCTAGAATTTTTTTGCGGCGGCCGATTTCTCGGCACGCACCAACGTCCTGTCTTGACGAAGGAGGGAAACCCCCTAAAGGTGACGCCCATCGTCATGTTAGCCAATAGGATTGGTAGACGCGCGGTTAGCTGGTGGTGGGGGGGGGTTCAACAAAACCCACTGCGGTTCTGTACCTCTCCAGAATTTCAGGGGCCGTCTATAAATGACGTCACGCACCTGGGGGTGGGGGGGGTCAGACATTTGTGACGATGTGTGACGAGGGGGGGGGGGGGGGTGAGAAATGTGACGTCACGTCAAAATGCGCAACTTTAAATAAATAAAGACAACACGTTCTACTTAATTAAATAGACTTTTTAATAAATGTTTTCTCCTACAACATCGGACCGCAGCGCCACATTACATACGCACTACAATGACAATAGTTTAAAGCGATTTGAAGCATGTTTTATTTGGGGGGGGGGGGGGCAAAGCTTTGTGACGTCAAATTTGAGGAGGGGGTCTGACTTTTTGTGACGCCGTGTGACGAGTGGGGGGGGGGGGTCAAAAATCGTCCAAAATTGCGTGACGTCATTTATGGACTGTCCATCAACCAACCCGCACTGACCAGCGTGGTGAAGTATGGTCAGATAACCCTCGCGACTTGCACTGACGCGGGGAAGCCCTCATCCGGCAACGTCTTGACAAACGGGTTGTACACGTGTAGAGAAGATCCGACGGACGTACTCCGAGACGGAGGTAAGTTAAGGGCTTCCCCCAGGGTTTATTAAAGCTCTCACTCTGTGGTTCTTTCGGTAAAGTCACGTATAAAGAAAAAATAATCAATTAAATAATAGCATACGACGTTTCGATTGCAACACAAGCAATCATCATCAGGTCTAAATGAAATAGCAACAAAAATCTAACCAGAAAACTATAGACAGACACATAAGCAGACAGATATCACCAAGATACATATAGAGAGAGAGTAACACAGGCACAGAGAGGGAGATTGTCTCTGTGGCGAGGCCTTAAATAGACAGAGGGGGGCGGGGGCGGAGAGAGGGAGGGGTTAGAGAAAAAATGTACATGTCAATGAGTGCGGCGACGCGTGGAAAAGTACGCAAGCTTGAACATTAGGAGAGATGGAGAAAGAACACACTAAATTAAATAACCTAGCAAAATATCGAAATGTTATGTAATACAACACAGAGAGTCGGTCAACACACAATTAACGCATAGCCTGGTTTATCAATAACACAGCAGGGTACACAACTCCCAGGGGCTAGGGGTCCTACTCTGAGTCCGGGTCAGATCGTGGACTCTGCCGACTCCACCGAGCGGAGAGAGAAGCACCTCTACGGCTACCACCGGCTTCTCCCCAGGCTCACCACTCGATCCCTCTCTCTACCCCTGGTTCCCTCTTCACCCTTCTTACTCTACCCGTTCCCACAGTGACCCCGCTTACGTCACGGGGTCTCCCTTAAGTACCCTAGGAGACGTGACGTCATCGCACTGAACGGCACACCTGACGTCACGTCCCCATTTTACTCCTCTACACGTGTACAGAAGCACACCCGTTGGCATGCTGCTGTCATATCTGGGTGGAGGACTCAGCTCCGAACTCACTGCACCGGATGTAATTCAGAGTCGAACCTTAAGTCAGGGTGATTTATGATCCAGCACTCAGGGATTCACTCCAGCCATGCACTCCGTCGCCTCCTTATCGCTCTACTATCGCTACGATCACGATTGCTGTTGCCATGAACTTCATCGTGAATTCTCCCACCCGTGTATTGGATGAGGTCTACCAGAACGATTCGTCTCATCCATACCACAGTATATTGAATCACCACACTGAAGGTCACAACAACACATTCACTCACTCACTTACTCACCCACTCACTCACTCACTTACCCACTCACTCACCCACCCACCCACTCACCCACCCACCCACTCACCCACTCAATCACTCACTCACCCACCTACCCACCCACTCACTAACTAACTAACTTACTCACTCACTTACCCACTCACTCACTCACCCACTCAATCACTCACTCACCCACTCACTCACTCGATCACCCACTCCCCCACCTACCCACCCACTCACCCACTCAATCACTCACTCACCCACTCAATCACCCACCAACCCACTCACTCACTCACCCATCAACCCACTCACCCACTCAATCACTCACTCACTCACTCACCTACCCACTCACTCACCCACCCACCCACTCACTCACCCACTCACTCACCCACTCACTCGCTCACTCACCCACCCACTCACCCACTCGCTCACTTACCCACCCACTCAATCACCTACCCACTCACCACCCACCCACTCACCCACTCACTCACCCACTCACTCACTCACGCACTCACCCACTCATTCAATCAAGAATCGTGCTAGTCCTCAACTAATGCAACTTTGACGGTGCTGCTTATTACTGGCCGCTTGACGTCATGTGCCTTTGGGCCTGCGTGTATATTCGTTGAACATCTTTCGCACCGTACGTAGCCCACCCCGCTAATCGGAGGTGCGGTGGAAGAAAATAATCGTTCAGCGTCTGCGTAAAAAAAAAATCCAGAATAACAAGCAGATAATTAGCCGATCGATTACTTCAACCATCCGACACCCCAACTCCTCGCGCTCACACGGGGGCGCGGAACACACGCGCATCGCCTCGTCTCGCTCCCAGCCTCCCCCACTCATCATGCTCGGTGGACGCCCTCGGCGCAGGCAACCCGAGCGATTCGCGGATACCGTGCGGCGAGTATGAGCGCAAACTCAAGCAAGCGTAACGATAGAATAAATATTAAATATCCAATTGATTTGGCGGCGCGTCTTGCGTCTTGTCTCCAGTCCTCTTCTCTCATCCCGCCACGTCTCGTTGTCATCTCCGTCTCTCTTGCCTCATCTCACGACATCTCCGTCCCGTCTGCATCTCTCATCTCACCCCATGGGTTGCCGTCTCTTCGTGGCCACATATATGTCCGGATCTCAACAGAAATGTTCACATCGAAAGAGTGGGGGGATGGGGGGATGGGTGGGGGGGGGCAAAATTCAATTCTGCTTCGGGGGGTCCCCAATGGCACATCGCCGCCGCTTCCCCTACCTGCACAGACCCGCGTGATGAAGTATGACCAAGCATCGCCATCGCGTGTGCTGCAGTGATGTGTGTGTGTGGGGGGGCATTACAGAGATTGTCTTGACAGTCACGCGACGGCGAGACTGATAGACGACCATCGACGCGTATTTGTCATGGAGTCGCCCATCAGCTAATTGTGCCAGCTCATTAATGCGTTTGTCAATGATGGTCATTTTGAAGGTGGGGGGGGGGCACAGTCTAAGCTAATATATGTTTAGTTCACATGCACGTTCAGCGCTTTGTCAATGCACTGCTGTACGCCTTGCGACGCAGGGTCGGTCATGGGGGTTGCATGTATGTGTGTTGTATGTTGTATGATTATGTTGTATGATTACTCTTCACCACGCTGGTCAGTGCCGGGTGGAGAAGGGGAGATGGGAGGGGAAAGATCCCAGGACGATAGTTCAGATGTCACTGATGCTGGGCGTGGCCGGGAATTGAATTCATATCGGCGGGTTCACGGCTCATATCCGTGAATGTATTAATTGATGGTTTTAAATTAATGGTCACTCTCTCGCTCGCTCACGTATTCACTCCCTCGCTTCGCCTAGGCACTCACTCTCACCCAGCCCTTACTCACTCACCCGCATCCTCACTCACTCAAGTCGCCACTCATGACTAATCACCCATTCACTTAACCACCCATCCATTCACCCACTCATTTTTAACCAATGTTTTACTCCGCTCGGCTCCACAGCCTCCTTTACCGCATCAAACGATCTCGTCTATAGCCCGTGCCGCGCTCGTTTAGCCCCAACTATCCGGCCAAACAGAAGCTGCTTGGCCATGCGGTGGCTGGGCACGCGGGCTGCATGACCCAGCCAGCGAAGCCTCGCCTGCCGGAGGAGTTCACTGATGATGGTGACCGCGTCCAGATCTTTCAAGGATCAGTGAGCTCCTCACACAATCCAGCCTAGTTAACCACATGATGGACCGCAGGCAGGCCAGCATCAATGTTTCAAACCGGCGCAGATGTTCCTTCAAAGATGTGCACATTTGGGAAGAATAGAGAAGGGAAGGCATTATTGTACAAACACAAAAACCCCCGTGTAGCCTTAACAGGCAGTTGGGGCAAGTGCTGTTAGCGAGCACCTGTGAAGGCCGGCACGGCACACGAGGGGGTGGGTGGCCAGCGCCACGCCCGGCCGCCTTTGTCTCCCTAGTGGCGACATTCACACACTGCACCAGGTACTCATTTGAGGTTGAGTCGGTCACGTTCACATGCACGACTACTGTCACTCACTCACAAAACTAATTATTTGACCACTCACTCACCAATCCAAAACTACTTATTTGACCACTCACTCACCAATCCACTGACTCAAATGCTTGCTTATTCACTCACTCACCCATCCACTAATTAACTCACTAAACAATCCTCTCTCTCTCAATCACTCACTTACATACTCACTCAACCACTTACACACCAAACCCACTCTGTCACTCAATCACTCACGAATTCACTCTCACTCACTCACTAACTCACGCACCCACCAACTCACCCATTCGCTCGGAGCGAGTCTCAATCACACTCGGGCGACATCATCGTCGTCCGTGTGGGGACGAGACGAACTCCCTTCCTGTCCCTGGGGTGTCATCCAGATCGAGCGAGCGAGGGAGCGAGGAGGAGGAGGAGGAGGCAGTAGGCGCGGCTCCTAAATAACCAGCTCGCTTCATCTAATACCGTGACTTACCGCGTCGCGAAATCACGTTCACTCGCGCTGTGTTGCCCAGGGTCCACCCCACGCTGCCCCCTGGATTTCCCCACGATCTGAACAAGACCAGTCCAGCCAGGATGTTCTAGGGACACGGGGCAGTTTCTGCTTTCCTTCTTCCTTGCCGAAGCTGTCAATGAAACTGCATTGCACGCGAGTCATCTCGAATTCGTGCACAAGTCTACCGACAAACGCCACCACCACGTCCCACCAACCAACATCACCATTCACTCACCACCATCACCCACTATCACCAGCATGCACTCACCACTACCACGCACTCACCACCATCCACTCACCACCACCACGCACTCACCACCACCATCCACTCACCACCACCACACACTCACCACCACATTCCACTCACCACCACCACCCACTTTCACTAGCACCACCCACTATTACCATCATACACCCACCACCACGCACTCACCACCACCATCCACTCACCACCACCACCACCCACTATTACCACCATCCACTCACCACCACCACGCACTCACCACCACCATACACTCACCACCACCACCCACTATTACCACCACCCACTATTACCACCGTCCACCCACCACCAATCACTTACCACCACCACGCGCCCATCCATCATCCATCCACGCACCAACCACCACCGCACTCCTCCTGCTGCATCGCCTCAAGCTCGGTCTCCCCGCGCCCCTCCCCACGCACTCACACACGGCGCAACAAGGAGTCATCATCATCATCATAGTAATAATAATATATGCAGGGAGCGAAAATGAATGCTTGACCCGCCAGATGCGTGGCAGCATAAATCGCTGCAGGCCGCTCATAATTGACTTTTGATCTATGAGAGCTCGTCAGCGCGGCGGCGGCGGCAGCTTTAATGATATCCCAGCGACTGTACGCGCTGCTGGCGAGAGCGCCACGCACTCACTCACTCGCTAACGCACTCGCACGCTAGCTAACGCACTCACTCGCTCGCTAACGCACTCACTCACGCACTCACTCACTCACTAACGCACTCACACGCACGCTCGCTAACGCACTCACTCACTCACTCACTAACGCACTCACACACACGCTCGCTAACGCACTCACTCACATGCTCGCTTACGCACTCACTCACTCGCTAACCCACTCACTCACTAACCCACTCACTCACTCGCTAACTCACTCACTCACTCGCTCACTAACCCACTCACTCACTCACTCACACTCTCGCTAACCCACTCACTCACTCGCTAACGCACTCACTCACTCACACGCTCGCTAACCCACTCACTCACACGCTCACTAACCCACGCACTCACTCACACGCTCACTAACCCACTCACTCACTCACACGCTCGCTAACGCGCTCACTCACTCACTAACCCACTCACTCACTCACACGCTCGCTAACCCACTCACTCACTCGCTAACGCACTCACTCACTCACACGCTCACTAACCCACTCACTCACACGCTCACCAACCCACTCACTCACTCACACGCTCACCAACCCACTCACTCACTCACACGCTCACTAACCCACTCACTCACTCACACGCTCACCAACCCACTCACTCACTCACACGCTCACTAACCCACTCACTCACTCACTCACACGCTCACTAACGCACTCACTCACACGCTCACCAACCCACTCACTCACTCACACGCTCACTAACCCACTCACTCACACGCACGCTCGTTAACACACTCACTCACACGCACGCTCACTAACGCACTCACTCACACCCTCACTAACCCACTCACTCACACGTATGCCCACTAACGCACTCACTCACTCACACGCTCACTAACCCACTCACTCACACACACGCTCACTAACCCACTCACTCACACGCTCACTAACCCACTCACTCACACGCTCACTAACCCACTCACACGCACGCTCGTTAACACACTCACTCACACGCACGCGAGCCCACTTACATTTTCACAGAGTTTCACTCGCGCACTCCTTCGGTAAGACACTCACAAATCATCGCGGACCAAATCACAAACGCACTAACGCACGCACACAATCACTCACTAACTCACGCACACAATCACTCACTAACTCACGCACACGACACACACACACATCTATTCACTCACTCAACCACTCACTCGGTTTATTGACTCACTGACTCGTGTATTCACCAATGTAGTCACCCCCTCAATGATTATCTTACGCAACCACTCAACCAAGCACTCATTCACGTAGTCGGCATGACACGATACTGTTTGGGACCTTAATCTCATCATTATCATCATCATCATCTGGTGACTCAACAATGTCAGATTAATCATCAAACCAAATGCATTAGTCGGGCGGTGGTGGCTATGCATGTGACTGCCACTAACCCGGCATTGTGGAGGCAGCAAGGGTTAATCGGTCACCGCACAAATATTGTGAAATTCCCTTTCCGTGGGCGCCAAGAAGGTGCCATACCCTGGCTCGCCAGTAGAATACAGTACAGCAAGTGGACTAATCGCCACCTGATTCGATCTGTACGGGGATAGAGCGTTTCCCCCTTACGCAAGGCGTGGGGTTTCTCCGGGTGCTCCGGATTCCTCCCAATTGCACAACGAACACAAACTCGTCATTATTTTGGTGAAAACAGCTTAAATAAAACCCTGATGTAACGAGAACCTCCCGAAAAAAGAGCCATACGACTCAATGTAGCTTTCCAAGATATAACAAAAAAATATATGATGATTAATTACGTGGTTTATTGACCGTATACATTATTGTGATGCCCTTTCATGACTGTGTTCAGGAGGGTCCTGCCCTGAAATGATTGGCCAATTGTATGAATAAATAGGACCTCCTTTGCCGGTACCAAAATACAATAATAGGTTTTCCCCTTCTTTCTGGCAACAAAACAGATGTGTTAAGATGTTACAATACCAACTGAAACCTTTAACAAGGAATCATGTCTGCATTAACCACAATACTTGTGCTCAGAATGCAAACAAAAAACATACTCCAAAAGGCGTCCTCTGGTCTAACACCGTTTGAGACGAGGCTCAAAAGAAAGCTGTCTCTGGTGTGGACCAATCAGTTTCAAGGGAAATGCATCGATTATTATCAGAGTACGTTTTTTGTTTGCATTCTGACCACAAGTATTGTGGTTAATGCAGACATGATTCTTTGTTAAAGGTTTCAGTTTGGTGTTTTAACATCTTAACACAGCTGTTTTGTTACCAGAATAAAGGGGAACACATTGTCCTGCGGAGGGAGCTGGTAGCAACGTTGGGTTGCTCGGTCAATTGCCAGAGTCAACGGCGGAGTGGTGTATTCCGCAAATATTCCCGACTGTGAGGGCGGGCACAAGTCGGCGTGAGTAGGTTAAACGTTGAGTTTTATAAGGGCACCACGGGATGACCAGCCCCTCCCCACCCTCCCCTCTCCACCCAGCCCCACCCCTCCCATTTTTGGATGCACGACGGATGGACGGACACAATAATCTCCTGTGGGCTGGTGGAACCTGGTGGTTCCTACCAGTAAAACCTATTTTTGTATAAACAAATGTTGCGAAATGGGGGGGGGGGGGCAGGGGGGGCTATGCAATGGTTCACCGCTGTACGGAACCATCAGTGTTGAGGTCCCGAGGTCTGTGAATCCACCAGGAGTTCGACCCCTGCACCGTGCAGTGCGGCCCGGGGCCCAGCACCCGCCCAGCCTGAGTCATTATTTTTTATTAATTTTAATTTCATTTTTTACCTACGTGACTTTACCGAAAGAACTAAGAGTATGAATCCTTGCAGTCACGAAAGCTTCAAATCTAGAATCATTCTCTCCCTGTCACCCCTCTCCCCTACGGCCTTACTTTCCTCCCTTCCTTCCTCTCTTTTTAAAACCCCACATTCATCCCACCCCTCCCTGCCAAAGTCTATCTTTCTAATAGCATGTTCATCCTTTCCTCCATCCCTCTCACTCCATATCCCTCGCTCCCCACATACCCCGTCTGTCCATCCACCCCTCTCTTTTTTTTATCTACGATCAGAGGAAACAAGAAGATGCTCGGTGTAGTCGGCACTTTGCTTCGTTCATCATTTAGTTTTTTTGTTTTTTTTTCAATGCTTTGCGTTATGTGCCCCCCCCCTGTTTAAATTAAAAATTTCAAGCTCTGCTCCTTCTTCTTACCCATTCCCTCTCTCTCTTCCCCCTTTCTCTACCCCCTCTCTCTCTACCCCCTTTCTCTACCCCCCTATCTCTCTACCCCCTCTCTCCCTACTCCACGTCAATGTTCCCCTGTGTTTTCTATGTACATATGTTTTACTACGACAAGTGCTGCATCTGCATCCAGCTCTCCTCGCAGTCCTACGGCCTCCAACGGTAACTCCATCCTTCCCTCTCTCCCCACATACCCCCTCTGTCCATCCACCCCTCTCCCCCTCTCGTCCCGTATCCCTCCCTCCCTCTGTCCACATACCCCCTCTGTCCATCCCTCTCTCCCTCCCCACATACCCCCTCTGCCAATCCACCCCTCTCCCCCTCTCGTCCCGTATCCCTCCCTCCCTCTCTCCACATACCCCCTCTGTCCATCCCTCCCTCCCCACATACCCCCACTGCCCATCCACCCCTCTCCCCCTCTCGTCCCGTATCCCTCCCTCCCTCCCTCTCTCCACATACCCCCTCTGTCCATCCCTCTCTCCCTCCCCACATACCCCCTCTGCCCATCCACCCCTCTCCCCCTCTCGTCCCGTATCCCTCCCTCCCTCCCTCTCTCCACATACCCCCTCTGTCCATCCCTCTCTCCCTCCCCACATACCCCCTCTGCCCATCCACCCCTCTCCCCCTCTCGTCCCGTATCCCTCCCTCCCTCCCTCTCTCCACATACCCCCTCTGTCCATCCCTCTCTCCCTCCCCACATACCCTCTCTGTCCATCCACCCCTCTCTCCCTCTCGTCCCGTATCCCTCCCTCCCTCCCTCTCCCCACATACCCCTTCTGTCCATCCTTCTCTCCCTCCCCACATACCCCCTCTGCCCATCCACCCCTCTCCCCCTCTCGTCCCGTATCCCTCCCTCCCTCCCTCTCCCCACATACCCCCTCTGTCCATCCCTCTCTCCCTCCCCACATACCCCCTCTGCGCATCCACCCCTCTCCCCCTCTCGTCCCGTATCCCTCCCTCCCTCCCTCTCCCCACATACCCCCTCTGTCCATCCCTCTCTCCCTCTCCACATACCCCCTCTGTCCATCCACCCCTATCTCCCTCTCGTCCCGTATCCCACCCTCCCTCCCTCTCCCCACATACCCCCTCTGCCCATCCACCCCTCTCTCACTCTCGTTCCGTATTCCTCCCTCCCTCCTTTTCCCCACATACCCCCTCTGTCCATCCACCCCTCTCTCCCTCTCGTCTCGTATCTCTCCCTCCCTCACTCCACATACCCCCTCTGTCCATCCCTCTCTCCCTCCCCACATACCCTCTCTGCCCATCCACCCATCTATCCCTCTCGTCCCGTATCCCTCCCTCCCTCTCTCCACATACCCCCTCTGTCCCTCCCTCTCTCCCCACATACCCCCTCTGTCCCTCCCTCTCTCCCCACATACCCCCTCTGTCCATCCACCCCTCTCTCCCTCTCGTATCCCTCCCTCCCTCTCTCCACATACCCCCTCTGTCCATCCCTCTCTCCCTCCCCACATACCCTCTCTGCCCATCCACCCATCTATCCCTCTCGTCCCGTATCCCTCCCTCCCTCTCTCCACATACCCCCTCTGTCCCTCCCTCTCTCCCCACATACCCCCTCGGTCCATCCACCCCTCTCTCCCTCTCGTCCCGTATCCCTCCCTCCCTCTCCACATACCCTCTCTGTCCCTCCCTCTCTGCCTCCCCCGTGCGAGGAAGGAGGAGGCTGCTGCGATTAAGAGTGATGTTCTGACACGGCTGTCCCGGCAGCCCCTAATTGAAATCGTGTAGCCGGGCTTGTAGCAAATTGCCGACGTGACAGATCTATCAGAGGACGCGTCCGCCGATGGCAGCCGGACCTGCGCTCCCCCTCCGTCACGGATGTTTTGCGGTGAAGTGGCAGCGGCGGCGATGATGATGGTGGTGGTGGTGGGGGGGGGGTAGAAGGAGGTGGTGGGTGGGTGGGTGGGGGGATCGAGAGACGGGGATGTGGAGGGAGGCGTGGGGCTGGGTTAACAGCCCAGAGACGTGTGCCGAGTGATGAGTCGGGCCCCCTGTCCTCAGGGAGTTTCACCCGAGACGACGGCGATGATGACGGCGGTGTTCAGTAGCGGCGCTCTCTTACCGGGACGACGAGAGAGGGAGGGGGAGGGAGATTTTTTCACCGATTTACTGTTTTTTTGGTTGAATTCGTTTTTGTTAAATCACATTTGCTAACCACAGCCTTCAAAACCACAACATTGCTAAGGGGTTAGCGATGTCCAAGGGGTGGTCCAGAGTTCTTGCGACCCCCCAATTAATTGACCCCTCACATGGTTTTTCTCTTTGATTATTATTCACGTCCGCTTTCACACCCATCGATATACTCAAATTGTTACGTTTTAGAGAATTAAATGGGGTGGGTCACAAGACATCTGGGCCACCCTGAACAGCCTTCGATTGAAACCGGTCCGGAGTTTGCCTACTTAAAAACATTGCTGCTGCTGGATAATACGTTTAACTGGAAGAACAAATCGGCCCATGGACTAGCGCAAGACAATATAATTATGCTGCGTTTGCTTTCACCCATTTAAATGTGTAAGAGGTAACCGTGCCGATTATTCGAATGCATCATTGCGATGAGACTGTGGCCATGCAGCCCAAACTACGGACCATCGAGATGTCAACTCCCTCGCCTGGTATACAGGAAGTCCTGGGTTGGATCACGAATCCGATGCCTGTGTGTTTGGAGTTTGCATGTTCTCCCCACGGTGGCGTGGATTTTTCTCCGGATCAGCTCGTGTGTCTGAGACAGGCGTTGGGAAATGTTCGTGGGAAGACGGGAGAAGCCATGCAGGAGCGTGGCGTGTGCGTTTGGAGTATTGGGCTGCTATCTACATGTGGCAAGGTCGCTTCTGAAAAAGAGCTGCAAAGCTCAGAGCGGCATTACCTGGTAAAATAAAATAAAATAGTTGTTGAATAGTTTATGTTTTTAGTTAAACCACTGTGGTTTGCGCTCCTTCAGCGGAGGAGGAGGAACGGAGACGCGATGCGAACTCTCTGCTTAATCCCTCCCGTCGTGGCCAGTAGCAGCAGCAGCAGTAGACCTCGGAATTTGTATGGAGCTCCTGAACACACTGCTGCCATAGGCAAGATTATAATTGCGAATAATCGTGTACAACAATTATTACCGTGATACCATTTAAATAATTGTTACCATTTTCACGTTGGTTTTTTTTTATTGGCGTTATTATTTTAATAACAATAACAAACATAAAAAGCCGTAATTACAGTATCGCTGCTACTTTTTGTTCAAACATTTCAGTGCAGGGGTATGGTTTTGAATGAACATATTTTGCAGTGGCATCTGGGGGGTAAGAAGAGGGGGGGGGGGCGGGGCTTTGTGCCCCCGCGTGGGACGTGATTAACAATCATCGGGTGCGTGCAGCGTGAAACGAATTCATTTAAATGGGGGGGGGGAGGGGCGGGGCAACTTACATTGATAAAGGCGTGGTAGTGTGTCGAGGAAGACTGGAGTTGATGAAGCCTTGCCAGACGATTTACAAGCGCGTAGGTCCCTGATGTTTAGCGGTATAATTCCACGTTAGGGCGACGCCAATGAGTGTCGGTCCAAATGAGATGCGCTTGACGGATTGCACGCAATCATCGTTACGGACTGCGACTCGTGCGTCCTGCGTTATGATTCTTGCTGCTCTCTCGCGGGATTTGCCTTCGAGCATTTCTTTAGAGATGTCTAATCTCTGTCTAAATTAACATCCCATACCTCTTCCTCCCGAGTAGTTTTGTTAAATTAATACAACTCTGGAGGGAGTGGGAGGGTGGAGGGGGGGCATTTAAACTTGATAGGGTGGTAGGAATTAAACTGTGACATTTCACAGACATTTAATATTTGTATTTGTGATACATATATCTACTATGGGCGGGTGGAGTCGTGGCGCAGTGGTTGGCACATTGCGCTATGAACCAGGCCACCCGAGTTCGATTCCTGGCCATGGCTCATGAACATCAGTGTGCGAGCGATCATTGAACAGGTCTTGGGCGACCCCCATTCACCAATCCGCACACAACAGCGTGGTGAGTTGTGGTCAAAACAACCACATCCGACGCTTTCATCCAGCAATGGATTGACAAGAAATATTGTAGACGTAGCCGTTACGTATTGCTTCTCCTTGAGCGATTTCACCTATGCTGGTACAATGTTGGTGAATAGGTTTTGTTTTGGCTGAGCATCAGTGGAAGTCTTCTTGTATATAATTGTAATTCATCATCTTTTGTAATTAATACTGCGTAGTAAATAACAATGCGCGCACACCTGCAAACACACCCCCACATGCGCCTATGAACACGTAACCACGCGTATGCAATTTGTAATTAATATACACCCATGCTTACACGTACGCGTGCAAAGACAAAGCCACAGGTCCCCCGTATAGCCTGAACTGACTTTTGGGGGCAAGTGACTGTTAGCTCGTAGAACCTACGAAGGCCCGAACGGCACACGAGAGGGTGTGGGTGGTCAGCACCATGCCCAGCTTCCTTTGTCTCCCGAGTACCTCACTGCCTGCCTGCCTCACTGCCTGCCTGCCTGCCTCACTGCCTGCCTGGATTCCTCACTGTCTGCCTGCCTCACTGACTGCTTGGATTCCTCACTGTCTGCCTGCCTCACTGCCTGCCTGGATTCATCACTGTCTGCCTGCCTCACTACCTGCCTGCCTCATTGCCTGCCTGGATTCCTCACTGCCTGCCTGGATTCCTCACTGCCTGCCTGCCTGCCTCACTGCCTGCCTGGATTCTTCACTGCCTCACTGCCTGCCTCACTGCCTGCCTGGATTCCTCACTGCATGCCTGCCTGCCTCACTGCCTGGATTCCTCACTGCCTGCCTGCCTGCCTCACTGCCTGCCTGGCTGCCTCACTGCCTGCCTGGATTCCTCACTGCCTCACTGCCTGCCTGCCTGCCTCACTGCCTGCCTGCCTGCCTCACTGCCTGCCTGGATTCCTCAATGCCTCACTGCCTGCCTCACTGCCTGCCTGCCTGCCTCACTGCCTGCCTGGATTCATCACTGCCTGCCTGCCTGGATTTATCACTGCCTGGTTGAGAGCTCCTTTGCCAACACCAGGTCACCGCGCATCCATCCGCGACGCGTCTCACCCGGCCCTCGGCGAAGGACACGGCCCATCAAGAGGCGTGGGGTTGGAAGAGCGGTGGCGGTGGTGATGACGACGACGATGATGATGGCAGTGATGGTGATAAGAGATCAACGGTGTGCAGGTGCTGCGGACACAGAAGTGAGAAGCGTGGGGAGGGGGACGGGTTTAGAGAGCAAAGTGATTGGACGAAGGGGGTCGGCGTTGGGGTGGGGTAGGGTCACTGAAAGCGTGGGGGGGGGGTCACTGAGAGGGGCGGGGGGAAGGGGGGGAATGAGGTGAGGGGGGGTGCCAAAGGGCGAAAGGAAAGCCGCCTATGAACACAACACGTGGCAGTAATTCTCTGTTACTGTAACAGAAACACGGCCATACATCATCCCGACAGCCTGATCGATGGAAACTTTATTTTGGGCGGTGGATCGACGCCGCAGTCCTTGGGTGTGTGTGTGTGTGTGGTTATTTATTTATTTATCCCGTCCCTCCACTTACTCGCTCACTCACTCACTCACCCGCTACGCATTCATTAATGTAATCTCCCTCTCTCCGGCCCCTTTGTATAAATGTGTCCCTGTGTGAGAGCGAGAGAGAGAGGGAGCGAGCGAGAGAGGGAGCGAGCGAGAGAGGGAGCGAGCGAGAGAGGGAGCGAGCGAGAGAGGGAGCGAGCGAGAGAGGGAGAGCGAGCGGCAGAGAGCATTTCAGGAGAACCGACACGAGTAACTAGCGCTCGCGATTGGAAGGTTGCGAATTTTAAATCCTGGTTGGGTGGTTAAGCCCATTAAGCCCAGCTCATAACGCTACCGAGGTCGATAAAGCGATGACCACTTTAGTAGTAGGTGTTTACCCTTTAAACTGGTACAAAACTGACACCTTTATTCAAGGCATCATGTTTGCAATAACCACAACACAAGCAGTCAAAATGCAAACAAAAAGAAACAACTTTGATAATGATAATAATATGCACTGTCTTTGAATTTGATTGGTGCACACCCGAGACAGCTTTTCTTAGAGCCTAGTCTCCATTGGTGTTGGACCAGATGACACCTTGTATAAAGGTGTCAGTTTTGTACCAGTTTAAAGGGTAAAAACCTACTACTATATGTTGTCACTGGTAAAGGAGGTCTCATAGTGATGACCACTTTGTTGTGGAAAAGTCAAGGGTGGTCGTCCGAGGATAGATTGGCCACTTCCAGGGAATGTAGAATGTTCAGCAATGACTCGATACCCAATGGCCACTTGAGCAGGATATACATTTAAACTATGTACACTTTGTTGTTATTTGACCAGGTATGGCCCACTGAGCTATGTAGTTCTTTTTTTTATAAGCGACTTGGCTACAAATCATAGCTCAACGAAGTTGCTTAGCACGTAGAAATGTATATATACTTTAAGCGCATGTTTATAAAAGTGAAAGGGAAAATTTCGACTTTAAACTTTCGTGACGGTAGGAATTCATATTCTATGCTTCTTTCGGTAAAGTCACGTAGATAGAAAAATAATGACGATAAAATAATGAAAATAAAAATGACGATTGCTTGTGTTGCGATCGAAATGTCGTGATATTTTTTATTCTCATTATTTTTTCTATCAACGTGACTTTACCGAAAGAAGCAAGAAAATGTGAAGGGAAAAACCAGAGGACCGGGAGATAAATCCACGCCACCACGGGGAGAGAGAAAGAGAGAGATATCTTAATTCCAAATATACAGCAGCAGGCGTCAGGGTCGGGATCGGGATCGAACCCACGACCTCCTGCCTACCAGGCGAGGTAGTTAACATCCCGCCACCGGGGCGCCCAATTTGACTCGACTTGGGACGTACTATATGTGTGAACTTCTTTCGCACCCTACGTAGCCAACCGTGCGAATCGAAAGTTGCCGAGGCGCGGTGTCTCCTGGCACGGTGTGGAGCACAAGTGACGCGTCTGCCACGTGTCATCTCGGCCAGTCAACCCACGGCACCTGGGGCCCGTTCCGTGACCTCCTGCCAGCAGCGAGCCTTCCACACTTCACGTGACGGCCTCAAAAGTGCACCCAACCTGGCACGAACACTGCAGTGGTGTAACAGCCACTTCACTGGCGAATGGCGACTGCTGTTACCAGGGGCTATGTCTCTCCGTCTTCCGTGATTGTGTGATTTACATCGATTATGAGGCTCGCCATAAATTCGTTGCATCGCGTGCGAAAGAATGAACATTTCCCCCCGCTCCAATATAAATATATTCTCGGGACGATAAGGCGTTCTGGAAAGTAAGACGCACCCCCAGACTTGTACCCGGTGTCAAATAAAGTTGAACAAATGTGGCCGCGTACACAGAGTAGACAAAATAAAACAAACACGGAGAGGAAACAATGATTGCGTCTTCTAATAATCTGGTACATCATGACGACCCTGCAGCCACTAGCGGAGCGCTGCATTCAGTGACACTCAGAGGCGCATACTCTTTGCTTTTTTCGGTAAAGTCACGTAGGTAAAAAAATTAAATAAATTAAATCACGACGTTTCGGAGGCAACACAAGCTTCCGTCTTCAGGTGGAACCGTCACAGCAAAATTACTGTAATTTTGCTGTAAGTCGTTATTTAATTTATTTTAATTTTTTACCTACGTGACTTTACCGAAAAAACTAAGAGTATGAATCCTTGCAGTCACGAAAACTTCAAATCTAAAATACTCAGAGGCGCCTCATTGTGGGAATGATGTGATCTCATTTCTGCATCCTGCAAGTGGTGTTTTTGTTGTTGTAAAGAAATCTATTTTAACAAAGACGTAGATAAAGACGCAACATCACCGTTCCTCCTCCGTGTTTGTTACCGCCCCTCCCCCACCCCACGTAATCTAATTTCTATTCTTGGTTCTTTCGGTAAAGTCACAAAAATCTAAATTAACAGCAAAAAAGCCACGACGTTTCGATCGCAACACAAGCAATCGTCTTCAGGTGAGAGAGGTCCTCTCTCACCTGAAGACGATTAATTGTGTTGCGATCGAAACGTCCTGATATTTTTTAAATATTTTATTATTATTTAAAAAATATTTTTATTATTTCGATTTAAAGCTTTCGTGACTGCAGGGATTCATCTTCTTGGTCCTTTCTTCAGACGCTGTCTTTCCGACAGCCTCGTTCTTCACCTGATGACGGCTGCTTGCGTTGTGGCCGAAACGTCGTGAGAATTATTTTATGATGTTTTATTTTCATTATTTTATTATTTCCCTTCTACGTCACTTTACCGAAAGAACCAAGAAGATTTGTTACTATTATTTTTCAATTTATGTGGCTTTACCGAAAGACCCATAGAACATGCATCCCTGCATTCACGAAAGCTTTCAGTCAAGATTTTACAAGCGGCCTTCTTCAAGTGCAGAGAAAACAAGTGGGCAAGCCTTCAAATGTGTCTGTTTATAATCTAATTCCCGACACCTACTCCCAAGTTGCCTTTCCCCTCCCCAAATAAGACATACACTCTCACCCCCATCCCCTCGTGAAATCAGTTACCCCCTGCCCCACCATCCTCCTCCTCTTCCCCACCTTCATAATTCCTAGAAACGCCTCTCGCGGCCCCCCCCCCAAACGCCTCCTCTTGCTGCACGGCACGGAGTTATTTTCCTCTTTAAATTTATAACCGCAACTCCCTCCCTCCCTCTCTCTCGCTGTCTCTGCCGCAGCCGCTGTGTCGTATTGCCTGCGTATTCAACCGGACGGTAATTCCATTACGCGTTGCTTCAGCCCAAGTCACTTCTACATTATTTATCAGCGTTTTTTATCAAGTTTTTTTTTTCACCACCACCCTCGCTCCCTCCCTCCCTCCCAACCCCCTCTCTCTCTCTTGCTTCCACTCGGGATGGTGGCGGTGGGTAGGAGGGGGGGGGGTCGAGGAGGAAGGCAGAGTGTTAAAAAACGCCGCTCCATCATCGTCTGTCAGCTTCCCAAACAGGTAAATCTTTGGTAATCGCATTTCTCGGCCCGTAACTCCCCAGCACACACATCTCTCTCAGCTCCCTCTCCTCCCCTCCCCTCCCCTTCCCTCCCCTCCCCTCCCCTCCCCTCCCTCCCTCCCTCCCTCCCTCCCTCCCTCCCCTCCCCTCCCTCCCCTCCCTCCCTCCCCTCCCTCCAGCCGGCCACCCTGCACGCTACTCCCCCACCACATCCCGACTCGAGCCAGAGCAGCACAGCAGCACTTGACCCATGGAGTGAATTCCCAACAGTGCTGTGTGTGTATGTGCAGCACTGTGTGTGTATGTGCTGCACTGTGTGTGCAGCACTGTGTCTTGGTGCAACACTGTGTGTGCAGCACTGTGTGTGTATGTACAGCGCTGTGTGTGTATGTGTGCAGCGCTGTGTGTATATGTACAGCGCTGTGTGTGTATGTGCAGCGCTGTGTGTATATGTGCAGCACTGTGTGTGTATGTACAGCACTGTGTGTGTATGTGCAGCGCTGTGTGTGTGTGCAGCGCTGTGTGTGTATTTGTAGCACTGTGTGTATGTGCAGCACTGTGTGTGTATGTGCAGCACTGTGTGTGTGTGTGCAGCGCTGTGTGTGTAGGTGCAGCACTGTGTATATATGTGCAGCACTGTGTGTGTATGTACAGCACTGTGTGTGTATGTGCAGCACTGTGTGTGTGTGCAGCACTGTGTGTGTATGTGCAGCACTGTGTGTGTCGGTGCAGCACTGTGTGTGTATGTGCAGCGCTGTGTGTGTATGTACAGCACTGTGTGTGTGTGCAGCACTGTGTGTGTATGTGCAGCGCTGTGTGTGTATGTACAGCACTGTGTGTGTATGTACAGCACTGTGTGTGTGTGCAGCACTGTGAGTGTATGTACAGCACTGTGTGTGTATGTACAGCACTGTGTGTGTCGGTGCAGCACTGTGTGTGTATGTGCAGCGCTGTGTGTGTATGTACAGCACTGTGTGTGTATGTACAGCACTGTGTGTGTGTGCAGCACTGTGTGTGTATGTACAGCACTGTGTGTGTATGTACAGCACTGTGTGTGTGTACAGCACTGTATGTACAGCACTGTGTGTGTATGTACAGCACTGTGTGTGTGTGCAGCACTGTGTGTGTATGTACAGCGCTGTGTGTGTATGTGCAGCACTGTGTGTGTATGTGCAGTGCTGTGTGTGTGTTTGCAGCACTGTGTGTGTGTGCAGCACTGTGTGTGTATGTGCAGCGCTGTGTGTGTATGTACAGCACTGTGTGTGTATGTGCAGTGCTGTGTGTGTGTGCAGCACTGTGTGTATGTGCAGCACTGTGTGTGTGCAGCACTGTGTGTGTATGTGCGGCACTGTGTGTGTATGTGCAGCACTGTGTGTGTGCAGCACTGTGTGTGTATGTGCAGCACTGTGTGTGTGCAGCACTGTGTGTGTATGTACAGCGCTATGTGTGCGCAGCACTGTGTGTGTATGTGCAGCGCTGTGTGTGTGCAGCACTGTGTGTGTATGTGCAGCACTGTGTGTGTGTGCAGCACTGTGTGTGTATGTGCAGCACTGTGTGTGTATGTGCAGCGCTGTGTGTGTATGTACAGCACTGTGTGTGTATGTACAGCACTGTGTGTGTGTGCAGCACTGTGTGTGTATGTACAGCACTGTGTGTGTGTGCAGCACTTTGTGTGTATGTGCAGCACTGTGTGTGTGCAGCACTGTGTGTATGTGCAGCACTGTGTGTGTGCAGCACTGTGTGTGTGTGTGCAGCACTGTGTGTGTATGTACAGCGCTGTGTGTGCGCAGCACTGTGTGTGTATGTGCAGCGCTGTGTGTGTGCAGCACTGTGTGTGTCTGTGCAGCACTGTGTGTGTATGTGCAGCACTGTGAGTGTATGTACAGCACTGTGTGTGTATGTACATCGCTGTGTGTGTATGTGCAGCACTGTGTGTGTGTGCAGCACTGTGAGTGTATGTAAAGCACTGTGTGTGTATGTACAGCACTGTGTGTGTGCAGCACTGTGTGTGTATGTGCAGTGCTGTGTGTGTATGTGCAGTGCTGTGTGTGTATGTGCAGTGCTGTGTGTGTGTTTGCAGCACTGTGTGTGTGTGCAGCACTGTGTGTGTATGTGCAGCGCTGTGTGTGTATGTACAGCACTGTGTGTGTATGTGCAGTGCTGTGTGTGTGTGCAGCACTGTGTGTATGTGCAGCACTGTGTGTGTGCAGCACACTGTGTGTATGTGCAGCACTGTGTGTTTATGTGCAGCACTGTGTGTGTGCAGCACTGTGTGTTTATGTGCAGCACTGTGTGTGTGCAGCACTGTGTGTGTATGTACATCGCTGTGTGCGCAGCACTGTGTGTGTATGTGCAGCACTGTGTGTGTGCAGCACTGTGTGTGTATGTACATCGCTGTGTGCGCAGCACTGTGTGTGTATGTGCAGCGCTGTGTGTGTGCAGCACTGTGTGTGTATGTGCAGCACTGTGTGTGTATGTGCAGCACTGTGTGTGTCTGTGCAGCGCTGTGTGTGTATGTGCAGCACTGTGTGTGTCTGTGCAGCACTGTGTGTGTATGTGCAGCGCTGTGTGTGTGCAGCACTGTGTGTGTATGTGCAGCACTGTGTGTGTATGTGCAGCGCTGTGTGTGTATGTACAGCGCTGTGTGTGTGTGCAGCACTGTGTTTTTGTATGTGCAGCGCTGTGTGTGTATGTGCAGCAGTGTGTGTGTATGTACATCGCTGTGTGTGTATGTGCAGCACTGTGTGTTTGTATGTGCAGCGCTGTGTGTGTATGTACAGCACTGTGTGTGTGCAGCACTGTGTTCAGCACTGTGTGTATGTGCAGCACTGTGTGTATGTGCAGCACTGTGTGTGTAAGTGCAGCACTGTGTGTGTGTGCAGCACTGTGTGTGCAGCACTGTGTGTATGTGCAGCACTGTGTGTGTGTATGTGCAGCGCTGTGTGTGTATGTGCAGCGCTGTGTGTGCAGCACTGTGTGTGTGTGCAGCACTGTGTGTGCAGCACTGTATGTGTATGTACAGTGCTGTGTGTGTATGTGCAGTGCTGTGTGTGTTTGCAGCGCTGTGTGTGTAGCGCAGCACTGTGTGTGTGCATGTGCAGCGCTGTGTGTATATGTGCAGTGCTGTGTTTTTTTCGCAGCGCCGACAATTAATTTCCTCTGAGCAAAGCACAGGGCAGCCTCGCTCTGTAGCCAAAACAAACTTCCTCGGCCACCGAGACCACCACTGCCATTAGCAACTCTATTACTCTATACTCACCACCACCACTCCAATCATCATCCACAGCACCACTACCAACACTCAAATCACCATTACTCAAATCACCACCATCACTCAAATCATCATCCACACTACCACCACTCAAATTACCACCACCACCACCACCGCCGCCACTCAAATCACCATCGCCACCACCATCACCACCACTCCAATCATCATCCACAGAACCACCATCACCACTCAAATCACCACCACCACCATCACTCAAATCATCATCCACAGCACCACCACCACTAAAATTACCACCACCACCACCACCACCGCCGCAACTCAAATCACCATCGCCACCACCATCACCACCCAAATTATCACCCCCACCACCACTCAAATCATCATCCACATCACCACTACTTTTACACCATCGCCATTGTCACCACAACCAGCACCGCCACCATAACTGTTACACAATCACACCCACAACCACGAAATTCATCACCACCACGGTTACACCACCACTACCAACTCCATACCACCCGATGATCGTCATCATCTTCACCACCGCCTGCTGTTGCATCATCAAACCAACACCACTTCAATCGGCACCTCCTGCCAAGTCTCAACAAACTTGTGTGCATCCATTGATGTTGCTGCTGCTGTTGCTGCTGCTGCTGCCTTCCCCCGTAGCGTGAACACGGAGCCCTTAGCCACTCGCCCGCTCCGCCGTCTCTCGCTCGGTGATTGATTCGAGCTCAGAGACGCAAAGTGCTCCTGTCAATGATGGATGCCACGGCTCCACTGCGCGGATCCACACGCGCCCGCTCTCGGCTTGATAAGCTGAGAGGAGGACGAGGAGGAGGAGGAGGTGTGGGTGGTGGTGGTGGTGGTGGAGAGGGGAGGAGGAGGAGGTGGGATGAGAGTGGAACAAGCAAAGGAGGGGAGAGTAGGAGGGTAGAAGTGGGGGGGGGGGGGGGCTGATGAGGATGATAGAGGAGGAGGTGGAGAGGAGACGAGGAGATAGGAGGAGGAATTAGGAGGAGGGATGAAAGAGGTGTAGGCGCAAGCGGAGGGGCGAGATGGAGGAGGAGGAGGAAGATCGGGAGATCCGGATTCTTGCGCTCGTGACGACGATATATTTGAGTGTTTTTTCAATTACAGCATTATCTGAGTTGACCTTTTCTCACGCGGGACGCCTGCTGGTGTTTGCGGTGATCGTGTTGACGGCCTATTGATTATACTCGTGGCGATGATGGTGGCAATGGTGATGGCGGCGACCGTGATGGTGGTGTTGGTGGTGATGGTGGTATTGGTGGTGATGGTGGTATTGGTGGTGGTGGTATTGGTGGTGATGGTGGTATTGGTGGTGATGGTGGTATTGGTGGTGGTATTGGTGGTGATGATGGTATTGGTGGTGATGGTGGTATTGGTAGTGATGGTGGTATTGGTGGTAGTATTGGTGGTGATGGTGGTATTGGTGATGGTATTGGTGGTGATGATGGTATTGGTGGTGGTGGTATTGGTGGTGATGGTGGTATTGGTGGTGATGGTGGTATTGGTGGTGATGGTGGTATTGGTGATGGTGGTATTGGTGGTGGTGGTATTTAGTGATGGTGATATTGGTGGTGATGGTGGTATTGGTGGTGGTATTGGTAGTGATTTTGGTGGTGGTGGTGGTGGTATTGGTGGTGGTATTGGTGGTGGTGGTATTGGTGGTTGGTCGTGGTGATGACGTTGGTGAGCTGTGCTTCACGTGAGTGGTGTCCCCAACACTCCCCACGATCACCACTCACTATCCCACACACAAGCCCATAGCCCACCCATTAGCCTCAAGTCAAAAGTAGCGTCTTCACAGACTGCAGGGGCAAGTGCTGTTAGCGAGCACATATGAATGCCGGCACGGCACGCGAGGGGGTGGGTGGCCAGCACCACGCCCGGCCGCCTTTGTCTCCCCAGTGGCGATGTTTACACACCGCACCAAGTACTCATTTGATGCCGAGTCGACCTAGGGGATGCCCAGGACCGTGTCAGATAACCGTGAGCGGGAATCGAACCCGGGTCGCCCGGTTCGCAGCGCTATCCGCTACACTACCGCTCCCCATACACACACACAGACATACACACAGACACACGCACCCAGCGTGAGAAGAAAACAAGTGGGGGGGGGGTGTGGGGGGGGGGTGTGGGGGGGGCTACTTCATATCCGCCGCTGCGGGGCCCCCCTCGGGCGGTCTCGCGCACGCTAAAGGGTATCGGCGCTGAGCACCCCGGACCCCCCCCCCCCCCAGCCTCCTCCCCCCCCCCCCCGGAGTTTCAGCCCAATAATTTTGATGTCGTTCCAAGTTGCGCAGGCGATTTGTCAAGCGAGCGGCAATATATAGCTCTATCGCCAGCCCCCCTCCCTCCCTCCTCCTCCTCCTCTCCCGCCTCCACTCTCTCGTGTAGCTCCACCACCACCACCTCCTCCACCACCACTACCTCCTCCACCACCACCACCACTTCCACCACCACCACCACCTGCACCACCTCCACCCTCTCGGAGCCTGACAAATATTCTCTGGAGTTTTTCGAACTCCCCGCGCTCCCCCCCCCCCGCCCCGCCCCCACAGCGCCGAGTTCTAAATAAATAAATAAAAACAAAAGAAATGAATTAAAGAGTCGCCCGTCTGGGGGGGGAGAGGGGATGTGGAGAGAGTGTTGGGGTGCGGGTGGGATCCCCGCTCGCGGCCAACACCAACAATCTCTGAAGGCTTCACGTGGTGTCTGGGTGGTGCAGGGAGATGGGGCACCACCACCACACGAAACATTTTGGCTACAGAGTCGCCACTGCTCGACTGAAGTTGACAACCATCTCAGCTGTCTCGCTCGACGTGGTGGGAGCACGGCCTGTGGACGGACCCGTCTCCGCGTCCCGCGCTCCAGACAGCAAAACTTTTTTTGTAACATTGTACAATTAAAAAAAAATCATGAGCAAGAAAATTTGCTGTGGATTTCACACCTGATGATAATTGCTTGTGTTGCAGTCGAAACGTCGTGATAATTTTTATTGTTTCGTATTTATATTATTTTATTACTTCCCTTCTACGTGACTTTACCGAAAGAACCAATAATATGAATCCCTGCAGTCACGAAAGCTTTAAATCAAAATCGTACAATTACTCTTGTTATTTAAAAAAAAAATGTGTACGCATTTCAATAATCCTATCCAATACGGTTATATACATACACACAATACACTGTATATATGTTCTTATATTCCGGAACGCGTCTGAAAGACACACACACACACACTCACTCTGAGTGTACACACACACACTCACTCTGAGTGAGTACACACACACACTGACTCTGAGTGTACACACACACACTCACACTGAGTGAGTGTACACACACACTCTGACTCTGGGTGTACACACACACTGAATGAGTGTACACACACATACTCTGAATGAGTGTGCACACACAGACACTGACTCTGAATGAGTGAGTGTACACACACACTCTGAGTGTACACACACACACTCACTCTGAGTGTACACACACACACTCACACTGAGTGAGTGTACACACACACTCTGAGTGTACACACACTGAGTGAGTGTACACACACACTCACACTGAGTGTACACACACACACACTGAATGAGTACACACACACACTGAATGAGTGTACACACACACACTCTGAGTGTGTGTGTACACACACACACTCTGAGTGTGTACACACACACACACTGAATGAGTGTACACACACACACTCACTCTGAGTGTACACACACACACTCACTCTGAGTGAGTGTACACTCACACACTCTGTGTGCACACACACACACACTGACTCTGAGTGTGCTCATACACACTGACTCTGAGTGTGCTCACACACACTGACTCTGAGTACACACACACACTGAGTGAGTGTACACACACACACTGACTCTGAGTGGCTCACACACACACACTGACTCTGAGTGTGCTCACACACACTGACTCTGAGTACACACACACACTGAGTGAGTGTACACACACACACACACTGACTCTGAGTACACACACACACTGAGTGTGTACACACACACACACTGACTCTGAGTACACACACACACTGAGTGTGTACACACACACACTGACTCTGAGTGTGCTCACACACACTGACTCTGAGTACACACACACACTGAGTGAGTGTACACACACACACTGACTCTGAGTGGCTCACACACACACACTGACTCTGAGTGTGCTCACACACACTGACTCTGAGTGGCTCACACACACACTGACTTTGAGTGTGCTCACACACACTGACTCTGAGTACACACACACACTGAGTGAGTGTACACACACACACACACACTGACTCTGAGTACACACACACACACACTGAGTGTGTACACGCACACACTGACTCTGAGTGTGCTCACACACACTGACTCTGAGTACACACACACTGAGTGAGTGTACACACACACACTGACTCTGAGTGGCTCACACACACACTGACTTTGAGTGTGCTCACACACACTGACTCTGAGTACACACACACACTGAGTGAGTGTACACACACACACTCTGAGTGTACACACACACTGAATGAGTACACACACACACTGAGTGTGCTCACACACAGCGTGTGAGCCCCGAGCACTAGAGGGAGTTGTGGCTTCGCACGTGGACTCTCACTCGCGCCACAGCTCCGTTACATTGTCGACAAGCACTTCCTTTGCCACGTTACAATCACACGCGCACACAATGACAACGTCCCCCCGTATATAGCAAGGCCGTAGCCACAGAGTCAACATTGGGGGGGACCAAATCTTCCAGGGGGTCTGGGGTCCCCCCCCCCCAAAAAAAATCTAAATTTGAAAACGAATTTCCAGCCATTTCCTGCCTGAAATATTAAAAAAATTCATCAACACATAGGATGGACTTTGTAGTCATGTTTTACAATAATGTCTAATAGTGTATTGTATTACATTGCTCTGTTTTTTCTTTTCTACCTTTTCTTGTTTAACCACAATCATAGAAACAGAAATCTATTTGATAGCAATATATTGGGGGGGGGGACATTTTGAGCATATTTAAATATTGGGGGGAATGTGTCCCACTCAATATATATTATAATTACGGCCTTGCCGTGTAGCCTGAACAGACTGTTGGGGCAAGTGCCGTTAGCGAGTAGCACCTATGAAGGCCGGCACGGCACACGAGGGGGTGGTTGGCCAGCACCACTCCCGGCCGCCTTTCTCTCCCGAGTGGTCTAAGTACAGCACCGGGTACTTATTCGAGGCTCAGTGGACCCAGAGGAGGGCCCGGACCGGTTCAGACACAACAACAACCGCCATTCGCCACTAAGTGGCGGTGACGTCACCACGACGCTTGTGCCAGGCCATGTGCACCTTGAGGCCACGTGAAGTGTCGAACGCCCGCTGCCATGAGGTCACGGGGCAGACCCAGGTGCCACGGGTCGACTGACTGAGATGACCGAGATGACTGGCTGATGCACCACCTGTGCCCCCTACTGTGCCAACTTGCTGTGCTTTAGCCACCCGGCGCTCCGCTCGTTGTTCAGACACAGACACACACAGACACACACTGACGCACCAAATGAGAGTACGATTAAAATATCGGAACAAATCCCAACTCAGCTCTCCGCCAGAGTTCACGGAGCACAGAGTGGAGATCAGCGGACTCGTTTTGTCTCGCGAGTAACAACAGACGCCGGCAAACAACCACAAGATTAACACGCCGCCAATATTTTCCATAGTGGAGGGTTTGTTTTTGGCCGTCGCCGAATGATGCAAGTTGCTATTACTGGTGAAACGTCGTTTCTCGAATTGTAGATGTTGTGGGTTTACTCTCCAACGCACCGGTGTGCCTTGTACGAGGAACGAATTCACACGTTTTGTTTACGCGACAAACCTTGACTAATTGGCTGTGTCGGGTGGTGGCGGGTTTAACGACACATTTAAATTTACGCGATCTCACCCCCCCAAAAAAACCTCTGTTATGGAAATCAACAACATTAACAACACGACGAGATTTGAAGTTTTCGTGACTGCAGGGATCCATACTCGTTGGTTCTTTCGGTAAAGTCACGTAGGTAGAAAATAAAATAAATTGCTGTGGTTGTCCCACCTGATGACGGACGCTTGTGTTGCGCCCGAAACGTCGTGATTTAATTTATTTTATTTTATACCTACGTGACTTTACCGAAACAACCAAAGAGTAACCATACGACTATTTAGTCTATCCGATCATCGCCTCCCTCTCCCAGTTGAACTTACAATGACCCTATTCTGCGGATCACAAGACGCTCCTGAAAGTAAGACGCACCCAACACTTCTCCACCATTTGAACCTCCTTTGCCAGTAGCAAAATATGATAAAAAAAATGTCTTTTACATCATCAGAGTTGTGTTTTCTGTCTGCATTCCGACCGCAGGTATTGTGGTTATTGTAAACATGACTCCTTGTAAAAAAGGTGTCAGTTTTGTTGCCAGATAAAAGGGTAAAAAAACTACTATTATACAAATCTAGGCACGCGTGGACACACGCACACACACAGATACCGGATCATAAGACGCACCGCTAACTTTGAAAAACAAAGGGGGAGTGGGTAGCGGGGGGGGGGGTCAATGGGGGGTGGGGGAGTTCGACTTATAAATATAATCTGGAGAATTTGGGTACAACTTGTATTTACGCAGCAACGTCCAAGGGCATCTCACGTCGCTGCTGCACAGAGCAAGTTCAAGTTCATTTATTAGGTATAGCCCTGTGAGCCATTCGGCGGTAAAGAAGCAGCCCCCGCAACTGCTTGCTCACTCCACTGCTGGCGGAAGGGCCTCCGACCAGATGTAACTCGACAGAGCCCCCTCTTGGGAGGATTTGTCCTACTCGTCCGCGCCGGTCAGACGCGTATGGAATAGGTCGGAGTGCCCCCCACACTTTACCCTCCCCCCCCCAGCACACTGCCGAGTGGAGACTCACTGTTGCGAGCCCATGAATGCTGCTGGGTGGACAGAGACGACGGGATGGAGTGGGTGGATGCGGTGGGGTGGGTTGAGGGGTGATTTCAGGAACTCGCAACGTTGCTTCAGCTGCCGCGCCGGGATAAACGAACGGGATTTATGTGCCGCGAGACCTTGAGCCTGCTAACCATTGCCCTGCGTCAGCGTTAGTGCAGGGAGGAGACTTTATGACTTTTAAACAACTTTTATTGCCGCCAGCAGCAACAGCACTGGAGGCGATTCCGATATGATATACACAAAGTCACCAGCAAACAAACGAATACAACGCTACAAATCCACGCGCTGTGGCGCTAAATGCAGCGCGCACAACACGAAATGAAAGTCACGTGGTGGTGGTGGTGGTGGTCATCGCGCACGCCACGGTGACGAGCGAGCGCTTCAGAAGGTGAACACGAGGGTGCCGTCCACGCTGGTACAGAGAGGGGCTTGTCCGGCTCCCCAGCGTTCGAAGAAGACGCGCACATCACCAACATGTGTGTGGTATGCGTGCTCCAGCCGGAGCCGCGCCTTAAGCAGGCTTATGAACACTGGAAGCACAGAGCAGCCGTCAGTGTCACCTTCCAGCATCTTTTTCCTCGTTCTGTACACAGCGATCTTCGCCTGAGCACAGACGAAGTTGGCGAGGTCATGGCGCTTGTTAGCCAGGTAAGGGAGGAGAGAGAGAGGGGGGGGGGAGAGGTTTAAATAATGTTGGCAGCTTCTGGGTGAAGAATCCCACCACCGGCACCGTGAGAGTCTCTCTGTCACCACGTGCGGTCAGGACGCGGGCTCAAGACGACGCGTCAAGGGGTCGTCGTCGTCGTCGTGTGCGACCCGAAGTCGCTTCCCCCGCTCACGGCCACCGACGCTGCTGACGAATACCCCCCCCCCCATCTAGGTAGACTCGGCCTTAAACGAGCACCGAGCGCGGCGTGGTGTTGCTGGCCACCCTCGCCCTCGTGTGCCTGCCGTGTCGGACGTCCGTAGGCGGTGCGACTCGAAAACACCACTGGCCCCAACAGTCTGTTAAGGCTCCTTTTGGTGCTTTCGGTGAAGTCACGCAGAAAGAAAATAGATTAAATACACCGTGTGTGACACTGTGTGTCACTGTGTTGTCTCTCTCTCTGTTTGCGTGTCTGTCTGTGTGTCTATGTTGTGTGTCTCTCTCTGTGTGTCACTGTGTTGTCTCTCGCTCTGTTTGTGTGTCTGTCTGTGTGTCTATGTTGTGTGTCTCTCTCTGTGTGTCACTGTGTTGTCTCTCTCTCTGTTTGCGTGTCTGTCTGTGTGTCTATGTTGTGTGTCTCTCTCTGTGTGTCACTGTGTTGTCTCTCTCTCTGTTTGCGTGTCTGTCTGTGTGTCTATGTTGTGTGTCTCTCTCTGTGTGTCTCTGTGTTGTTTCTCGCTCTGCTTGTGTGTCTGTCTGTGTGTCTATGTTGTGTGTTCTCTCTCTGCTTGTGTGTCTGTCTCTGTGTCTATGTTGTGTGTCTCTCTCTCTCTGTGTCTCTGTGTTGTTTCTCGTTCTGCTTGTGTGTTTGTCTGTGTGTCTATGTTGTGTGTGTCTCTCTGTGTGTCTCTGTGTTGTCTCTCTCTGCTTGTGTGTCTGTCTGTGTGTCTATGTTGTGTGTGTCTCTCTCTCTCTGTGTCTCTGTGTTGTTTCTCGTTCTGCTTGTGTGTTTGTCTGTGTGTCTATGTTGTGTGTGTCTCTCTGTGTGTCTCTGTGTTGTCTCTCTCTGCTTGTGTGTCTGTCTGTGTGTCTATGTTGTGTGTGTCTCTCTCTCTCTGTGTCTCTGTGTTGTTTCTCGTTCTGCTTGTGTGTTTGTCTGTGTGTCTATGTTGTGTGTGTCTCTCTGTGTGTCTCTGTGTTGTCTCTCTCTGCTTGTGTGTCTGTCTGTGTGTCTATGTTGTGTGTCTCTCTCTCTCTGTGTGTCTCTGTGTTGTCTCTCTCTGCTTGTGTGTCTGTTTGTGTGTCTATGTTGTGTGTGTCTCTCTGTGTCTCTGTGTGTTGTCTCTCTCTGCTTGTGTGTCTGTCTGTGTGTCTATGTTGTGTGTCTCTCTCTCTCTCTGTGTCTCTGTGTTGTCTCTCTCTGCTTGTGTGTCTGTCTGTGTGTCTATGTTGTGTGTCTCTCTCTGTGTCTCTGTGTGTTCTCTCTCTATGCTTGTGTGTCTGTCTATGTGTCTATGTTGTGTGTCTCTCTCTCTCTGTGTGTCTCTGTGTTGTCTCTCTCTGCTTGTGTGTCTGTCTGTGTGTCTATGTTGTGTGTCTCTCTCTGTGTCTCTGTGTGTTCTCTCTCTATGCTTGTGTGTCTGTCTGTGTGTCTATGTAGTGTGTCTCTCTCTGTGTGTTTCTGTGTTGTCTCTCTCTGCTTGTGTGTCTGCCTGTGTGTCTCCGTGTCTGTGTTTTGTCTCTCGCTCAAATTTAGTTCTACCTGATGACGGTTGCTTGTGTTGCAATAGAATCGTCGTATTCTATTATTTAATTTATTTTATTTCTGCGTGACTTTATCGAAAGAACCAAGAGTAATTCCTGCAGTCACGAAAGCTTCAAATCAAGTCTGTTAAGGCTATAGAGGACGGGGGGGGGGGGGTCCTTGTCTTTGTATCGATGTTGGGGTGGGGGGGGTCGAAATCGTCGTCTTTATTGCCGTGGTGCCTCTTGAAGGTTCAGTGGACATCGATGGTTCAAGTCGAGAGGGATCTCTGATTGAGAGCGCCGTGAGGTCGCGATGAACGGGACGGACGGAGGCAAGCTCTGCGGGCACTGCGGTGGCGCGTGATGGTTATTTTAATAATTGGGAAAAAAATTAAGTCGCTGGTAAAATACCGAGGCTTTTATGGCGCGGAGTTAAGAAGCTTATTACCATCACGTCTGATGGTGAGAATTCTTTCTTGGGCAGTAGCGTGCGTGTGTGAGTTTTCATTATTTTTTTTTGTAGCTTAAACTTCTAACGCTCGTTGCCATTAGGCAATGGGAGAAGGGGTTAACAAATCATCGCATTAAACCCAGATTTCAAGTGCGTTAATGTTCTCTGATATGTCGCTCCGAATATTTTTTTTTCAAACTTATTTTTCCTTGCTCAACTTTTATCTGTTTGGAACAATTCCAAGCCCGTGTTGATAATGGGCTGTTAAAAAAAATAAGAGAGAGAGAGAGAAGTTGGGAGATTACAAGATTCGGTGCCAGCTGCTACTACAAAGGAATCAGACCCGAACATCCCCCCCCCCAACCCACCACTCCTCCCCCCTCCAAAAAAAAGTGTTCTCAGAAAGCGCTGCTAATTAGCGGAGCCAATTGAAACGAACGTAGCTGCCTGAGCTCGCGATGCAAGCCGTGGTGGTGGTAGTAGTGGTGGAAGTGGTGGGAGCTTTTCCTTCTGATTCCTCTTCTTCCTCCTCTCCGAGACGTATAATTGGTGAGATAACACACAGAGACAGGGAAATATCAACGCCAGCAAAACACACACACACACGACAACAAACCGCGCTTCGTGTTCTTCATTAACACATTGCGCCGCCGAACAACTGATGCTGAAATTAACGAAGCTACGGAAGGGAAAGGCCGGTGACGGTGGGTGGAGCGATTGTCGTCGTCGCCGTCGCTGTAACGGCGTGAAACGAGTGCGAGGTTTTGAGATTTGCGTGCGCAACGCTTCAGCGGATTCGCAGGCCCTTTGCGTCGGCTCCGCTGGTAATGTGTGTGTTTGTGTATTTTGTGTTTTTTTTGTGGTGGGTTCCGCCTCCGCCGGCAAAAAAAAATATGGAAATGTTTGTCCGAATTAAATCCGCGACACGCCAAAACAGGCGCCCTCCGTGTTGTCACGCGAGCCTCCACTCGCCCAGCCTCACCGTCAACCACCCACACAGACAAAGAGGCCCCCGTATAGCCTTCAACAGACTTGCCAGGAAAGTGCTGTTCGCGATTCGTGCTTTTATGGATGAAGGGCCGGCATGGCACGCGAGCGAGTGGGTGCCAAGGCACCAAACCCCTGCCGCCAACGTCTTCCGCAACAGGCGTTTATTTGAGGCTGAGCTGACCTAGGGGATGCCCAGGACCGGTTGAGATAATCGTCACTTGGTGTTGGTGGCCGTGAGCAGGAATCGAACTCGTGTCGCCCCTGCGCCACCGCTGCGGCGTGTGAAAATTATCTTGATAATTGTAAAAACGGCAAGTCCCCACACACCCACCGATGATCCGAGGTCAATCCCCCCCCCCTCCCGCCCGCCCGCCCTCTCCCCCCGGCATCTCCCCCCGGCATCTCACATCCAGGTCCTCCTCCAACTTCTCATTCAGATCGGAACACGATGAGGGACACCCTGCACCCCGATCCATCACAACGGGGAACTTTTCGACCGTCACACAATGAGTCCGAATACGGACGACGGAGCCGCCCCCCCCCCCCCCACAATCCCTTTCTCGTCGTCTTCCGTGCCGGTCGGTCGGCCGGTCACATTTACTCAACGAAATCGACGGTGACAATTTGTACCACACAATGCAGTTCTTCGGGAACTGGTGGTTAGTTTTTTTTTTCGTAATTTTCCATTCATCTTCATGGCTGTTTAAGGCCGAAAAGGGCTGTTTGGATCACATAGCGCACATCGCAGTCTGCTGGTGAAACCTTCCAACTTCTGGGCAGGAACTTGTAAACTGATCACATTGCAGTCTGCTGGTGGAACCTTCCAACTTCTGGGCTGGAACTTGTAAACTGCGCACATTGCAGTCTGCTGGTGAAACCTGCCAACTTCTGGGCTGGAACTTGTAAACTGCGCACATTGTAGTCTGCTGGTGAAACCTGCAAACTTCTGGGTTGGAACTTGTAAACTGCGCACATTGTAGTCTGCTGGTGAAACCTTCCAACTTCTGTGTAGGAACTTGTAAACTGCGCACATTGTAGTCTGCTGGTGAAACCTGCAAACTTCTGGGCTGGAACTTGTAAACTGCGCACATTGTAGTCTGCTGGTGAAACCTTCCAACTTCTGTGTAGGAACTTGTAAACTGATCACATTGCAGTCTGCTGGTGAAACCTGCCAACTTCTGGGCTGGAACTTGTAAACTGCGCACATTGTAGTCTGCTGGTGAAACCTGCCAACTTCTGGGTTGGAACTTGTAAACTGCGCACATTGTAGTCTGCTGGTGAAACCTGCCAACTTCTGGGCTGGAACTTGTAAACTGCGCACATTGTAGTCTGCTGGTGAAACCTGCCAACTTCTGGGTTGGAACTTGTAAACTGCGCACATTGTAGTCTGCTGGTGAAACCTTCCAACTTCTGGGCTGGAACTTGTAAACTGATCACATTGCAGTCTGCTGGTGAAACCTGCCAACTTCTGGGCTGGAACTTGTAAACTGCGCACATTGTAGTCTGCTGGTGAAACCTTCCAACTTCTGGGCTGGAACTTGTAAACTGATCGCATTGCAGACTGCTTGTGAAACCTGCAAACTTCTGTGCAGGAACTTGTAAACTGGGCAATTTGCAGTCTGCTTGTGAAACCTTAAAACTTCTGGGCTGGAACTTGTAAACTGGGCACATTGCAGTCTGCTGGTGAAACCTTCCAACTTCTGT